>NC_133458.1:55258926-55889759 GCF_048565385.1 Saimiri boliviensis | reverse complement strand
AACCCAGTTAAACTTCACTCCACCTTACAACCATTCAATTTTTCAGCCTCTGGAAATAAGTTGCAGAAAACGCCCAGAGCAGGAGAAACTTTATACATTTCTATCTTACTTATTTCCTCTTGAATCTTCTTATAAAGAATAAACATGTCTCTGCTTCGAGAAAATTGTTTCCCAGAATGTGGGGAACCTTATACCAAGATAATAAGAGTTTATTATATAAGGATAAGATAATAAGCTCCAGGATCTAAATTAGAGATTCCGTACTAATTTTCTGTGGCTAATTGACTACATGTCTTTGAAAGAGGTACTGCAGGATTCAAAACTTTCTTTCCGGCATACTAACTTAAGGGTAATTTAAGAACAAAACAAAGAAAAAAGGCACCCCCACATACGACTCTGTTATCTTAGGAAGACTAATTTTTCCTGCAGAATGAAAGATATGTTTAACTGAATTCAGCCAAAAGCATATTTGCCGAATTGGCTTGCCTGAGCTAAGTGTCATAGTAACAACTGTTACCTGGTATTTAACCGTAAAAACTCTAGAAATTTGGAAAAGGAACTTTAATATAGAGACCAATACTACTAAAGAAATAGAGCTAGGCCAGAGTTAGTGCTACTTAGTATCTTTCTTGCTGTTTTGTGAAGAAAAATTAACGAATAGATATCTTCTGGTATGTATTATTATTACTCTTGAATTCGAGTGGTGGCAGTTTAGCAGAAAATGTAAGGTGGAGGAATAGGATATTGTGAATTAACTCTTAATTAGCTAGATTATTTGAACTGAAACCATATTTTGTTTAAGTCATAGCATACGTAGTATTAGATTAACACATATCTTTATTTAAACTTATAGAAAGCCTAAAAATTATTCATAACTATAGAGTTTATTTTAACACTGATTATTTCTGAGAAAGCATAACTTTAAATTGATACTGAAAAGGACTGTTAAAAAGGACTCAGTGCATTGCGTTGTTTCAGCTTTGGGAACAATATTATCATTAGTAAAATCATAGTCGCTGATATTAAATGGATACAAGTTCAGTGAACTAATTAAAGATTCAGGCAGAAAATCTTTACTGTGGTATTAAGTCAATCCATAGTTTCAGAATTCATTATGCTAAGCGTTCTAGTAATTAAAGAGCACTTAAATGAAACACAAGAAGATAAATTAAAACTGAATTTCAAAAGCTGAAGCTAGTAATGGCATCCTGATAGAGATATACATAAAATACATTCCACCAAAGATTGTGCCATTTAGTGGCCATGTAGTTGAATACAGAAATTACTGGTGCCACCTATTGGTCAAAGAGAATTCCAACAGCTGTTTAATACAGGTACTAATCAGAGATTTCATTAAAAACTAATGAGTTTCATAAAGTGAATATATCAGTGTTATTTCCTGGTGTTGAAATTATACTTAAGTTTTAATACATACATTTTAAGTGATAGATAAAATGACTATGAAAGTATTTGCTAACTTTAAAAACCAGGGATAATAATTCATAAAAATGATTTTTGTACATATAGTTTTAAAACACAACTCAGTATTTTTGTTTAAATTATCATGCAATAAACCTAGATACTGTAAACCAGCGTGGTTCTCATTAAAATGTTCAAAAAAACATTCCAGTCAATGACCCCACCTCAAACTAATTAAATCAGAATCCTTTGAGGATTGCAGTGGGGAGAGTTTGTGAGTGGGCAGTCATCAGTGTATCTTTTTGGAAATACTTGAGATAATTTTAACAAAGAGTCAAGGTTGTTAATCACGTTTTTGAAAACAACAACAATATAAAAATCTGGTTTCTCATCAATAAAAATGATGGAGGGGTGGGCTGACAACCTTTACAATCTCTTTTGCCTCTATTATCTAACAGTTTTCACACACACACAAAATCACTCATGCCATAGCAGGCATCCTGCAGACATTTTTTTCCCCTTATAATCTCTAGCATAGGAAAATAAATCACCCACATTAAAAAAAATTATCTAAGTCAAGAAAAAAAATATAAAATTGTTTTTATAAGGTTATGTTAACTAACCTGGCTTTCTGAAAGCTATGTTGAAAGCCTTTATAAAGCCTTTATAAAGGCAGAACACAAAGCAAGCTTATTCCAATTATTTTGTATGTGTCAGAGGTGCCAGATTTACAGCCACAGAGGCTTAAGTCCATTACCCACTAAACGATGTACTAATGGAGTTCTATGGTGCCTTATTCACCAAATGCTAGTCATAAACTGCTCATATAAAACATGGTCCCTAGACTGCAGAAGCTGACAGTCCACGAGGGAAGACGAACTTGACATATATGCGATGGTGCAGAATGCTGTATGATTGTGTTTTCAAATGTAGAACCATCAATGTGTGCTGTCTGGAGCTCAGAGGAGATTGAAATCCATGAAGCCTAGCTTAATCAAGGGAACCTTGGAAGAGAGTTAAAAGCTACGAGCACAGTACTGTTAGGTGAGGCTGTAGAGCATTTTAGAGAGAAAGTCCAGAGACTGGAATCAAAGAGAGCCGTAAGTTGGGTGTTGGGATCTGTGAAGACACGGAAGAAACAGTAAAGGAAATAGGGGTGTCATTAGAAAAGGATGAAGAAAAAAATGCCAAGATAGTGTAATGTTGTTGAAACAAACCAAGGAAGAACAGTTTCAAAACAGGGAATTGGTGATGTCAAATGTAGCTAAAATAAAAGTGAAAGTGGTAGGAAGAACAAAGAGAATGAAATAAGGAAAAGTCACAGGGTAGAATATTATAGAATAATACAGACTCATGCTGTAAGGGGTTGTGATGGTATTTATTCTTATCCTAGTTTAAAAAACAACAATAATAACAACAACTAAGCCTCAGAGATACATGATTCTCCCCGGACCACACAGCTAGCTAATTAGTGGCAGAGATCCTGGCATGTGTTACTGATGAGTATCAAATAAAGATGTGTATATATGTTACATGTGTGATACTTGGAGTCATTCTGCTGAAAATTTCCTCTACAGGGTTCTGTCTTATTCATCTTTGTATCCCCTATCATACCTGAAAAGGAAGTGGATAATCAATAAGTACTGAAATGTTACATGATTGAGAAAAGTCATAATCATAACTGATGATCACAGATTGCTGCAATCTTAACCAATAGTATCATTCTCTGGAATGACTTCTCTCAGTTAGGAAACTGCTCATCTAAACAAGGTAAATATGTAATCACCCAACAGTTTTGTCTGACCCACTACACAGACAAAACCAGTTCACTGAGACTCTGCCATTGGAGAAAAGGAGTTTCACTCAAGGCTGACTATGGCACACAGAAGACAGAGTTATTATTCAAATCAGTTTCCCCAAAGGCTCAGAGGTTAGGATTTTTATGGACAATTTAATGCGTAAGGGGCTACAGAATGTGTGCTGCTGACTGGTTGAAGATGAAATCTTCAGGGTGTGGAGAACGGTTTTCATATGCTGACTCCTTCTCTGGGTGGGGCCACAGGACTGGTTGAGTCATGCATCATGGGCCCACGAGGGGTCTATTGGTTGCTAGAAGGTCAAAATAATCTCTAAAAAAGCCTTGGGTTTTACAATAGTGATGATATTTATAGGAGCAACTGGGGAGCTCCCAAAACTTGTGACTTTGGGCCACGTGGCTCCTGAGCAGTCAGGGATTGTAGAAACTATAGAAATTTATCAGCGTTCAGGCCCTTCCTATACTCTTCTTATTGTGGCCTTCCATTAGTCTTACAAAGCTGTTTTCAGCAAGTAGGGGGCTATATTTTAGGGAAGAGCTATTATCATTCTTGCTTTTAAGTTAACCTATAAACTAAATTTCTGCTACAGTTAGCTTGGTCTTTAGCCAGCAATAACCAAAAACAGCTTGGACATCAGAAGCAAGATGGGGTCAACTATGTCACGTTTCTCTTACTGTTATAATTTTGCCATGGCAGTTTCATAAACATTATAATCAATATACGTAGCACAAAAGGCATTTTTATGTCTAGGTGTTAAATATTATTAGTTTTGTACTTCACGCACATTGATTTTTATTTTGAAAAGGTAATAAACCTGACGTATATTTTTCATTTTATTATTTATTTTTATTTTTCCCAAACATTGAGCACCCGGTAAATAAACCAAGAGCCTTGGACCTGAGAAATTCTTAGCCTGGCAGAAGATACAGGCATTTCAGTCTTCTACCCTGAAATTCTAAGCAAACCATATTTCATCAAAATGACAGAAATAAGCAGCTATATGAGAATCTAATTTTATTATCTACCCATGATAACTCTTACTTATTGCTCTTTTATTTTAAAAAAGTTAGTTCCACTAGGGATTGAGTTGCTCCATTAAGTGCCTTTAAAATGTGGTTTGTTAAGTGATGGTTTCTATCCTGGTAGGACTTCAATTAAGCTATTCTCAAAAAGCAGAGAGAACTGCTAACAATGCCTCTCTTCAGTGTATTTACCTTCTGCTTTCTTGTATTGTAAATTCAGATCCCAGCTGGGGATTGGACTTCCAATAAAATCTTACTGAAATTTACTTTTCCTCCCCTCTCTCATCAACTCCACCATTTCCCTTGATTGCCGGAATGACATGGGGAAAAGCATTTTGAAAACAATGTGAAATGCGTTTAAGTGCTTTTTAAACAAGGCATTATTTCATGTGTAGTTGAAACTCTCTGGGCGCTAACAGAGCTAATAACGACCTTCTACTGTCATCATCTAACCTGTGTCCCATGTCACAGTGTTGAGGCAGAGGCCAGCACAGCGACCCCCTGTGAAATTAGTTCTAGGTTATTTCTTTCTGTTGTTGACAATTTAAATATTCTGCCAGATCTAACCTCAGGCACTTGCCATACAGAAATTCAGAGCCCCAAAAAGACTACAAATACTGAGCTGATCCACTGAGATTAAAGGGAGACGCTGACATGATCCAAAAGAAGCTAAAGTGTCTCTAGTATACTTCAGTCTGTGGTTTCTATTTAAAACTTCAAAAGTCCCAAGTTAAAAATCACTTGATGTCACATTCTCCGTGATGCTGGGACAATTGTTATGAGTAATATGGTTTTGAAGCCTAGCTTACTTTGAAACATGTTAAAGGTTAGCATTTCCAATGCTAGGAAAGCTGCATATTTACAAATAGCAGCTAAGAAAAAGCATGAAGATTCGTAATACATTGCCAATGCCTTTGGCCCATTACAATAAAAAGACATTAAATTGTATCAGTTCTCTTTATTAGATTATATTTATGATGGTCAGGGTGTAATTCTGAGTTGTTACTATTATTTTGCTTTGTTTTATTTTCATACATAACATTTCCATTGTCGAGGCTCAGATAACAATATCCCAAAGTATGGCGTTTTAACATGCTGAGTGTTTTGAACTACAGAAGAGTAAAAGGCCCTAGAAGCAGCTGCAGCATGGAGAACTTTAACCTTCTCCTGCTTCTACCTCCAAGCACAGGACAGAACTCGGTCTCTGAAGTTCTCTTATCTGAACCTTCTCCAGAAGGAGCACAATGACCTTCAATCCCCTCTCTGAAGTATCATTGAGCAGAGGAGATTAAATTCATACTCCAGGAAGGAATGCTGAAGAATGTCACCACACCTAGACTTTTTCAGAAGCTATTGTCTGTCCTCCAGTCCCATTAAATTTCCAAAGAAAATAATTTACAAGTTATTCTCTGCCTATTAAATTCTCCTAAAAATCATTTACTACCCCCTCAACATTGCCTTTATTTTCCCATCGACATTTCTCCTATGAAGAGGGTGCTATTTAGGCTTCAGCCATCTAGCCCCTCTTTGAGTCTCATATTTTACGTGATCCCCATGCTTACACACATTAATAAATTTCTATGTCTTTTCTCCTTTAATCTGTCAATTGTCAGTTTATTTCCGTAGACTCAAACCTTCATGAGGGGAGGGAAAATTCTCTGTCCCTACACCGGATATAGCCAATTTTGATTTCTGTATAGGTGAAAGAGTGTGGCAGGAACTCAGGTAACTAAACTGCACTGTAAACTATTGACAACATAGACAAGCACTATTATAAACTTTCATGGCTAACTGGATAGGGCAACCCCGAGCCAGCACGCTGGCACTGTCCTACCTCCCTTTCTAGCACTGGATAGTCAGCCTGCTTAGGTTTTGCTGTTTGTTACGGTGTTAAGTTCTGTACAAGGAACCCCATCAGTGGACAAGAGGCTGCGTTAGGGAGGCCCCTTTTCCTAAGACACATATGCTGAGAGAGCCAGTCTCCAAGTTGCCTGAAGGCTTTGTTACCAAGCCAGACTGGGCTGCCCTTACCCAGTGCAGTAAAGTCAGACACTGATGCATAGATCTGCAGCAGAAGAGGGTGTTATGCATGGTGCCAAGCAGGGAGACTGGGGGTGGCTTACACGTAAGGCCTGAGCTCCCCAGTGGCTTACAAGCAAAGGTTTTTTTCCTTTTCTTCTTTTTTTTAAAATACTGCTATCATTATTATCATTATTATTATTTTTTTATTATTATACTTTAAGTTCCGGGGTGCATGTGCAGAACGTGCAGGTTTGTTACATAGTTATGCACTTGCCACGGTGGTTTGCTGCATCCATCACCTCAGCATCTACATTAGCTATTTCTCCTAATGCTCTCCCTTCTGTAGCCCCCTACTTTCTGACAGGCCCTTGTGTGTGATGTTTGCTTCCTTGTGTCCATGTGTTTTCATTGTTTGACTCTCACTTATGAGTGGGAACATGCGGTGTTTGCCTTTCTGTTTTTGTGTTAGTTACATGGAAGGGTTCTTAAAGGCAGGGGTACATTTTGGGAAAGGGGATGTTGCAGGCAAAATCGTAAACCAATATATGTAGGTGATAGGTTGGTATGGCCCGTATCTGTGACTCTCTCCAGGGTCCTCAGGAAGAAATTGGAACAGAGAAAGGTGATCCGAGTTCAGTCCTCAGTTCCCCTGATCTGAAGTCTGTGTTGTTCCCCCTTATCTGAAGTCTATGTGATAGAACTCATTGTCCATCAGGAGTTTCTGAAAAATAACTGAAGAACATATGTCAACATGTTATCCTTTAGTGTTTTTAGGGAACCAAGGCATTGTGTGACTCTGGCTTGCTTGGGGAGACTATGGATACTCTCTTCTTGCTTTGTCGGGTTGCTCATTTTCTTTCTAAGGCTAGCTAGATGCCTGGAATTTCCCTTGAAGGGACTCAAGATTTTTCCTTTAATTCCATGCTTGGGGGATCTGTCAGGTCACAAAGAGGGGTCCCTGCTTCGTCTCAGCTTTCCATATGCTCTAGAAGCCCTGACCATAGTCACCTTGAACAAGTGTTTAAACAGTTTACCCAGTGTGGGGTAGTTTAATTTTACAAGGAGTTCTTAAAGACTATTAGGAAAAGTCTTTCAATGTCATGTGGATGGCTTCTCTAATGATGGATAGCAATGAATTAAGCCAGGGAAAAGACTTTTCTTCCCAGTCATTTCACATTATATCACCTGGGCAGCTGCCTATTTTAGTTTTTCAAAGCAGACCTTCCCCCTACTCCCCTTAGTGGGGAAATTAGCTGTGGAGAACAGAAAAGTGCTCTCATTTAACTGCTCAGTAATCAGATAATCTTCTGTGGGTAATCAGAGTTGGTTATAAAGTAATTTGGGAACAAATGACACTGTGATGGTTTGGGAAAATCAGGGTATCTTTAGCTCATGGTAAATTTAGCTCCTACAATGTGTGAGATGAGCAAAAAGTCACACCCGTTAGTATATGAAGACTTTCTGAACAAAGTGATCAGAGAGGAGGGGTGGGGGTGGGGTGGGTAGGTAGGCATATGCTGTTTGAGTCACTAAGCTCCACTGTGCACCACGTGGGGTCAGGATCCTGGCTCCTGCAATACCAGTGACCGGCAATGTTTATTCATGCCACTCCATCCTCCAGCTCTGAAGACACATCACTTTATTACTGCATGAAGTACTGAGGGAGGGAGTTAGAGATTTTAGTGTTAATAGGTAAATAAACCTGCAAAAAAAAAAAAAACAATTATTTTTTATTTTTCCCTTTGTTAAACTCTCTCTGTAATTATTGTTAATAAGTAAAATTGCCACAAAATATTTTCAGCTTACAAAATAGCACTACATAGAAAACACTGTTTAAAATCAAACTAGAATAAAATTAGTTAAGAAAAGCAGAAACATAGCTGTGAACAGATCTCAGGTTAGGATTTTAGGAAGCTTAGATGAATTAACTCCTCAGCATAAGATGATGTCCTTCTTGGTGCCTGCCTTCCCCCATCACCCAGTGCCAACTACTCACCTCCCAGGCAGCGCCCCACCATGAGAATTTCTTTAATTTTAAAAAATCTAACTCAAAACTTCCTGTAGCATGCAATATAACATTATTTAAAACACAACATTCAAGACTATAGTTTTGTATTCTCATAGTACATATGATCATATACATATTTATATAAGCACATACACCATCAATTGTAAAAAAGAAAATGTGTATAAGTATATATACATTCGGACATTCACACAAGCAAACACTAAAAAAAGGAAAGTACTATAAGAAAATTTAATATATCATATATTAATAATGATTTTGTTCAGGTAATTGTGGATGGGTTTTATATCACTTTTTGAATTTTTTTGTATATTCTATCATAAGTGTTTATTGGGAAGAGGCAGTGTAATATAGCAGCACAGAGCAGTGGTTCTGAAACTTTCATGTATATTACAATCACCTAGACACCTTGTTAAGACTGATTGTTTCACTCAGGGCCCACTCCAAGTCTCTGGTTCAAGAAGTTTGGAGTCTGAATGAGAATTTGCATTTTAAAAAGTTCTCAGATGCTGCTGCTGCTGCTGATCTTGAGCCAAACTTTAAGAACCAGTGGTTCAGAGCATGAGTTTTGTGTTTAGTTGTGGAACTTCAGATAGATAATTGCGATGATCTGGATTGTTATTATTTGTCTGCTCTAAACCGCGTATTGACGTTTGATCCCCAATGTTGGAGGCAGAGCCTAGTGGGAGGTGGTTGGGTCATGGGGGTAAATTCCTCATGAACTAATGTCCTCACAGGAGGGCCAGTGACTTTTCACGCTATTAATTCTTCTGAGAACTAATTGTTAAAAAGAGCCTGGCACCCCACCCTCTCTCTGTCTCTCTCACTTCCTCTCTTGCTATGTGACCTCTGCACACTCTGGCTCACCTTAATCTTCTGCCATGTGTGGAAGCAGCCTGAAGCCCTCACTAGATGCTCAACTAGGTTATAATGTCTGACTGTTTCCTGATGTTGGAATCATGAGTTAAATACACTTTTTGTCTTTATAAATCACCCACTCTCAGGAATTCCTTTATAGCACCAGAGAAATGACTGAAATAGTAATCTAATTCTCCTTTAGCTCTTAAATATTTTTTGTATAAATAAAAAGTGAACTACTTATCCCAGAGATATGTTGGGAGATTAATTAATACAGGGCTTATAAAACTTACATGTGTAATAAGCTTATGCTTATTAGGCAATATAATAAGTTATATGCCTGTTTAATAATCAAATAATACAAATAATAGTTTTTTAAAAATAAATGGGCACTAAAATAAAGTTTACCTGACTTTGTCCTAGTGGCCAGAATCTTCACAAAGTAAATCATTTCCTACCAGAAAAACCCAACAATTTGAGTTAATTGTTGAATGTAATAGTTCATCTATAACCAAAAGCATTTTGTCTCTCAAAAACCTGTGCTAGGAGATTCATAGAATACTGTATAGATCTGCACTGTCTAAAACAGCAGCCACAAGCCACAGATGGTAAATGAGCGTCTGGGATGTGGGTAGCGTGCACTGGGATGTTCTATAAAATGTGGGTATAAAATGCATGCTGGATTTTAAAGACTAAGGATGAACAAAGAATACAAGGGACATTCTCAACATTTTCTGTTTTTCTTCTTACTTTTAAAATTGTGGTGGCTTCTTGGAATTTTTAAATCACAAATATAGGACTCTCGTTTTATTTCTGCTATAGACCTTAAAGTAAAATAAGACTGGAGATTAAAAATAAGATTGGAGATCAGGGTCTCAGTACTAAAACCACTCTCACATGTGGTTTTGTTGTTGTTGCTTTTTTAGTATTTGTTTTCTAAACTAAATTAGTAAATCTCTAAACACAAAATATCAATATAATTTCCTACATCTCATATTTCTACTGTACCATTAATTTTTATTTGTTTTTCAGATATAGTAAGTCTTAGTATAGCCCCAGGGTATCGGTGAAAAAGAAAGCAGCATGTATTTTTCTTGGGCAGTCCATTCAAGAGTTCAATACATTTGTCCTTTTACACCTCAGAGACCTTATGTCACTGTTCCAAAGGTCAGGTATGTGTACTCCACCCAAGAGTCTTATGATTGCAGTGCAGAATAAATATATGGAAGTAATGACACATAAAAGCATTTTTCTTAAGGAGAATTTGCATTTGGTGGTAGGAGAGTTACTATGTTTGAATTTGAACAAGACTTTGTAAACACTTGTTAGCTTGAAGGCTCTGTATTTCAACAATGTATAGAGAGATTATTTTAGGTATTAGCTCTGGTCCTGGTGCCATTGGGAAACCAGGATGTGAATACAGACTCCATCAGTGCCATTTCTATTTACCTATAGGCAACTAAGAGTAACTGTTGGCTTTCATGTTAAATAGGACTAATTATAGTGCCTACCTCAGAGGGCTCTGTGAAGGTTGAAGATTACATGATAAAATAAATGTGAAGCGTTTAGCACAGTGCCTTACCATAGAAGGTCCGTAAACCTTATTTAACATCTTAATTGGATGTTCTCTTAACGTCCAATTAAGAATTGGATGTTACAGAGAAGGTTTTATAGAGTATTGACATACATAAGCTGTATGGTTGTTTTGTTGTGGTGGTTTTTATTGTTGCTGATATATTGATATATATCATTTACATAAACTTTAAGTGCCACCCAAATCATATTGCTGTCTACTTCTAATCAAGCTTGGAAATTACCAAGATATGATAATACATAAGCCAAGCACAAAAGAATTTGGGAACTCCATTAAAATGCTACGTCAATTGCAGACAGGAATCACAGAAATTTATGACTTGGTAACCGTAGGGGAAAAATGCGCTAATACTTACTTAATTTGAGAAGACACCTCTCAACCCTTATAAAACATACTAGCATGTTAGTGTGATGATATTTTATCTTTTAAAAGTATTTGAAAGTTCATCGTAGGTTATTAATGTACTCACTTCATACAACAGTGTATGTATTTTCTAGTACCACACTGTGTGTTTTGCCCAGAACTCTGTTGTATGGGTCACATAACTCATAGTGGGATTAGTCATATCCTTTATTTATCCTACCCAGGTCTAGCGACTCACTTTGTAATGTGGTCATTCTTTCCATCTATTCTTTTCCTTCAGCCAAAAAAGTAACAGAAAGAATCCCCTTTTAATAGCTTTTTACTTTTTTCTCATTGTGATTTTAATATGTTCACAAGTAAATCATAAACTGTTAGTCCTTACAAGTAGATTAATTAGCTCAAAAATTTTACCTCTGTAGATGACAGACTCTCAAATCACAACCTTTTAAGTTTCATATCTTTGGCTTTCCATGTGGAGTCAATGGAGATGAGTGTACAGGCAAGTAGAATGAGCAAAATGCTTTCTAGACTTTTTAGCTTGTGTATTTTATGCACAAATTCAAAGAAGAGAATTAGGATCTATGGTTTGTCCTGAACTTTGAGTCTAGTGTCTCACATCTCTTTCTGGCTCACAGAAAATAGATTTAATGCTAGGTCCCCTAAAATGTCACCAAAATAACCTTAAATAAAACAAAACTGAGTTTATTGCTTCCTGTGGTATAGGAAATTTACTACCTCAGCTGAGTCTTAGCGTCTAAGAGAAGGAAGGGCAAAGTAAAAATATTTAGAGATAAATAAAGGTTTGTGAATCTGGTTTACAGACAGGTATTTCAAAGAAGGGGATTTTTAAAGATGGGGTAAGACTAAAGATATAGTAATTGAAGATAGATAAATGCCACCAGGAGAGAATTTCTTAGGAGGTTTTATGGAGTACACAGCCATTTGATACTATATTTGCAAGTTAAGAAGTTGGTGGTTCATTGATAGGCGTTTTCATTAAGTTTCTGAAATGAACAACTAAGTTATTTGCAACTTTTATCTATTGTGGTAAGAGTTTCTCAGAATAGTAAAGTTATGTTGATGAAGACAGTGGAATAGTAAAGTCATAATGTAGACAATAAATGGTGCAGGTATGGATGATCTGGGTTCTTAAGTGATAATAAGTGATATGAATGTAGTAAGATGAGAGAATTTTAAATTGTGGTGTGTGTAGATGTTCTAGCTTTAACTGGGAAAATGTTCATTGTTTCATTGACCCAATATCCAGAAAATGTGAGGCTAAGTGTAGTAATAAAGGAAATGGAGGAGAATAGAGGAATATGAATTTTGTATGCATACTTGTGCTTGAGTGGGGAGATGGGTAGAAAGATTACCTAAAGTGGTCAGAGGGAGGTGACTGAGAAGGTGGCATTTGAGCAACTTGAAGGAAATGGCCAAAAGCCCTCACATGAAGCCTGTCCTTTGAGGAAGAGATTTGACTTCCCATCTACTGACCTGAGATTTTAACTATGTGATTTGCTTTAACCAATTAAACGTAAGCAGAGATTTTAGTATCATTTGTTATTACAGCAAAACTGATTCAAGCAATATGTGAGGCAAGCGCTTTTCAGGCGAAACAGGGGAATGCCAAGGTTGCAGGCCAGGGGAAACCCTGGTGTGTTAGAGGGATGTCAAGGGACAATAATTTGAACCACAATGAATGAAGACGTGAATATAAGAAACAAGAGAGTCTACTAGCTATTGAGAATCAATTCTTCCCATTCATTCCAGGTTCTTAGTCTCCCTTTGGTTGTTTGTTAACCTCTATGATTTTGACCAGGCGTCCCCAAACTACGGCCCATGGGCTGCATGCGGCCGCCTGAGGCCATTTATCCGGCCCCCCGCCACACTTCAGGAAGGGGCAACCCTTTCATTGGTGGTCAGTGAGAGGAGCACAGTATGTGGCGGCCCTCCAACGGTCTGAGGGACAGTGAACTGGCCCACTGTGTAAAAAGTTTGGGGACACCTGATTTTGACAGTTCTATACTGAAAAAATGACCACATTTTGAGTTATAGCATGTAAGCACCCGTTTGAATGTTCATGACTCTTCTCTTGAGTTATTTAATTCTCTCATTAGTTATTTTTCACTTCTGCCTGTTTATTGTTTGTTTTCCAGTGTAGAATATAAGCAATTTAAAGAGAAGGGCTGTATCTTAACCATGTTTGTACCTCTAGTAAAGCCTGGCGTAGTGAATACCATACATTCCATTAGTACCAGTTAAGTATCTCTTATCTGAAATGCTTGGGACCAGCAGTGTTTCAAATGTTAGATTTTTTTTTTTCATATTTTGAAATATTTTGAAATACATAATGAGATATCTTGGGGATCAGACCCAAGTCTAAACATGAGATTTACTTATGTTTCACATAAATCTTATATGCATAGCCTGAAGGTAATTATATACAATAATTTAAATGCTTTTGTGCATGAAATAAAGTTTTGTCTTTGTTTTTACTGTAACCCATCACATGAGGTCAGGTATGGAATTTTTTACTTGTGGTATCATGTCAATGTTCAAAAATTTTTGGATTTTAGAGCATTTTGGAATTTTGATTTTCAGATTAGCCCAACCTGTATTTGTAGAATTAATGTGTGATATTGGACAGAAACATTAAAATCTTTGATAATAGGCAGATTCGTATCTTCTTCTAGCTCTACCATAACTTCTTATTGAAGATAAAGTTCTTAGGTCATAAATGTACTGTACTTAATTATTTTTGAGATGGGGGTCTCACTGTTACCCAGTCTGGAGTGCAATGGCATGATCTCAACTCACTACAACCTTGATCTCCGGGGCTTAAGTGATCCTCCCATCTTAGCTTCCCAAGTAGCTGGGACCACAGGAGAGTGCCACCATGCACAATTAATTTTTTTTTTTTTGTATTTTTTGGTAGAGACAGGGTTTTTCTATATTGTCCAGGCTGGTGTCAAACTCCTGAGTTCAAGCAATCCACCTGTCTCAGCTTCCCAAAGTGCTGGGATTGTAGGCATGAGTCACCATGCCCAGCCTTGTACTGCACTTGTAAATAATTGAAAATGTATTTCATGTTTAATTACCTTTGTATTGTCAGTACAATATCTTGTTAATAATCAAACACATTGGAATCAACCACATTGGATTCTGACCAATTCTAATTTGACCAACATAGTCAAGAATACAATTTTCCTATAAAGTGCCATGCAGCTCTGAAATTCTTTAAACTATAAAATACAAATATATATTAAGGATTATCTTACCAACATTTTGTGTTAAACAGGGTAAATACTATTTGGTATAGCACACACCAAACAAATAGTAAATATTGAAGTACTTTTTCAGTTTTTAGCAGTGTTTAACATTATATCCAAAACTGATAACACAAAAATAAAGTGAAGCTAATGAAAAATATTACTGGAACAAAATACACTTAGCATCTTCCCCAAATTTACTACCTGTAACTTATACACATAGAATGTTACCCTGATTATTTGGTACTAAACATCATCTATCTAAGAAGGAAACTACCATTTATGGAATACGTAAACAAACGCACATGTGCGTGTGTGTGCACATGCGCACGCGCGCGCACACACACACACTTATTAATTCAATAGCAGAATAAAAAGAACTTAATTATTGAGTTACATCAGGAAGCATTTTTTCTTTCATGTTTATTGCTTGCTAGAAGGAAGACACTGAAAACTTCAGCTCGTGATTTCCTGTTTGTCATATTTGACAAACTGTGGGCAACACTTAAATTAACTTGACTTGGTTATAATGATATGGTGAATCACTCAGTTAGCTACAAAGAAGTGGGGGTCCAAAGTTATCTTTTAAATTCATTGACAAGTTATTTCTTCACACTGTGGTTCAAAAAGTCTTCATTATTATTAATAATAGATATGCTCTTCAACATAGCATATCCAGATGATGTGTAAGAAATGATTTTACAGAATAAAGCCAATCTTGATGTAATAAACAGAGGGGGTTCTATATGATTTGTGGCTGATTGCCTCTAGATCTATAGGGTGCCATTCAGCTTAAAATTTTTGAAGAGCGAAAAAAAGTATGTAAAGAATTGTATTCCTACCATGTTGCAGAAACTTCTTTAGGAATTTGCTGTCCCACTATTTTTACTCTAAGGGACAGAAATTCAATCATGATTAAGATAAAGTATTGCTATTTGTTGTCATTTAAATATTCATTGTGTGCATCCTTTGATCTCTAGGTACTGAAAGAGATTCAAAACTTGGTCTGTGGTCCCTATCTGGTGATCTTTTCAAGCACATAAAGCCTGCAGTTGTAACCACATACAGAAATACAAAGTTACGGAAGCAATAGGCACTAGAGTTACGTTATAGCAGCCATCACAACTGTTTAGCTTGAAAGAATGAGAATGAGTGTGCAATACTGCATAATAGTTAAGAGTTAATCTACTAGCTAATAGTTAATTAGCTAGTAGATTAATAGTTAATAGTTAATAGTTAATAATAGTTAATAGTTAATAGTTAATCTACTAGCTCTGGAGCTAGTAGATTACTCCATTTTGAAAGTTTGTTTGTTGACTGTATGATAAATTGCTTAAGATCTTTGCACTCACACTTATTTCCTCATCTGTCAAAGAGGTTACAAAATAATTCTTTTTTTTCTTTCTTTCTTTCTTTTTTTTTTTTTTGGTCTACCATGGAGGCAATACCTGTTAAGTCCCAGCCTCTTGAGAGGCCAAGGCAGGAGGATCCCTTGAGCCCAGGAGTTTTAGGCCGTAGTATGCCATGATGGGACTGTGAATTGCCACTGCACTCCAGCCTGGGCAACAAAGCAGGACCCATCTCTGAAAACAAATACAAAGTAGTTACTTTTTAGAGGCACTGTGAGGATGACATAAGTCAATGCCTGCAAAGCTTTTAACAAACTACCTGAGCCAAAGTAAGCTTTCAACAAGTTAGCTGAAAGTGAAGAGCAGAGCCTTCCCTGGAAAAGATGGAGAGATGAGCAAGATGTGCTTAATGATGTTATGGAGAATGGTCTGGTTAAAGGAGGAAGGGTTATTTAGCTTGAGATATTGGGAATAATATAATGAAGTGTTCGTATGAAGTTTTTTCCTCTGTTGATTAGTTCGATGTGCACTGACTATCCCAGAGAAAATAAGCAATTTATTTCCTTCTGGACTAGAAATGGCTCTCTGGACAAAGCGATGTTATAAATATCTTGCATGTGTCTCTATTACATTCATCACGTAAGTTGATAATTCATCAAGTATTGCCTCTCCTGTTAGAGGAGGAGCTCTTTGAGGACAGTGAATGCTTTATTAATCTGTGTCTCTTTATTCAACCCCTGACAAACAACCCCTGATGTACTACTATGTCTGGCTTTAAAATCAATATGGATGAAACCAATCATGGAACATATTTGATGTTCAAAGATATTTAAAATAAGGTTTGTGATTGTTGTGAAGTTTAAGAAAAAAAGCATGAGGTCAGGCAGTATGTATGATCAAGGAGCTGATTAATCTTACATTCTCTTGCCAGTGAGAATACTATAAATCTTTGATATTCCAAGTTTCAGAAAGGCATCCACCACAGAATTTCTGTTGGGCAAAGAGTTGCTGCACATAACAAATAATCAATACATCAATAACTGTGAGTCTCTTATTTATTCTTTTTCACCGTGAATAGCTTAATGGCATAGGTGCTGTGCAGCACATGATATGCAATTTATCATTATTTTATGTACTGATCTCTTGTTCACCTAGAAGTCTAATTTGTTTTAGAGCAGTATCCAGTAATCTAACTTTGCCAAATCCCTTATTCTTTCAGAAGATGCTCACTGGCTCACTGTTTTAGTGACTCTGGATGTTACTCTCTGAAACCTAATCACTAACAGTGATGAACCCATATTCATTGTAAAGATGTCTGTGATGATTGGAACATTTTCCTTAATGCAGAACATTAAGGTTGACAAAGAGACATTCATGTGAATAAATTAAGCCAGTGAGTTTAGGGTATTTGGATCTAATAGCCACAAGTGAATGATTTTTTTCATTTTCTCTAAATCCTAAGTAAAATTTAAGAGGAACTCTACAGTTTAGATTTGATAAATCAAAATGTGATTTGTTTTTGGGTTCGTCATTCTTGAATTGTTTGTGTAATATCAGTCAGATATATCTTGAAGGAAATTTGCTTTGTTATAATAAAAATGCTTAAGTAAATTTTGTTTTTTATTCCTTTTCTTGTTATTAAAAGCAAATTATGAAGTCTACATTTATGAATAATTTATATATTGAATTACAGCTCTTTTTAATAAATACAAGGGACTATTATTATCATTGATAGATAAAACTGTATGTATCATGTATTATGGTTTGAAACAGATATACGGTAGACTGGCTAAATGTAGCTAAATAACATATGTATTACATCATAAAGTTATGGTTTTTGTGGTGAGATTTATAATCTACTCTTTTTGCATGTTTCAGCAATACATTGTCAACAACTGTAGTCACCATGTTGTTCAATAAGTCTCTTGAACTTACTCTTTCTTTCTAACTGAAATTTGTATCCCTGGACCAATATTGTTGTTCTTTCTAATTCAGGCATAAGAAAATTGTACATATAAGCCTATTTAGTGTATGGATTTTACTTTAATAGATCTTAGAAAAGAAAGATTGATTGATTGATTTTTGAGACAGAGTCTCGCTCTGTCACCAGGCTGGAGTGCAGTGGCCACAATCTCAGCTCACTGCAACCTCCGCCTCCCAGGTTCAAATGATTCTCCTTCCTCAGCCTCCTGAGTAGCTAGGATTACAGGCGTGTGCCACCATACCCACTAATTTTTGTATTTTTAGTAGAGTCAGGGTTTCACATGTTGGCAGAATAGTCTCAATCTCTTGATCTCTCTGTCCACCCGCCTCGGACTCCCAAAGTGTTGGGATTATAGGCATGAGCCACTGCACCCGTCCGAAAGTTTTATTTTATTATATAAATTTTAAAGGTATTTTGTGGGGGTGTGGTGGTTGATGCCTGTAATTCTCACACTTTTTAAAGCCAAAGTGGCAGGATATCTTGAGCCCAGAAGTTTGAGACTAGCTTTAGGCAACACAGTAAAACCCTGTCCCTACAAAAATACAAAAATTACTAGGTGTGATGGTGCACTCCTATAATCTCAGCTACTGGGGAGATTGAGGCGGAAGGATCACCTGAGCCCAGGGAGGTCCAGGTTGCCATGGGATGTGATCGTGCCACTGCACTCCAGCCTGGGCAACACAGCAAGACTCTGTCTTTAAAAAAGAGATAGAGAAGAAAAAAAATGAAAAAGAGAGAGAGAGAAAGGCTATGTAAAAAATACAAAAAAGGAAATTGAGCATTTATAGGAAATTTCAGCTCCAGATGAATGAGAAACACTTGAACAATGAACAAATGTTTGTCACTGAAGAAGGCATTATTATTTGATGCATTTGCTCATGATATGGAAGAGCCATGCTGTATACAGTCTGGTATTCAAGATGGAAACTCATTTCTAAAAGTAGCAAATTTATAGTAACAATTTCACATACCAACCCAACTTGAAGGAGAAATAAAAACCCCTGACTTAATTGTTTGTGTCAAAAGTGGTCATTTGTAGTGCTGAGAGGCATCTGCATCTAATTCTCTGTGAGTAGTAAAAATGGGAGCATTTGTTTACTACTATCTTTGCGTGAGAGTTATTAATTCAAGTAATTCTTCCTGGTCCTTCACCTGTATGACCCTTTTCGACATTCTGCTATTTTACAATGTGCTTTCTAGATAAGAAATGGGGCTGCATTTTGGCTTAAACCACACTTCTCATATTAAAGTGCTTTAGATCTTTTAGCTTTGGGGAAACTATTTGCTTGCTTTCATTAATGTCATGTGACCAATTCCATTCAACTGGAAAACATCCAAATTCTTCATTTTGCCTCAATGGTTTGGGCAAATTTGATATAATGACTAGTTTTTTCCAGTTAGAATTATCTAGGTGATAGCATAATTATCTAAAACTATAACCTTTCTTATTGGCACGACAGTAAGATGAATTCCTAGTTCTGTAGACTCTCTAGCTTCTTTATATGAAACCACTACAGGCCGTGACTTACCAGATTCTAATATTCTTCAATTTCCACACCTGCTTTTGTTTCTCTGGCAGACCTCCAGAGCCACTGACCTGATAACATGATTTAATCCAGTACTATTTTCTAAAATTTTCTTAAGTTTATCTTCTTTTTCTCATTGTGTGAAGGGCAAAGTTCCTGTCTCTGAATCATTGTGTGATTCCATCACATATTTTTGTATTCTTTTTACATAACTGTTTCATATTTTTCAAGTGTAATAGAAGTTAGACATGTTATGCTCATACTCTCAGTAGTGTTTTTAATACCTTACATTTAATGCTGAACCATAGCTCTCATTAACATGCTGATGACTGCCTCTAGCAGACAACTCCCAAGGTAGTTGTCAGTGAAAATTTTACTGTTCAATTGTGCATTGCTTTGATTTTTTTTTTTTTTAACATTAGAACAACCCCACTTAGGATTCTAATGGATAAAATAAATAGACCAGGACAAAGGATGTTGGAAGACCGATTTGGTTTGCCTTCCACTTTTTCATGGGATATAGGTATTTATAAGTAAGTACAATAATGAAAATGTCACAAGTTTATAGAAAAATGATGGTTCAAAGGTATAAAAAATTAGAATAGAAAAAATACATGTCATGCAGAAACATGGACTAGAAATAATTTGAGAAGTATTAAAGTCTATGGGGATGTATTTGTTAATAGTTATTAGCATGGCTCAGAAGGAAGAGTACTAGAATACTAACGAGATAATCCTTGTTCTAGTGCCTCTCTCCCATGAACTGCTGTGGAATTTCGAATGAGTCTTGGAATACTTGTGGCCTTCGGTTTTCTTACCTCCAAACTGAAGGAGCTGAATTAGGTGCTTTTCATTGTCTCTTCAAGCATTGACTTTCTTTTGTATTTATTGAATATTCTAGATTGAGAGAGTTCAGTTCTACTACATATTAAACACATTACAACACATCTATAATAATTAAAGTGGTATAGCACTGGTACAAAAATAAAGATTAATGGGAAAAAGTAGAGGCCCAGAAACATAATTTAGGAAAATTTTATATCTGATGGAAGTGGCATTTTGGTCACTGGGATAGGCTGGACAAAATATTGTCTTAGAATGACTGCCTGACCATTTATAGAAGCATAAAGCTGTATTCTTGGTCACTCGTTACATCAAATTGAATTCTAGAAGCACCAAAGTTTTACATCTTTAGAGAAGATAGAGAAAATAATGGCAAGAAAACTTTTTAAAAATATATTCAGCAAGATGGCCTTTGTAAGTATCTCAATAAATTTGGAGGCTATAAAGGAAAACATGGATACATATTATACATGCAAATTAAATACTTCTATGGAGTTGAAAATGCCATAAACAAGTCAAAAGACAAACAAGAAAATGGGGAAGATACTTGCAAAGCGTGTAATAGAGAATTAACTTATTTTTTACAGAGAGTTTTTCAATTTAATAGAAAAAGTTGAATAACCCAAGAGAAAAAGGTCAAAGAATATGAACAGACAGTTCACAGAGCGAAATAGAAGTGAGCATTTGACAAATTGTTCAGTCTTACTCACATAGAGTAACACCAAGCGATCCCTTCCATATATGATATGGAAAAAAATGAAATGTTTAATAGAACCCAGAGGAAAAAAGTATGTTTATACGCTGTTAACAGTAACCTTTAGCGTAACTCTCAAAATCCGAAATAATAAATGTCTTTAGATCCAGTGATTCATTTCAAGGTACTTATCCTATAGTCAACTTGGAAGACTATATGTATAGATTATTCTGTTGTGTTCTCAAATTTATATTGTTTATTAACATTTAAAATTTCTAGAATACACTTTGAATACTACATGTAGAATTATTTATGGTGTTTGTTTCTGGGGAGAAAAGGGGGTTAGAGAGGATTGTTAGATTTTTACTTCTTGTCATTTTATAATTCTATCACATTTGACATATTTACTATAATCGGGTAAATGTTAACTTTTTAAACTTTTTTTTTTTTTTTAAAGACAGAGTCTCTCTGTAGTGTAGGCTGGAGTGCACTGCCATGCTCTCAGCTCACTGAAACCTCTGCTTCCTGGGCTTAAGTAATTCTTGTGCCTCAGCCTCCTGAGTAGCTAGGACCACCGGCGTGTGCCACTATGCCAGGCTAATTTTTGTATGTCTAGCAAAGGCAGGATTTCACCATGTTGGCCAGGCTGGTCTTGAACTCCTGAGGTCAAATGATCTGCCTGCCTAGGCCGCCCAAAATGCTGGGATTACAGGCATAAGCCACCATGCCTGGCCAACTGTGTCAAATTTTAACAGTAAATGACAGTGTGTTAAATTACTTTATTTAAAGAGGTTGTGGAAAGAATGATGATGAGGTTAAAATACTTAAGAAAAACTCGAGCTCATCTTCTGTCCTAACTTGAAAATAGTAGTTAGGAAAATATACAGTAATACATATGATATTTTAAAAAGTAGTAAAGCTTGTATAACAGAAATGACACTTTCTGGAGTTTGTACAAATTGTATGCTTCACTTGTTCTTCCAACACCCTAAAGGATTCTTTTTTATAAGAGAAAATGAGATTGATATTCTATATTTTATCATAAAGAACTCAGTGCTTTTTATTTTATGAATTTCTTCGCATACGAAGTGTTTTTACATATGTAAGTTATTTTAACAGTGGCATGACAAATGTTGTCATTTACTCAAACCCTGAGCTATTCAGAAAGTATATTTCCTGTTAATATTCTTTGCCAGTACAATGTAGAAACTGCCACGGTACTTGTAACTACATTTTTTATTTAGTTTGTGCTTGGTGATTGAAAACCTTCTGATTTATAGTCCTTTTAAAAAATAAGAATTTGTCTCAATATGAAGTCATAAAATATATTTTCAAAATTTTTAATATTTGTGGGTACATGGTAGGTATATTTATTTATGAAGTACATGAGATATATTGATGCAGGCATACAATGTGTAATTGTTACATGAGGGTAAAGGGGGTATCCAGCACCTCAAACATTTATCCTTTCAGTTGGAGAGTTTCCCCAATGTTACAAATATCACAATTACATTCTTTTGGTTATTTCTAAACGTACAAAAAATCATTGTCAACTGTCCCCCTGTTGTGCTATCAAATACTAAATCTTATTCATTTTATCTGATTATATTTTTGTATCCATTACCCATTCCCCCATCCACCTCCACTCCTCTCACCGGCAACTATTTTTCCCAGCCTCTGGTAATCGTCATTTCACTCTCTATCTCCGTGAGTTCAATTGTTTTAATTTTTAGCTCCCACAAATCAGTGAGAATATGCAAAATTTATGTTTTTATTTTTGTTTGTTTGTTTCTGGCTTATTTTACTTAGTGTAATGACCTCCAGAACCATCTGCACTGTTGGAAATGACAGGATATCATTTCATTTTATGGCTGAATAGTATTTCATTATGTATACATACCATACTTTCTTTCTTCTTTTTCTTTCTTTTCTTCTTTGAGACAGGTTCTCATTCTGATCCCCAGACTGGAGTTCAGCAGCACCATCTAGGCTGCCACCTCCACCTCCCAGGTTCAAGCAATCCTTCCACCTCAGCATCCCGAGTAGCGGAAACTATAGGCGTGGGCCACCATACCAGGCTAATTTTTCTATTTTTAATAAAGATGGGGTTTTGCCAACTTTCCCAGGCTGGTCTTGAACTCCTGAGCTCAAATGATCCTCCTGCCTTGGCCTCCCAGAGTGCTGGGATTATAGGCATTAGCCACAATCCCAACCATACCACATGCTTTTTATCCGTTCATCTATTGATGGAAACATAGGTTGCTTATAAATCTTGGCTATTGTTAATAGTGCTGCAGTAAACATGAGAGTGCAGACGTCTCTTCAATATAGCGATTTCCTTTTCTTGGGGTATATACTTAACAGTGGTATTGCTGGAACATATGATAGTTCTGTTTTTACTTTTTTGAGGAACCTCCAAACTATTCTCTATAGTGGTTGTATTAATTTACATTCCCACCAGCAGTGTGCAAAGATTCTCTTTTCTTCACATTCTCACCAGCATTTGTTATTGCCCGTCTTTTTTATAAAAGCCTTTTAAAATAAGATAATATCTCACTGTAGTTTTCATTTGCATTTCTCTTACCATCAATGTTGTAGAGCAACTTTTCTTATGCCTACCATTTGAATGTCCTTTTTTGAGAAATGTCTATTCAGATATTTTGCCCATTTTTATTGTATTATGAGATTTTTTTTCTCTAGAGTTGTTGGAACTCCTTGCATATTCTGGTTATTAATCTCTTGTCAGATGGATAGTATGCAAATTTTTCTTCTATTCTGTGGGTTGTTTCCTTCACTTTATTGATTGTTTCCTTGGCTCTGCAGGAGTTTTTACCTTGACGGGATCCCGTTTGTCCCTTTTTGCTTTGGATGCTTATGGCTGTGGCGTATTACTAAAGAAACTGTTGCCAAGTCCAGTGAATTGAAGAGTTTCCCCAATGTTTCTTTCAGTAGTTTCATAGCTTGAGGTCTCAGATTTAAGTCTTTAATCCATTTTGATTTGATTTTTGAATATGGCAAGACATAGGGGTCTAGGTTCATTCTTCTGCATATGGATATCCAGTTTTCCCAGCAGCATTTATTGAAGAGACTGTCATTTTCCCAATGTATTTTCCTGGCAACTTTGTTAAAATGAGATCACTGTAGATGTATGGATTTGTTTTTGGGTTCTCTATGGTGTTGGCCCATGTGTCTGTTTTTATGCCAGTACCATGCTGTCTTGGTTACTATAGCTCTAGGTAATTTAATGTCAGGTAATGTGATTCCTCCAGTTTTGCTCTTTTTGCTCAGGATAGCTTTGACTATTCTGGGTCTTTTGTGGTTCCAGTAAATATTAGGATTTTTTTTTCTATTTCTGTGAGTAATATCACTGATACTTTGATAGGGATTACATTGGATCTGTAGATTGCTTTGAACATTTTAGCAATATTGATTTTCCAATACATGAACATAAAATGTCTTTTCATTTTTTTGTCTCCTCTTCAATTTATTTCATCATTATTTTATTTTTATTGTAAATATCTTTACTTCTTTGGTTAAATTAATTTCCAGATATTTTATTCCATTTGTAGCTATTGTAAATAGAATTAATTTCTTGATTTCTTTTTCAGATGGTTCACTTTTGGTATATACAAATGCTACTGACTTTTGTATATTGCTTTTGTATCCTGCAACTTTACTGAATTGCTTTCTCAGTTGTGTTTTTTTGGTAGAGTCATTAGCTTTTCTAAAATATAAGATCATATCACCTGCTAACTAAGGTCTAGCTATGAATTCCAATACCATGTTAAATAAAAGTGATAAACATGGGCATCCTTGTCACATTTCAGATCTTAGAGAAAAGGCTTTCAGGTTTCTTCCATTCAGTATCATAGTAACTTTGGGTCTGTTGTATATGGCTATCATTATGTTGAAGTATCTTCTATTTATACCCAGCTTTTTGAGGATTTTTTTTTATTATGAAGGGATCTTAAATTTTATTAAATTTTTAAAAATTATCAATTGAAATGATTCTATGGTTTTTGTCTTTCAGTGTATCACATTGATTGATTTTCATATGTTAAACCGTCCTTGCATCCTAGGGATAAATCTGTTTGGTCATGCTAAATGATTTTTAATGTGCTTTTGAAATCAGTTTGCTAGTTTTTTGGTTTGTTTGTTGTTGTTGTTGAAGATTTTTGTATCAATGTTTATCAGAGATATTGGACTTTATGTTTCTTTTTTTTAATGTATTTGTCAGGATCAGTATCGTGGTGATACTGTACTCAAAGAATGAATTTGGAAGTATTCTTTCCCCTTGTATGTTTCAGGATAGTTTGAGTAGGATTGGTTTTAGTTCTTCCTTATATGTCTGGTAACATGTAGGAATGAAGCCATCAGGCCTCAGGATTTTCTTTGCTAGGAGACTTTTAATTACAGTTTCAATCTTGTTACTCGTTATAGGTCTGCTCAGGTTTTGGATTTCTTCATTGTTCAATCTTGGTATGTTGTGCATGTCTAGGAATTCATCCAATTTTCTAGGTTTTCTAATTTATTGGCATGTAGTTGCTCATAGTAGCCTCTAATGACTCTTTTAATTTCTGTGTTTATGGGTGTAATGTCTTTTTTTTTTTTTAACACTGTTTTTATTTAAGTCCTTCTCTCTCTCTCTCTCTCTCTCTCTCTCTCTCAGCTAGTCTGGTCTCTCTCTCTTTTTCTTAGCTAGTCTGGCTAAAATTTCATTGATTTTATCTTTTAAAAAAACTTACTTTGTTGACCTTTGTATTGTTTTCTTCATTTCAATATCACTTTTTTCTGCTCTAATCTTTATTATTTGTTTTTTTCTACTAATATTTTTCTAATTCTTTAAAATGCATTATAAAATTGCTTTTCTGCTTTTTTGATGCAGGCACTTATCATCATAAATTTTCCTGTTAGTACTGAGTTTGCTGTATATAATAAGTTTTAGGCTGGGCATGGTGACACATGTCCGTAATCCCAGCACTTTGGGATCACTTGAGTTCAGGAGTTTGAGACCAGCCTGGCCAACATGGTGAAACCCCATCTCTACTACAAATACAAAACTTAGCCAGACATGACTGGGCACAGTGGCTCACACCTGTAATCCCAGCACTCTGGGAAGCCAAGGCAGGTAGATCACGAGATCAGGAGTTTGAGACCAGCATGACCAACAATGGTGAAACCCCGTCTTTACTAAAAACACAAAAATCAGCCAGCCATGGTGGTGCACACCTGTAATCCCAGCTACTCGGGATGCTGAGGCAGGGGAATCACTTGAACCTGGGAGGCAGAGGTTGCAGTAAGCCTAGATCATGCCATTGCACTCCAGCCTGGGTAACAAGAGCGAAACTCCATCTCAAAAAAATAAAATAAATAAGTTTTAGTATGTTGTGTTTTTGTTATCATCTGTTTCAATAAATTTTCAATTTTCTTCTTAATTTTTTTATTGACCCTTTGGTTATTCAGGAATATATTGTTTCATTTCCATGTGTTTGTATAGTTTCCAAAATTCCTCTTGTTATTTATTTATAGTTTTATTCTATTCTAGTCAGAGGAAATACTTGACATTATTTTAGTTATTTTGGGTATTTTAAGACTTGTTTTGTGGTCTAACATGTGATTTGTCTTTGAGAATGATCCATGTGCTAAGGGGAAGAATATGCATTCTGCAGCCATTGAATGATACGTTCTCTAAATATCTATATAAGTCCATTTGTTCTATAGTGCAGGTTAAATCTGATATTTCTTAGATTTCTCCCTGGATGATCTGTCCAATGCTGAAAATGTGGTGTTGAAATCTCCAGCTATTATTTTATTGGGGTCTATTTCTCCCTCTAGCTCTAACAATATTTGCTTTATAATCTGGGTGATTCACTGTTGAATGCATATGTATTTATTATTGTTATTTCCTCTTGCTGAATTGACCCTTTTATCATTACATAATGACCTTCATTGTCTCTTTTTATAGTTTTTGTCTCGAAATTGATTTTGTCTGATATAAATATAGGTATTTTACCCCTTTTGGTTTCTATTTGTATAGAATATCTTTTTTCATCTCTTTATTTTCAGTCTATTTTTGTCTTTATTTGTGAAGTGTAATTCTTGTAGACAGTAAATCATTGCATCTTCTTTTTCACCCATTCGGCTACTCTGTGTCTTTAAATTTGAGAGTTTAGTTCATTTACATTCAATGTTATTGTTAATAAGTATGGACGTACTCCTGCCGTTTTGTTATTTGTGTTCTGGTTGTTTTGTGTTTTTTCCTTCATTCCTTTCTTCCTGACTTTTTTTTTTTAAGTGAGTGTGATTTTCTTTGGTGGTGTGTTTTAATTTCTTGATTTTTACTTTTTGTGTCTGTACTGTATGTTTTTGATTTGAGGGTACCATGAAGATTGCAAATAATATCTTATAAGTTATTATTTTAAACTGATGACAACCTAATATATTGTGTAAACAAACAAGCAAAGAGAAAACTAATAAAAACTCTACACTGTAACTTTCTTCTACCCTCACCCCCAATTTTGAACTTTCTGTCTTTTCTATTTTTATCTTATTGTACTGTCTGTGTCTTTAAAAGTTGTTGTAGTTATTGGTAGTAGTAGTAGTAGTAATAGTAGTGGTAGTAGTAGTAGTATTTGAGACAGTGTCTCACACTGTCACCCAGGCTGAAATTCAGTGGCACAATCACAGCTCACTACAGCATCAATCTCCTAGACCCAAAAGATTCTTGTGCTCTTGTCTCCCAAACAGCTGGGACCACAGGTACATGCCACTACACATGGCTAATTTTTTATTTTTTTTAGAAATGAGGTCACACCGTGTTGCCCAGGCTGATCTCAAACTCCTAGGCTCATGCAGTCCTTCTCCCTCAGCCTCCCAAAGTGCTGGGATTATAAGCATGAGCCATCACATCCAGTGATCATTTTTTATCAGTTTACTTTTTGTTATTTCTACTCAAGATATGAGTAGTATTCACATCACAATTACAGTGTTATAATGTTGTATTTCTCTGTGTATTTACTATTACCTGTGAATCTTGTACCTTCAGATGATTTCTTATTGCTTATTAACGTCCTTTTCTTTCAGATTGAAGAAATCCTTTTAGATTTCTTGTAGGACGGATCTGATGTTGATGAAATCTCACAGTTTTTTTTTGGTCGGGGAAACTATTTCTTCATGTTTGAAGGACATTTTTACTGAATATTTTATTCTAGAATAGGATATTTTATTCCAGAGTAAAAGTGTCTCCCTTCAGCACTTTTAATGTGTCATGCCACTCTCTTCTGGCCAGTGAAGTTCCCACTAAGATTTCTGCTGCCAGACATAGTGGAACTCCACTGGATAGTATTCTTTCTTTCCTCTTGCAGACTTTAGGATTCTTTCTTTATCCTTGATCTTTGGGAGTTTGATTACTAAATGTCTCAAGGTAGTCTTATTTGATTTAAATCTTAGTGCTCTATAACTTTCTTGTACTTAAATATTGATATCCTTCTCTAAGTTTGGGAAGTTCTGTTTTATTCCTTTGAACAAACTTTCTACCCCTAACTCTCCCTCTACCTCCCCGTTAAGACCAATGACTCTTAGGTTTGCCCCCTTGAGACTTTTTTTCTAGATATTATAGTCATACTTCATTCTTTTTCATTCTTTTTCCCTTTATTTCCTCTGACTGTATGTTTTCAAATAGCCTGTCTTCAAGCTCAGTAATTTTTTCTTCTGCTTGATCAAGTCTGTTAAGAGACTTCAATGCATTATTCAGTATGTCAATTTTATTTGTCAACTATCGAATTTGATTCATTTAAATTATTTTAATCTATTTCTTATATCTCTTTGATAAGATTCTTCATTCCTTCTCTGAGTTATCTTGAATTTTCTTGAGTTTCCTCCAAACAACTGAGAGACCACATATCTCAGCCTCTCCGTGATTGCTCACTGGTGCCTTATTTAGTTTTTTTGGTGAAGTCAAGTTTCTTGGATGATCTTGATGCTTGTGGATACTCGTTGTTGTCTGGGGATTGAAGAGTTGGGTGTTCATTGTAGCTGCCACCATCTGGCCTTGTTTGAACCCATCCTTCTTGGGAGGGCTTTCCAGGTATTTAAAGGGCTATATGTGTTGTGATCTAAGTTTTTGGTCACTGCAGCTACATCTGCATAGGGAGCACCCTAGACACAGTAGTACTGTAGCTCTTACATACCACCTTGGTCTGTAAGATGCTGCCTTGGTGGTCTTGGATAAGATCCAGAAGAATTCTCTGGATTACCATGCAGAGACTCTTGTTCTCTTCTCTCACTTTCTGCTAAACAAATGGAGTCTCTTTTTCTGTGCTGAGCTGCCTAACACTGGGGAAAGAGTGATTCAAACACCCCTCTGGCCACCAACACTGGGACCATGCTGGACCACACCTGAAGCCAGCACAATACTGGGTCTTGCCCAAAACCCAGGGTAATTACTGACTGGCTATGTTTGCTTAAGGGCATAGGCTGTACAATCAGCAGATGGTGAAGCCTGCCAGGCTTGTGCCCTTCCCTTCAGGGTGGCAAGTTCTCTCTGATCCCAGGTGGGTCCAGAGATGCCATCTAGGAGTTAAAGCCTAGATTTAGAAACTTTAGGAATCTACTTGCTTCTATATTCTACTGCAGCAGAGCTGGCACCTGAGTCACAAGATAAATTCCTTCCCACTATTACCACCCCTTTTCCATGCGCAGAGGGGTCTCCCCTTATGGACATCACCACCCCAAACTCATGAAGAATACTGCCTGGCTACTACCAATGTTTATTTGAGGATGAAGGGCCTTTCAGTCAGCTTCTGGTGAATGATACCAGGCCTAGAATTTTCCCTTCAGGGTAGCAGGCTTCCATCTAGCTGATGGCAGGTTCAGAAATGCCACCCAAGAGCAAAGTCCTGGAATTGGAGACCCTATGAGTCCGCTTGGTGCTCCATCCCTCTGTGGTCATGTTAGTACCTGTGCTGCAAGATGAAGTCCCCTTTCTGTTCCTTCTCCTTTTCTCAAACAGAAGGAGGCCCTTCCCATAGCCACTATAGCTGGGAATGTGCCAGGTCATATCTGAAGTCAGCACATGTCTGAATCTCACCAAAGGCCCATTGCGAGTATGGCCAGGGTACTGCTATTGATTATTCAGAGACCAAAGGCTCTTTAGTCAGCAGGTGATGAATCCCTCTAGGACTGAGTCATTACCTCCAAGGAAGTAGATTCACTTCTGGCCCAGGGTATATCTAGGAATGTCATTTGAGAGTTAGGTTTTGGAAGGGGGACTTTAGAACTCCGCCTGTTGCTTTATCTTGCTGTGGCTTACCTAGTATCCAAGTTGCAAGAGAAAGTCCTCTTTACTCTTCTCACTCCTCAAGCGAAGGGAGTCTGTCCCAGAGCTATGACTTGTGGTGGCTGGGGTTGGGGGAGGGGTGGCACAGGGATTCCCTTTGGTCACCCTGGCCAGTGTTTCACTAGGTCATGTGCCTCCCCCACACCCCCCGTCCATTGGCTCCAAGCCCACCGTGTCACCAGTACTTGTCTAAGTATTGCCTTCTTTTGGCCTTGACTGCCTTTCAAGTTTATTTAGGACCCCAGAGTCATTAGCCTGAGGTGGCAAGGCTTGCCAGAACTCTGGCTCCAGCTGCTGGGGTGGGCAATTCCCCTACGGCTATGGCTGGTCTAAATGCTCCCTTACGGGCATTCACTGAGTTCTGCTTGGTGTGTTTTCCACTGTAACAGATCAGCACTGAATTCCAGTGCAAATTCCCGCAATCACTGTATTCTGCCTCCCCCAGTTGCACAGATTCTCTCAGCACCAGTTGGCCAGTACTGGAGGATGGAAGAGGGTTAGTGTCAGCAATTCAGATTGTCTTTCTTACCCTCTTCTGTGCCTTTCAGGGATATGAAGTTAAAAACCGTCATTCACCTGATTTTTGGTTCTTATGAAGGTGCTTTTTTGTTGTGTTCAGTTTGGTGTTTTCCACTGAAGCGGATGATCAGTGGAGGCTTCTGTTTAGCCATCTTACTCTGCTGTCTCAGTATGTTTTAATAATGAGATTTTTTTCAATAGAGAAAACATTTTCTAGGTTTACAAAGACCTCATGGAGATCCAATGGCATGATTGGTTAGTGTGCAGTACATATACAAAGACCTCATGGGCAGAAGAAACATCAAATAGAAGTAATTGTTGCTTGCTCTTTTCTTTTGCTTCTTCCACCAAAGGCTGAGGGCTACAGAGGATTTGGTATGCATAATACAGCCCAAGGAACTATGACAGGCATAAAGGAAATAATCTCTCTTTCAAGTAAGTTTAGAAGCCATGGAGTTAGGAAATAAGTTATGAACATTGCAATCCTCACTGGTAACTATTCCTTTTCTATTATCTAACAGATTTTGTTAGTCTTTTTGATAAGTATTCATTATTTTTTAACATGCATGTTCAGAAAATCACAATAATTTTAGAAGATACTGTTTTGAGTTGTGGACATTAAAGTCATAGGTAAAAGAATATGAAGGTAAAATATCTCAAAATCAGCAGTAGTATGTCAGAAATTATTTATCAGTCCCCTATTCTCCGCCACTAAAATGTTCCCAAAGTGAGAAATCCATTCTCTCAGATTTAAAATTATTTTTCCAGCATTCTAAAAGTTTGAACTCATTTCTCTGGAGATATTTTTAAACCACTAATTCCTAAGTTAATTCTCCATGGTATCACCAACTCACAGCCCATGTTTCTCAGGTTTGGCTGTTCATACTTGGCCCTTATTATAATATCTCCACGGTCTTCCATATCATGTGTTTCCAGCATCAGCTGCTTTTGAAAGCATACAGGAGGCAGCTAGTTTAGATTCGGGATTAAAATTTAAAAACAAGTAAAATTAGATAAGAAATACACTCTTTACAATGACCTTTTAAGAACCTAAATACTAAATAATAAATCAAATAATAATAAATAAAATAAAAGTATCCTCTTGGTTCTTACTTGTAGATCATACCTCTATTGGTATAGATCATGCATCTATTGGTAATGTGTATCTGTATATATGTGTGAACTGATGCTCTATGGGGCTTTTCAAAACATAAACTGTAATATTTTATCACTTTTGAATTTATCTTTTATTTATTTTTATTTTTTGAAACAGAATCTCACTCTGTTGCCCAGGCGTGCACTACCATGCCCAGCTAATTTTTGTATTTTTAGTAGAGACAAGGTTTCCCCATGTTGGCCAGGCTGGTCTTGAACTCCTGGCCTCAAGTGATTACCCACCTTAGCCTCCCAAAGTGCTGAGATTACAAGTGTGAGACACTGAGCCCAGTCACTTGTTTTTTAATATAAAAACTAATCAAGGTATAGAATTTTATTAGCGTCATGCTTTTAGGGAACATGCTGCAGAATGACAACTATCTGAATGTCTTGTGCTTAGCAAAAAAAATCTTAAAATGAAAAGTTTTTCTGAAATGAATGTTCTCGAAAAATGCAACTAAATACAACCTGCAGTGCTACATCCTCTTATTTGCCAATGTGAAGAGAAAGCAGGCATCTTAACTCCAAAACGGGAACAATTCTACAACACTAAAACCATGACTACTGTATGGAGAATAACCTGGAAACCATCATTCTCAGCAAACTGACACAGAGCAGAAAATCAAACACCGCATGTTCTCGCTCATAGGCGGGTGTTGAACAATGAGAACACATGGACACAGGGAGGGGAGCACTACACGCTAGGGTCCGTTGGGGGGAAATGGGGGAGGGACGGGGAGGTGGAGAGGTGGGAAGAGATAGCATGGGGAGAAATGGCAGATACAGGTGAGGGGAAGGAAGGCAGCAAACCACACTGCTATGTGTGTACCTATGCGACAATTGCATGTTCTTCACATGTACCCCCAAACCTAAAATGCAATAAAAAAAAATAAAGACTAAAGTTTTACATCATACTAATTTCTTTTTATTCCCATCAAATCCAAGTGCCGTAAAAATGTGCCTAGATAACTAAAAGTATTTATCCACAAATAAAGCATGCTAAGAATAGAAACCCTAAAGTAGCATTTAAAGTTATATTAGTTAAAATAATTATAGTAATTACCTTAGGCATTGAGAATGAGGTGATACTTAACATTCTTACTGATATATCAAGTGGGGAAAAGTATAACCAAGAGAAGAATAGGTTCATTCCTTAATTTATGCTTTAAAACAACCTAAGAGAAATGGTCAATGAAATTACAGATTTATTTATTTTAATTCTTCTTAATAGACAAATAAAAATTGTGTATGTTCATGGTATGCAACGAGATGTTATAATATCTGTATGCATGGTGGGATGCCTAAATCAAGCTAATTAACACATGAATCATGTCACATACTTACATTTTTCATTGAGAACACTTAATATACTCTCTTAGCAATTTTCAAGTATACAATATATGTTGTCAACTTATAATCACCATAATATACAACAGATCTCTTGAACTTACTCTCCTGAACTGACTGAATTTTGTGTCCTTTGGCCAAAAGATATTTCTGTAATCATCCAATGGGCTCATCTTGCCCACTGCCCAGAAAAGCAAATGCACTGACAATAGCAGGTTTTTGCAGCAAAGAAAGAGCTTAGCTAAGGAAGTACTAGCCAAGTACAATCCATGCAGGTAGATGGATTTTATTACTCAAATCAGCCTCTCTGAGAATCCACAGGCTAGGGTTGGTAGGCAGTGGGGCTAGGGAATGGGTGCTGTTGCTTGGTTTGGGATGAAATCATAGGGATATGGAAAACTATCCTTGTGCATGAACTGAGTCTGTCTCCAGATGGGACTACAGGATGGGCTGAGTCATAAGCCACAAATCCAGGTGTAGTCAGTCAGTTACTAGAATGCAAAGGTTTGAAACACATCTCAAAGACCACTCTTATATTCTGCAATATGATGTCATCTATAGGAACAACTGGGAGAATCACAAATCTTGTGACTTTTGGTGCAGCAAACAATTATAGAAAGACATGCTGCCAGGTGCAGTGGCTCACGTCTCTAATCCCAGCACTTTGGGAGGCTGAGGCAGGTGGATCACTTGAGGTTGGGAGTTCAAGACCAGCCTGACCAACATGGAGAAACCCCATCTCTACTAAAATATATATAATTAGCCGGGCATGGTGGCACACACCTGTAATCCAAACTACTCGGGAGGCTAAGGCAGGAGAATCACTTGAACCCGGGAGGGGGATGTTGCAGTGAGCCAAGATCACGTCATTGCACTCCAGCCTGGACAACAAGAGTGAAACTCCGACTTAAAAAAAATAATTATGTAGAAAGACATCTATGTCTACATCTTAGGATTCAGGGCCCTCTCATAGCCTAATCTTGTAATATTTCATTTGTCTTACAAAGACCGTTTCCGTCCGAAAACAAAAGGGGGTCAGTTTTAGGAAGTGACTATTATCATCCTTGCTTTAAACTACAATCTAAATTCCTCCCATGGTTAACTATCCCATAGTAAGGGAGGGCAGACAGCTTGTGAGGCTAAAAGCAAGACAGAGTCAGCCCTGCTAAATAAACTTATCTCACTGTTATAAACTTTGTAGAGGTGGTTTCGATTCCAGGATCATATTTAATATGACATTTAATAAGCAAATAATTTTGAACTAGAAAAGAATGACGACTCCTGATTCTATCTGGCAGTTTACTTAGTTGTGTTTTGGCTTGCTTTTGAACAGCAATGATCTTAATTGCTATTAGAACGACAAATTTCCTCTCCTGTTCACTCTATCATCACATTCATGTAACACTGTATTAGGAATGGTAGCAAGGGACAAGCAAGTAAGACATTAGTGGCCAAACATAATTACTCAAAATAAAAACAAATGGAAGAAATTTTAGATTATGAAGACTGATACTGACGTGGCTTTTTATAGTTTTTCCAAAATAAAAAATATAAAATTGTATAATACTACTAAGCAACCTACTAGACAGACTACATATTAGTTTACTTTTTGAAGGAAGGCATCAGAAATAAATAAATGGGATAAGATGTGCCCAGCCATTACCTTCTCACTAGACTAATCTAGAGCCATGAGTACCTGCATTAGAAGAGATACAGAGAATTCAACATGAGTTCTGAAGACAAAAGACATGAATAAAGATTGGAAAAAAGAGAGTTGTGAGGGTAACGTCAAAGAAAATGCAATTGTAAAAGGGAAAGCACAGGACAATTTAGTAATGTCCTTCAAGTGTATGTGAAGCGGCTCAGTAGAGCTGCTGATCAGCTGTTCCTAATCTTCCTTGAAATAATAAGTTGGAAGGAGACAAAATTGTAATTTAAGAGATTCATATCAAGGAAGAGATAAGGACAGCAGAGAAGGAACAAATTGGATTTCTAGACCACCAAGAGATCATTATGTAAAATCATGATAAACCGCATATTTTTTGCTGAGTGTTGCCTCCACAGTGTGCTCTCCACAGTGAGAATATATGACATTGTTCCCTATTCTCCCTTTCCTTAGAGGATAAATTGTCACTAACAGGAGGTGACATAATGTTCCCAGTGTTTTCATTCATTCATTCCTGTTTTCCTTTTTTCATTCTCATAAACTACTTTCTCCTATGTTTCTTTTATTCCAAACTGACCACACTGTTGCTCTGTTGTCTTCTGATCCTTCACAGATCCTCTTTCCTCTGCCTAGAAGGCAGTTCTTTGTTCCACCCACCCTGACTTCTGCTCAGCCTTCAAGACTTGTCCCTGGGCCCCTTCCTCTGTGAGGTTTCCATCTTCCTCCTGTCAGTACAGAGGAATGAAGTGCCTTCAAGTCACAGACCAGGACGAACACACCTGTTGCAGAACACATTGGGTTTATTTCTCTTTGCACAAGGGATGGCACTTGCTGTGGGAAGCTGTAGGATACGTCAATAAGAGGGTGTTGAAAGGATTGGGGCTTTGGTTGGATGATTTGAGGGAAGATATTTAAAAAGCAAGGGTTTTCTATAGATTAGATGTCATTGGAAAGCAGGAGCAGTTCTAAGATTGGGTTTCTCAGTAAGTTTTATTTACAGGGAGAGCCACCTAGAAAAGGGATAAAGCTGTGACTGACAGGAAGTAGTGATCACTCGTTTTAGTTGAGAAATAAGGCAGCTTGTCATTTTGTGAGTAATGTGGTAAACTTGTTTTTGTCTGTACTTACACAAAATTATGAAGTGACCTTGTGTTGTTTTATCATGATTGTATACTGAACTTCTCTGAGGTTGGTATTCTGTGAGATTGTTTACGACCATTAGAAGAATAACAGAGTTCACCTCTGAGGGCCAGGTCAGCTTCTAGATGTCAGAATTTTTTCTTTCTCAGAAGCTATACATTCTGTTCTTCCAAAACTATTTTCAGTGCTTCTATTAAATCATTTGTTACCTCATATTTTAAGCAAACAAATCCATGGTGTATTACAGTCAGTAAAGTTTTGATAAATGAATGGAAAGATGAGTTGTTGAAACCATTTATCACAACATGTGATATGGCATCTCCCTTCCATGGAAAACTATTAATCATAAGACTTGGAGGCAATAAAATAAAATCTCTTTATAATAGCGAACCATTATGCCAAGTCTTAGAAACATAAAATTTGAAAGATAAGTGAGGGTGAGTTATCATTTCTCAATTACATAGTTACAATCTTGTCAAGTGCATTAGTCACTTTTTTGCTTATACTCTATGGCACAAAGAGTAACTACCAGTAGACTCGCCACCCATTAATACAATTAATTAATACATTAATAAAATTTTGTGTTAATGTGGTAATATAATTTTGTCAATGTGAAATTCATAACCAATATTTTAAAAACACATGATGTGCAAATGCATAACTGTTAGGTATATGTGAGATGTATATCTCCCACTTAGAACATTTTTCCTAATGAATGTAGCTATAATTTTATTATATGTATGCTAAAATGCTCATTCCTTTTCTTATAGAATCCATGCCAGATCCTCAAGTTCTGTTATCAGTTCCACAATTTTCACTTATCAGACCCAGATTTAAAAATGTATCGAGAGAGTTGAACCTCTATCTCTGCAAAATGTTTCTTTTCTTTTTAAATAATTATATTAGTGAAACCTTAAAAGAAAATTATGGAAATTACTATTATGAGTTCTTATCAAATAAATAAAGTATAAATTTCAAAGATAGGGTTTATGCCCATGTAAGATTTCAAAGTTCTTATCCAAAGCAAATTAGTCCTCTCAAATAATATTTAAGAGAAACTCTATAAATAGTGACTAGCTACTCTTAATGATGAGAGATACTTCATAAGTACTGTCTCTAGTTCCTTGAAACTACAAGTGAACTGTTTTGACTAGAAACCACCTCAGTACAAAATGGGACACAGACGAATCACTAGTGTTAATAAAATGTTTTATCCAAACAATATGCTTTGTCTTCTCTCCAATTTCCTGACATACATGTCCTGCCATAATACTAGTTTATTATAAACATGGCTTTGATTGAAAGAAATACAAAGTGTCAAATGGAAGGGTCCCAGGAAGAAAAGAAGCCATCGGAAGATCAACAAGGAAGAAACACACATGAGAAGTGTGAATTCTGATAGAAATAAAAAGGAAGAGAGGTGTAAGAGAAAGATATATTTGATGAAGGCAATAGAGTATAACAGAAAATAATTCTGGAAACCAGTGGAGGCAAGAATAATCCAGCAGCACAAAGACAAGAATAAAGCCCAAGTGATGAGAAATCAATTTTAAAGAAAATGAAAGGAAAAAAAAGTAATTGAAAATTTAAAAATAAGAACATCAAATTTAAATGTGTTAAGCCAATATCTTTCCCAGTAGAATCAAATGAAATGTTTAGGCTTGTAATTCTTTTAATAAAATACTGAAAATCCTAATTTCAAGAAAACCTATCAGTTTAAATATACCTAGGAATTCATGTATATTCATCTATTAATCAAATTACACGGGATTAGATTTCAGGATTGTCTCAGAGTTTCACGTTTAGCCACCATCTTTCCTTTTCCATAATATTCTCCAGAAGTTTATCCTAAGGAAATAATTAGAGATTCAATCAAAGGTGTATGTACAAAGACATTTGACTTAAAATCATTGTGAAAAATTAGAAAATGCCAAAAGCCCAACAGCAGAGGAATATTTAAATCAACATTGTGGCACATTCAAGGATGGATTACTGTTCAAGCAATCAAATTGTGTTTATAAAATGTATTTAGGGCTATGGTAAAATGCTCATGTTCAGTGAGGAATGTAGGATATATTAATATAACAGGTAGAGAAGTCCAGCTGTCAGTGTAGGCATGAGTTTGGAGAGAGGGAGGGAGACAGGGAGGAAGCTAGAGAGAAAGAAATTAATATTAAAGTACTCAAGGTATCTCTCTGCATAGAGGATTATAGAATAATTATACATTTTTAATATGTGTTTGCATGTGTATTGTATGCATACATGTTCTAACTTGAGTATAGAAAACTTTTCTAATCAGAAAATATGTTGTGACTTTGTAAAGACCCATTTTAATGTATTATTATTATTATTATTGTCAGTAAGTCTATAACTCTGATCTACTTTCTCATGCTATTTAAAGGTACAAACTGAGAGTTGTCTATTCAAGTGTTTTTTTTTCCTTTTTAGTGATGGAGTCTCATTCAGTCACACAGGCTAGATTACAGCGGCACACTGTAATGTAGCTCACTGCAGATTTTTTTGTTGTTGTTCACTGCAGCCTCAAACTCCTGGGCTCAAGCGATCTCCCCACCTAAGATTCCTGAGGAGCTGGGACTGCAGTTGCATACCACAGTCCCCAGCTAATTATATTTTTATTTTTTTTGTAGAGTTCGAGTCTTGTTTACTTGCTCAGGGTTGTCTATTTAAGTTTTAAGTGCACTTTACACATATGGTTAATAAAACTGTCATTGTTTATTCAGTACATTAGCAATAAGTTTTAAGTGCTTGTTTTACTTTTTATGCTATTAAAAAATCAATGTTATTAAAATGTTCTGTGACAAATCAGATAAAAGACAAGAGATTATGGAATTTTATTGCTGTAACTTAGAGTCCATCTAGTTTGATGCTTTCATTTTACAGACTTGGAACATGAGGTCTAAAGATATTAAATGTCCCACCCAAGGTTATGTGGCTTTGTGGCAGAACGGAGATTGCTGGTTAGCTTTGCTGACTCCAGGCATGCTGCTTTGTGCTGCTTCTTATCTCCAAACAATACTTGATTATATTTGAATGTTTTTCATAAAACCAGCCTTAAACACAATTATTAACAATTGTTTTCAGTTCCAATCCCTCTTGCTAACCTTTGACTAACATACTGTGATTCCCCTTTAGACTTCAACAGAACCACAGGCTAACTGGTCTGTCCTTACCCCCTTGACGCTTTTATGAATTGAGTGTGGATAGGAAATTAACTAATTATTGATCATATATTAGCCCAGCAACATATTAATTCTTTCAGATAACCTATTGCTTTAATATAGTGATATTATCATTTGAGATTATGGCTAATGGCAGATGTTTCAGATAAAACAACAAAAAAAAAGAAAACTAGTATGTTTTTAGAAAAGTGTGGTTTTTCCTGATTTATTCATTCCCAATGACTTCCTTCTTCCAAAGCTAGTCTTTTTCTAATACAAGCACCATGTAATATAGAATTTGCTCAGATGCCAGCCAAACTAAAGCCTTCTGCATAGCATTGAAAATGTGGCTGGACTTTTCCTTTTCCCAAATTAAGTAGAAATGCGTATTTGTCATTCTCTTAACAACTGTTTATTGAGTACCGACTGTGTCTGGTACTGCCAAGAACCCGAAAATACAGCGGTTAACAAAGTAAACGGAGTCCTAGCTAAAAGTGTTTTCAAAAGTAAGGCAATGGCTTAGAATATTTTTCAAATAAATTTTGCTAAATGAAAGAATATGTGTGAGAAGTCAGATCATCAGTTGCAGAGAGGCATATTTAGAATTCTATTATTTTTCTCTGCAATTGGAGCCCAGAATTTGATTCTTGGTCAATTATATTAAACACTGATTCATATCCATTACCCACTTGATAACAGAAATTTGCCCCTGTAGAAATAACTTTCAAGCTATACTTTTCCTTGATACATACTATTATAGGCTCTGGAATAGTAACTGATATCAAAAACAGTACCTTTTGAATGTATCAGTCAGTAGATGAAGCCAATCTGAAAATTTGTTTGACTCAGGTTTTTTCCCCTTCTCTGCTGATCTCTTGTAGGTTGGAGGAAAGATGGTAGACCCAAAGGCTGTATTCTTTGTTTTCACTGCTAATTATTTTGCTCTGTTTTTCAATTCTGTTTTGGGGAGCGTGTATGGGCTTTTATGGATGACCCAGGGGAGATAGAAAAAAAGTTCTGAACTTTGAAGATATATGGGATATCATGTCAGAAGCAACCAGCAGAGATAACTCTGAAGAGAAATGGAGATAAGCCATACAAACTATAAATAACTTTTCTGTCTTACTTTTTTTCCTGTGCTTAGTAACAGTCTAGGAAGTAAGTCTTATATTTGGCTCAAGAAATCATTGCCATATACATCCTGCAGAGCTTTACTTAAGACCAGGGACAAAGTTCAAAAGAAGTATATACAACTCATCCAACTTCTTTTTAATCCATGTGGGTTAATCAAATCCACATTCATTGCCAAGGCTTTTAAATAGAGGCAGGTTTACAGGTGTTGGGTAGACAAAGCAGGAAACAGCAGCACCAAGCCGTTGCCCCTACTCCTCTTCCAATTCTCAGTGCCTATTAGGATGCTCTAAAGATCTGGGACTCTTCCATATTACTTAGATCTAGAATGGCCTGAAGAGGTAGGAATGACTCCTCTCAGGTTTTGATGTGGGTTCATCTGGGTCATCAACTAACTCTCTTGTCCTTTGAGAAGCCAAGAAGTCATGTCAGTTCACAAGATATGACCCAAAGAGCACAATCACAAATAACCGTAACAATTATGCTTCTATGCAAGGCTTCTTTGGATTCGTTTTCTTAGTTTTCATTGTTGGAAGAGAGCGCCTGTGTCATGTTAGTCAGCGTCACATGAGACTGGGCTAGGAGAACATTTTGCATTAGCTCTGTCTTAGTTTAGCAAATAAAATACCCCTTTACATGTTTTACAATTGGTAGTTATTGATAAGCACAGGGTAGCTTTTTTATTTTTAAAGTGGTACTCACAGTATATAAACACTTGGCATAGATTCTCTTTTCCTTATTTAAAAACAAGACAGTACCACTATTTTGTTTGCCTGTTTTGTTTTGTTTTGTTTTGTTTTGTTGAGACAGGGTCTTGCTCTGTCACTCAGGCTGGAGTGCAGTGGTGTCATCACAGCTCACTGCAACCTTGGACTCCTGGGCCCCAGCACTCTCCAACCTCAGCCTCCTGAGTAGCTAGCACTGCAGGTACATGCCACCGCACCTGGCTAATTTCAAATTTTTTTTTGTAGAGACGAAGTCTCACTGTGTTTCTCAGGCTAGTCTTAAACTCCTGGCGTCAAGTGATCTTCCCACCTCAGCTTGGACATGAGACAAAGCAGCTAGCCCTCAGCAGTAGAGTTTGTTGTTATTTTTTAATATCTCTAAAAGTGATTTAGCTTTATCCTGGCCACATGAACAGATTGCTGTTCACTTCAGTGGTGCCAGCACTGTTAAATTAGATATTATTTTGTAGAGAATGAAGCAGCATTTTGTCACAAGGTCTAGAATATTTAAAGAATGGGAAAGATAGGAAGAAGGAAGAGTAAGGAACAGCCAAGAAGTTATTTTTCAGCCTGTAGAGTCTTGAGTTTAGAAACAAACAAATAAAAAAACCAGTTAACAATTCAATTTTTTTCTTTGAAAGATGGAAACAGATCAAGATTTCTTTTCTAATTTGCTTATGATTTGGAAGCTAGAAGATGAGATCTGTTGTTCAGATTTACAATAGATATATGTTTATTCTCACAAAAATTAAATTAGCTATCAGAGGAAGTGACAGTACATTTGGATGCTTCATCAGTGGAATAAAAGTATAATGTGTGGAAGAGAGATGTGAATAAGGAGTGAATAAAGAATTTATTATAAAAATTTTGAATGCTGTTAACTATATAACGAATTTCTTGCTTTGCTTTGCTTAGTGTGTGATGTGATGTATTGCCACTGAGTGTTTGGCAGAAAGAATTAAATATTTGCATTTTTACTGCACCATTAAATGTCCCTGCCATGAAATATATTGAGAGTAAGACAATACTCCACATGGAGAGAAGTCACATTACAGTGGGTATATTATCCTTCATTCTCAAATGAGTCATGCAAAACTGACCACTTTGCATGCATTCATTTTTTAAGTTTATGACCAATTCACATTTTTTGAGGTTTTGTTCACAACAGCTTAGTAATAATAGACAGTTATTTATGGCTGTATGAAAGAACACTTATGCTATTTATTGCCAGTGTTTTTGTTAGAAGCCAGCTTGCATTTGAACCCTGAAATTGGATGCTTTAACCCACTGATTAAATACTGACCATTAAAGTGCGAAAATAAATGCTTCTTGAAATGTTGCCTTCAGTAAATTTTTTTTTTCTCACCGCTACTTTGGAGACTGAAAAACAGTTTCAAGATTGGTTAGAGATTTAAAAACAAAATGAACATTGCAAAAGAATCAGCCAATAGCTACTTGCAAATTAAATATTCTAATTATTTTATTTTTAATGAGATTTCAAAGCAAAGCTATGATGCGTAGTATGGCATGGACACTTTATGAAAGTAATTTTTTAAAGATGGGTGCTACTGTATTTTAAAACTAAAGTGGAATTTCACTGTAATACGATTAGCTAGGAGTAGATTGGGTGTGAAAGAAAATCTGCCTGTGACTCCATCCATTGATCCTTTGTAACTAAAACAGGAAGGAAGGGAGGAAGAGAGGAATGGACAGACAGAAATAAAGGACGAAAGGAAAGAGAAAGGAAGAAAACCCAGTGCCCAGATAGCTCCACCTGTTTCCTTTCAATGTACTTTTATTTTATTTGAGTTGATTTTTATTCCAAATCTTTAGATCTGTTAGATTTTATGCTATTTTTATAGGTCTTATAATTTATCAGTGATCAGCATAAAAAGGGAGGATTATATATTCTGGAAATGAAATTATGTAGCTGTCACAACCATATATGATGGGGCTTAAGGGGCCTAAACATTCCCTTGCATTGCTTCGGTAGCTCTCATCTCCAGACACCACTCAACAACGGAAGGACTGATAATGTTATGGTTGGAGACTGCAGCTATCTTGATGGAATAATCATTGCAGCATCTTTTCCTTCTAGTTTGTTCAGTAAATCCTACTTTTTTGGACACAAATATATTCTTTTATTATTTACCAGAGAGTAAATGTAAGATTTAGGTGCTAAATTAATAACTGTAGTTGAACATGAACTTTCACTTTTGTCTTAATTTTTCTTTTGCTTCATAAACATGACTTCAGTGATCTAATGCCTGAAATCAAAACAGGCTATATCTCAGAATAACCTCACTGCTAGAATGAAGATGGTATAGAACTCTTACCCCTCAGGTGACATTCTGTACAAAGGGCAGCCAAGCACCTCACATTCTGCTGGGATAGAATTGTCTCATAATAACTATTTTCTCAACAGCTCTGCATCGCAATCAGGCCATAAAATATGTTTTCCTGTCTCCAGAAAGAAGATAGAGTAAGCAGTTTAGAATATTACAAAACAGGCTCAGCTGAGCAGTTTAATTTGCATGGATTATCCTCATCCTCTAAATGTCTCATTGACCGGTAAGCATTCTCAGTTGCCTTAGTCCAGAGAGCTTTATAATTTTATATGCACACATTTGCATAAGTTGAGATTTTTTTGAAGTTGCCCAAAATATAAAAAAGGCAAAAGAACTATTAAAACATTAACTGCTGCAAGTGATATATTTTACAACTTTTAGGATGTTTTCTGCTACTATATTTAGCATATCTCCCACAAACATTTTGCCAGCAAAAATACACCAAATATAGAATCATGCAACAATTTTATCTGTGTAAATCTTTTAAAAGATTGTATTATAATTACACTGTGTAATAGTGACTTCGTTGAACTATTTTTAATATGAAAACAGACTTTATACAATAGTCAAATGGACTTGAGTTTAAATCAAGTACATTCTATAGTATTCACCTCTATTTTAGAAGATAGCGAAATTCCAAACATAACTTTGATCTGTACAAGAAGCATTTGTTGAGTTCTTACAGTGAGTCCTTGGGGATGTAAAAATGAATAAGACTTTGTATTTTCTCTTAAGGAGCTTGTGGTGCAGTGTCAGGCACAGGTTCTATATTTTATGTATCATAAGAGACAAATGTATGCACAGATGGTGGAAAAGTCCAGAGGAGAATCCTATAGCCTAGCGTGGAATTGAGGGATCATTGTTTGAAGGAGATGGATAGTTAATGCTGAGGTCTTAAAGGTAGGCAAGAGTTGTCCCAAAATGATGAAGATTATTTAAAAAGTGAATGAATAGATGGACAAAAGTGAAATAAGTTATGTGACTTCTAAATGTAAGGTTTATCAAGATGTAATTTACATGCAGTAAAATCCATTTGTTTTAGGATGTTCAGTTCTTTGAATTTAGATAAATGCATATAGTCATGTAACTATCACCAGAGTCAAAATAAAGAACATTTCCGTCACCCCCTAAAGTTGCCTTATGTCTCTCTGTAGTCAATGCCCTACCCCTACCTTGGTTCCTGGTAACCACTGATAGGTTTTCTTTTCCCATAATTTCACTTTTCCAGAATATCACATAAATGGAACATACAATATGTAGTCTTTTGAGTCTGTCTTCATTCACTTAGCATACTGCATCTAAGAGTCACCCATATTGTTGTATATATCAACAGTTTGTTCCTTTTTACTGCTAAGTAGTATTCCATTGATGGATGTAACCCTGATTGTTAATTCATTCCTCAATTGATGAACATTTGAGTTGTTTCCAGTTTCTTAGATTATTAATAAAGTGGCTCTAAACATTTATGTACGGGCTTTTACTTGGACAGATGTTTTTACTTCTCTTGGGTAAATATCTAGGATTGGGATTGCGTGTTATTTTGATACAGTAGGCAGAAGTGTGAAACAGCATGAAGTACTCACTGTTTAGCATTACTATAGCACAAGTAGATAAGAGAAAGGAGGAAGCAAAAAGACTGTGCAAGTCCAGATTATGCAATACTTATTTCATGCTAAGAAACTCAGATTGTATTCTCCAGGCAATAGGGAGGGTTTTAAGCAGTGATGGCATATGGGTATACTTCCATTTCATCTGAGGTATCAGAGTGGAACCTAAACTGGTTGGAGGAGATGCTGGGATAGGTATGAGGGAGGAGTCAACAAGAATAGTTTAGGATTTTATTATTAATCCAGGATCGTATGATAGTACCTATTCCTGGTAGTTTCCTGTTTGAAAACAAGAATGTAGAGCATACACAAGACTCTCAATGTTATTAGCCAAGAATACTGTGCAATTAGGGGAAAATGCTGACCGTTAACACTTCAGAGGAATTAAATAGCCTACTTCCAATGATCACGGTTTAGGCTAAATAGATTTCACTGGGAAGAAGAGACTTAACTACATGGAACTAAGCTGATGCCTTCTTAAGATGGCAAAGTACTGGCATTGATGGCCAAAAATAACTCACTTAATTATACCAAAAGCCCTGTGAAAGAGGTGCCATTGTCATCTGTATTTGCCGTAATGGGAAGAGTAGAGTAGAGGTTTTGGGGTCAGCAGACTGTTTTTGTACCAGAGCTATTTCTTATTGTTGTGATCATCTATTTTTTACTATGATAATCTATGATAAATTGCTTAAACTTTGAGAACTCAAATTTCCTTTTTTTTTTTAATTTTCATTTTTGATAGAGACGGTCTCACTATGTTGCTCAGGCTGGTCGCAAACTCCTGGGTTCAGGCAATTCTCCCGAATTGTTGGGATTATAGGCGTGACCTACGGCCCGGCCTCAGATTTCTTGTCTGAAAAGTGAAGATAGTAGTATCTACCTCACAGGAATTTTAGGAAGATTAAATGAAACAACCAACGAAATGTCTCTAGAGAATTTCTGGTGGTCAGTGAATGTTTCCTAACCACAGCTCCTTTCCTCACATTTTTCTCTAGACGTACATAATGAAGCGTTAACTGCTAAATTAAAAATTAGGCTTGAGGAATGAAAAATCAAAGAAAAATTCAAGCCTTTGAACAAATTCTAAAGATTGACAACGAACTTCTACCAATACCTTTAAAAATCCATTTAAAAACAAAGTAAATAAGAACCTTCATCTCAAGTTGCCTTCATCTGTTTCAAATGAGAATTAAATGATAATGTATATGAAACAACATACAAACGTGAATTCCCTCTCCTTTCTCAAGAAAATAGTGGTCATATAGTTTTCCTCAAAATTAATAATGAGACTGGAATGTTTATTCCGGCAAATAAATCTTTAGTAAATAAATAAATAAATAAATATATATATATATACACACACACACTCACATATATATACACATATATATGTATACATATATATGTGTGTGTGTATGTATATATATATGTATATATATACATATATATATACATATATATGTATATATGTATATATATATATGGAATATTTAAAGGGCTGCCATCTATTAGGAGGAGTAATTTTATTTTATGCTTTTACCAAGACCAGAGTGGGCCATTAAATAAATGTCATGGGAGATAGTTTTGGAAGAAGGATAAAATGGACTTAATCATTAGAGTTGTCTAGTGGAGGAGACTAGTTTCTATTAAGCAGAATCTCTGTAACAGTCAGTCATGATTTAAAATGAATTATTTCATTTCAAGAAGAGGTTAAACTAGATGTTCTAATACCATCTCCTGTAATACACTCTGTCATCCTTGGTCCCTGATTTATCCAACTAGATGATTCAATGATTCTCTATTTTTATTTCTTCAAAGTGTATAAATAATATAGTATTGATTCATTTGAAAACAATTCTGAAATTTCAAATATATTATTGCTTTTATATTTCTTGTTAAATTCTGGACTTCAAGTAATGTTGACACTTTGTTGATATCCAAAATATCTTTTAGATAACTAAGGATTTGATTGAACTTCCATTTACTTTTTAATTCATACTATTATGAACCTTTCTGTTTAATATGAGGTTATAGAAGGACTGGTTTCCTCTGGATATTAATTAATTTATTCAGTATGCATGTCCCCAAATAAATTATTTTTAAAACATAACTGCATATTTTCCCATGTAACATTTGGAAGCTTTTAATCATTCACAATATGGTATTACACCCTTAAATGAGTGAGTGAGCTGTTTTATATATCGTAGTTGTCCTTATTTTCATTTATAAAACCGTAACATAAAAATTATCTCTAATTTTGGACATTGCGGAAAACGTGTTGTGGAACTCTTAATGTTTTTCTTTTAAAGTAATTTTCTGAATCCGATTTTTCTATGTCCACTACTAATATCCCAATCCAGACTTTCACTATTTCATGCCTAGAATCTTGCCCTTCTGTCCTTCTCTTTCCTGCTCTAATCCATTCTAAAACTACAAAATTAAGTTTTCATATCATACCTATTAATAAAGCATTGTGCATTAAACTTTTTGATGACACATTGAAACTTCTGGAGAACAGTAAAAGTGAAAGCAAAATAATCTAATGAGTCTTGAATTTAAGCCTTCCACAGTATGGTTTGACCTGCCTAACTTTTGGTACCACCTTCAGCTCCTTCCGTGTGATCAGCTTCACTCAGATGGTAAAAATGATAGTGAGTAATTTAGTTCCCACCTCAAGTTGCCCTTGATATAAAATGACAGCAGTGGCAGTATAAAATATACAGCTGTGCATTATCTACCATAAACTGCATGCTGTCTCTGGTTTCCTGCTGTGCAGGTGTCTCAGATTTCTGAGAGGATTAAGTGAAATAACATAGTACAGGGCAGGGCAGATGACAGGTGCATATATATATACACACACATATGAGTGTGTATGTGTATATATGTACACACGTGTGTGTGTGTGTGTGTATATATGTATATATATGTATATATACATATATATATATACTGCAACCTCTGCCTGCCAGGTTCAAACAATTTTCTCTCCTCAGCGTTCCGAGTAGCTGGGATCACAGGTGCCCGCCACCATGCCCATCTAATTTTTGTATTTTTAGTAGAGACAGGGTTTCACCATGTTGGTCAAGCTGGTCTCGAACTCCTGACCTCATGATCCACCCATCTCTGCCTCCCAAAGGGCTGGGATTATAGGTATGAGCCACCACACCTGGCCGACTCTTCATATTTTAATGAGTAGACAAATAATTGGAATGAGGGGGAAAATTAATTAATTTTCCAGGCTAAGATAAAACACCTCTACCACCAAGTGTGCATGGTATTGCTCTTCCTTTCCACTTATTTTTCACATCACTTAACAGACCTCTCCATTTACTGGTGAATTTTAAGCTCCAGGTTAACTTTATGTTTTATTCCCTTACACCCAGTCAAAATTGAGATCTCTTCAGTTGAGTGTTTTTTCTCAGGTGACTGTTAAAAGGAAAGCAGCGTCTATAATGAAATAATTTCACTGTGATGTGCATGAATGCCTATGATTCCCTTACTGTGACCGGACTTTTCAGATATTTTAATGAGAGTGTGCTTATTAAGACACAAAGGAGTTTAATAGAGTGAGGTGACTGCTTCTGGCAGCATGGTAGAAGTGATTTGGGGTCCACCAGGATTTATTTAGGCCCTGAGCTTCAGCTGTAAGATCTGCTCTTCTGTTATTCCTCCAGTTCATAGCTTTGCCCCTTTTCTGAATTGCCAACCAAGAGGTTCTCTAAAGGGTTCATCTTTCATTCGACAGCAGTTATCATGAGAGTGCATTGAGGGTGCTGGCTTTCTGTTTATGTGTGTGTATATGAGGGAGGAGGACAAGAGGTTGGTGTATGTATGTATGTATTGGGGTCATCAAAGACTTATGTAATGATACATAAAGAGTTGATCTCAAATAATATCATTATAAATGAAATATTGGCATTTTTTTTTTCTGTCCAGTTATCAGCCTTTCTCCCTCTTGTATAATGTTGTCTTATGTGTTGTGACTACAGCTGTCCATGAGGGGGTTAAGTCATTGTGTGTCAGACGAGACACGCTCTGATTGGCTAAGGCAGTGATTGCTGAAAAACGTGCACCCACCTCCCTGCTTCCCCGGCCCACCAGCTCACCACCCTGTAAGGAAAGTGATAGAAAAGGGCAGAAATGGAGGTTCCAAAAGAGTTCTGTAAATATGTTGTTAGCTTTGACTTCAATCTCTACAAGAAGGAGAGCCATTGAATTCTCCTTTCTGCCATTAGCATTGGGAAGCCCAAGGAGAGGAGAATACAGAAACACATTAAGGCAGACGTTTTGGTAATACAAGCAGTATTAATTGCTCCTTTTTATCAGCCCCATGTGAGTATTGTGAGGATAAGAACAAAAAACATTGTGTGTATTATTTATTAACTCCAGCTCTCCATTAATTTCATTGGTTTTCTATAGGAAAGCAGAAAAATTAGAAATAGACATTTAGTGGCCCAATGTGTTTAGAGTTGAAATCCCTTCAATTAAAAATTCGAAGATTTCCAGTTTCCAGATAGCCTATGCAGATGGCAGTATTGAGATTCTCAAATGCTGAGCGCAGGGAAAAATGTAAAAATAACTTGAATTAAGATTTGCAAATGTGAAGGCACTAAAATATAAAATATTCTAAAAATGAGCGCAAAACAGCTTCAATCTATGTCTCACTCATTTGTCATTCTTTTTCCAGGAAGCATCTTAAAAGGTAAATGTGTCTTTACTTTTTTTTATAACCAAATTCAAAATTTTCAGTGAAGAAAGAATACTGACAAGATACAGAAAGCAATCAATCAAGGACAAACTGGCCACTTTGTAATAATTCTGAGTATTAATTGAAAGTGATTTCATTATCTCTTTGAAATATCTGAATTCCTTGAAGTAGAGGAAAGCAAAATGCCAAATACATATAATGTTTTCAGAAGCAAATGGGATCATTTAAATGAGCTCTTGGCAGAGCCAGTAGCTGTTCCATAAAGTGATTAGATTGTTTTATATTCCTTTTACCATTTGTTTCCTGTAAGAAAAAATATCTACCGTTATTTGCTTTTTGATCACATGAAAAACTTTAATCTGTGAGTAAACAACATTAGCCATGTGTGCTTTTTAACTAGAACCATTGCTTTGGGCAGGAATAATAATGATAAATACTAAACCTAACAGTATACCAGTCAGTGTTCTAAATATTATAGAAATATTAACTCATCTAATACATCATTTGTTGGAATAGTGCTAGAGTTAGTATTTCAAAAGAAAATGCTGTTAGTAATGTTCTTAGTTGCATGTAAACATAAGGAAATTGACAAAATCCCTAGGGTGTTTTACTTGAGATTCTCTGTAGACAAAGACCACATTCTTCTTTGTCAGGGATATCTTAACAATACTGGGGAAAATTTCTAAAAGGAATGTTACTTATATAACTTTTACACATTACATGTTTTCAATGGAATAGCATAGGTGAAGGCCCTCACATGCTGTACATATGGGGGCTCTTTGATTTTGGTTACTGCCAATCTCATCAATTTATAAACACTAACACTTTATATAAATATGTTACATCCGTCCTCTTTATATTGACAAGTAGCATACAAGAAAGGGTTTTCAGTGAACTGAATATTTTGAATCCAGATTTTTACAGAGTAGTATCTTGCAGTGCAGAGTAGTAAAATGCAGATGCTTTTTCTACTGGTGAATGTTTATTACAATTGAAGAGTAAGAAAATAGTAAACATAAAGCATTCACTGTGTGTAAATAGTATAGTAGTAAAAATTTTACATCTGTTGCTTTGGTTAATTCTTACAGCAGTCCTCCAGAGATGATATTTGTATTACTCCCCTTTCATGGAGAAAGAAACAGAGCCTTAGACTACAAAGCTGATAAAGGTTTTATTAAGGGATATATACCCAAAGGATTATAAATCATTCTATTATAAAGACATATGTACATATATGTTTATTGTGGCACTATTCACAAAAGCAAAGACTTGGAACTCAAATATCCATCAAGGATAGAGTGGATAAAGAAAATGTGGCATATATATATGATGGAATACTATGTAACCATCAAAAAGGACGAGTTCATGTCCTTTGCAGGGACATGGATAAAGCTGGAAACCATCATTCTCAGCAAATGAACACAAGCACAGAAAACCAAACACCACATGTTCTCACTCATAAGTGGGAGTAGAACAATGAGAACACATGGACACAGGGAAGGGAACATCACACACCGGGGCCTGTTGGGGGATGGTGGGCTAGGGGAGGGATAGCATTAGGAGAAATACTTAATGTAGATGAGGGGGTGATGGATGCAGCAAACCACTATGATACGTGTGTACCTATGTAACAAACCTGCATATTCTGCACATGTACCTCAGAACTTAAAGTATAATAATAATTAAAAAAAAAACTGATAAAGGTTATGTAGCTAAAGAGTGGCAGAGTTAGTCTCCAAACTGAAGGCATCTGTCCTTAAAGCCTGCAGATTTTTTCTCGATGTTATGTAATACATACCGGTGCCAAATGTTTGTTGAGTCCCTTTTCTGGGACTCTGCTTGGTGCTAGGAAAAAGTCACTAGTTGGAGATAGCACACTGGGGATTTTTTCAGTGCAGTGTGTGAAACATTATACATAAAGTCAAGAATACAAAGTATTCATGGAGTCCCATAGAAATGACAGGCTCAAGGTACATGTTTAAGCTAATGGGTAACTTCAGGAAAATCTAGAGTCTAGCCACCCTTAGGCTCCTTGCATATCAGGGAACTTCATTTTTCTTAAACTGGTTGCAGATTGTAGTTTTAGTCTCTGTCAGAAGTTATGAACCTTTTCAGTGTTGAGACCAAATCAAGGCAATACCTTTCTTCATATCAAAAGCCTAATATTCATCCATGTTGTTCACAAGAAAGCTTCTGAAAATCATAATTTGCTGTCATTTTCACAGAAGAAAATTTATTACATTAGCAGAGAAAATAACTACATTAATAAATAATAATAACCACCATTTATTGACTGCTTATTATGTACCAAGCACTATGCTACCTTATTTATATCCAAAATATAATTTAATTCTCAGAATACCCTCTGAAGTGTGCATTGTTATCCCCATTTTACAGAGGAAATTGAGACATAATTTGCTCAAGTTATTGTAGCTGGTTAAAATGAAGCCCTGTTCAAACAAAGGTCTAGTTCTTAGTCACTTAAGCACAAATACTATTCTAATGAGATTAGAGTCCAGAACTACTTTGACTGGTGTACTTTCCAACTCTCCTGTCCATTTGCTTTGTAAATATTAAAGACACTTAACTTCCCGGATCTATTTCTTTATCAGTAAAATGATAATTATAAATACCTTCTACATAGAGTTGGTGACAAGGATTAAAAAAGCAGTGACATATAAAGCTCTTAGAAAAATGCCTAGCACAGAGCAGATACTCACAAAATGATAGTTGTTGTTGTTGTCAACCTTTCTAGAAGAGCAAAACATGGAAATAAATATATGATAGGGACTAAAGCATAAAAGTGATAGTATATTTTCCTGTCACCATCAGTATATTTACTAAAGTGACTGCGTTCACCAAGGTTGGTATTATATACAAATTATACTTCAAAAATATTTGATCTTTCTATCCTTTATCAGGATTCATGTTGCATGAAATCAGAGTAATTCTGAATTTACTCATTTCCTCAGATCTAAAAATCATTGACGGAAAAAAGTCAAACTCTGCATTCAAAGTCATAAGGGTAAACTTTATTTCTAATATGTTTTCTAATATCAAGTTACAATTTTTATATTTTGAAAAGAACAACTTATCATAAACTGTCTCTCACAAACTAGCCTCACATCTTTTATTTGTCAATTAACAATGATACTTCTAACAAATAAATATTGGCTAATGTATTTTTGTATAAGAAGTAGAGGTTAGTGACTAAATGTAAATTTTGTACTGTCTTATATTTCTGCCATTGTTTATCTATTGGTGAAGAGAACTACTGAGATGTAAACAAATTAATTGTCTCTTACTCCATTCTATTCTATTCTTGCATTTGAATACAACCACCATCTTCCAAAGGCAAAAGAGCACGCTCCCAAGTGATTAGGAAGAAAGTTATTAATGTGTGTTTATGCATATGTAAAATTGGAGAGTTCCCTGACACCCCTTGCATGACATGCAACAGGGATATGGCTCATCTATTTGTCTGCTGCCACTACTCAAACCCTTTATGGGAAAGAGAGCAGCAGGCACAGGATCTGGGCAAGCTCTTCTGAGCTCTGGCCCCACAGCTGTGTCTAGGGGTAGGTGCCTGAGACTCTCAAAGCTCCTGTGGGTGTGTGTTACAGTGCATTCTTTTAGCTTTGCCATCCATGGACGGGTTAAGTGTTAAGTATCTCAGTGGGCCCTCTGCCTTTTCACAAGGGCAGAGGGCCAGTGTGACAGCTTTCTGTATCTCAAGCTCTTGTCCAGCCTCCAGGAAAAATCAGATCACACATGGACTTGAAGGATGGTGAATGTGGGGATTTTACTGAGTAGTGGACGTGGCTCTCAGTGGGATGGATGGGGAGCTAGAAAGGGGATGGCGCAGGAAGATGATCTTCTGCTGGAGTTTGACCATCCGGTGGCCGATCTCCTTTCCAACCATCCCCAGCCAAACTCCTCTCAACATTCAGACGTTTCTTCTCTTCTCTCCTTCTCTTCTGCTCTTCTGCTCTTCTGTTCATTTGCCCAATTGTTTGTGGAGCCTAGGGTTTGAGGTTTATATGGGTACAGGATAGAGGGATGTAGCAGACTGAAAGACAATATTTGGGCATGAAAATAGGAATGTTTGTTTACATTTAGGGCCATGGTTTCCAGGTTTGGGTGTGAGGCCTTTGTTGGGGAACTGCCCCCTTCTACACAGTATTTCCCTGTCTTCTATCCCCACATCATATGTATCTTTATAGATAGGTAGATGGTGAGTGTACATATGTATGTATGTATGTATATATATATACATATATATGTATACACACACACACAAATGCACTTTACACACACACACACAGACACGCATACACACATACACACACACACATATGTAAAAATGTGTAAACCAAAAAGTATCTGAGGCAAGTCTCCACCAGTTTAGAAGTTTATTTTGCCAAGGTTAAGGTCATGCCTGTGACAGAGCCACAGGAGCCCCTGAGAACATTTTCTCAAGGTCGTTGAGTTACAGCTTAATTTTATACATTTTAGGGGGACAGAAGTTATAAGAAGACATCAAACAATACCTGTAAGCTATACATTGGTTCAGCCCAGAAAGGAGGGACAACTCGAAGTGGGAGGGCATCAGGGAGGTGGAAGTGTTGCCAGGTCCTTGGTGAATTCAAAGATTTTCTGATTGACAGTTGGTTGAAGGAGTTGAGTTGTTATCTAAAGACCTGGATTCAATAGAAAGGAGTGTCTGTATTAAGATAAGGTGTTGTGGAGACCAAGGTTCTTCTTGTGCAGATGAAGCCTCCAGATAGAAGGTTTCAAAGAGAATAGATGGTAAATGTTTCTTAGCAGACTTAAAAAGGTGCCAGACTCTTAGTTAATTAATCCTGGATCAAGAAAAGAGCTGGAAAGAGAAGGGGATTCTTTACGAATTGTAGATTTCCCCCATGAGAGACAATTTTGCAGGGCCATTTTAAATACTTCAAAGAAATGTATTTCAGGGTGAAATACTTTGATTTCTTTCAGACCCTGCTATCTGTCATTTTGAGGTGTATCTTATTGCTGCAAAGAGTCTTCTTGTAGGTCTTTAAACTCTTTGTTTTAATGTTAATGCTGGTCAGTTGTTCCTTAATTCCAAAGGGAGGTGGGTATAATGAAGCATATCTGATATCCTCTTTTCTTCTTGGCCTGAACTAGTTTTTCTGGTTTACTTTGGAATGCCCTTGACTAAGAGGGGGGTCTATTGAATTGATTGGGAGGTTTAGAATTTTATTTCGGGTTGACAAATGTTTGTGTACAAACACACTTGTAAACCAAAAATAAAGTTGATATAAGTACATGTTTATATAGTATATAGTCTAGAAATTTATAAAAATATATGTTTATATAAATTTCTCTTTTGTTTGTACTCTCTCTGTCTCTGATATCCTTGTAAATTTTCAGTTTAAATTCCCATGTTTCCTCTTCTCATTTTGGTGTACTTTATGACTTTATCTTTTATTTCAGAGAGAGAGAGAGAGAGAGAGAGAGAGAGAGAGAGAGAGATGGAGAGAGAGAGGCACATAATGCAGAAATGACATGTCCTGAGTTTAGGTGCTGTAGCAACCAAGTAAAACTGTTTAAAATGGCAGTGAAACTGCCCATCAAAAGGCTTATTCATGTCATGTAATAAAAGGAGAAAGTATCAAACCAGAAACCAAATTATTAGAAGAGCAATAAAATGCAGTTTGGGGTAACTTACTACCATGAAATATTTTATGAGTATCTGCCCAGAGACTGTATTTAAAGTATATTAAATTTCTTCATAAAACATTTACATTATACATCGGATCTTAAGAGTTCGAACTGCAAGACTAGCTTTAATTATACTGTTTTGCATGCAAAAATCTGATGTCCTTGTAAAATCCAGTTTAAATTCCCATGTTTCCTCTTATCATTTTGTTGTACTATATGACTTTTATCTTCCATATTAATTTTCTGTGATAGTCCTTTTCAGAGCAAGAAAAATGTTCCAGAGGAAGCTAAATAAACTGTGGAGAAATACTACTTAATAGTCTTTAGGGAATAAACTCCAGAAAGGGATTGACATACAGGAAACAGAAAATAATTCTCCATGAACATTTGATTGTTGATAAAAAGAAAAAAGGACTGGGCACCAGCTGTTGTGTGTGATAGCAATATTAGGAGCAGTGTCTGTGGTAATTGCAAGAGTCCCATTAGAGATGTTCTATTTCAGAAAATCAATGTACACATTTTTACACACATACTTATTTTTTTAAACCTGAGGAGAATATGCTAAGAGACTTCTAGGGTGATATGTTTGGGGAAAGTTTCACAATTGACTTGCTTTCTCTCAAACTTTACAAAATTAACCACTAAAAAGTTTTAAAACAGGCAAAGTACATCCTTAGCAATAAAGCAAAGAAGTAGCAAAACCAGGAGCCAGGCATGGAAGTGCATATTTATCCAGAAGGTATCCAGAAGGCTGATGCTGGAGGATTGCTTGAGCCCAGGAGTTTGAGACCAGCCTTGGCAATATAGTGATTCATCATTAAAAAAAAAAAGTGTATATGTGTGCGTGTGTATATATGTGTGTGTGTATATATATACACGTACATGTACATATGTGTACGTATATACATATATATATATCAAAATCTCAAGTCTTAATGTGTGTGTATATACATATATATATCAAATGTGTGTGTGTGTATGTATATATATATATGAATCTGAAGTCATAATTTTTGAATAGTGGGAGTTAGGGAGGCAAAGAATCCCAGAAATGACCATGTGGTATTTATTGCTCCCCTCTATCTACCCACTCTCACTGTCACTATTTCCACCCATGCAAAGCAATCCAGGTAACACAGTCCTCACAGTAGCGTGGGTATAACCATTTCCCATTAGTGATTTCAAGTAAATGTATGTGATAAGGAAGCATCTCATCTACTTTAAATCCCATGGAAGAACAGGAAACTCCTCAAGAGAGGAAAAATACAATGGCTCAAAACTTCTCCCATTTCAGCAACTTACCAAAGCCAGGAAGAACTACCAGGTTAAGCAATTTTTTTTTTTTTCCAGCTTAATGGTAAACTGGAAAGGAAAAGTAAAATATGCATAATCACTGAGAGCAAATTATTTCCTGCTAATAGTTGAAATTTATTAGAATAGAAGAGCAAACAGAAAATAATTAGACAAGCTCCTCTAGCAGAACAGATGGCCCTGTACGAAGAGACAAAGAATCCCGGTTGTAGTATTCCTGCTCCATCAGACTCAAGACTCCATGGCCAACCTAGAAGTTATTGCCTTCTTTTTTCTATCAGATTGACAACAAATACAAAGTTTTGTACTACCCAGCACAGGCAAGAGTTTGAGGAAATTGTAACTCTCAAAGCCTGTTGATTGGAAAGTGAACTGATACGGAATTTTTGGAAAATTATTCTGCAATATCTTTCAAACTTTAAAGTGTACGTAGTCCATGACCCAGAAATCCCACTTTTAAGAATGTTATCTGAAATCATGCTGACAAAAATGTATAAGCCAAAATATCTGTAGAAGATTATATACAACAGCAAAATACTTCAGGCAACTCTAAGAATCAGTGAGGGAATGGCTCAATTAAATGCATCCAGTGGAATGCTCTGTAGCAACCACAAATAGTGCAACATCTTTGTATTCTGATGTAATGAGCACTCCAAGCTATGTTATTAAGTGAAAAACAATTGCAATAAATATGTGTATTATGATAAGTAAAATCATATGCATACATATGTGATTTTTCTGTAATAAGCAAGAAAATATGATTACTATTAGGCAGAAGCCCAAGGGTTTGGGGCAAGGGTAGAGGAATAACTATTGCTTTCAATTTCATATATGTTTGTTCTGTTTGAAAATTTTACGATGTGCAAGTATTTTTACAAAAGCTGTGTTTGTTTTCCAGTATTCACCAAACATTGCCAAGTGGAAGACTGACTGCTAGCTTAAACTCATCATGCTCAAAAGAGCATATTACTCTAATACACCATATTACTTCTAAGTCATTTTTTTCCTCTGTTACCTAAATTGGTAAGAGCCCTCACCATTCTCCTATTAATCCAGTCTTAAAACCTGAGTCACTTTACAAAATTAATTATCTCCTTTTTTTTTTTAAGGCATTCTAACTGCAGAACTCTTGGGAAAAAATAAAACATGAGGAAGATAAGAAAACACAAATTGCCTATGATCTTTGTATTCAGTAAAGTCATTGTTAAAAGTTTGTGTAAGGCTGGGCATGGTGGTTTACTCCTGTAATCTCAGCACTTTGGGAGACCAAGATGAGAGGTTTGCTCGAGCCAAGGAGCTCAAGGCTAGCCTGGGCAGCATAGTGAGACCCTGTCTCTAAAAAAAAAAAAATACATAAATAAAAGGATTAGCTGGACATAGTAGTGTACAGCTGTAGTCTCAGCTATGCAGGAGGTTGAGGTAGGAGGAGATCACTTGAACTGGGCAGTCAGGGCTGTAGTGAGCTATGGTCACTCCACTGTACTCTGGCCTGGAAGATAGAGCAAAACTCTATCTCAAAAATAAATAAATAAAATAAGAAAGTTTGTGTATGTTTTAACAAACTTTGTTAAACAAACATGTTTTAACAAACATACACAAACTTTCTTATTTATCATATCAAAATTTTTTATATCAAAATATTGATAGATGGTAGAGATATATAGATATTTTATTTATCATATCAAAATATTGATAGATGGTAGATAAATTAGAGATATAGATAAATATGTAGATATAGATATAGATGTATTCACACACACACACACACACACCCCTATTATATTTATTACCCTGCTTATTTAACCTCACTTAACATATCATGAATAAGCCAATGAATTTTCTTCCACATCATATCCTGCAAGTGACTTAGCTCATCCTTCTCTTTAAAACATTTGGGTTGTTTTCCAGTTTTTTTCAATAGTATGCATAATGCATACATACATACATAATGAATATTTTTATGGTTACTTAGGTGAGTGAATGGCTTCCCATCTAAAACAAACTCATGGCATGTGAGAATTATGTATTTAACAGTAGAAAAGTGAAAGGTAGATGACACCAATTAGACATGAACTGTTGTAGGGAAAATAATACATCTGTTATTTAAAGCTGAGAGAGAAACAGAGAATATTTAATACTATTTTAAGATATAATTTATTGCAAAGGTGAAGTGCATCCCAAAGAGGGCCATGTGAAGGAGTAGAAAACATAGGATATGGTAGGGCTGGAAGTAGATTGAAATGTGCACAGGAGCTATGCTGGATGTGATGAAAGTTTTTAGTTCTGGGACATTTCCCATGCAAAAGTATCTATTCTGACTGATGCCTGGTACTCGTTCATTAGTTGGCCCTTCCATTAAGTTAAAATGTTATTCTACTAACACATAGGTGGGCATGTTAAATATTATTAGTCACTTGGGCCTTAATATAAAATAACACATTTTTTAAAGAGGAGACTGGGAAAGACACAAGCAATTACCTGGGAAGGGTAAGCCTAAAATAGGGATCCTGATAAATCAAGACTGGTCTAAAAGCTCCAGGTATCTCAGAAAGTGTACACATAATATGGACAGATATCAACATTTATAGAAGTTTTATCACGTATTGATAGTTAAATGACACAACATGTCTAGTGTTTAGGAGTGAGTGCCTAGCATGCCTCATCTATAAAATCTGGTATCAGTTGATTGTTACGCTCATCCATTTTTTTCTTTGTAGACATTTGTGTAAAAGCAGCTAGACATTCTAGGTCAACAGGAAAATTCAACAGGTAATGTTTCTGCACAGGGACAATCACTGGAGAGTCCTACCCTGCAGCCTTGCACTGCCCTTCCTTGGCTTATTAAGAAAAAAAGTTAATTTAAGATGCTGGTTGGGTCAGCATGGTGGCTCATGCCTGTAATCCCAGCACTTCGGAAGGCCAAGGCGAGTGGATCATGAGGTTAGGAGTTCGAGACTAGCCTAGACAACATGGCGAAATTCCGTCTCTACTAAACATACAAAAATTAGCTGGGTATGGTGGCACATGCCTGTTATCCCAGTTACTTGGGAGGTTGAGGCAGAAGAACTGCTTGAATCGGAGAGGCAGAGGTTGCAGTGAGCTGAGATTGTGTCATTACACTCCAGCCCAAGGGTCAAGAGCAAGACTCCATCTAAAAAAAAAAAACAACAAAAAAGAAACAAAGCTGGTTGTAGAATTTGGAGATATTTTGTGTGCATGTGAATTTTACATTGGTGCATTCGCGGCAGCTTAAATATTTTAAAAACCCCTACTGATTGGTGGATTGGTTTTGTGTATTTTCCCATTGCTTTATGTTAGCACTGAGCAAGTCAATATACATAGACATACAACATAATATTCTACAGACATTTTTCAGGAGTGAATGTCTAATTGTCCAGAATTATTTTCGTGTAATGGTTACTGAAGCACCAATGGTGCTGTACCATAGTAAAAATAAATTGCAAGTAGTTTTATTCTTTCTCATTACTTACCTCTTTAATGAAGTTATTACAGAACTGAGTTATTTGTTGGCATTTTTGAATGCTAGAGTGGAAGAAGGATTAAAAGGTAAGGCTGAAGGGGTAGTCAGGACCAGATGAAACATGACTTTACGGAAAAGAATTTGACATTGCTTCTAAGTACAGTGGGAAGCCTTTGGAGACTTTGAGTCAAAGAGTAAAATGACCTACTTCGTGTTTGTAAAAGATCATTCTATTTGTTATATGCAAGATTATTAAATAAATGCAAATAAAAAGCAGAAATAGCAGTTCATAATCTATATCCATAACCCAAGGGGGAAATGATGGTAGCGTATACTAATGTAATATCACTGGAGAGGATGAGAAATAAAGTTAGATTTGTTCATTTTCGCATGTTGATATGAAGAAAAGTGAGAAAATGAGGATCCATTCTAAGTTCTGGAAAACCGTACGTGCTCTGTACTAAAATGGAAAGGAAAAATGTTTGGGGGCCAGCATTTTGTGGATAATCAAGATATATGTTTTGGACATGTTAATCCTTCCTCATCTATTAAAAAGGCAAGTGAAGATGTCAAGTAGATGGTTGGATTTTTGAATCAGGGAGCTCAGGAAAGCCCTCAGAGCTGGAAATGCACACTGACAATCATCAGCTTATAGATTCTAAAGACATGAATCTGGATGAAATCACAAGAAGAATATAAACAGTATATATGTTTTTAGAAGACTTTGTTACAACAGGAATGAGAATAAGAGTAGTATGTATCATATTGTGAGCCCAATCTTGTGGAAGAAAGTGATTATTACAACTTCCTAATCTTATTCAGTCATTACTTGTATTTTCCCAGATAAACATTTCCTTGTTCTTTTTTATCTTGCCCATGAGTTTTTTTTTTTTAATTTTATTAAATAATGTATGAAACCTAGCACAGTATAGTATGTCTTTAATAGTATGGTAGTATGGTGATGACATTGAAGGTAGTAGTGGACCAAAAATAGACTTTGCTTACTTCACAGTTTTGCCTAGGGCCAGTTTTGGTTTCTTCCATGAACATAGCACTCATTCTGCCTAACGTGATCCTACGTGGTATGAAGTTCATAACTCACACTAACTAGTAAACACATCCCAAACCTTTTCAGTTATATACTTTATGCTAAAACTATAAACATAGTAATAACAACTAAAAATAACAGCCCTATTAGAAGTTCCACAACCAACTTTACACAAATACTTAGTGAAAAGCCAAACATTAAATTCAGGCTTCCTCATTCCCAGTTAAATGACTTTGCAGCATACCTTAAAGGCCATATCAGGTGTGACTACCATCTCCAGTCTTGGTAGATAATCAAAATCATTTTTACAGAAACAAAGGAAGCAAACTGGTTTTTAAGCATCCTGCCTATTGAAAGGTAATAATAGTATTATTATTCATTCATAGTCCAATGTTTATAGTGTTACAATTAGCATCATCTACTAATTATTTATCTACTTGATTTTTCTTTAATTGTCTAGAACATCAGTGAGAAAAAAGTTTTGCTGAGGTCTAAAATATGTTTCCTATACAATACCAGTAGTGTTATCATATCACCAAAAGCAAATTCAACTAATTGTCTTTAATCATGAAGTTGAAAAGAACATTTGAACTAAAAAGAGGACTAACCATATTTGTACTTAATTTTATTAATAAAAAGTATGCTATGAGAATTAATAAAAAGTATGCTATGAGTCTTAGATAATAAAAGCTTTAACTGAGACAAAAATGGAATTCCATATAAACAAAAATTCATGATAAACCTAAACATAATTTATACTGTTAAATGTCAGGTAAACACAGATAAAATTTTCGAAGTGTTCTATTTTTATTATGCAAGTTATAACACATCATTTTCCAAGAGCATTTCACAGAACACCAATATTTTAAAAAGGGAGTTTTTCTGATCACAACAATTTAGGAAACTGGGTTAAACAAACCCAAACTACTTAGAACTTGTAATGTGCAACTGTGCACTGCTGATCCTCAGGGTTAAGTATGTTAGCCAGCATTCCCCCAAATTTCAGGTCAATAGATCCCAAGATTTTTTTCTGCTTTTTTTTTTTTTAAAAAAAAAAAAAAAAAAAGCACTATTAGTGGAATGTACTTGGAAAATGCTTTGCCAAAGAAAGATTGAGATTGAAGGACATCAGAGGCACACACCCTGACCACAGTTAGAGAAAGTTTATTGTCTGTGACCTTAAAAGTCATCACTTCTATGTTTCTTATATTCACATAAAACTCTCATAAACTTTCAAGGTTAGGCAGGGTGAATGCTGTGTTAATGGAAGAAATCAAAACTGGCCCTAAGCAAAACTGTGAAGTAAGCAGTCTATTTTTGGTCCACTACCTTCAGTATCATCACATTTTCTTTCCATTACTGACAACTTAGGTTGTCATCCCTCCTCACCACCTCAGAACCCTTTTCTAAAAACCATTTCTGGAGGGTGTTTAAACATGCCAGTTACACCTGTGTCCCACTGCTCTCCCTGACAAAGAGCCAGTTGCGGCTCAGGATGTGCCATCTCTTGGAGTACGCTCATTGCACGGTCTTGCGGACTGAAAGCTCTGTGTAACAAATGAGTGTACTTGTGACATTTTACGCCCTACAGAAAATAAGTGAGGAGAGTTACTCTTTGGCAAAGGCACCCTGTGGCAGCCTCTCAATTTATATCTAACTGGTTACCTTCTATTTTGATTACTATTGATGCCAATGCTGGAAAATACATACATTTCCCAGGAAAAGGAGTGGTGAATGAAGCTGTAGAAGTAATTCTGCCTGTTAGAGTGGGAAGGGCTTGGAGTCAGAGGTTTGGGTTTTAGTTTTGTCACTGTTACCAGTTGGCTTTCTAAATTCTGATGTCACAGTATCTCCATATTCTCGATGGAACAATGGGGATAACACTTTCACAAGACTATGAAAATTGTAAAATGAGATATATCAGTAGATACAAACTTTTTTTTGAGATGGGGTCTCACTCTGTCACCCAGGCTGCAGTGCAGCGCCATGACGATGGCTCACTGCAACCTCCGCCTCCTGAATTTTAGCCATCCTCCCACCTCAGCCTCCTGAGTAGCTGGGACAACAGGTGCCAGTCACTACATCCAGCATTTTTTTTTTTTTTTTTTTTTTTTTTTTTTTTTTTTTTTAGAAACAGGGTTTCACCATGTTGCCTAGGCTGGTCTCAAACTCTTGAGCTCAAGTGATTGTCCTGCCTCAGCCCCACCAAATGCTGGGATTACAGGTGTGAGCCATTGTGTCAGGCTGAAAGTGTTCAAAACAGTTGTAAGGCAACGTGGTATTTTTCCAGCAACTTTATGTTGCATATAACAAAGTTAACCTTGGCCTAAAACTTTTCAGAATGACCCAGTATATGTTCCACAAATGAATTGTAGAATATTAGAACTGAAATTGGCCTTAAAGTTCACTAAGTATCATAGAAGACATTCATGCCTCCCAAATTTAAATAGAATTGACACAAAGCAGTGCTGGAACTATAAACCACTTGTCTGAATCTGGACCAGAAATTTTCCTGGTATGCCAGGACATTGCTGGACTATGCTTAGTAGTCCTGTAATTAACAGCCACAAATGAAAGAGGCTGCAGATGGGGCTGGATCAGGAATCTCAGTGTCCATGTCTCTCAATTAAGGAACCAGAGTTGTTAATTCTGTAGTCTAAGAATTAGTGATAATATTTCTTAGTTCCATTGTGGAGAAAAACTAGACTGCATAACATAGAAACCTTCCTGAAAAGTACATAGTCACCCCAGAGAAAAATAAACATCCCCCATCCCAAAAGCTGCAAAAATGGGTTCAAAATCCTTGTATATATTACTTGATTTCCTCACCTCTCCCTTGCACTGCCAAGGACATTTATTTCTGCCTTGCCATCTGCCTAGAGGCTTTTGGAAAGCTTTCTAGACACTATTATATTCAGAGATTTTATAAAGTACATTAAAATACAACTGTAACCTATATTAAATAAAATTTTGATGTAAAATAATTTATTGGCCATGCGTGGTGGCTCACGCCTGTAATCCCAGCACTTAGGGAGGCCGAGACGGGTGGATCACAAGGTCAAGAGATCGAGACCATCCTGGTCAACATGGTGAAACCCTGTCTGTACTAAAAATACAAAAAATTAGCTGGGCATGGTGGCACGTGCCTGTAATCCCAGCTACTCAGGAGGCTGAGGCAGGAGAATCGCCTGAACCCAGGAGGCGGAGGTCGCTGTGAGCCGAGATCGCACCATTGCACTCCAGCGTGGGTAACAAGAGCGAAACTCCGTCTCAAATAATAATAATAATAACAATCATCATCATCATCATCATAATTTATTAAGGAATTGCCTTTACATAATTTACTTAATACAGGAATGATTTTTGCTTGTAGGTTAAGAAACGCATGCTTTTAGAAAATCTCTAGATTTGAATCCCAGACCAACCATTTCCCTGTGGATGACTAAGACACATGTAATCTCTCTGTGCCTCATATGCCTCAGCTGCAAAGTAGGAATGCTGAAAGAACTACTTCAGAGAGTCACGAAGAATAACTGAGCTTATAAAGAACCCTAACACTCTTAAAAGTTTAGCAATTGTGTAATCTTAGTAGTATACAGATATTCACTGGACTATTCTTTCAACTTTTTTGTTTTGAAAATTTACAAAATAAATTAGAAAGCTGTCTTCTGCCCTTCAAATGCAGCCGCTATCATTATTATTACTCTTGTTGGAATCATTATGCATACTTGGACACTGTTGGAAAGTGAAAAAAACTAAGCTTTGCAAAATGTTTTACATGTAAAAAACAGTGTTTCAATGTCATAATCTATAAAATCATTCATTAAATTCAATAACTAGTGGATTTTTAATGTTTAATTCATCATTTATTTACTTCAATTTTAATGTTTTTTTTTTTAAATTTTAGAGTTAATAAAATTTTTCCCCCCTTTCAGTTCCTTAAAATTTTCCAGAAAAGTAGGTTTTATGGAAAGCTGGTAGGCTCTGTACCTATCCCGAGGGAGGAAATGGTCCTGTATCTCTTTTACCTCTTACTTTTTATTTATTTATTTATCTTAGACCGGGTATCATTCTGTTGCTCAAGCTGGAGTGTAGTGGCACAATCTAGGCTCACTATAACCTCTGCCTCCCAGGTTCAAGCAATTCTCCTGCCTCAGCCTCCAAAGTAGCTGGGATTACAGGCACCCACCACCATGCCCAGCTAATTTTTTTTATTTTTATTTTTAGTAGAGATGGGTTTCGCCATGTTGACCATGCTGGTCTCAAACTCCTGACAGGTGATCCTCCTGCCCTGGACTCCCAAAGTGCTGGGATTACAGGTGTGAGCCACCATGCCTGGCCTACCTCTTACTTTTTATTCAATAGATATTAAGCAAAGAAAGTGAGTATGATTAAACATTTTCAATTATCTTTCCTGTTTTTTAGGATCAATATTGTAATAAAGATGCCTGTACACTGCCACCATATTGCCAGGGTGTTAAGCAAATGAGAAGTGCAGTGGAAACAATCATGCTGTTTTTCTTTTTGATCATATCATGTTTGTGTACAAATCTCTGAGAGGTACAATTGAGAGCCCATCAAAAAGGACAGGAGAGAGAGCCTGTGCTAATGGCAGCACTGTACTAATGTGCCTTTCAAGGCCCTTGCTATGCTTTTTGTTGTTGTTTGTTTTTGAACAGGATCTCACTCTGTCACCCCGGAAGGAGTGCAGTGGCATGAACAGGGCTCATTGCAGCCTCGACTTTCTGGGCTAAAGTGATCTTCCATCCTCAGCTTCCTGAGTAGCTGGGACCACAAGCATATATTGCTATGTGCAGCTAATTTTTAAAACTTATGTTTATGTATAAATGGGCTCTCACTATATTGCCCAGGCTGGTTTCAAATTTCTGGCCTCAAACTTCTGGCCTCCTCTCCCCTTGGACTTCCAAAGTGCTGGGATTACAGGAGTGAGCCATCATCTCCAACCCTCTTTCTATGGTTTTAATGTTTATGTCCTGCCAAAATTCATTTGAAATTTAATCCCCAATGCAATAATATTAAGAGATGAGGTCTTTGCAAAGTGATTTGATATTAGTGTACTTATAAAAGGCCATGAGAGAGTAAGTTCATCCCTTTTTACCCCTTCTGCCATGTGAAGATGCAGAAACGTGGTGCTTTCTCTGAAGCAGGCAGCCTTTACCAGGCATGGAATCTGCTACAGCCTTCATCTTAGACTTCCCAGCCTCCAGTACTGTAAGAAAAACATTTCTATTGTTTATAAATTACCCAATTTTTGTTATAGCAGCACAAAGAGACTGACAACTCTCATTCTGAAATTCCAATTCAGGCTGCAGAATTTACCTTAAGTAAGGTCATGACAGCCAGATAGATGTATGCCAACATATCTACTTAGAAAGAGACCAAGTTAGTTAAATTAACTCAGAGAACTTTCATTGCAGAACTAGACGTGGAGCAAGCATTGGTTGTAATTTTCCTCTGAGCAGAGTGTGAAGTTCTATACTCAGTCATGATTGAGTGCTTAAACATCTTCTGTCTTTTTATGAGAAATTATTTTGGCCTAATTTCTTAAGCTTATGGTTTTTAGAGTCTCATTTCACTGGTTTCTTATTTCAGGCATAGTCAGACCTGACGTTAATACTAAACTCACTTAATTGGTAAGTCAGTCAAAAATCATGTTTCTGGCAAGCAGCAAAATGACGTGTAAGGAGGCAGCAGGATGACAGGCTTAGCAGATGACAAGTACCTGCTAGATCTGGAAGAAGAAGGAGAGGTTCCAGAAAAAATAAGAAAATGAATCCATCAGATGTGATATGGCTTTCAGTGTAAAAAACAAACTTCTGGGCCAGACGCAGTGGCTCACACCTGTAACCCCAGCACTTTGTGAGACTGAGGCATACAGGTTGCTTGAGCCCAGGGGCTCAAGACTAGCTAGGGCAACGTGGCAAACCCCCATCTCTATTAAAAACAAACAAACAAACAAAAGACAAAAAACAAAAACCAAAAATTAACTGAGCGTGTTGGTGTGAGCCTGTAGTCCCAGCTACTCATAAGGCCGGAGTGGGAGGATTGTCTGAGCCTCAGAGGACAAGGCTGCAGTGAGCTGTGATCATTCCAATGCCCTCCAGCCTGGGTGACAGAGTGAGACCCTGTCTCAAAATACAAACATACAAGAAACAAATTTATGATAGGAATATGCCGTAGCTGATGCAACTTGGAGAAAAGAATGAAGGAGTAGGATATAGAAAACTCTACAAATGTAAAAGGGCAAAAGCTTTACAAGAAAGGAAATGCAATGATAACACACTACAGTGAACAATAGTCACCATGATATAAACATTGATTTTTAACTAAAAATGATTATTCTGTTGTGCCAAGAAGATCGACAGGAGGGAAGTAGGAATGGGCACCAAGCAAATAAGATTAAGAAGATAAATTTGCATAAGAGAAAATCATTAGATAGTACCTACAAATAACAACAGCTAGCAAGATTAGAATGTTTTTGTAATAGTGAAGTTAATACTAAAGTTAAAAACATTTTAAATCATTGGAATTAGAGAAGGCACGGTGCCATTTGATTGCTTTTTAAAATCTAGGTACATGTTACTTAACTAAATATGTTTTAAAATAAAAAAAGAATATTTGTATAACTTTCTCAGTTTCATTTTCTGATCTCTTACACTTAAACTCTGTGAATAAATTATAGAGTTTAAAGGGAGAGAGAGAACAGAGGCTGATTTCATTGAAGTTTGAGTTGGTAATTTTTCTTTACTTATTTTTAAATTGACGTGAAATTATGGATTTACCAGTACAACTTGTTGTTTTAAAGAAAATACATATTGTGGAATGACTAACTCTAGCTAATTAAAGTCTGTATTACCTCACATAGCTATCATGTTTGTGATGAGAGCACTTCATATCCACTCTTTCATTTTTCAAGAATATAATAAATTCTTAACTACCCTGTCACCATGTTGTAAAATAGACATTTTCAACTTATTCCTCTGACCAATATCTCCTCAACCCCCAGTGCCCGACCATGTCAGCCCTTAGTAACCATCATTCTACTGTCTACTTCTATAAGAACAGCTTTTTAAAATTCCACATATGAGTGAGATCATGCAGTGCTTGTCTTTCTGTGCCTGGCTTATTTCACTTGACATCATGTCCTCCAGGTTTATCTATGTTGTCTTATATTAAATTTCAAAAAAAAAAAAAAAATCTTGGTAATACATCGTTGCTGGATGAGGAGGACAGATAATAATTTAATATGACTTTTGTAGAGAGCTCACCTAGGAGAAGCGCAGAGAAAAGCAACAGAATTGCACACTGAGAATGCCCAGTGCCGTGGCCTTAAGGATGAGGGTGTGACTCTCCATTGCCGGGCGGAAGGGCAGTCGAGCAGGCAGCAGGAGAAGGGAGAGAGAGAACAGAGCCTCGTTTCATTGAAGTTTGAGTTGGTAATTGAATCACTTTCCCATTTGCAAAATGGATTTAACTACAAAGGGCTTTTAATTCCAAATTACAAATGCATTTCCCTTTTTAGCACCACTTTCACCGTGAGTGTTTTATTTATAAGGTTTTATATGCTTTCTTTTCTCTATTTTTTCTGGATTTCTCAAAATATGGTCTAATACCTGTGACAAGGCAGCAGTATGCAATGTGTAAAAAACACAGTTAATTGTCATTAAAAGCTCCGTTGATGAGATGAACATAGCAGCTGTCAGGATAGATGCACATCTGATTTTCATTTGTAAGAGGTGCTTTCACTAACACATTAGTCAGTGATGTCTGCTTAAATGTGCTGGTGGTTAGTTGATGCAGAACATCTTGCCACATTGTTTTTGATTGCTAGGTGACCACGTCGTGTCAAAAAGCATGACAGTTGTTAATTTTATCTTTTCAGAAAAAAGCAGCTATTGAGTCATAAAATAATAAAATTTAAAAGGATCAAAATAAGTCATTAGGTTCAATGGCATTCTAATATTTGACTCAGTATTACTTATTGACCAAGAGCTTCTCCTAATGAACTTTGGGCATGTCTTTCTTAACATGTTATAACATCTTCATTTTGTTAATAGCATAAATTGATAATTTAGGATGATATTTCTCCTTGATGTCCCAGTAAAAGTAACTTGATTCTCTCTATTAATTTTTGTAACCTTTACAATAGCAAAGAGCTACCATAATGTTCATGGTTGTTTTTTTTTTTTTTTTCCTGAAGTACTCTTCAAAATGAAGACCAAAGAGAAACAAAATTCTCATTTATTTCCCAATGGCAAGGAAAGATTTCATTGAGACCCTCAAAAAGCTAGATGTCAATTTTCTCTTTGAAATGGTTACTCTTTTATTATAAAATAAAATATCAAATATACAGAACTTCCAAGAATAAATTGTAAAAAAAACTTTTTAACTAGATTGAATGTAGTAAAGAAATGTAATACCTGGACCAAAAGAGAAAATTTTGATTCCAGAAGTAATCAGTACAACCTACATACATAATTCAGCCTGTTCTTATTGAATTTAGCTCATCTTTTAAAACACACTGTAAATACATGAGAACACCTATCTCTGTTTTAAAACAGTTGCTACATTTATTATTGCTTGTGAGAATAATCACTAAGTAACAAAATTAATTCCTATAACTTAGTAACAATATTAATATTTTTTAGTAGAATATTAGGCTTTTTTAAAACAAAACAAAGGGAAACATAAAAAGATGTTATCTCAGTTTAGTGGGACTTTAATAGGATGGAAGGATGATAATAATAGCTCTATAGCTTTTCTTGTAAATCTTCAATGAATCGGTAAAACCAGAATCTTCTAGAAAATAATTTCTCCATATTTTGATATTCACCATTTTTTAGGCCTTTCTTCTCAGTAAGAAAAGAATAAATGATTCATTGGAGATTCTTTCAATTTTCCAACCAGCTGAATACTACACTATTAGGAAATGACCTTTCCCAGGATAAGTGTGCTAAGTAGAACTACTAGTTGCTGGAATTAAAAAAAAAATAAAAATAAAAATTTAAAAAGATTTTCTACATGATCAATTAAGGAGTAAGAGGAGACTCATTTTTGATAGCTTGTCAAAGCCCTCTTTCCATTTCCTCTCTTTGCCTGGCTCACCCAGAAGCAGAGAGCCAGTTTGCAATGTCCCGAGAATGCTGTCTGTTGTAATAACAACTCTAAAAATGTAGCCATTTTCCCAGTGCAAAATAAAAATGGAGGGCCCTTGTTCAAAAAGCTGGGCAGGGGGCTGGGGGTGGGGGGAAGTGCTATTAGAGGTACTAAATTATCATGCTTTTTGGCTTTCTTCCACAGTCCCTCTCTTGACTTTTCATGGTATTTTTTATTTGATGTTTAATGTTGCCCAAAATAAAGTTGTTAAGGTTTTAGTATGCATTTTACCACTAATTTTTACGTTGTGCAATGCCAGTTTTAAATACAAATACAGGAGTATTTAACTTGTATGTAGAATGGCTAAAATTACACATTTCATAATATGTAGTTTGTACATGCATATGCATATGTATTTTGTTCTTACTAGAACAGTGGAAATACTATACAATGTTAACACAACTGTATGTATTTCATATGTTAATATTAATGCCTGATGCTCTATAACAATTGTTAGCTTCATCTTACTGTCACAAGTTCTGGTCTTTATGTGTGTCCTATCGGCTATCAAGGTCTCTATTTACTCATCCATAGAAATAATATGTTTACTTTATTCTCATTTTGAATCTCGCTGAACTTTCACACATTGTGTGAACACCAGAATTCCACGCTCATGGAGAATCACTTTATGTGAAACGGGCAGCCAAGATTGAGCAACAGGTGTAGCACAGTATCTCCTGGGCTAATGCCCATGTTCCATTGTACTATCAGACTTCAGTTACAAAACACAAGTTCAAAGATAAGTTTTTAAAGGAACTTCAAAATATCCATATTAGGGCATTAAACCAAGACTGGGCCTTTCTGAGCATGGGACCTGTGGAACTGTACCTCCTAAACTACAGCTTAGTCCTAGCAGGGACCCTTGGCTTATACTTTAGGAAGATTTCACTGCTTGTCTGTGCCTTCTCTCTCTCTCCTGGTGGGTGAGGTGATACAGGGAGGATGCTTTCAAAAGCTGTTGATGAACATTTACATAGCACCTTTTTATAGGTGCTGCAAGTATCTGGCAACTACAGAAGCACATTAATTCTAAAAACAAAAATTCTCAGGGTAGTTCTCAGAAAAACAGTAAAGTGAAGAGAAATCAAAAGCAATTAATCAATGGTTAAAATGAATCAGTAAAATCAGACTTTGATAAAACCATACACCTAGTCTATTGATCAAGGCCATTGCTAAATGTTATTTTTAATTGAAACTACTGCTAAGCTTAGAAAAAGGTAGTATATGAGCACTAATACTCATAGGAAATATCAAGGTTCTATAGATTTTTTAGTGCCAACCCTTAGAGATATCTTATCTGCGCTTTGTTGATAATGTGTGTGTTTATACTTGCTTATGTTCTATATACTTTGAATTGTGAGCCTTAATAAAAATCAGACAGTGCTGCTTTAGAATTCAATATTTGTCTCATTCTATTTCAATACGTATTATGAAATTTAGTGCCATGTTAGACTGTAGACATGAGCGACTACACACCTAATTTATTAAAGATGGGCACACTGTTGGCAGCAGGAGAGCAAGTATAACATTTACAGTTTAATTGCCTTCCTAGAAGAAAAGAAAGGTGAGAACATTTAGGCTAGAGAAGTAAGAATATTGTGTCTTTCTCTAACTTTGAAATAAATAAGATTTGCAAGGGCCATGCAATGATAGACGTATTAACGTAATAAATGACACGGGTTTGGGAGAACCAAATACTATATCCCATGTTTTCTAGAATGTCAGCTACCTCAGTGTAAAGATAATAATGTCTAATTGACGGGACTGTGATGAGGAGTAAATGTGATAGTTTAGACAGGGTATTAGTGGCTGGTACAAAATGAACAGTCAATAACTGGCAGCTTCTATATTAATGGAGATGAGTAGGTAAAGGTGTTAATAGGGGTGGTAGGAGTAATAGAAGTAGGAGTAGATGTAATGTGATTCTCAAGGATCAACAGTTGAGTCATTTTATGTACTAATAATAAAGACTGCTTTAGTGTTACTCGTCAATGGATATCTAGAATTGTCTAAATAAAGTCATGAATATTTTAATTATACCGTACAGTTTGCTCCATGTATGTATGTTTGTTACACCGTTTTCTGGCCCATGATATTGACTGGTGGGATGACAAAACACGGGCACTGTCTCAGAAGATAATGTGTGAGTTCTGTGTCTGTGCCTAACCTTTGTTGCCCTGTTCACATAGAGTGATTCACCAGCGGCATGGAATCTGGGGTTCACACAATGTGTGAAAGTTCAGCAAGATTCAAAATGAGTATGAGGTAAACATGTTATTGCTATGGCTGAGTAAATTGAGACGTTGAAAGCCCAGATAGGACATACTTTCCATATGGACCAGAACTTGCTTTGAACCCAGAAAGAAGACAGTAGCTTTCTAAAAAACAGGAATGACCAATGAATCTTATCACAGCTTTTCTTATTTATGTTACTTCCATTTAGCAGCTAATTGCTTATGTGGGCAATGGTGATAGAAAAGGAAAAGATAGGATAACCCATCACAGCCACCACGAAGAAGTATTTTGGCACACAGAATAGAAATATGCTCTAGTCATGCTGTCTTGGCATATACTTCTCTCGAGAAATTCACAACAAAAGCACTTACGCTGGCAGGGCATTGATATTCACTAAATAGAACCCCCAAAATTGTCTAGGTCAGGGCGTGAAACCCTAGAGTGGATTGACCGCATGTGTGTGTGTGTGTGTGTGTGTGTGTGTGTATAACATATATGTTATATATGTGCATATAACATATATGTTATATGTGTGTGTGTGTACTTCAAGAGTTTGTTCTTTACTCATTCACTCAACTACTGTTTGTTTAGCATTGTCTATGTGCAAAATACCGTGTGGTGGAGATTATATATATTATAAATATCAACCAGATAGGGATAATCACTTTGAAGAGTATTTAGAGGTGAAAATAAGATATCTGTGGGTATAACTGCATCATAAGTCAGAAAATATTTACAGCCAAAACACACACACACACGCACACACACACACACACACACACACACACACACACAGGTTTAGAAAAGAAGATGGAATGCATTGTGTTCTTTATATGATTATGCTTCAGGAAAACTAGTTTTAGTTAAGTAAAATCCACAAGATAAATGAAATAGGTCATTAAGTTAAAAATAGACATTAAGTTAAAATTTTTTACAAAGCAAAAGTAACGGGTTAAAAGATATTGGGAAAACAAGAAATTCAAAATGGGCAGAAAAGCCTAACATATTTAGTAATAAGTCTAACAGGCAGAAGAATGTGGAAATTTTGAAGATGGAAGGAATGGTATTTCAGATGAAAGAACAGGCTATGTAAAGGCACAGGAACTGAGACGCAAACAGGTGTCATAGATGAGAAACAGTTTGTATCTTAGAGCAGTGCTTCTCAAATTTTAATCAGTATATCATCACCTGGGGATCTTGGTAAAATGCAGATTCTGATTCTGGGCTGGACTTTCAGATTCTAAGTTTTTAACAAGGCTCTCAGGTGATGTCAAAGCTGCCAATTAATTGATCACAGTTTGAGTAGACAGGTTTAAAGTATATGAAACATAACTAGAGAAAAAACAGGTTGGAACTTTATTGAGGAGAAAAATGATAGCAGGCTAAGAAGTTCGGGCTTCATTATGTAAATAATAAAGATTTGGGGAAAAATATTTTTTATTCTGAGCTCTAGTAGAGTTAATGAAGAAGAATATTTAAGATGGGACTTTTTGCTGAATCAAACGACATTTCTGAAAGAATAATAAACACCTGCATTCTCCCAACCAAATCAGAAGCTCTTGGTACATGGGTGCCCAGAGAGTTCCTCCTTAACAACTCCCCTTCCTGGTTGCATGTTTTAAAATAAGAGTGTATGTAACTTTCTCGGGTTTGTATCACTAAGGTCCTCCTAGGGGAAGGTTTCTAGGAGAACATGTTGCTACTCAATTTTCATTAAGCTGGGTAGAGGGAAATAATATTATAAATTCAATTTTAAAAGAAGACTAAGAATCAAACAATATATTAAGCATCATAGTAAAGCAGGATTTCTCTTTTATAAATGCAGGAATATTTTAATATTTAAGGTCTGGTTTCTTCCCCACCATTGCCTGCATTGGTATATCACACTACTGTACATCCATTTGCTTTGCCAGCAACCTGAGAAACATGCTTAATTCCTGCATCCCCCTTATCTCCCATATGCAGTCATTCATTAAGTCCTGTGGATTCTACAACCCTGGGCCGGACACAGTGGGTCACACCTGTAATCTCAGCACTTTGGAAGCCAAGATGGAAGGATCACTTGTGGACAAGGAGTTTGAGATTCTATCTCCCAAATGTATTTCAATTGTAGTGATGGCTCTCTGCCCACTCTGCCCTCATTCTATCCCAGGCAGTCATTAGTACTTGTCCGGACTACTGCAAGAGCTTCCTAATTTCCTCTGTTTTGTTGTCTTCCACAACACATTTTCTCAAAGAGAGTGAGATCATAAAAATATAAATTGATCGAGCCATGCCTCTGATTTAAACTATTCAAAGGCTACCCATTTCAATTTGAATAAAATCCAAACCCTTCACTATGGCTTATTCAGCCAGTTTGTCCTCTTTGTATCTCTCTTATTTTATAATAAGCCACCCTTCCCCATCCTGCCTCATCCACCAAAAAACCTTAAGCCACACTACCCTTCTTGTATTTTCCTAGATTCCATCTAGTGATTCTTGGCCTTAGGGTTTTCACACATATTTGTCACTCTGATTGGATGATCATTTCAGAAAATCCTTTCCTCACCACCTTATGTAAGTGAAAGTCTCTCGCATCCCCAAAACTTTACAGCTGTAGACCCCAGTTCCTTCTTGTAGATTTTTTTTATATACCTTTGATATATTATAAATTATGTAAAGGCAAAGCCTCTGTCTTTTTTGGTTGCCTATTCTAAATGGCTATGGTACCATATTCACTTATTAAAATATTTGTTAAGTGCCTAAGATGTTTTATATTCTAGAGATACTGTTTTAAGTTACAGAGATACAGTGGTGAACAAAACAGAAAAAAATCCTTGAATTCATGAAACTTGTATTCTAGCTGTAGGATAATAACAATAGATAAATAATAAATAAACTTGGTGAAATGTAAAGTATATCAAATGGTGATAAGTTTTATGGTTAAAAAAAAATCCAGAAAGGCAAAATAAAATGTTGGATATGTGTAGGTGTTACAAATTCAAGTGGGAGTGTGATACCACAGGTCTTACTCTATCATGCTACTAGATGAAAGTTGTGAAACTTCTTTCTATATACATGCAGAAAGGTATAAATTCAACTAGTAATGTGACTGAAAATGCATCTTAAATGCTTTTTAAGATTCTATTTGATACAAGTAGCCCGAATTATGCATTCCCAAAGAGTTCTAATAAAGCCAGAAAGAAGTTACAGATGCCAACCAAATCCATTTAACAATGGTCTGTAAGTTCTTAAAGTTAACAAAATAAAAGGGTAATTTAATAAGGAAACAAGTTAAATAAGCAAAATTTTTTTAAAGCATAGATACTAGAAAAGGTAATATAGATTATTTTAAAATAATGTAACTATATTTATGGAAAACCATTATAATCAAGTAAACATATATTAGAACTAATAGGTAACCACCTAAAACATAAGAATTTAAAAACTAGAAACTTTTGTAAGGAAAATCACATTCACAGCAGCAAGAATAAAACAACATGTTTGAAATTTTATTTTAAAAGAAATGTTGAGGCCAGGTATTTTGACTCATGCCTATAGTTCCAACTACTTGGGAGGCTGAGGCAGGAAGATCACTTGAGCCCAGGAGTTAGAGGCGTCATGAGATATGATTGTGCCATTCCACTCCAACCTAGGTGACAGAGTGGGACCCTTTCTCTAAAAAAGAGAAAAAAAAGAAAAAGAATAAATATTGAGAAGATGAAATTACCAAAAGATATTTTTCTAAGCTTGAATGATTTGAGAGACATAATCTCTATGTGAAGGAAAATCCAATCATTGAAAATATGTAAACTTTCAAATTCTTCTCTAAATTTAACACAAACTAAATCAAAAGTAAAATAGGGCATACATGGGAAAGTAACAAAATAAATTTGAGATTTGTGTGGAAAAATAGAAGTATCAGACTATTTGGGAAAATATTTTTTAAATAATGAAAAAAAGAAGATGCATTTGCCTTACTAAGAATTAAAATATATTAAAATCCTATAAAACTCAAAACAGAGTAGTACAATGCAGAAGTCAACAAAAAATGCAGTGGAACAGAATTAAGAATTTAGAAATTGCCCACACAAATGTGGAAACATAGTGCATGATTACGTTGGTATTTTCAATTAATAGAGCAAATTTATACCTTATTATGGCATTGATTTACATAATAACTATTAAAGAATAAAACATCTCCTGTATACATCAAAATAATTTCATATCAAGTAAGAACTTGTTTTTAAAACTGAGAGAAAAAAATTGTACTGGTATATACTAAAATACAGCATTTTAATATTTATAGAATCCCAGAGCATGGTACCAAAGGTAGAAACCATAGAAAGATTGAAAAATTTGTCTTCAAATAAATTAGAAACTTTTTTTGTACAACAAACAAATACCCAAAATAAAAAGCAATGTTTACTGTAAGAGTGTTTGCAATATATATGAGAAAGTATTAACATAGCTAACTTTTTAATGGACAATTAAGGGAATGAAAAAATAAAACTAGGAGGAAATATTCACAAAACACATACTTGGTGAAAAACTGGTATACAAAATATATGACCAGTTATTAAAATCTCATAATAATAAACAAATGAACCTGTTAAAAATGGGTAAGATAGGAGCCGACACTTCAACAAAGAAGACATACAGATGGCAAATAATCATATGAAATGATGCTCAACATCATATGTCATTAAGACATTACAAGTTGATATAATGATGAGATAGCACCACAAGCCTTTTAGAATGTCTAAAATTTAAGACACAATATGAAATGCTGGTGAGGATGTGGAGCAACAGAAATTCTCATCCAATGGGCTGGGAATAAAAATGGTAAAACTGGTTGGAAAGACAATTACGGAGTTTCTAACAAAGCTTAACATAGCCTTACTGGATAATCCAACAACCACACTCCCTGACATTAATCAGAATGAGTTGAAAACTTAAGTCCACAACCAACAACAACAACAACAACAACAACTACAACTACAACTGTGCACAAAGGTTTTATGAGCTTTATTTATGACAAAAAAAATTGAAAGCAACCAAAATGTCCTTCAATAGTTGAATATATGAACAAACTGTGGTATATTCATACAATGGAATATTATTCAGCTTGAAAAAGAAATAGTTAAGCCATGAAAAGACAGGGAGCCATCTTAAGTGTATATTACTAAGTAAAAGAAGACAATCTGCAAAGGCTACGAACTACATGATTCCAACTATAGGACATTCTGGAAAAGAGAAAACTCTGGAGACAGTAAAAAGATCAATGGTTGTCAGGGGTTGGAGGGAAGAGGGGCTGAATAGGCGGAACACAGAGGATTTTTAGGGCAGTGGAACTACTCTGTGTGAAACCGTAATGGTGTTTTACAAATGTATGACATTTACAAATGTATGACAGTTCATCAAATTGTCATATATTTGTAAAAACCCATAGAACTATACAATACAAATGTTGAACCCTAATGTAAACTGTGGACTTCAGTAAATGATAAGGTATTGATATCGGTCATCAATTATAACAAATATGACTTAACAAGTATAACTTATTGGAAGCTATATTATAGGGAAGCTGGGGGAGGGAGGGGAACAGAAGGAGTAAAAGGGAATTCTGTACTTTCTGCTTAATTTTTTTGAAAACATATGCTACTCTAAAAAATAAAGTCTATCAATCATTTAAAAATAGGATAAAATCACACCCAGAAAATTTAGTTTTAATGGGTAAAGTGAGTCAAAAGATTTATTCCCATTCATAATCAAAGAAATAAACATTCAAATGAAAGAAGGGTGCCATTTTTTTTTCCTATAAAAACAGCAAAGATTAACAGGGAGGAGGTCCCTGGGATTGTATTGGTTTGGAGACAGTAAGCCCTCTGATACAGAGCTTGTACAACTCCCTATGAGAACAGGGCTTCTGTGTGGTAATTTGTCAAGACATATCAAATTACTAAAAAGTAACTTGACCTAATGATCCCAAATCTGTGTATTTATATCAAGGAAATAAATTAGTAAAGATATATGTACAGTATTACCAGTTTGTTTAAAAAAAAAAAACAGCAAAATTTAAGAGTTCAAAAAAGAGAATTGGTTAAATGTATTTTGTGCATATATATAAAATATTTATAGTAGTGGACATTTATACTATTAATATGGAAAGGCAGTGGTTATACAGTATTTAGGAAGAAAAGTAAGTTAGAGAGCCTGATACTGTTTTAAATAATATACACACACGTGGAAATATCTAGAAGACCAGATACTAGTAATGGCTGTGGTAAGACAGTAGAATATCTGTAACTTATTATTTTTCCCTTTTATTCGTATTTCACTTGCATTATCCATTTACTGTTAATTCATTGCTTATATAAATTTTAAAATATATAAGCCCTTTATAAAAAGGTGATAATTCCAACTAAATATTAGCATTTTTTAGCTCTGAAAGAGACCTCAGTGATTGTTTATTATATTATCCCCATTATTTAACAAATCAAGAATTGGATGCTTACATGTATGTTCATTGCAGCACTATTCATGATAGCAAAGACAGGGAATCAACCAAATGCCCATCATTGATACATTGGATAAGGAAAATGTGGTATATATACACCATGGAATACTATGCAGCCATAAAAAGGAATGAGATCATATCCTTTTCAGGATGTGGACAGAGCTGGAAACCATTATCCTCAGCAAACTAACCCAGGAACAGAAAACCAAACACTGCATGTTATCACTTATAAGTAGGAGCTGAACAATGAGAACACATGGACACAGGGACAGGAACAACACACACTAGGGTCTGTTGCCATGGGGGATGACAAGGGGAGGGAAAGCATCAGGAAAAATAGCTAATTCGTACTGGGCTTAATACTAGGTGATGGGTTGATAGGTGCAGCAAACCACCATGGCACATGTTTACCCATGTAACAAATCTGCACATCCTGTGCATGTACCCCACAACTTAAAATAAAATAGGATGCTTAATATGGTTAAGGGAATTTTCCCAAGTTTAATTACATGGAAAGCTGAGACAGCAACTAATGTCTTGTACACTCAATCCACAATTCTCTTTCACTGTACAGTGGCAATCTCCAGATAAACCTTTTAGTGGAAATGCCTAAAATATTATGTTTCTGCATGTGTATATTCATGAGAAATAAACATACATTTTTTTTGCATGGCTTTACCTTTTCTAAAAATTTAAGTCTCCTGTATTTCAATTCTTAATTTTCTTCCATTGGAGTGGCAATCCCAAACAGTCCTTCTTAGGAATAAATAAAATGACAAAATGTGTGTGTATATCTGTGAAACACAACGATGCAAATCTACTTGCACAATTGTTTTGTTTTTATAAATTTGGTGTGACATAATTTTAACCAGAAATTCTGTAAAATTGTTAGTAAAATTGAGATGTTTTCTAATTTTTTTCAAATAAAAACAATCAGATCTACTGTCAGCTACTTTGATCTCTAGAATGATCAATATTTATAAGACTATATCTAAATTCAGTAATTGCTGCCTGGAAAAGAGTTACTGTAGAAAATTAGAGATATGCCTCCTAATTCTATGTACATATCATGAAGTTCAGGGGTGATTCTTTGCTTAGTATAATAGGTAAATGAACTGAGAGTAATAGTATAATACAGTACTAAAATTGGTAATGTTTTTTCTTTACAGTGTGGTCAGATTTCTTAATAGTTCTACCCCGGATAGTTTTATCATAGAAGTAGAAATCACCATCAATGATTACTTTTTGAAGAAACATAAAATGTTCTGTAACTTTTGCTTCATTAAAATAGAATCCTGTGGTTAAATTTAGAGCTTTAAAATAATACTGCTTCTTGTATTAAAATTTCAAGCTAAATAATATACATTTTAAAGTCATCATAATGTTTTATTCATTATGTTGAAAATCAACAAAGGCAGATTTTCAAATCATCTCTTTTAAAGTATTTCCTTTGTGGACAGCCCATATCTCATTTTCATTTATGCCACTAATTTCCCACAAGTAGTCACTTAGAATTTCCCCCAAATACTTAAGTTTAATTCGAATTGTAATAGCTTCCAAATATTAGAATTTGTGTCAGAAAAATTACTGCTTCTTTAAAGCAAATATGGTCTCCATTCTTCTTTTTTTTTTTTTTTTTTTTTTTTTTTTTTTTTTTTTTTTGAGACGGAGTTTCGCTCTTGTTACCCAGGCTGGAGTGCAATGGCGCAATCTCGGCTCACCGCAACCTCCGCCTCCTGGGTGCAGGCAATTCTCCTGCCTCAGCCTCCTGAGTAGCTGGGATTAAAGGCACGCGCCACCATGCCCAGCTAATTTTTTGTATTTTTTTTTTTTAGTAGAGACGGGGTTTCACCATGTTGACCAGGATGGTCTCGATCTCTTGACCTCGTGATCCACCCGCCTCGGCCTCCCAAAGTGCTGGGATTACAGGCTTGAGCCACCGCGCCCGGCCCATTCTTCTTAATAATAGTAATAGTGCCCTCAAGAGCATCATATTTCAAAATATTTAGGTGTTTAATGTGATATAAACTGAATAGATGATTTATCAAGTCACATTTCAATGGTCATTTTAGGAATTCTGGTATCCTATGTTTATATTATATGTGTGTGTGTGTGTATATATATATATATTTATACATACTGTGTATAAATATATATATATTTATACATATAAATAGATATACTGTATAAATATATTTATATATTATACATATAAATAAGTATAAAGATATATAAATAAATATATTGATACATATAAATATATTTATACAGTATATATATACAGTATATATATAAACTGTATATATGTGTGTGTGTATTTATATATATATATATATATATATATATATATATATATATATACTGTGCATAAAGTGTGAACATCCTATGCATGTTATATGTGTCTATGCACATTTATTAACATTGGCTCAAAAGACATAAAATTCACTATCAAAAAAGGTTAGATTACATCAATTTAGATCTGACAGTTTTACAAAAAAGCATATTTTAAGTTTGTAAAAGTACATTGTTTTAAGGTACAGGCTGAGGTCTCAGCATCACAGGCCTGTGAACTTAGGCCTGATCGTTTTGGTTCTGTCACAGATGAGCCCCAACTGTGTTTCTTAGTTCCTACTGGCTTAGGAAGACATCCATCAGCAGGATTTTCTTTCCCATTTAAGACGAATTTATAATGCTAGCCTGAATTATCTTTGAAATACCTGTCCTTGAGCATGTTTCAACAAGATGTTATTCTTTGCACATATTTGCCTATTATATTCATCATGTGTAATATTCATCTTTTTTTAAAGGCAGACTCATTTTCTGGGAAATGTTGGCTGAATGAAGGTTGATGTATTTATTGATTAATTCATTAACTTTGCAAACACCATTGAATACTTGCTATGTGATAGACATGTCACTGGCTACAAAAAAATGAACAAATTGGTAATTACTTGCCACAGACTCCAAATCAAAAGAAAGTTGGAGTTTTGCCAGTATAGATGGAATAATATTGGCAACTGTTGTTGATGATTGTCAAGTTTGAGTGATAAGTGCATGGCAGCTTATTAAACTAGTCTCTCTTTAAAAAAAAAATGTTTGAAATGTTCCCTAATAGAGATATTTTTTGTTATTGTTATTATGGGTCCTTTATTAGGGTTTATTCCACTATTCAATTGGAGATACATATTGCATTTCCCTAGAAAGAAACCAATGGACTCTGGATTGTTTTTCCTTCAGATTATTTTCTTTCTGAAATTGTCATACCCATTATTCACAATTTAATCCTTTCTCTCCAGCATCAGTTTCTAAAATTCTCAACTCTGAAAAGGAAAAAGATAACAGTATCCACTCAGATTACTTATCTCCAGATTTTGGGTTCACAGTGGGCTTAGGAACCCAGCTGTGTTGAGCTCTTCTATGAAATCACCTCATTCTTTCCTTATTCTCCAGGCTATTAAATTTTGTCGCTTGGTCATGGCCCTTTCCTTCATTGACTGGTGCCATTAATTGTGTTACCATATTTTCCTCTTTATAGGGTGAGGAAAGGAGGTTATGAATTGCACCTTTATTTCTGTCACATCAAGCTTCATTTTTAAGTTTTTTTCTAAGATTCAAAAAAAAAAAAGTTATCTGAAAATTAAACAGCGATGAGAATATATTAGAACTTGGATAGAAACAGAACTGCAGTTAATGCTCATTTCAATTGTATTTAAGTTTGCAAATATTAGTTACCTACTGTTTTTGTAACTGCTTTACAAGGAACTTTTCTAATAGCTTAGAAAGAGGTCAGCTTTCCCTCTGCTTCTTTCCTATGCAAAGTTATATCACGTTAGAAATGTCTACATTTATGCCTTTGTTTCTGCTATGACCCTTTAATAATAGTCTACTGTTATAGAGTGAATGTAGTAAAAAAATTGAATCCAGTATTTTAGTCTGTATTTTAATTTTAATATTTTATTTTTTACTATTTTTTAATTTTTAATTTCAATAGGTTTTGGGAGAACAGGTGGTGTTTGGTTACATGAATAAGTTCTTTGGTGGTGATTTCTGAGATTTTGCTGCATCTGTCACCCGAGCAGTGACTACACATTTGATATAGTATTATTTTTATTTTTAATTGACAAATAATCATAAATATTTTGGGGGTACAATGTGATGTTTTAATATATGGGTACATTATGGAATAATTATATCAAGCTAATTAACATACCCATTACTTCACATTTTTATCATATTTTTGTAGTGAAAACCTTGAGAATCTATTCTTTTAGCAATTTTGAAATACACAATACATGAATATTGATAGAGGTCACCTTGCTGTGCAATACATCTTGAAATTTTTTCCTCCTTTCTAACTGTAACTCTGTACTGTTTAATCAACTTCTCTCCTTCCCCTGACCCCCATCTCACCCCATACTCTGGTACCTATCATTCTGCTCTCTACTTCTGTATGGTCAACTTTTTACAATTCTGCATGTAAGTAAGATCATGAAGTATTTGTCTTGCTGTGCCTGACTTATTTTACTTAACGTAATGTACACCAGTTTCGTTCATGTTTTCATAAGTGACAGATTTCCTGTTTTTAAAGACTGAATAGTATTTTATTGTGTATATATACCATATTTTCTTTATCCATTGATGGACACCTAGGTTGTCCGTATCTTGGAACTGACTGCGACTAGTGCTGCAAGAAACATGAGAGTACAGATATCTCTTTGATATGGTCATTTCAATACTTTTGCATAGTTTTAAAAAATAATGGGAAAGTTATTCAAAAGAATGCTGGGAATTCTTTGGAAAATAAAAGGTCAAGCTGCAGAATGGGAAAAAAATATTTGTGAAATATATACCTAATAAAGGATTGATACTTAGAATATTGAAAAATTTCTCTCAAGTCAGTAATAAGAAAACAATTTTTAAAACGCTCATTTTAAAACAATGTTGGCAATATATTTGAAGAGCTACTTTGACAAAATGGTATGAGGGAAATTTTTTGGAAAATGATACTGTTTTATATATTTTTAAAATTTTATTTAAATGTATTTTTGATGTATTTACATATGTTTATGAGATACATGAGAAATTTGGTTACACACATAAAATTTGTAATTATCAAGTCAGAGTAATTCATAATAATCATCTAAGTATTTATTATTTCTATATGTTGGATACATTTCAAGACCTCTCTTCCAGCTATTTTGAAATATACTGTGCTATGAAATATTATAACTTATTTCTTCTAACTGTATGTTTGTACCCGTTAACCAACCTCTGTTTATCCCCTTCTGCCAGCCATTCACCTTTCTCGGCCTCTGGTATCTATTATTTCACTCTACCTCCATGTAATCAACCTTTTTAGCTCTCACATATGAATGAGAAAATGAAATATTTGTTTTTCTATACATGGCTTCTGTCTCATAACCTCCAGTTTTCATCCATGTTGTTGCAAATGACATGATTTCATTCATTTTGTGGCCGAATACTGTACCATTGTATATAAACCATCTTATCTTTATCCATTTATCTTTTGTCCATTCAAGTGTTGATGGACACTTAGGTTGATTTTATGTTTTTTCTATTCTGAGTAGTGTTGCAATAAACATGAGAGTTTAGGTATTTATTTGATATATTAGTTTCTGTTTCTTTGGAAATCCTCTTAGTGGGGGATTTTGCTAGATTGTATGGCAGTTCTATTTTTAGTTTTTTTGAGAAATCTTCATACTGTTTTTCATAGTGGCTATATTAGTTTGCATTTCCACGAGTAGTGTATAAGAGTCCCATTTTCTGTACATGCTCACTGATGTGGTTTGGCTGTGTTCCTGCTCAAATCTTATCTTGAATTCCCACATGTTGTGGGAGGAACCCAGTGGTAGGTGATTGAATCATGGGGCAGGTCTTTGCTGTGCTGTTCTCATGCTGGTGAATACGTCTCATGAGATCTGATGATTTTAAAAGGGGAGTTTTTCTGCACAGGCTCTCTTTTGAGAGATATCTATTCGTGTTCTTTGCTCACTGTTTAATGGGATTATTTGTCTTTCATCTGTTGAGTTTCCTATGTATTCTGGATTTTACTCCCCTATTAAATGAAGAGTTTGCAAGTATTTTCTCCCATTCAACAGGTTGCTTCTTCACTCTGTTCATTGTTTTCTTGCTATAAAGAAGCTTTTTAGTTTGACACAGTCCCATTTGTCTATTTTTCTTTTTGTTGCCTGTGCTTTTGTGTCTTAATCATGAAATAGTTGACTACAATGTTTTGATTCATTTCACTGATTTTTTCCAGTAGTTTTATAGTTTTGTATCTTACATTCAAGTTTTTAATCCATCTTGAGCTGATTGTTGTATATGATCACAGACAAGAATCTAGTTTCGTTCTTCTGCATATGGCTTTCTAGATTTTATCCAAGATTATCTAGCTTTATCCAAGATTAGTTGGCTATTGGTATGTGGATTTATTCCTGGGTTCTCTATTCTGTTCCATTGGTCCATGTCTATTTTTATACCAGTACTATGCTGTTTTATTACAATAGCCTTGTAATATATTTTGAATTCAAGTTATATTATACATCCAGCTTTGTTCTTTTTGCTCAGGAATGCTTTGGCAATTTGAATTCTTTTTTGATTCCACATGAATTATATGATTGTTTTTTCTATTTCTGTGAAAAATGATACCGTTATTTTGATAGACATTGCATTGAATCTGTTAATTGCTTTGGGTAGTAATGCTTCTACATCTTGAAATTGTGGTTGTCTTTACATGACTATATGTTCAACAGAGTACATGAAATGATTTATCTGAAAATAGTGAATTTTACTGAACATAAATTATCACAATTTTTAAAAACCGAAGAAAAAAATAGCTTTCAGAAAAAATGATTTGAAATATTAAAATATCACAATACTTTAAATATTAACTAAATTATCAACACTAATATCAAAATTCAAAAATATGGTGCATTTTTTACTGAAATGTCACTATGCGTCATATGACTATACCATAATGATAGGGATTTTTGTTTATGTTGTTTGCTGATTTTTTAAAAAAAAAAGTTTGTTTATCACTTTATCTAGTGATAAAAGTAGTACCCAGCACATAATAGGCTTTAAAATTATTTGCTTAATTAATAATTTACTAAATAATCAACTCATTCAAAAATTATTGGTCTCATACTATGTAGACATGCTAGATTAGTAATATAAGAAAAAAGAGAATGATTTATCTTGTGTTGAACATAATTTATGGCAAACTTTTGCTATATTCTTTTGAAAATGCTTTGCAGAAATAGACAGTGATGTTAATGCTTTTAGATACAAAGTTTTACTAAAAAAATAATTTGATACCCTTTATATAAACTGAAATTCTTTTATAAAGGTAATTCTTTTTTTTTCTTTTGAGATGGAGTCTCACTCTGTCATCCAGGCTGGAGTGCAATGGCACAATCTTAGCTCACTGCAACTTCTGCCTCCCTGGTTCAAACAGTTTTCCTGTCTTAGCCTCCTGAGTAGCTGGGACCATAGGGGCATGCCACCACTCCCAGCTAACTTTTGTATTTTTAGTAGAGACAGGGTTTTACCATATTGGTCAGGCTGATCTTGAACTCCTGACCTCAGGTGATCTACCCATCTTGGCCTCCCAAAGTTCTGGGCTTACAGGTGTGAGTAAAGATGATTCTTAATATTTTTGCATTTATATAAACCTATTATCCATTCTTTTATAGGGACATATTACGCTGAATATCTATCATACTTATGTGACTTTTTAAATTCTGTAATACCTAACTTTTTCCACAGACTGTGATTCAATATCATCAGTGCTAGAAAGTATCTGTGTTTTCACTAATAATGATTTTCTTATTACATGTAATTAAGTATAATTTCATCCCATAAAGATGAACCAAGTAAATTTTCTGATAAGCAATACAAAATAAGGGAAGTATAGTAATAAGAGAGAGAGAGTTAGTAGAAATTTATTTAGTAGAAATAATGTAGGCCCACAGTGTAGGACTTTTAGGATCTTATTTTCATAAAGATACAACCACTACTTTTAAGAAATGATAGATAGAAGGCTGGCATATATTTAGAGAAACTACATTCAGTAGTTGATTATATCTTGAGAATTATTCTTAACAGTGCTTAAAAGACAAGAAGCCATAGATAAGCTTGAAGTACAGATAAACTGCATAGGAGTAAAACCACATACATACCGTGAAATAGCAAGCATTACAAAATATATGGGTGAATTTTCTTATGCTTTAAGAAAGCAATTTGTGGTAATAGAGAAATGATGGAATATTGGATAATGCTATTTCCAACAAAATTGTAAGCTCTACAAAATCAGAGACCTTATAATATTTGGGAAGATTAAATGGTTAACAAATGTAAAGTATGTGCTACAATATCTTCCAAAGGTTAAGCACTTAGCTATTTGCTGCTATTATTATCATCATTTTTCTATCCCCTACACAGCATGTAGACTTTTGCTGAGTACATAGAAAATGCTCAGTAAAATAATTTTAAGTTGAATTTCAGCAATTAAAAAGTGATTATTTTCTTGCAAAAGAATAGCCCCACCCAAGAAAGTAGAAACAACAATAATTATCATGCTAAAGGCCAGGAAAACTATTATGTGAAAATAGAACATGTAGCTTATGTTTAGAGGACATTATCTACCATAATTCATATAACTTTTAAAATGTGGCTAATATACATAAAATTATGAAAAGTCAAAAGCAAATTGAAAAATTACTAATTCTTCTTTCATGCGTTCATGTGTGTATTTTCACTTTGTCTTACCATAGCTTTTTTAAACATGAAATTTTAATTTTAAATAACGATCACTTTTTAAAAAGGAAAATGCAGAAATTGAATGATATAGTACAAAAGAAATTTGGAAAAATGATCCTTAATTTTCCTTAATTGAAACATCTTCTGTTAGTCTATTTTTCTATTAAGTTTACAGACCAAAATTAACATAGCTGAGAAAGTGAAGGTTGACTTTGCCGTTTTCATCTCTAAGTATCTATAGAGGGCAGCAAAGAGCTTCAGTTCAAAGACTAGCAGGTTGGGTTGGTTTCAACAGCTGCTTTCTGATTCAGCATCATTTGAAGCACTGTGAAGTGTCAAAGCCAAGGTTCGGTTTGCTAAACTTATGCTATTGTTTGTCGCCATATGTGGAACAGAGTGAGGGGACACATGGATCAGAATCAACTATTTGGGTCCAATCAAGAAAATATTTCAAATTAGTGCATTGAATAGGTCAGTCATTTTATTAAAATGAATCCAAAGCTTGATACCATAGTAACTGTTTTAAGTTATTTTACGAAGCGATTACAAAATAGTCAGGTTCTCAAAAACACAGATCGTGGTGATTCATAAAATTATAAACTGATAATTATTAATGAGTAGCGTGCTAAGGCAAATTCTATAATGATCTAAGGTGAGTTTGGTTTTAGGTACGTTCTTATTAATGCATCTATATATCTTGAATTCTACAATTTCATTCATCAATTTTTATAATAAAATTTAAAATATGACCAAGAGGCCATTAATCAACCTGTATTCACTGAAGTAATTCATTGTTCCAGATAGGATTCTGATTCGGAGATGGAGTTGACCTTGTATGAGTTTCTTCAGACATGCCATTGGGGCCAATACTTGTGGAATAGAAGGGAAGGAAGAAAGACTGGGCAGAGGGAGAGGCGAAACTGCAGTGCAGACCTAACCCAACTGGGACCTAGAATGGTCCTTGAGTCCTCTTCAATGAGGCTGAAAGGGCGAGGACTTTATATTCCCACCTGGTCAGTAAGTGGATGTGGGCCATACCAGGAAGGAGACTGACCGTAAGCAAGGCAGCCGAGGCAACAAGTCCTTCCTTAAAGGGATATTCGAGTGGTCATCATGATGTCCAACACATTCCTATGCAGTATGAAGTAATCAGAGTGCCTTATGCTAACACAGAAGGGGTGACATTGTCATTTACTTAGCAAGTTTTGTTATCTTTTATAATATTAATTCATTAATTTATGTTTAATAGGAAGCTATTATATTGGCAGATCTGTGTTAGCTCCTTCAAGTTCTTGTCTTAAACAGGTGAGAGAGATAATCAATGAAAATACTGAGGTTAATACCACATGCAAGGTTTGTATTAAGAAAAATAAATCACTGAAAAACAAAATAAAATGACTAGGGAACTGCTTAACTGTACAGTCATGTGCTGCGTGATGATGTTTCAGTCAACAATGGACCACATGTTGGACAGTGGTCTCATAAGATTATACTTATCCATGTTTAGATATATTCGGATACACAAATACTTATCACAATACTATACTAAATAGTACCTAGCCTACTATTTAGTATAGTAACATGCTGTGCAAATTTGTAGCCTAGGAACAATAGGCTATATGATACAGCTTAGGTAGGTAGTAGGCTACACCATCTAGGTTTATGTAAGTACACTCTATGTAAGTATACTTCAATGAAATTGCCTAAGGATGCATTTCTCAGAACTATCCTTGTCACTGAATGACACATGACTGCACTTAAAAGAGCAGTTTACAACACCTTCAGGTGTTCATTTTTCAAAGAACCAATTTAGATCAGGACAACTGATGTTTTAATTTGAAACCATTCTAATCTTGTTTAGAGAAATCTTTAGAGAACCCGTACTAAAGCAAAATGGGAGGGGGCAACAGAGAGGTTGTTTTGTTTAAAAATAAACCAAATTGTCTTTTAATATTATAAAAGTAATATATATCCATTGATATATAGACAAATAGAGAAATATAAAGAAGAAAATTGAAAATTATCTACAATCTCCATATCTACCAACCCAGAGAAAATCACTCAGTGTTTTAATTTTTCTTCCAATTATTTTTTTCTTTTGGTCATATATAAAATTTGGATTTAGATTTTCTCACTTATAGATTGTTTTTTCTATTTCATTGAAAAATATTCAAATGAAAGCATGTATCTTCTGCAGCTTGTTCTGTGTGATGTACACAGCATTTAATGAACACCATTACAAGTAATGGTATCAATAGCTAAGCTATGGTGCATATTTCAGACTACTTTGGGATGAACTAAACAAAATGGAATTACTTGGTCAAAGAGCACTAACATTTAGTTTCTCGATATATTCCCACCATTGGAGTCCACAATAGCATGCAGCAACTTACATCGCCTCAGACAGTATTTACATGTTTTTTTTTTTTTTTTCTTTTTTTTTTTTTGAGACAAGAGTCTTGCTCTGTTGCCAGGTGCCAGGCTGGAGTGCAGTGGCACGGGATCTCAGCTCACTGCAACCTCTATCTGCTGGGTTCAAGCCATTCTCCTGCCTCAGCACCCCCGCCCCCCGAGTAACTGGGACTATAGACGCACACCACCACACCCAGCTGATTTTTGTATTTTTTAGTAGACATGGGGTTTCACCATGTTGGCCAGGATGATCTGGGTCTCTTGACCTCTTGATCCACCCGCCTCGGCCTCCCAAAGTGCTAAGATTACAGGCGGGAGCCACCGCGCCCAGCCCGTATTTGTATCTTTTCCAACAGTTCTTGCATGCAAGATTTGATAAGGAAGAGAGTATTTCACTGTTGTCGAATTGTTTGCTTTTTTGTTGTCTAATTATTTACTTTTTTGAAAGTAAATTATTTTATTTTATTATATATCAATTTTCTACAAAATAATTAGAGAATAAGTGCTTTTTAATAATTTATTTCTTTTTAAAAATTTTTAAATTATTTTCATTAATATACAGATGGATGTCTTGCTATGGTGACAAGGCTAATCTTTAAGCTCCTCCCACCTTGGCCTCCCAAAGTACTGGAATTACAGGTGTGAGCCACTGCATCCAGCTTAAAAAAAAAAAAAAAAAAAAAAAGATTGCTAAGTTCTTTTTACGCATTAAGGGTGTACATTTTTAAAAAACACATTAAAGGTATTTTGTTGCCATTATTTTTCCCAGTTTGTCATGTTCTCATCACTTTTGATTACTTTCTGAACTATGCATTTGTGTATGTGTGAATTCAGACATGGAAACATTTTTCTTTGTGGTTTCTTCCCTAACTTTTATGATTCTAAAGTTCTTTCCTAGAGATCTGATATATATATGTCCATTTAAATTTATTATAGTAATTTTTAAAAATACTCATCAATATTTTGTTTTGTTATTTAGCAGAAAATAAGGATATAAATAGATGATGCTTTTTCAATTGATTAATTACCCCAAATCATTTATTGCAGAGGCATTCAAACTTTTTGGAGCACAACTCACAGTAAAAGAAAACAAAAAAAACTTTTTAACATCACAATCTAGAACACAGATGACACATATATACACTTACATACATAGCTGTAACTGAAATGAAAGTGTCTAACATAATTTTATCCTCAGTATTATGTGGTGAATTCTAATATTTTCTATTCTTTTTTATTCTTTTCCTTTCCATTCTTTTCTGTTTCAAATGAAAAAAAAAAAAAAACTGCCCATGGATCACTGATTTAACGACTTATTAATAGCTCTTTCTGGAAACTATGGCATACTGATTTCTTCTCTGGTGATCTGTACCTTATCTTATTTTGAGTTCTTCTATTCTAGTGCATGTTAAGGAACTGTAAATTCTGTTCCATTACTATTGATTTTTAAGTACTATTATAGTGTTTTAATGACTTTAGCTTTATAATATACTTGAGTGTTCTGCAGGACAGGTCTCTTCCTCATCACTCCAAATTTTAAGATTTATCAAACATAGTCATCCGTATTTATTTTTGTTGGTTAGTGTAATCATTTTGTCACATTTAATTTATAAAGAAAACTGGGCAATAGACACAGTGACTCACATCTGAAATTCCAGTACTTTGGGAGGCCAAGGCTGGAGGATCACTTAAGGACAGGAGTTTAAGACCAGTATGGGCAACAAAGCGAGACCCGTCTCTACAAAAAATAAAATGTTAGCTGAGCGTGGTGTCATGTGCCTGTAGTCTTAGCTACTTGGGAGAATGAAGTGGAAGGATCACTTGAGTCCAGGAGTTTGAGTTTGCAGAGAGTTATGATTGTACCATGGTACTCCAGCTTCGGTGACAGAGGAAGATTTTATCTCAAGAAAAAAAAAGCAATTCTAATAGTAATTTAATTTGGAAAATAAAGTCATTTTTTTCTATGCAAGAACGTGATACTGCTTTTTCATTTTTTTGAGTATTTGCAATGTTTCTTAAGAAAGACCTCATATTTATTAGTAAGTTCATATCTGATTAGTTTATACCTTTTTGCTGCTATTATAAATAGAATATTGTCTACTGTTTTCAAACATTATTTTATGTAAGAAAATTCATGATTGAAGGTTATAATAAAGTTCTAATGATGTATTGGTTGATTTTCTTTATTTTAAAAGTATAGAATTATATCTACAAATAATAGTAATCATAATAGCTCATTTCTATTGAATACTTACTGTAAACCTATACATATTCCAAGCACTTTGCAGTATTATCTTCTTTGAACTAACCTTGAAACATAGAAACCATTAATATCACATTTCACATATAAGTAAACCTCACTTAATTCCTAATTTTACTTTCCGCTTTTCTGATGGGTGTACATTTTATATTTCTTGCCTTTATTCCATTGGTTAGAGCTTCTGGAAATAGGTGATTGTAGATGACATCTTATTTCTGTTCTTAAGTTTAATTTGCATAACTCTAATGCTTTATTGGTAAATAACATATTTGTTGATTACAGGTATATATTCTTTAATGTTACATAGAAGTCTTTTATGTTATTTAAATTTATTGAATTTTTAAAATCAGAAATAAGTGTAAAATCATAGAGAATATTTTACTCGACTATTCTGATACAAGACATTTTAAAGTATTAACATAATATATTAATATTCTTAATACTAAGTTTTAAATCTGCATTGTGTTTCTCCAAGTTTCTGAAAATTATGACATCACATTCTGATGAAGGCAAGATTTCTCCCAATAGCCTAATCTTTTGTCTGAATTTGTCTAAAGAAGAGATTTTCATGTCAGTTACTGTATTTCTCATTGATTGACAGTTCAAAGGTATGGCTATAACTAACAAGTAAGGCTTCTTCAGTTTTATAATGTTCAGAAATGAATAAATACCAAGAGATCAAACTGAAATAAATTTTCAACTTACAGTTTTAAGGTTCACACTGTTGATCTCTGTCTTGTACGTTTTATTGTATTTTCCATAACCCACTGTTTCTCTTTTAAGCGTTCATAAGTTCAAACATGTTCCTCTCCTGCCATCTTCCCTTCCTTCTTTTTTTTTTTTTTTTTTTTTTTTTTTTTTTTTTTTTTGAGACAGAGTCTCGCTCTGTCACCCAGGCTGGAGTGCAGTGGCGCAATCTTGGCTCACTGCAACTTCTGCCTCCTGGGATCGAGTGATTCTCCTGCCTCAGCCTCTCAAGGAGTAGCTAGGACTGCAGGCACATGCCACCACGCCCAGCGAATTTTATGTATTTTTAGTAGAGACAGGATTTTACAGTGTTAGACAGGACGTCTTGATCGCCTGACCTCCTACTCGCCTCAGCCTCCTAAAGTGCTGGGATTACAGGCATAAGCCGCAGTGCCCAGCCTTGCCTTCCTTCTGTCACGCTGCAAAAGAGAAATAGAGGAGAAGACACTTATACAAGAATCACAGTTTTGAATAGGTGCTGGGTGGTTTAGAAGGAGAAACTACTCAGTTGTAAATTCCCAGAGAGCGTATGATTGGGCAAGGCTTGAAGTTCTAAAGGCATGCATGCACCAAAGTATAAGGAGACCACAGGACACTTGACCCAGATTTTTACATGTGAATCATCTCGTATGACCTAAGCCTAATACCTTTGGGATGTGTATGTTGGGATCAAGAAATAGATGTCAACATGTACTTGGGAATCTATGAAATTAGGTAGTAGTTTGGAGACCCTTTAAAAGAAAAAACATATGTTTGGCTATTGTCTTGCTTAATTTTAAGAGATGTCAGTAAAGACTAAGGTGAATTACTTACTATCCAATTTTACTGAATAAAAGTATCATAAAAGTGATTTACCTGAGGATATGTGACCATAGCGTATATATTTCTTACATTTATTTATATATTCTATTAAATTTAAGGGACTTCAAAGTGGCTTATTCTACTAATTTTTGAGGGGATATAATTTCCAAAATGAGCATTATCTTCTGTTAGGGATCAAATTATGTCACCCTCCCAAATTCCTAAGTTGAAGACCTAACCCCTAGACTTCAGAATATGACCCTGTTGGAAATTGGGTCATTGCAGACATAATTAGTTAAGATGAGTTAGAGTAGAGTAGGCCCCTAATCCAACATGACTGATGTTCCTGTAAGAAGGGAAGAGTTGGACACAAAGACATACTCACAGGAGAACACCCTGTGAAGACTGAAGTTACACTGCTGTAAGCCAAAGAACCACCAGAAGCTAAGAGAAGGTTCCGGAACAAATCCTTTCCCACTGCATCAGACAGGATAATTCTGAAATCAGGATAAGTCTGATTTCAGACTTCTGACCTCTAGAACCATGAGAATAAATTTCTGAAGTTCCAAGCCACCCAGTTTATGGTACTTTGTTATGGCAGCCTTAGCAAACTAATAGAGCTTCCACTTGTGTCCAATAAGTTGACTTTACTCTTTAAAAACGAACAAACATAAACATTATAATAGTTTATGATATATATTGTGAATGAGCGTCCAATAAAATGAATTTTAGGTAACTGTTTTGTAAATACAACACAATAAAATGTTAAGCTATTAAGAATACTGGCTAATGGAATGAGTGCACTCTATTATTCTCCTTTTAAGTAAAACTCATTTTCTCTCAATGGGTTTTATTTTAATTAAGAATCAGATTGTTCGTAACACTCCCGACAAACCCCTTATCCCAGCTGACCTGCTGACAGATCTGCATATTCTAAGTGGTACAATTTAAAAAATCTCAATGGCATCTTTTTATACTCATGATTGTTCTTCTCATACAAGGGTTGTTGAATTAAGTGAGCTATGAAATAGTTAGCTATAATTGTACACATTTATAACAACGAATATTAAACCACTCATTTATCCAGAAGCTTAGAAAACAGCATGTTATAGATAATAGGATATTCTGGGTTTAAAGCTTTAGAATATATTTAAAAATAGTCTCTTATAAAATATATATACATCTAGTTTTGACTCAATAATTTATAGTATCTTGGCTGGGTGCAGTGGCACACACCTGCAATCCTAGCACTTTGGGAGGTGAAGGCAGGAGGATCACTTGAGGCTAGAAGTTTGAGACCAACCTTGGCAACACAGCGAGACACTGTCTCTACAAAAATATTTTTGAAACATTAGCCAGGAATGGTGGCACATGCCTGTATTCCTAGCTACTCAGAAGGTTGAAGCAGGAAGATTGCTTGAGAGTTTAAAGTTTCTGGGAAGAATGCCAGGAGGTTAAGGTTATAGTGAGCTATGATCATGTCACCACACTCCAGCCTAGACAGACAACAGAGCCAGATCCTGTCTCTAAAACAAGATCCTGTCTCTAAAATACATAGTGTATAATATCTCAAAGTTACCATCGAAGTATTAATTATTCTTGAATAATTTTGGAGGTGGGTTAGATGACCTACTATGATTATCTGTATTTTGTGTAAAGTGCAGTCCTATTTTAGTTATTGGTCTTACAAATTAAGGGAAATTGAATTTTGAATAGACACCAATTGAAATGATCATGTATGATTCTGTGAAAACAGTAGAGACGATTAAAGAGTATTTTCGGAGTGACATCTGGGCACTGAAAGCGAGGATTTAAAAATTAAAAAGACAAAAAAAATAAAGGAGGGGAACTAATTACCCCTCCTTCAAAGTTTTTTATTAAATTGAACAGCTACAGGACTCCAGTATGTTTGTTGTTGATGTGGCTGTTAGTTTTGCTATGAGTTTTAATCTTTCTAAAAAATTTAATTATAAGTTCAGTAAACCACTATGTGATTCTTTGATAAACTACCTGTGTACTTTTTTTAACACAAGGAAATTATAAAATATGAAAATAATGAAATGTAAAGTGTCTCCTTTCGAGATACTTCAGCAAAGCATTCACTCACTGAAAGCCAGCTGAACTTGCCCGGGTCTCTGAATGCGTGGCCATGCACGGGACAGAGGGCGTTGCGCTGCCGCCGAAACTATGTCATCTTTGTCTTCTGTGTTCATGCAAATGTTAAATGCTGCTTCAAAGTCTTCATGGCAGTAAAAGCAATCCTTGAAAATCTATGTAGTTAAATATTTAGAACCATAACTTTCTAAAGAACTAACCATATGGTTGGTAATTTTTAGAGATCAGTTGCCCTGAATGCAGAAATAAACCTTAAAAGGGCACTGTAGAAACCATTTTTTCCCAATTCTATTAAAATGCACATTCCAAATTTCCCTTTCTCAAGATACTTAATGAGTACCAACCATAACTGTGTGAACTGAAAATGGTCCAGCTCACAGGAAGAACCCTGAGGATTACCAACATTTAAGGAGGGACAAAAAGCAAAGGAGCTTGCAAGGGGTCCAGAATGTAAGGGGAAATATAAACATAGATGAGGATCTTGTAATATTGCTGATACCAAGAGTAGAAAGCTTTCCAAGAAGGAAGGGACCATTCCTCAACCCTAGTGAAACGGTAATTCAGCCAAAGGGCTCAATAATGGCCACCAATACCACTAGGCAAAAGATTGTGTACACATGTTAAAATATCCCTCCACAAGTTGCAAAAGGGAAGTAATATGTATCTTTAGAAAGAAAAACCTGACAGATGTTACTGTCACCAGATGGCCAACTTAACATCACTACTAGTGGGTCTATCTGACATCAGGGGCCTACTGCCAGGGTGTAATATGAAGCCATCAGTATTACCTGTGAGGAAACTCTCTCCAAATAATGTTTAAACTGTATCTCCAGTTCACAGCAAATACGGGGACTAGAAGAATAATGTGTGAAAATAGGCTGAAACAATCAGAGAAGTCTAGAATGTGGGTCATTCCAAAGGCAACTGACCTACACTCTTTAACAGGTCAAAGTCATCACGGAAGAAAGTGAGAAATCCAAGATTAAATGACTTTAAAGAGCATAACAACCAAATGCATTGCCTGATATCTGAACATGAGCTTATACAAGAAGTAAAGCAGCTAAAGACCTTTCAGGGACCGTTAGGAAATATGAATATGCACTGTATAATATATTGTGTTATAGGAAAATGTCACTATTTTTAGAAAGCACAAGCTGAAGTACTAATATTTGAAGGCGTGTGCATGACATGTTATTTACAATTTATCTACATAGTTATTTAGCAAAATATACCCTAGACACAGCAAATAGCAAGATGTTAAAGATTATGGAAGAATGTAGATGGTGAGCATAAATGTAATCATTGTACAATGTAAACTTTGTGCTTTAACTTCTTCCAAAAAAAAAAAAAAAAAAGTTTCTCTGGGGAGGAAGAGTGTCAAATGCTGCTGAAAGATTCAGCTACGTAGGGACAGATTTAGCCGGAGCGGGTTGTTTCTTTTGTGAGAGCACTGATTTCACCACATAGCAATTAATTGAAAAGTAAACCAGAGGTGAAACAAAAAAAGAAATAGTAAGTTTAGACAGCACTTGGAAGAAATTGGCAGTTATGAAGTAGAAAGAAGTTAAGTCTAACAATGGACGAAAATGTATATTTAAAAGAAGGATTTTACTTTTTTATTTTGATGTTCTGGCTTGGAGGTTTTTGGCCAATTTTGTGTGTGTATTGGTTTACTGTCATTTTAAGAAGGAACGAGGTGACTGTTTCAGCAGTGATGGGAAGTATCATTAGACAGACAGAAGGATCAGAGACGAGTGGAGGGGGCTATTTCAAGGATTTTGGAATTAGATGGATGTGAATAAGAAACCAAAACAAAGGAGATGAAAAAGGATTTTCTCTGAATATCGTGAAACAAATTTGAAGCCCTCAACCCCTACCAAAATTACATAAACAAAGACCCTGTAAAGCATGTATCTGCATACATGGTAATGTATTAAATTGGAACAAAAATGTGCAAACCTCTTGAATATATAAAATAAAACTTCTCAAACTTCAACAAGCCTGGAAATCGCCTTAAAGAGCTTATTAAAACACAGACCTGTGAGGAGTAGTATACCTTTCCTTTCATTATGAGGACACCAAGATTCAAAAAAATTTAATGACTTCCTAAGATCATACAGCTATTGGTGGCCCAGCTGGTACTAGGTCTTATATACTGATTTCACTTATCTTTCCTTTCTGTACCATGAGTGAGCTATAGTACTAGCCTCTATTATTTGTATTATCACAAATCTTCTACCTATCCTTATTAGAGCTATGAAAAAAAAATTAGTCTTACTGACTCCCTTGAGTAGAATGCAAATTTTGAGAAATTTAAACTGAATTATCTAATCATATTTTCATTTGCTAACAAGAGGATTTTTTCCCCTACCTTGTTTGTTTGTTTTTAATGGAGACATTCTGGAATTAGAGATAAGAAAAACCTTCTTCTGAGTTTATTGGATTTTTTTCACTGCCCAACAAATTACCACATTAAGACAACATAAATTTGCTATTTCACAATTTTCAGGGGTTGAGAGGCGAGGCACTGGTTAGCTGAGTTCTCTGCCAGGGTCTCCTCAGGCTGAAATCAAGGTGTCAGAGGTTTCTGTCTCACTCAAGGCTTTGGGATCTTCCTCCACATTGATGAATTGTTGACAGAATTTTCTTCCTTTAGTTGTAGAACTCAGGGTACCTGCCTTCTTATGGGCTGTCCTGTTCCCTAGCCATTTTCTTTGAAGCTAGAGAAAAAAAATCTCTCTCTTCAGTGGAGTAAGTCAGTCTCATACAATGTAATCTAGGACTGATGAGTGACTATCTCATTATATCCACAGTCCCACCCACGTTCAGGGGATGGGTATGTTGGGGTCACCTTAGAATTCTGCTGACCACATGAAAAGATAACTGAAAAGATACCTCTCGGTTTTATACTTGGTGAGACTTCAACATTTTCCAATAACTATATTTCAGAAAAATTAGGGGGATTCAAACCAACAAATATTTTCCCTAGATGCTTGCTTTACATCTGTTCTAATAATCAAGCAAAAACATAGAACAAGCATTCCATTATGGTTAAACAATGAGTTTGTTACCTGCCTTTGATGTGACTGTAGTTGCCTCCTCTGCTAATACTGCTCCTCATTTACATAGAATCGGTAATAGTTTATTTTGGGAGATTATTATCTTTGTAATATGTATATTTCTGTAAATGTTCAACCCTGCCTTGTTTAAAAAGTAAGCTAGGATCCTGTCTGACAGTTGAATGGGACATGAGCTTATAATTTAGTACTGTTATTTAAAAAAATTGTGATATAATAATAAAAATTAAAACAGTACAGGAAGTATGTGTTTGTGGCAATTGCAGGTGCTAATTATGTTGTCAGCTGGAAGAGTGAAAATCCAACCTCCTAAATTTGGGTCAAGGCAGGTAGGCCAAGGATCTGATTTTTCTTTTTTATCTATTGTTACTCAAATGTATGTGTTTGTAGTCCTAAGTACCTTTGCTTTTTTAGATTTTTTAAAAAAATTATTTTGAATATGGAAATGCAGATTAAATCACACTCACTCGTTTGGATCCCAGAACTGCATAGCTTAGCAGATTCACTAGAGGGTTTTTAAAAGCTGAGTAGTGTGAACTGGATGCTTAAAGAATGTCTAGGGCTTTGATTGCAGTGGGTAAGCTTTCAAAAGTCAGAGGATCTCTATTAATACAACACACATAAAAAGCTGTGGTTTTGCCTTTTGGCACTTAAAAGATGTTAATCTATTTCAGTACTCACCAGTAAATATGTCCATCAGTTAAGCTTAAATGCACTGAGAATTAAAAAAAAAAAACCCACACACTTAAGAAAACCATTTATCCTAATGCTTTGTAAAGTCTACAAGATGCTGTTCTGTGTGTAAATATTTATTGTGACTATGATTTAAAAATAAGACTCTGAGTTCCCAAACATTCTGATTTTTAGGAACAAGAAAGGTTTATCATGTGGGAAATTTAGTAGTTATTGTTATCAAAATAGAAAAACTTAATACAAAACTTACATGGGTTATTGGCTTACTAAGGTAGAGAAAAATAGTCAAACTCTATAAAGTATTTTAAGAGATTTATTCTGAGCCAAATATGAGTGACGATGGCCCATGACCCAACCCTTAGGAGGTCCTGAGAACATGTGCCCAAGGTGGTCGGGTGCAGCTTGGTTTTATACATTTTAGGGAGGTGTGAGACATGAATCAAATACGTTTGAGAAATACGTTGGTTTGGTCTAGAAAGGCGGGGCAATTCGGAGGGTGAGACGGGGTGGAGGGGCTTTCAAGCTACAGGTAAATTTAAACATTTTCTGGTTGACGATTGAGTTTGTCTAAAGACCTGGGATCAAAAGAAAGAGAATGTTTAGGTTAAGATAAAAGCTTGTGGAGACCAAGGTTCTATTGAAGTCTCCCAGTGGCTGCCCTTAGAGACAGTAGATGACAAATGTTTCATTTTCAGACCTTTAAAAGGTGCTAGACTATCAGTTAATCTCTTCAGGTTTGGGAGGTCCTGGAAGAGAAAGATCTGGTTCTTTAACAGAAGAGTGATTCTTTACGATGCAAAAATTTTCCACCACAAAGAACAGCTTTGCAGGGCCATCTCAAAATATGGCAAAGAAACATGTTTTGGGGTAAAACATATTGATTTTCTTCTATGTTGCATAATGTTATGCCAGAGTCAGATTGGAAAGTAAGTCACAATACATAGGGTTAAATAAAACCCACCTGATGAGAATTCACGGTTTGTAAGGCATGACTCCCCAGACCTCTTAGGTAGGAATTTGAGCAAGGTGAAAAAAAAAAATCAGATCTTGGTCCTCAGTCCCTGATATTAGCTAAAAGCATTCCATAGAATGGGGAGGAGTAGGGAGGTTAAAAAAAAAAAAAAAGAATACACGTGCAGGCCATGGAACAGCAGCAGGTCTCGGGGCACTAAGAAGGCTTGTTTCTAGAGCTGTCTGATTTGATGGCAATAGTTTTAAATAATAGCAATTTGGATCATGGTGGGGAGGACAGGGTCTGACCTGATGTAACAACCGATTGTTTAAGGGGTGAGATGGAGTAAGGCCTAGGGTTTAGTCCAAAAAAAAGACCATCCTGGATCAGATCTATTTTTTGAGCTATTATGATATGGGTCTTCAATTTTGCCTTTTTTAATTTTTTTGCTGTATCTGGCATAATACTTACAAAAGATATATAATGTTAATATAGTAACAAGTATCATAAAGATAATCAAAATTAGGCATCTAAGAAGGTTGTAAGTAGAATCAGAGAGCAGTAAACAACCCAATCAGCCAAAAAATAATCCCTGCATCTATCATCATATTCTTTGATCAGACTCACCGTGTGTTTACCCTCCTTATCAAGGGTTATTTAAACCTTATCATAAATCTTATTTGAGGATTGTAGGACCAACATTAAATCAGAATTCAACAAATTTAATCTCTCTTCAGGCCAAATTGTCTCCAAAGGTACAACATCCTGAGGAGGGTATAAATCAAATCCAAGAAACACCTGATCTTTAGTGTCTAAATGGTCATAAAGGGCCAGGCACAGTGGCTAACCCCTGAAATCTCAGCATTTGAGAGGCTGAGGCAGGCGGATCACTTGAGATAAGGAGTTTGAGACCAGACTGGTCAACATAGTGAAACCCTATCTTTACAAAAATTAGCCAGGAATGGTGGCAGGTACCTGTAATCTCAGTTACTTGGGAGGCTGAGGCAAGAGAATCACTTGAACTTGCAAGGCAGAGGTTATAGTGAGCTGAGATTGAGTGAGTGCACTCCAGCCTGGCAACAGAATAAGACCCTGTCTAGAAAAATACACATATAAATAAATTGTCATAGGCCTTGTTACCAGTAGACAAATCCATTTTCCCACAACTTTTTAATGTTGCCTGTACTGGTGTTTGGGAGAGCATAGAAGGTTTTGTCGCAGGTGAAATCATATAACTTTACAGTGTTTTTTTTTTTTGTTTGTTTGTTTGTTTTTTTTGGTCCCTCGGCAGGACTCCCTATAGTAGAGGGCCTTAGGAGTCAAAAGACTTACAGCCAATTAATTGTTGTAGGCCACATAGGAGTGGATGTGGACAGGCATTCAGTACCTCTTAAAATTACCATTTTAAGTAAAAAGCCAATGAACAAAATCAAAAAGTAAAGTTGTAAGACTGATTTATTTTTAATTCTATGTGTTGAGCTACTGTAATCTTGTTTTTTATTATAGCCATAGCAATTAGTTATAGAAAACATAAGCATTATTCTGCAAAAGAATTTTAAAATATGTATGCAGATATAAATATATTTATCTTCACAACTCATAATTGGGATTATTATACCCAGGAGGCTTTTTTTTTTTTATAAGGTTTTATATCCTGTTAGGAAATATTTTCCTTTAATTCTATAGTAAGCAGAAAATTTTTTATGGTTGGAGTGGATGCAAAGTGACAACTAATAGTTTTTGTGTTCTGGTCCCAGGAAACCTTTTTTACCTTCAGAACACTTTACCTTTTCTGGTGAAAAGGAGTTCAGGGTTCCAAGCAGAATACCATGATTTTGGTTTCCTTGGAAGTATAGTTTGACTATTTTAAGAGTAATTTGTGTGTCAGAAATAGAAAAGGGAACCCATTCCATAAGGCCACCAACGAAAAATATAAAGAAAAATTATAATCTGGTACTCTCTGGAGGATTAATATAGCCAAGAAATAATTATTCAATCTGTGCTAAAAACAAACAAACGAACAAAAAAGGGCTAAAATCTAAGTGTTATGCTTTGCCTTTGAAACAATTTTTCTAGCTGCTTTTAAAAAGAAATTAGAGCAAGACCAATTTGTGTGCAAGGTAAGCTTTAGGCTTGTTATGCTTGCCTGATTATTTGCATTAAATGCCCCAAGAATTGATTGATCATATAAACTGCTTTTAAATTGGCTCTGCTGGAGCTTTATTTAAAAATAGTCTATTTTAGTCTAAGTGTTGGTAAAATAACCAGTGTCTCCAATTGTTTGTTTTAAAACTCTTATTGAACTTATGCCAACAACTATATTGTCATAAAATTGTGATCTGAATTTTGGAGAACTTGTAAATTTGCTTATAAAAACATACTCCGTTCAAATAACTTAAAAGGAAAAGATGTTATTGACTCTTCTTTAACCAGAGCAGCAACTTTTAAACAAGATGTTTGTTTACCTAGAAAATACCATTTACTAACCAAACAGCTCATGAGAGCTGTCTGTCAGGCACTGTAGAATTTAGCAGCTCCTCATAATCAGTCCTAGGAAAGAGGCTTTCTGCTTATTAGGTAGCAAGATTTTATGTAAAAAAAAAAAATTTAGCATGAAACTCTTCTAGGAAACATTATGTCCATTAGCTCAGGGGTAGCTTTGTGTAACATTCCATCACAAGGCAGTAAATGCTCCATCAAGTGGAAATTCTTTAGTTCAATCATTGGCATTGAAAAGTACAGTTTATTTTTGTCATCTGCCCCAATAAATGCTCCACACAATGGGCTATGAACTGGAGGATTTGTACCCAACTAGCACTCCAACTTTTATCTGATGCTTTGTGGACTTAGGCGATTTTATTAGGTCCCATTTAGTGTGTTCAATCAACATTTCCTAAAAGAGCAGATTTACATGTCTTCAGTTTCATAGTGCTTAGAAACATCCCCAGTCAGATGCAGTACCCATTTTCATAAGACCCTTAGGTAAAGGGATTACAACTACCTTTTATAAAGCTTGTTTAAACATCTTAAATTTTATGATTAACCTGTATGTTTTTGTGTTCTGGTCCCAGGAAACCTTTTTTACCTTCAGACCACTTTACCTTTTCTGGTGAAACAGAGTTCAGGATTCCAAGCAGAGAGTTGCATCTGTAAGATCTATGAGAGACAGCAAATTTGATAAGGCTTCCTGAATAGTCCTACGATTCTATGGAAGTGACACCCATGTAAAAGGGTTCCCCTTAACCCTGAAATTTACCATGACCTGCGTAACAGGCACATATGGTAGGAGCATATCCCAGTTATCATAAAGCCAGCCCAACATGGCTGCATACGAAGCTTATCGACTGCTTCATCTGGGTTGCTTCACTTGGTGTTTTATAGGGAGAGTTGGGAAACCCCTTTCTCAGGACAAACAGACCTTACAGTGGCATTTATCCACTTTACTAGGATGATTTTTCTCTTAGGACTAACCTCCTGTGTGTTTGGATTATATGTAATTATTAGTGATTGTTTGGTAGTGAGCTGTGAGTCTTGTCTAAACTCTTAAATCCTGTGGCATTTAAAATTAAGAATTTTGTTCTTAAAGTGGTTATTTTTACAATTCACTATAGTAAAGATTTTTTAAGAAGGCTGATTATACTAATCTATAAAATGGGACAATTCCTTTCCATTATATTATACCCTTTGGTTTTTGATATTTACCTGATTTTACCCTTCCCCCATTTCAACTATTTTCTTGGTAACCATGGGGCTAAGAATTAACTTTTGGTACCCAGGCTTAATCGATTCATTTATTTTGTTTTATCTATGTGATTTTTTCTTTATTTTAAAGCAACCCTTAAATAACTTTTTAACAAGAGAAAAAACCTAGTTTCCTTTTTTTTTAAGAAAAATGAACAAACTTGAGCTTTATAAACTTTACCAAAAACATCTTTTATGTTCCTACCTTTTTAACTTTTTAGTAACAGAAATTTCCAGTTGGGGAGGGAGGCGGAATCCAAGGGTTTAACAATATTATAAGATTTTAAATTACTAGAGGGTTTTGAGATTAAATTTACCAAATTAATTTTAACAAAGATTAATAAGGTCATGTGAATTAATTAAAAGGCATCTGACCTAGCTTCTATCAACCTGATAAGCACCATGTTACATAAGTTACTTGATTAGAGAGCTTTCAAGTAGTTTGGTAGTGAAATATCACTTTCACATGATACATACAAAGACAGAAATAACAGGTATGCAGCATAAAAAGACATGTCCAAAAGATACTTTATTTATCTGTTTTTTTTTTTTTTTAATTTTTGTCACACCACAATGCTGGGCTAATTTTTTTGTATTTTTAGTATAGACAGAATTTCACCATGTTGGCCAGGCTAAGTCTCAAACCCCTGACCTCAGGTGATTGGCCCATAGCCAACCGAATCACACAACCCCTTAAAAAATTCCTTTTTACAAACCTTATTTTTACTTAAATAGACATTCACAAAATGCTTAGACTTTCTGTTTTGTTCTAAATATCCCTCTTTCTTGAAAACCTAGTCATTTTATTTTAGGACAGAAGTTCACTGCGTAAGATTCCTTCTTATATAAAATTACTTTCCTTTTTACCTTATTCATCAAAAATCTCTATTGCTGTAACTTCCTTTACATCTTTTATTTCCTGGTTCCTTTTACCTTGCTTTATACAAGATATAAACAAGGTAGAAAGTATAAACCCTTAAACAAGCTTTGAAATAGACAAAGATATTTACTGTAATGAGAACATTTTAAACATTTTCCTATGATTTTTAATTAGAAATTACCTAGATACTTAATATCAATTAATAACATTATATCCTAAATTTTGACAAGTTTTTTTGCAAGCATTTATTCCATTTATCTGATTAACTTAATAGTTTACCTAGCTTACTTGCAAAACAATCATTGCAGATATTTAAATTTATTTTTCTATTAATGATTTTTATAGCTGTGAATTTCAGGTATTTACCTAACTAATAAAATTTATGGTTAAATTTAGGGTATTTATGCCAATAACTCAGGATCTAGCTATTTTCATTAAGCCAATAATATTTTATAAGCATATACAACAAAGATTATTCTGTCTTAGGCTGGGCTTGATACTTTTTTAACCTTTATAGCCAATCTAATAGTATTCTGCAGGAACACCCAAAAACCACTTGATCAATAAATGCAAAATAATGTGAACAATTCTTAAGACATTTTAAATATTATTTTACCCATAACGTTTAAGCAAGCTTATTTATTGGAGACTTTACTTAAGTCATGTGAACTTGACAAAGCATTTGACTAGTCTTTTTAAAAGTATCTGATGTAAGAACTTTTAACTTCTAAGCCAATTAATTAGAGCTCTTTTGTGTACTTTTAGTAGTAAAAGATTGTGCACACAATACATAATACATAGATGGATTACGCATGCTGATAGAAGTACATATAATGATTCTTAAAACTTCTTTTCTTTCTTAGACTTCTAAATTCTTCATAACCTGTTTCATCATCTTAGGCAGTTGTCAGCTAAATAGCCCTAAATTTGTATTTAAGGGAAAATACATCAGGTTGAAAATCCAATAGTAAAATTTGCATCATAAGGTATGGAGAGAAAAAGTCTGATGTGCCAGAGGGAAATTAAAATGAATTTAACTGCCAATTAAATATAAAATTATAGAATTTATAAAGGCCTTTTAAATATATAAACACACACACACACACACACACACACACACACACACACACACTCACACAAAGATCCTGTAGCTTTTACTTCAGAACTTTAGCCATGACATAAATACAAATTCACTAACTTAGAAAAAAAAAAACTTGTTAGATCCACACAGTGGTTTTTATCCCAGTAGAAAAGTATCAGCAGATTTAAAGTAGGCAGAAAAGCAAATGGAGAAAAAGAGAATCTTTGGATCTCTATAGTGTGCCCGTCAACCTTAGGGCTCTTTCGCCTTAATGCAAATGTGCACAAAGACCATATTACTTCCATTTTACGTAAACACTGGGAAGAAGAGGTGCTATGAAACATACAGAGTGCTTGAAAGGGAGTCATGCTCCTTGTTTTCTCCTTATTCTTTGATTATTTGTTTTCCACCTTTTTTTTTCTTAAAAGGAGGAGCTGAGCTGTGGCCTAAGAATTTTGTCTGGTGAGTCAGTGTGTGCTGCTTACAGGCAAGATTCCATAGTGTGTCACCATTGAGTCATTTCCATCCCCTTACATGTCTCAGTTTCTCTCTCCAGTGGTCTGTTCCCATTGAGAGGGCTCAAAACACTGGTGATCATCCCTTTTATATGTTTCCTAGATAAGACTTTTTTTAAAAAACTAATTTTTGTTGAAAATTTCCTTGTAGGACTGCTGAATGTTGTGAGTGGTCAATCTGCCAGACACTCCGTGAGGTCCCTAGTCACCTAAGGGTGGCTTTTGGCTGGAAGGAGCAAAATGCCCTTTCTCTTCAGAGCTGAGGAAACTTAATCTCACATTTACCTATGAAAACAGCAGTTCAGTTCCTCACACAAATGTACACAGACAAGCCAATTGAGATCAATTTTGGGAGAAAAAGCAATTGAGAAGACCCTTTAGAATGCATCTTTGGCCTAGAATTAGGATCCTTAAACAAGGACTTCCTAGGAGAAAAACAAGCTCAGAATAAATCCAGGACTGTCAACTAAAAGGAGGTCCAGGCATCAGGAGGACTTAGCAGTTCCACCAGAAGAAAAACATACAACTGGGTAGGCTTCAATGGGGGTCTGCTGGTTCCTTAGTTCTGAGTTTGGAAACCCACTCTGGGGTCCTGAGACTTCTATGAGGCCCCACATTGGGTGCTGAATTACTGTCAATGAAAAGTCTCAAACTCTAAAATATTTGAAGTGTTTTATTTTGAGCCAAATATGAGTGACCATCACCTGGGACACTACCTTTAAGAGACCCTGAAAACCCATGCCCAAGGTGGTCAGGGTGTAGCTTGCTTGGTTTTATACATTTTAGGGAGGCATGAGACATCAAATACATTTGAGAAATACATTAGTTTGGTCCAGAAAGGTGGGGCAATTTGAAGTGGGGTCTTCCAAGCTATAGGTAAATTTAAACATGTTCTGGTTGACAATTGGTTGAGTTTGTCTAAAGACCTGGGATCAAAAGAAAGGAAATGTTTAGGTTAAGATGAAAAATTGTGGATGCCAAAGTTCTATTGAAGTCTTCTAGTCTTCATTCTAGTCTTCTAGTCTGCATTCTAGTCTTCTAGGCTACTACCCTATCTACTAGAGATAATAGATGGCAAATGTTCCCTACTCAGACCTTTAAAAGGTGCTAGACTCTCAGTTAATCTCTTCAGGATTGGGAGGGCCTGGAAGAAAAAGATCTAGTTCTTTAACAGAATAGTGATTCTTTACAGATGCAAATTTTCCCCCAACAAAGGACGGCTTTACAGGACCATCTCAAAATATGACAAAGAAACATGTTTTGGGGTAAAATATTTTGATTTTCTTCTTTATTACATAATGTTATGCAAGAGTCAGATTGGAAAGCAAGTCACGATACATAGAATGAAATGAACCGCATGGGATAAGAAGTTATATTTTGTAGGGCATGAGTCCCCAGACCCATTAGATAGGAATTTGGGGAAGATTAAAAAAAAAAATCACAGCTTAGTCCTCATTAACATCATAGTCTGATTTTGAAAGATTTCAGGCATGAGAAGAAGCAACATTCCATTTCTTATTCTAAATGAATTATGACAAATGTTAGCATTCAGGGTGTCTCCAAACTGCATACTCTAGCCAAAAGGCTCTTTTCAGCAAGTCGGTTTGATGCTGCTTCACTCGCACTTCTATTGTGACATGGCAAAAGCCCCATAAAACTGCGTACCTCAACCATACCTTGGCTTTCTATTGAAACTGCTCTCTGTAACCCATGTGTGACAGGCAAACAGTCCAAACCCATGCCATCTTGGCCCGTTGGACTTGTGATAAGTAATTAAGGACTGTAATTTTCACCCTACCCAGACAATGTGTAAACAAATGCTAATCTTGACTTTTGTGAACCACTTAAGTAACAATCAGAATGTCCAAAGTCCCCTGGCCCTTGGAATGTCTGGAGCCCCTCACCCTCATCTTCGCCCAGGAATCCACTGGAATGTCCAGAGCCCCTCACCCTCGTCTCCACCCAGGAGGTGATTTACAGAATCCACCAGCCCTCAGAACGTCTGAAGCCCCTCACCCGCACCCCTGCCCCTCACCCTCACTCCCGAGGTGGTTTTATGAGTATAAAAGGTCTTGACACCCTCCTTTTGGGGCCACGGGTTGGAGAGATGTGAGTCCTCCATGGCCACCGGCAATAAAGACCCTGAAATTTGGCATACTTTTGTCTTGGTGTTGACTTTCTATGCTTGGGCCAATACAACACCAACAGTGATTTTTTTTTTTTTTTTAATGCTTTATAGTTGGATGAAGACCCAATCTTCAACAAGGTCCACATGGCCTCCTGACTTGGCCCTATGCCTGCTTCAGTCCAGAGATGATCTCACACCATCGTCTCTCTCACTGCTGATTGCAGTAACTTTTGGCATTGGCCTTGAGAGAGGTGTATTCCCTGCAACATGAGCTTTGCACGTGCTATACCCTCTGTCTAAAACATGTGTCCAACTCTCTTGTCCCCCTTGACATTTTTCTTAGATCTCTCCTTTGTCATTTCCTGAGGAAAACATCCTTCTCTGGCTGCTTCCTCCCCACCTTTCCACCAGTCTACTTAATTTTTTTTATTACCTGGGCGTATGGAACCATGGTGTTCCTGTCTTTCCAAGTACTTCTCTCGATTTGTAATTAGACACTTTCAGTGAGACTGTTCAATTAATATCTATCATGTTCACACTTCCCACTAGAGCAAACTCTAGGCAGTCAGGAACCTTGTCTTATGTACCTAGCCTGTAATCTTGAGAGTCTAGCACAGTGCTTATTATAAAAGTTACTGAGCAAATACTTGGATAAGTACATGAATGAGTGTATAAATGAATGGATAGGTGGAAGACCATATGAAATTGATTATTCATGACTCTGAAACATTGATCATCTCAATTAAAAGCTACAGCTGTAAATAAGCAAAGCATTGAACAAAGCCACTGCTCTACCCATTAACAGTAAGCCCTCCTCATAGACCCCTGCCTGCCAACCAGCTGGCGTCATCACTATTACTTTGATGTCTTGGGATGTGCTTTGTGAAAATTTTAATAAACCCAGAATGAAGACAGATGGTGACCTGAACATATTACGGACTGTCAACACAGTTACTATCCTTTTCCACAGGTGGGCCAAGCGTAAGGAAATGGAGAATATAGCATGAAGGGAATTGTGCACAAAACAGATTTGAATGGGCAGAGTAGGTGTTTTTTTTCCTCAGAGTTTAGTTTTGAGAAGACATTTAAAGAAGTAATAGAGCAGCAGACTATTCCAGGCACACAGGTATCTTGTTAGAAAAAAGCACAAATGACAGAGGAAATCAAAAGACAAAAGTAATGTCAGACAGGCTAAATATTCAAGAAGATTTGAGGTAGCCAGAGAATAGTTTGTCATCTGTCTCCAGGTTCCTTCCTGCTTGAGGTAATGTTACTGCCAACTTAAAACTCTTCCATGTAAATGACGGTCTGGCATTTAAATCTCTCTTCCTCTAAAAGCACAAGAAAATAAAATTAAAGGCAGCCATTGAAATACTTCTTTCCTTGAAACCAGCACTCGTGATGATATGACTTGGCTTGGCATTTGTTAGTAATTCTAGGAGGTGATGCCCTTCCAATTTATTTGTGTTTCTACTAGCGTTAGCAGAGAAACATTCTTTATAGACAGTCAAAACAAGATCAAATGTAATCAAATTCATAATAAAATAACATTTTTCAACAGTCAAGAAAAGGAAGCTTGACATGTAAATGTCATCCAGCAAAGTTGATATTTTAGGTTTTCTTTGCTCTTTTGTCAAATGCTGAAGTCAAGACTTCTTGGATCACTGATATTCAATGACTACTTTATTGAATACTTTTGAAATTGCCCTTGAAAGGTACAAATAGAAATTTTATCTGATGAGGATAAGCTGAAACTAACTTTCACCTGGTGAAAGATAGCCAAAGAAACATTATATACAACCCCTCACAATTGTGAATGGACCTCTATAAATCTATTGTTTTCTTAAGTCAGAAAAAATTAAATGTTAAAGGTTCCAAGAAAGGAATATACAGCTAGAAACTAGAATGTAAAATGGAAAATATATTGAAAAGTATTTGATAGATGCCATTGGCTTAAGTAATGGCATAAAAATTACTCTTTTTTATTTCTTTCTTTAATTGAACTTTTCTATTTATTAATTATTCCATTTTTATGTGGAAAATGCCAGGACTTTAATTCTATACACGAGATTACCAGTGAAATGTGGCCTTGGAAGTAATGAGGCTTTATCCATTAATGTGATGCTTTGCATAAACCCATCTGAGTCTGTCTCTGCTTTGCTCTTCAGTCTGTCCTCCATTGACGTCAAATGCAAATCTGGTCCTGTAACTCTTATGATAAAAACCTAGCTATGGCTTGCACTATGCTTAGTGTCAGCTCATTGCTGACCTCACTCCTAGCCATACTTTTACCCACTTCAATGTGTTCCTAGTCATTCAGCCGTAACTCATCTTCAGAAGAATGCATTTTTACTTCATTTTCACTTACTTTTAAGCTTAGGTCTAATTTCAGAGCTCATTGCACAGACGAATTTCCTGCTGTCTCTGTGACTAGACCCTGCCCAGTCTGCTATGTGATTTCACAACTACATTAGGTTTGCCTGCAGAGCCCTTCTCACAATTTGTAGTTATCTATTTGAAAAACGATTTCCTAATTGCCTGCACCTTGCAAGATTAACTGTGAGCTCCATGAGGGCAGGCTCTAGGTCTGCTCCTGACCAGTGCTGCTCAGAGCCTGGTGGACAGTTGCTGAGCATGTAGCTAAATGAAGTTCTTGAAGGCATGAAATAAATGGCTTGTAGAGCTGACTAAATTTAGGAGAACTAAGAATTTTAATCATATCAAAATTGAAAGCATTCTCAACTATCCTGGATATTTATTTGTTTCTGAGTTTGTTGATGTCCCTTTCACTGGAATCTAGAATTTCCACCGGGAAAGGGTTCTTATCTCTTTATTTACTATTGTATACTTTTTCTGTGAAAAAGTGATACTAGATTTGTCTGGATTTATCCAAAGCTTATACTAAATGCTTATGATGCCAAGACTAATCAAATAGAAATTGTTATAAAGAATTTCATAATATAGTTGGAGATTTTAAAAATTGCAAATCATTGCTTTATTTCAGAGGATAATTTGAGATGGAAATCGATACCTTAGGTCTGTACCTTGCAATTGGAGTTAGAGATGAAAGTTCTCTACAATAAGCTCTACTGCTACCTCACATATAGAGAACAAGCATGATGTGGGTATTCAAAGTTAAGGATGGACTCCACCTCTAAACCTCAAACCTGTCTGCTCTACATAAATACCTAGAGAACTTTGTAAACCTAACAGTTCCAGAATCTTTTAGAAATTCATATGCTGTGTGTTTGGAGAGGAACTTGAAAATGTGTGTATTTTGAAATCACTTCCCACCTCCCTGGAACTTCTGATTCCCATCCATGTTTGGAAACCACCAGACAATGTTGCCTGGCTCAGAACAAAATTTGTGTTTTGTACTAGCAATGAATTGTAGGCAAATAGCACATACTTGCAAAACTTAAATCTCAAAAGCCAGAATACTTTTTCTTAACCAAGATAGATCTTAAAATTGAAGTTTGTACTTTTTTAAAGTTATTTATTCCGACATAGATTTAGTTTTCATTTATCAATCCTTCCTACCAAAAAGCACAAGGTGCTTTGCAAATTATTAACCACGGGAGAAACATGAATCTTGACAAAAACACTGTCAACTATATGAAATGTTTTTAGTAAATGAAAAAATGTAATTCTTCTTTTCAAATTGAATTTCAAATGATATTTCTTGCTCTAGTGATGTGTGAATCTGTTTGTTGCTTTGTTGGTTAGGAATATTTTACTTATGCTTAGATACTCTACATGCGGGCTTTTGAACATTCTCTTTTCACTATAATTCCTTTCCTCTTTTCCTTTCAATGAGAAATCACACATTATTTCTATTATTTAAGTGGAAGAAAGGGAAGTGAAGTGCTACTTAATTTATCCTTTTTTGATTGTCTCCAATCATCCTGAAGTGGCGTCCTTGAATTTCAAAATTAGGACAGGTTTTGATTCATGTTCTGTCACACTCTACCGTCAGACCATAATTTTCTGGACTTCAGACTCCTGAAGTCCTGGTAAGGCATCTAAAAGGGGAGTTTGTGTCCTTCTACCTTAGAGGTTTTTTCCACCTGAAATAGTTTTCCTTTTTGTTTTTTTTATCTATAACAAATCCATAGGGAAGCCACATGTAGACTTATCTCTCCACAAGCACTTTGTTCTCATCTTATTTTTCTGATTACTTTTCTATCAAATTTACCTGCCCTATGTTATGTTCTGCTGAAGTCCAGAATTCAGCTCATTTTTTCCTTTAGAATAATTTCAGAAAATGACTTCATGTAAAAATTAGTGGTTAAAAATTCTTCAGTGTCCAAGGGATATTTTTAATGTATACTCAGTCACACTATACTTGATATCAGGACCTAATTTTGATGATAGTAGTTCAGATCCAGTTCTCCCTGTGTGCTCTCAGGACTTCTGAGAATATTTAATATTAAATAGAAAAAATGAAGAATAAGGAGCTTTCATAACAAAATTTAGTTGCAACTAAATCATGAATATTCTAATACTGTAGAGCCTATCTATAAGTTAGCTACATAGGGCTCCATTGTTAGATATGCCAAATGTTAGATTGTTCAGCTTTTGATGTAATTAGGTACTAAGTTTTTGTAAAGCACGTTTTATATGCTACAAAAACAGTTCAATAGGTTTCAAGCAAACAAGATAAACATTACATGAAATTTCAAAAATGTATATAATCAAAAAATAGCAGTATTTCTTGAATGATAAATTCCTGAAAATATATAAGAAAGTGCATAGCCATCTTTGTCTGCAACAAAATGATAATAACAAAAGCACCACTGAGGAAACTAACTTTTTTTTTTAAAGTCTGCCTGATCATCTCAGAAAAATAAAAGGCTATGAGTCCAGTTTATGTGAATAAAATAAATAAATGTGGAACATTTTCAACTGGAGTTTTTAAAATGCCTTTAACTAGAGCACTTATTTTAAGATGTTTTAGTAGTCAACTTTTAAAAGTAGAATCCACAACTTTATAGAAAACCTGAATTTTTCCATGTACTATCTGATAGGGTATAGTTGCTGTTGGTTCTGTAGTCTTCTCATTGAAAAAATTGTATAGTCCCACAAATTTATATCAAGCTTGACATCCTGAAATATTTGAATTGATGAAAAAGAAGCAAAAATTGAATTACGGTCCCATGATATGAAATATCATGTAAACATTCTGGGAAGTTATATTATTAAACATTTATTTCACAATCAACATTCTGCAAAAATATCAAAATGAAGAGAAGTAGTACTTTTAGAACACATTATTTAAATGATTAAATATATCGATAAAGTTCTCTTTTTTTAAAGAGACAAATTAGTCATTCGGCAAGTATGAATTTCTGCCAAGTGTTTCTTAACTTCAGATTTATTTTAGGGAAAAATGTCTGGGAACAAAATTCAATTTTGTCATCAGAAGAGAATCTGCACTACATTTATGGAGGGAAGATGTTTATTGGTGTTACCACTATTTTCATTAAGAAATCAAAAAGGAATGTACAAAAGGTTAACATTGGCTCTTTTGGGATATTGGAGTTATGAAAAATCTTATGTTTAATGTGTGCCTTAAAGTTTTTTTCCACCATAAATTTACCATTTTATTTAGGAACAGAAAATGTACACAGACGTTTAGATACAAAAAGGAAATGTGTTGGCTCTAGGGCTGCTTCTTGGCTCTGCCCTCCTACCTGTCCCCATTGTGGTGGTGGTCTGGCTCTCTGCATCCCTTTCTCCTGCCAGCTGACTTTCATGCCATCTTTCTGCCACACAGACATGTAGCTAGTTCACTTCAGCTCATCCTTCCTCTGCCTCTTACACCTCATCTCCTGATCTCATATCAGTTAACTAATCCTCCTGTGCAATATCAACACTTGTTACTCTCCTGTTGCTTAATATTGTTAGGAAAAGCATGTTTCTGGAATTCCCTACTAAAGTTTTTCCTAATTTCAGGCATTTAAATACCATTGTTTTTTCATTTGAGACTCTGCTTAAAACTTTTTTTTTTGGTTAAGTTACTGACTTTTCAAATATCTGAACATACTTGTTTTAAAGAGAAATCTTATGTTCCTACTGTAAATTGAAACAAGACAGTTACCCTAAATTCCTGTCAGATATTCCTACCTAATGCTCTGAGCCTGAGGACCCCTGGATCCTGGCTGGAAATGTGTTTGCCAGTAGTAGAAAGATAGCACTAAACTGAAGGTTGCTCCTTGATATAAGCAAAAGAATTGGAAGGACTAACTCCTTACATGATTCAGTTTCCTTCAATGCTATCTTTGAACCAACCTAAAATCATGGCTCCCTCCTCCAGTAAAACCATCTCATGTTTGGGTTAACACTGCTCCATTGCATATATGCATAGAGCAGAGTAAAGAACCACCCAAGAAACATGGCTTATCTCCTTTGAAAGAAAATGAGCCCATCAATGACCAGCGCTCTACCAAAGAAGGTATCTGCAAAGGTTGCACATCCAAAATCATGTTATGAGAGGAGCCATTTAGCCTGTAAAGGAAAGTGAGCAGTGGCATGAGGTAATCAGCACTGAGGGTGTGATAACCTGTCGTGTGAAATCATAAGGTGGACTTATTTGGTTGGGTGATAGAAACCAGAGGAAAGATCAGTGTCAGGATGTTGTCCAGAAGCATACTGTGGTTCAGTATAGATACACAGACTTCCTAAAAATCTAGTGCTATTTAAAAACATTGAAGCGCTAATGCCCCAGAAAATACAGTGGAGGGTGAGCAATGCAAACAGTATATCCTTCCTTACACATTCTCCCAAATTCAGAGGGAGCAAATAATTATATATATACTGTTTATTATACTGCTTACTGTATACTATTTGGTGGCTGCCCAAAATATATGGGCAACCCCCAAATAATATACAGAGAAAGGGTTAGAGTGAGCTAGAGCTTTATACCCAATTCAAGAAACTCTGAGTCCCAATCTACTGCCCTCATTTTCTTCACCCACCCTCCCTCTCCCTTCCTGGCGTGGTAGAGAGCCTGAGAGAGAGAGATCTCAAGCACAAACACATCCATAATCAAAGTGAGCTACCTCTGAATGATGATGAAAAATGGACAGAGGATTTCACAGAGCAATGAAGAACCAGTTAGAAACTTCCAAGTCTAGCCAACTTGGAATAAACCCGAACAAGAAGATAGATGAGATTTACAATAAAGAACATAGTAAAACGGAAGAAGCAGAACAACATAGAATAGTTAAATGCTGAGAGATCACTGTAATTTCACCCTTTAGGAGAAATATTTAGGTAGCTCACTCAGGGAAAATCAGTGGGCCACCTAGGGGGGTCTGAGGAGTGGGATAGAATTTCTAGCCAACATCACTCCAGACACAGATTCAACTGCAGGAATTGACATTCATTTATGTATTTCTAATCAGTGAGAAGCAAAGCATCCTAACAAGGAGCCAGCATGGCAGAGGAGATGGGGCCCTTCCAAAAGGTGAACAACCCACATTCTCCCTGTTACTTCCCACCAGGTTCCAAGGCTTTTGTCCTTGAAGCAGTCTTGAAGAGTTGTTCTGAAAATTCCCTTCTGATTAAAATATGTGGAAGCTGGGCTTCAGTGGGCCACTGGCAAGGTCTTCCTCCATAAGGGAAGTGCTGTTTATCCAAAGCCAATCCTCCCCTGTGCTCTGGAAAGCCCCTATCTCTCAGCTGATACCCAAAGGCTGTGGGCTAGGAAAGCTTCATCTGTGTAAAGTAGCAAGACAGCCAATGCTTTGTAATTTATGTTAATGGATACAATGCCTTAAAGCCAGATTCGGAGCCCCTCAGAACATACAAGCCATGGGCACAGCTGGACATACCTGGCTGGAAGACAAGGAGGTGGCCTGCACCCAGGGCCTGGCACCTGACCCACCCAGAGCTGCTGCCAGTCTCATGCCCTGTGTTCTCCCTGCTCCATTCTCCTGTCCTTCCTGCTCCATTCCCTGGAGGAAGAGAACATGTACCTCTACAGAGTCTGTTTCTGGAGAGGGGCAGAGAGAGCAGTGAAGTGAGGGAAGGTAAAGAAGAGAGAATGCAAGATGAGATCAGGTTTGCAGTCAGAGTGTTAAAATGATTATCTGGGCCCTGGGGTGGGCACAAAGGGTTCACTGACATCTTTTTGTTAAGGGATGGACTTTGAGGCACTGACCCTCCTGTGTCATCTGTGCAGGTGCTTTTTGGGGTTGAAGAGAGGCGTCATTGGTTCCCAAGCTAAGCAGTCCAAGCCACTTTCTCAACCTGCAGAGCTGTGTTTATTGCTTTTAAAGGCCAGAGGAGGCTCCCAAGAGTGGGCTTGACTTGTGGGAAGAGAAAGAGTAAAGCAGGCTTGGGGTTTATTTGGGGATAAGTACCATTTATTCCATCATGACTTCATATGTTATTTTCCCATTCCTGACTCTTGGTTTACTAAATCCTGGAAAACTTCTTTTTAAAAAGTAACATTTGAAGCACAGACAGTTCAAATGAGCAGCCCAAGGTGGGTAATAACTGTTAGACCTGAGACATGAATTCAGGTGGTCTGATGCAGATCCTGCATTCTTTACACTTTGATATCACTCAAGTAATCTAGAGGAGACCCTTGCTTTGGGTAAGAGGTTGAGCCAGCTAAATAAAGCACAGTCTATTAGGACAGAAAGACCAAATATCTTACTCCATCAGGGCAAAGGGTTATGTTGGAATAGCAAAATTCCTTTATTAAATGGAAAATACATTGTCCATTGTACTAGTCTGTTCTCACACTGCTAATAAAGACACAATTGAGACTGGATATTTTATAAAGAAAAGAGGTTTAATGGGCTCATAGTTCTGCATGCCTGGGGAGACCTTACAATCATGGTGGAAGGCGAATGAGGAGCAAAGTCACGTCTTACATGATGGCAAGCAAGAGAGCTTGTGAAGGGGAACTCCCATTTATAAAACCATCAGATCTTGTGAGACTCGTTCATTACCATGAGAACAATATGGGGGAAACTGCCTTGATGATTCAGTTATCTTCACTGGGTCCCGCCCTTGCCAAGTAGGGATTATTACAATTCAAGGTGAAATTTGGGTAGGGACACAACAAAACCACATCATCCATTAAGTCATATCATTCAAAGATTGGACCCTACAGAAGGCAAAGGACACAGGATAGGTAGCAGGAAGTCAGAAGTGTTCAGATTGTGAGGCAACTTCCAAAATAAGAAAGATGAATTTTAACACATGAGCTCACGAGAACAGCAAGAGACAAACAAGAATGTGAGTATAGGAAACACAAAAAGGTGTGGTTGCCTCAAAAACTCCAAAAGTAATCTTCTTTGTTTGCTGAAGGCTAATTTTGCTCTTCTTCTTCCACATCACAACCGAGTTCAATTTTCTGTACCTTGGTTTAAAGCTTACACAGTAAGCATTTTTCTCAAATGGGAAGCAAGCACACACATTTTGGATTGTAGAGTATGAACAGAGATTTAGTGAAGCTTTGGGTTTCTTTAAGGAAAAAAGCATCTCTTACATCACTCTCTTCAGTTTCTACTGATAAAATTAGGGATAACAAAAATGAGGGCATCGTAACAGAGCTTATTAGTCCTTGATAATGCATCCTTCTCCCATGCCCCAAATCCAGATAGCTCAGTCAGGAAGAAATGACTTCTGTGGAGCCTGGCTCTGCATGAGAATGATTTTGGATGCATGACACTCTCTCTATTAGTGTCCAGTGACCAAATTCCTTAATCATGAACTGAAATTTTCTACTTCAACTAAGCATCAGCCTTGCTTAGAGAAAATAAATGTGCTAGACGTCATACACTTCTGATTACCTAAAAATAAATTCAGAAATTAAAATCCCTGGAGATTTCAGTTCTGGAGTAGCTGGGATTCAGAAGCCAGATGCTCTGTAGGCTTTTTAAAATAGACAGTGTGAACACCAGCATTAGCTCTCTGTGGACTGATAGTGCAACTAGTGTGCATTTTATTGGCTTTTTTTTTTCTAACTTGTATTTTCACAGCAGAAATAGATTAGGTCTTCCTGTGTGCTCTCTCTAATTCATTTGCTCTTTTTTGCAGATGCTCGCTCAAAAACACATTTTGTTTAGTGGTAGGTGGTTTCTTGTTTCCCAGCTCAAGGGTGATATTATAATATTCCCCTATTGAGACCAAATCAACAGACTATTATTTTAGGGACTCCTGTTCTCAATGGGACATCATACATCTTCTAGTGTTACCTAGGAGCTTAGAGAAATGAATGGGCTATTAAATATGTGGACGATTTTTAAAAAATATGTCTCTTTGGAAGGAAGGTGACACCGAAGACAGGAATGTGTTTTAAGTGTATATTTCTCACAGAAAAATAAAATAGGAAAAAAGAATGCTTCTTAGATCAAGCAATGTTCAGAAGCAGCACGTCTATCTTCTAGGAATTAGTAGAACCTTATACCCAAATTATGTTAAATTTTAACTTCTCAATCCTAAAGCCCAGGTCAGCTTCTCCATTTTTGTGAAGAAGAACCTTGTCAACCTCTAGAAAAACATTTCCAAATCCAGCAATAAAGTCAGAAATTTCATTTCCATAGAAACCAAAAATGAGACAATCTCTTTAATGTGAGTGCAGAGCCACAGTGGGAGCAGCAGCGCATTTCCCAAGACAAACTGTCACCCCTAATACAGAACCAAATAGGAGAGAGAAGTGGAGGGCTTGAGGAGGGCCTGTTAAATGGAAGATTCCATGGAAATTTTAAAAGGCAAACTGTGAATGTTTTAACACTTTTAACAGGGCACACAGGAAGACCTAATCTAATGTTTTACCTTCTCTCTTTGGAGCACCGGCTGTTTGACCTTTGGAAGCTTTGCTTGAATCTTTAGTCTTCAGTTTCTTCATCTATGAAGTGAGAGTTATAATATCCATCACCTGCTTCTTTGGTTGTTAGTTCTCACAGTGAACGCTCACTATGTAACAGGCATAAAGTGCTTGTATTAGTCCATTCTTGCACTGCTATAAAGAAATACCTGAGATGGGATAATTTATAAGGAAAAGAGATTTGATTGGCTCACAGTCCTGCAGGCTTTACAGGTAGTGTGACTGGGGAGGCCTCAGGAAACTTCCAAGCATAGTGGAAGGGAAAGCAGGCATCTCTTGTCTTACCTGGCTGGAGGAGGAGGAGGGAGAGAGAGACGAGGTGCTACATGCTTGTAAATGACCAGATCTTGTGAGAACTGGCTCACTATGAGAACTGCAAAGGGGAAATCTGCCCCCATGGTCCCACCAGGTCCCTCTTCCAGCCATTGGGGATTACAGTTCCACAGGAGATTTGGTGACACAAATCCAAACCATATCAGTGCTTCACTTACTGAGTTCTTCCTCTAGGTAATATTAATAACTAACAATTACATGATGCTTTTTATGTGCCTAGCACTGTTCTGAGTATTTTGCATACATTTATGAGCACATCTTATTTGAGAAAATAATGAGGCAAGTACAACCATTGTCCCACTTTACAGATGAGGAATCAGGCAAAAAGCAAGTAGGATACCGTATGTTTGGTAATGCTGCAAAGTGTTCTATATAAGTACATAATTTTGTTATTTTTAGGGATTATTGTCTATCTTCTGTGTCTGTAATTGTAGAATTTCTTTATTCCTACTGCAATTTGGAAGGTAAATCTTAACTGAAATGGTATTTATTACATGACTTGATGGCATCGTTTTGTATAAAATAAATATTTTATATTTTAATATTATATATTCTGCATAATAGTAATATTGAATTTTAAGGCATATTTAGATATCAGATAATTGTAAAGGAATACTGTAATTGTTGTTGAAAAGCCTTTAAAATCACTAGAATTAATTGCAATCTGTGCTGAAAAGTAGAAGCTCACATTTGTTCTATATCTAACAAAATACTTAAGAGCAGTGATACACTGGTTCCTGCCTTAGGCATTTGGTCCTGAAGCATTGTGGGATTTGAAGTTCAACCTTAATCATCTACATCAGCATTGGGATATTGCGGTTGGAGTTTTACACAGTATTTATTATTATTTGAGTTACATTACCAAAGGAAATGGAGCATGGACATCTAAAATTGGACAGAACAGGTGCACATTTAGAACTGTGAAAATGTGTGACTAATTTAATCAACACAATTCTTTAGGATGTGTTTTTCGCTTCCCAGATGTTACAACAAACCTGTGTTTGCCTAGTTTCATCTCCTCATATCACTTAATATTGAAAGAGAGCCTTGTCAAGTTATCCCAAGCTATTCTCCTAGATCCTAACATGAAGCACACATAATTATTCACTTTTTTCCACATCTGTCTGCTTTTTGCATCTACTATGCGTGTCAAAACCAAAATTATTAGCAGCACTATGTAAAATTTTATTGAATGTTTTTATTTACAGAGTGAAAACTGTGTATACTGATTAAACACAATTTACCGAGGCCGGGCGCGGTGGCTCAAGCCTGTAATCCCAGCACTTTGGGAGGCCGAGGCGGGTGGATCATGAGGTCGAGAGATCGAGACCAGCCTGGTCAACATGGTGAAACCCCGTCTCTACTAAAAATACAAAAAGTTGGCTGGGCATGGTGGCACATGCCTGTAATCCCAGCTACTCAGGAGGCTGAGGCAGGAGAATTGCCTGAACCCAGGAGGCGGAGGTTGCGGTGAGCCAAGATCGTGCCATTGCACTCCAGCCTTGGTAACAAGAGCGAAACTCCGTCTCAAAACAAACAAATAAACAAACAAAAACACACACACACACACACAAACAAACAAACAAACCAAAAAAACACAAAACTTACCACGAACATTTTTCTGGATTATAATAAATGAAGAGAATTTAAAAACCATTTGTTTTAGTGATCTTTTATTTTCACTCTTTGTTCAGTTATCAGAACAAAACTGCAAAAGGCTTTTATAAAAGGAGAAAGGCATGACGTTGCCTGAGATGTTATGTGAAGTATGCCATATGGAAATGCAGCTGATAGTAGTGTCAGGAAGATGACATGTGTCACTTGTCAAAGAGCAAAAAGGGTGGGCTCCCTGGCTGACATGCTGCTTGTTTATTGCATGAAAGCATTCCAGCTTCTCTGCTGGTAGAACAGGGACCATGACTAGGGATAATCAAAAGACTAAAAGAGTGGGAACAGTTTAACAGATGATGGATGGGAGTAAAACTGAAGAGCTAGATCCAACATGCTTAAGGTAGATTGTCAGGCAAGTAAAATAATAGGCTCTTCAGGTCTCTGGACTTGCTCTCATTTTATGTTCTGGTTAATGCCTATATATTTTTAAGACTAAACTTACATGTTGACATCATTATAATATATAATTGTCATTATTCAGACATCCACATGCACACTCACAACAAAACATTCTCCATGTTCCAGGTTTTCAATACACCCATCTTCAGGTCCTCTTTCTAGAATGGTATCCTCAAAACCAAGGCATGCAGCTGTAAGGTTATAGGTTCAGCTTAGAAGCATTTTTTTTCCTGTTAAAGAGAAACTATGGAGTTAAATTCTGTCTCTCAATCATTTTAACAACATAAATTTATATTTAATGTGACCCAAACCCATGTGTCAGTGGAGTCAAGAAAGCTTTTGAGAATGCACACTTTAATTAAATGAGAGATTGCAACAGTCACTGGTGTATAAACATGAGCCAATCAAGAAATCCAAATAACAGGATAGATAAAATAAGTGGGAAATAAAAAAGGGAAAACGTTGTGAATTTACCACAGGGAAGTTCATTTCTAGTTAAACCTCAGTAGTCAATATTGCCTGTAATTAAAGCTGCAATGTGTAAGACCTGGAAACATGTATAACTTCACTCAGTGAGTCATGATTACAGGAAAGTGTTTATTTTGTATCTATTTCTTTTGAGCCTATTGCACCCAACAAATGTGTATGGTAAATAACCTGGAAAAACAGTTCACTGGATGCTGCCGTGGAGACAATATAGGCAAAATGAAAAATACTAATATTAGTCTATATAAGAGTATTAAGCTATGCATTAAAAACCAGAAATTATGTTGATTTTCAAGACATAGGGATCCTATGAAGCTGGAACTAGTTAGATATTGAATTTGAGCCTCAGCTAAGGAGATGTTAAGAATTTACGTATATTCAAAAAGGCATGGCTACCCTTTCAGATCTGGTAAACAAAAACATGAACAAAGCCACCAAGAAGTCAACTTCGTGATGGTGAATAACAGGATAGCAAGAAGCTGGAGAGTCTGGAATTGATGTTTTGGGTGTTAGTGAAAACAACTTTATTTGGTCATTTGCAGTGAATATTGAAGCCAGATATAGTACGTTAATAATGATTGACTTTTGAGCAAAGAAGTAAAAAGCAAAGGCCCAAAGGAAAGTTAGCATAACAATGGTATGAAACATTATTTTTAGGAGTAATGAAGATAGGGGAGAGAAACAGAAGCAGCAAAGAATAAACTTGGCTCTGAAGTAGATGTTATATTAATACACGTATGAGGTGTTGAGGATTTAGACAAGTTGAAATGGCAGCATGATACAGACATTTGAAAGGAAAAACTGGGAGGATTTGGTAACTTTCTGGATAGTGAAGTATATGTAAAATCCAAGAGCCTTGTATTTTCCTTTCTCTGTATTTTCAGTATCCAGCACATCATCTGGAACAATGAAATCATTTGGTAAATGTTCCACCTGATGAAAATGATACAACAGGAAAAGGAGGAAGTTGAAATAAGAATCCAGATTTTGAAAAACTATCAAGGGCAGCCTATACTGGGGTCAGGAGAAGAAAATAGCTTGCCTAGGAGAAAGGTGTTTTAATTTGATAAATGTAGGATTTCTGGTGATGATGAGCTATCCAAGTAAAAATGACTTATAAACAACCGAAAGGATTAGAAGGTTTGGCAATTCATTTACGCAAATTGCTTTTTATTTGTAAACCTAGAAATATCCAGAAACTGATTAAGGCACTACAAACTTAGATTAGTGCCGATGCTATAACCAAACAAATCAATGTTGCTATTGCAAAAAATAATGAAGGGAACAATTTACATTTTAAAAATCTTAATCTTGTAATTTTTTCCATTATGATTATGTACTATGTCACTTCTTTGAATTTTAGGCACTAGGATAGTGGGAGAACAACGATTTACCAAATAGATCAAAGCTGGATTAAGAGTAACTTGAAAGTATACTCTAGAATTCTGAAATACAATTTTATGATATTGATTATGTTTCATAATCTGAAGTTTAGATCGAAGACTCTGAGAGAAACTTACAGTCATGCTATTTTGACTTTTTAATGCTCAAATCATTAATCACGATGTCAGAGTTACTGTTTTTCATCGTCCTTTTCATATTTTAAGGTTTCAAATGACTTCTTGTATCTAGTTATTATTTTTTAAAACACTACATACAGTCTTATTTACATAAACAAGATAATATAATAATTAGTATGGCCTCAGAGGAGAGAAACAACATTTCGGAGGTCTATTAATAATGGGGCAGAGAGGAATACATATTCTTTTGAGGAGCCTATGAATTTTAAAAAATTATATTTCCCAGACTAAGCAATTGAGAAATAGGTATGCAGAGGTTAAATGACTTGCAAAAATATAGTGAATCAATGAGAAAACAAGAAATAAACAGCCAATTTTTAGATTCCTATATTCAGCATAAAATCTGGATCACACTATTTCTCCACAGTGACGAAAATTGCTTTAAGCTAGCAAATGTGATTGGCTTTCATTATCAGAAGTCAAAATCTAGGGGAAATCAAATGAGCAACTTAAAACACCTGGCCAAAATCTTAATGGTCTCTAAGGCTAAAGGTGATGCCAGATGTATTCCAGTAGAGTTGAAGCCAATCAGTTGTGTTTACCTTTATACAACTGCTGGCTCCCACGAAGCAGGGTATCAGAGGGGCATTTAAGGAAGCCATGCCCTGCTACAGGTGACTCAAATTCTAGGCCTACTCTCATCTTCACTTGCTTTCCATTTACTTTCTGCAAGGATTGTAAATAAGAAACATGCTCACTATGACTGCAGGTGTCTTGTAATCATTGACATTAACCGTTAGGCCCCACATTATGTTTTTTTGGTTCATTCGTTTAAACTGTTATTACTGTGGAAATAGCCGTTGAATCCAGGTAATAATGTGACTGTTGCTTAGTGATCTAGAATTATAATAAAGAAGTAGACATGCGTCTTCATCTGCTCAATTCGTATATAGAACTCCAGTTACCACATTTGCCCCTTGCTTCCTGACAGCCTTCCTTAGCAATGGGTAATACTCCTGAGACCAAACGCAATCCTCCCACTTATCTCATAATACCTGGCACATAGCTGGGCTCAGTAACTGTCAGTAATGAGGGAAGCCATGTATCAGAGTGGGATCATTCAGGTGATGGCCTGAGTCCTAGCACCCTTGCGTGTCTGCGCGTGTTCTGTCTCCAAGTGTAAACTCCTTGACTCCCGTTTTATAATCTATAAAACAGAGAAAATGATATCACCTTGGTAGAATTGTTGGGGGGATTATAGAAGAAAAGTCCTTAGCGTGGTAGGTAGTACTTAATGAGTGGAAAATAAGTGGTAGGTAATGGAAATCCTAACTATTAGATTAACCCTTTGGGTAAGTAGAAATGATAGGAACTTGGGTTACAAACATATATTTGTTTCCTAGGACTACCATAGCAAAATAACACAGACTGGGTGGTTTAAATAGTTGAAATTTACATTGTGGTTCTGAGGGCTCGAAGTCCAAGATCAAGCTGTCAAGAGGTTTGGTTTCTTCTAAGACCTCTCTCCTTAGCTTGTAGATGATTGTCTTCTTTCTGTGTTCCCAAATGGCCTTTTCTCTGTACTTGCACATGCCAGGTGTCTTAGACTCTTTTTGAGGTCACCAGTCATATTGGATTAGGGCCCCACCCTTAGGACTTCTTTTAAACTTAATTACCTATTTAAAGACCCTGTCTCAAAGTACAGTCACATGGGGGGTTAGGGCTTCAACCTGTGAATTTTAGGGGTATTCACTTCAGTCCATAACAGAATGCCATGGTTCAAACATAGTTTTATGTTTGAATGTGGAATAGAGAGCCTTCAGAGAAGTCTATTCTACTTTCCTAAACACTTTTGCATTCATACATGATAAATTTTATGAAACAAATGATCTCTGTTTTACCTGGACTTAGGGACTGGAACATGGGTAATTTAATTCCATTGCACAGAAAGGGAATATAGTTTTAAAGAAGAGGCTCTCGAATGCTGAGCATAATAATCAACTGTGTAGCTCACTTAAAAGGCAGTCATAGGTTCCACCCAGACAGTATGAGTTCTTGAGCCTGATCTGTATTTGTTTCAAATGGCTTAAAATGATGCAAATTTATAATATTACAGTTCTGGAGATCAGATGTCTGAAATGGCTCATTCGGGCTAAAATCAAGAGTCAGCAGAACTGCATTCTTTATAGAAACTCTATGGGAGAATCCATTTGTTGCCTTTTGTAGCTTCCAGAGACCACCATCTCTGACCTGCGGTCCCTTCCACCATCTTCAAAACTCATCATTTCAGCCTGGGACCTGTCTCTTGTAAGGATGCTTGTGATTACATTGGACCCACTAGGATAATCCATGATTATCATCCCATTTCAAAAGTCTCAATTTAACCATAACTGCAGTGTCCTATCTATTGTGTATGGTAACATATTCACGAGTTTCTGATGTTAGGACAGAGACATATATTGTGGGGTAGGAGGCATTATTCTGTCTACCACAGGGTGTAGAAATCTGTATTTGGGCCGGGTGCAGTGGTTCATGCCTGTAATCCCAGCACTTTGGGAGCTGAGGTGTGTGGATTGCCATGTTGGCCAGGCTGGTCAGGAGTTCGAGACCAGCTTGGCCAATGTAGTGAAACTCCGTCTCTACTGAAAATACAGAAATTAGTTGAGCGTGGTGGTGCCTAACTGTAATCCTAGCTAAGCGGGAGGCTGAGGCAGGAGAATCACTTGAACCCGGAGGCAGAGGTTGTAGTGAGCCAAAAATCACACCAGCCTGGGCAACAAAAGCAAAACTCTTTCTCAAAAAAAAAAAAAAAAAAAAAATCTGTATTTGATATAAGTACGCTAGCAGATTTTCCTCCTGGTGGACACCTGGCAGACAGCGGGAGGCATCAGGGAGTTATCAGGCAGGGCAAGTGTTTCATCTCCAACCTTCTCATTCTCATCCTCTTCTCTATTCAAGTTATTACTCCCACCTTGTGCACATATATATGTAAGGCAACATTTCATGCCCTATGAATGACACAAACACTGAACTTTTTCAAAAACACAATTACTTCCGTCATAAACCTCAGTGTGAAAAAAGTAAAATGAGTAGGCTCATGTAACAAAATGTAACCAGAGCACTTAGAATTGTTCACTCAATTGTCAAAGATCTAAAGGAGAAGAATTCAGTCTATTTTGGGGTTCTCCTAGAAGAGGTAATATTTGCCATCAGTAGATCTGAACAGGTGTCAGGATTTATTTTAGAAGGATTTCTTCCCTGGGCTAAAAGAACACATTGACTAGTGTCTGAGAAGAGGCAAATACGAGGTTATTTCAGCAACTGATGAGAGGTGCAATTAGGCTGAACATATGGGAGACAAGGTGCTAGTCCTTGAATGTTCACTGCAGATTTACATGTTTTTCTTAATGCCTTCATTCTCTTCACAATCAAGGCAAAATTACAGCAAACGAGGCTCTTGGAAATAAGCTCCCACTGTATCAAAGATAGAATCTAGATTAGAACTTAGCTTGTTTGGTCTCAGGTAAGAGGACATCTGACTGGAAACCTTTTACCTTGTACATAGAGTTGGCTGGAAATAGGAAAGACAAATGTAAAACATTTGGAATTATGTTACTATTTTTGTCTTCCTCTGGTAAATTTAAATGTTAAAAGTAAGACTGCATACAAAGCCTTTAGCATATTTTTTTTTGGAAAGAGGATTTTACTCTTGTCACTCAGGATGGAGTTCAGCGACATCATCATGGCTCCCTGAAGCCTGGAACTCCTAGGCTCAAGTGACTCTCCTGCCTCAGCCTCTTAAGGAGTTGGGACTACAGATGCATGCCACCATACCCAGCTGATTTTTTAAACTTTTTGTAGCAACGGAATCTTGCTATGTTGCCAGGCTCGTCTCGAACTCCTGACCTCAAGCTATCTATCATCCCGCCTCAGCCTCCCAAAGTGTTGATATTACATGTGTCAGCCACAGTGCCCTGCCCAAAGCCTTTTTGTAAAGAGTGTTTTTCAAATGGAGAAAGAAACAGAAAAGGAAGATGACAAGGGGCTAGCAACAGGCAGAGGAAGCAGAGGAGGACTCTGGGGCCAAATTCACCATTTCATCTAAAAGCTGTTCTTCCTCTATCTCATAAATTGCACTATTTTTTGACATGTATGTGCTATAAATATTTCACTGGAGTGTTATACAAGCGTTTGTGTTATTTCTATATATCCAAGGGTTATATGTCTCCGAGAATTTCTTCCTTTGATAAGATGACTGCAAAAAGCACACAATAATCTATGTAATGTCCATTTGTAACACACATTCTAAGACATTATAATCTGATCATTGATATTTACTTCAAAATAAGATTGGAATATCTCTACAATAACTTGACCCATTTCCCTGATACTATTTTCTTTCTACAGCTTTTACTGTCTCACTCACCTTTAACTAGAATGGTGCTGACCACCTTTCTTAGTCCTGTTCCCTTCAGCCACTTTACATATAAACCATATCCATAGCCACAACCACCTGATACCATAGTGATGGTGGACTTCTAGACACTGTACAGACTCATTCTCCAAATATAGGACTTCTCTAAATTATATTAAAGGACAATTATTCCACTCTTTGTCATCCATTCTTACGCAACCCCACAACACTATCCATCTCAAAAACATTTGTGTTGTGTGTTTTATTTTCCCATTAGCAAGTCCTGGCTAATCTAACCCTCTAATAATAAACAGGAAATCATATCTGTTATCTGAGAACCAGCCAATGTCAAATCCTTCTATTGAAAATGCCAATTATTTTATGCTGTTAGCAACATTTTGTTTACAAACATTCCTTCATACTTGGCATCTAATTATACCCAGCTTCAGGTATCCTAATATTCTCTACTTGTTTGCTTGTCTTAAATCTTAATATTGATGACTACAAAGCAATTTGACAACATGGGAATATAGAATTCATTGGTTATTTTCAATTTGGTTGCTATAATTGGATTTTAAATAATTGTAAGAAAAAGGAAGTTTATTTTTCCCTACTTAAGTATGTGCCATATAGAGAAGGTGTATGATTCTTTGAAAGTTTCATATAGAATTTCCAGTTGAGATGATGGGCTATGAGGCTGTCATCTGAGATATATTATACCAATTTCCTGAAACTCATCTAAGTGGGAGGGGTCAGCAAACAACAAACACACCATCTTAAAGTTTCTAGATGGAATTAGAGTGTAGAAGATTTAGGGGCAAAAAATGTTCTATTGAAAAAGTGAAAAATTGATCTATCATTAACAAAGATAGTTTGGTGAGAAATCTGTGGACAAAACAGAAGCCTGTGAGAGTTTCTTTTTTATTTTTATTTTGCTTTAAGTTCTGGGGCATATGTGCAGATCTTGCAGGATTGTTACATAGGCATACACATGCCATGGTGGTTTGCTGCCTCCATCCCCCTATCAACTAAATTAGGTATTTCTCCTGTTATCCCTCCCCAATCTCCCTACCACCTGCAGACCCTAGTGTGTGATGCTCCCCTCCCTATGTCTACGTGTTCTCATTGTTCAACAGCCACTTATGAGTGAGAACATGCAGTGTTTGGTTTTCTGCTCTTGTGTCAGTTTGCTCAGAATGATGGTTTACAAATTCATCCATTTCCCTGCAAAGGACATGAACTCATCTTTTTTATGTCTGCATAGTATTCCATGGTGTATATGTGTCACACTTTCTTTATACAGTCTATCTTTGACGGACATTTGGGTTGGTTTCAAGTTATTGCTATTGTAAATACTGCCCAATAAACATACCTGAGCATGTGTCTTTATAACAGATCGATTTATAATCCTTTGGGTATATGCCCAGTAATGAGATTGCTGGGTCAAATGGCATTTCTATTTCTAGATCCTTGAGGAATTGCCACAGTGTCTTCCACAATGGTTGAACTAACTCCAACCAACAGTATAAAACCGTTCCCATTTCTCCACATTCTATCCAGCATCTATTGTTTCTTGACATTTTAATGATCATCATTCTAATTGGCATGAGGTGGCATCTCAATGTAGTTTTGATTTGCATTTCTCTTATGACCAGTGATGATGAGCATTTTTACATATGTCTGTTGGCCACATAAATGTCTTCTTTTGAAAAGTGTCTGTTCATATCTTTCACCCACTTTTGGATGGGGCTGCTTTTTTCTTGTATATTTATTTCAGTTCTTTGTAGATTCTGGATATTAGCCCTTCATCAAAGGGTTAGCTTGCAAAAATTCCTTATGTTGTTGTGGGTTCACTCTAATGATTGTTTCTTTTGCTGTGCAGAAGCTCTGGAGTTTAATTAGATCTCATTTTTCTATTTTGGCTTTTGTTGCCATTGCTTTTGGTGTTTTAGTCATGAAGTCCTTGCCTATGTCCTGAATGGTATTGCCTAGGTTTTCTTCTAGGGTTTTTTGTGGTGTTAGGTCTTATGTTTAAATCTTTAATCAATCTGGAGTTAATTTTTGTATAAGGTGTAAGGAAGGAGTCCAGTTCAGCTTTCTGCACATGGCTAGCCAGTTTTCCCAACACCATTTATTAAACAGGGAATCCTTTCTCCGTTGCTTGTTTTTTGTCATGTTTGTCAAAGAGCAGATGGTTATAGATGTGTGGCATTAATTCTGAGGCCTCTGTTCTATTCCTTTGGTCAGCATCTCTGTTTGGGTACCAATACTATACTGTTTTGATTACTGTAGTATAGCTTGAAGTCAGGTAGCACAATGCCTCCAGCTTTGTTCTTTTTGCTTAGAATTGACTTGGCTATGCAGGCTTTTTGGTTCCATATGAAATTTAAGGTGGTTTTTTCCAGTTCTGTGAAGAAGGTCAATGGTAGTTTGATGGGGCTAGCATTGAATCTATAAATTACTTTAGGCAGTATGGCCAATTTCATGATATTGATTCTTCCTAACCATGAGCATAGAATGTTTCTCCATCTGTTTATGTCTTCTCTTATTTCCTTGAGCAGTAATTTGTAGTTCTCCTTAAAAAGGTCCTTCGTGTCCTTTCTTGGTTGTATTCCTAGGTATTATATTCTCTTTGTAGCAATTGTGAATGGGAGTTTGCTCATGATTTGGCTCTCTGTTATAGGTGTATAGGAATGCTTGTGATTTTTGCACATTGATTTTGTATCCTGAGACTTTGCTGAAGTTGCTTATTATCTTAAGGAGATTTTGGGCTGAGATGATGGCTTCTTCTAAATATGCAATCATGTTGTCTGGAAATACAGACAATTTAATTCCCTCTTTTCTTAATTGAATATGCCTTATTTCTTTGTCTTGCCTGATTGCTCTCGCTAGAAATTCCAATACTATGTTGAACAGGAATGGTGAGAGAGGGCACCCTTGTCTAGTGCCCGTTTTCAAAAGGAATGCTTCCAGTTTTTGCCCATTCAGTATGATATTGGCTGCAGGTTTGTCATAAATAGCTTTTATTATTTTGAGATATGTTCCATGGATTCCTAGTTTATTGAGAGTTTTTAGCATAAAAGGGCTGTTGAATTTTGTCGAAGGCCTTCTCTGCATCTATTGAGATAATCATGTAGTTTTTGTCTTTGTTTCTGTTTAGTGGTGAACTACATTTATACACTTGTGTATGTTGAACCAGCCTTGCATCCTTGGGATGAAGCCTATTTGATCGTGTTGGATAAGCTTTTTGATGTGCCATTGCATTTGGTTTGCCAGTATTTTATTGCAGATTTTTGCATCGATGTTCATCATGGATATTGGCCTGATTTTTTTTTTTAACTGAATCTCTGCCAGGTTTTGGTATTAGGATGATGTTGGTCTCATAAAATGAGTTAGGGAGGATTCCCTCTTTTTGTTTTGCTTGGATGAATTTCAGAAGTTTCTATTTGTATGTCTGTGGAATTCGGCTGTGAACCCATCTGGACCTGGACGTTTTTTGATTGGTAGGCTATTAATTGCTGTCTCAACTTCAGTCCTTGTTATTGGCCTATTCAGAGTTTCAACTTCTTCCTGGTTTAATCTTGGGAGGGTGTAAGTGTCCAGAAATTTATCCAATTCTTCTAGAGTTACTGGTTTGTGTGCATACAGTTGTTTGTGGTAATCTCTGATAGTAGTTTGCATTTCTGTGGAATGGGTGGTGATATTCCCTTTATCATTCTTTTACTACATCTCTTTGATTCTTCTCTCTTTTCTTTTATATTAGTCTGGCTAACAGTCTATCTATTTTGTTGATCTTTTCAAAAAACCAGCTCCTGGATTTATTGACTTTTTGAAGGTATTTTTGTGTCTCTATTGCCTTCAGTTCTGCTCTGATCTTAGTTATTTCTTGTCTTCTGCTAGCTTTTGAATTTGTTTGATCTTGCTTCTCTAGCTCTTTTAATTTTGACATTAGTGTGTCAATTTTAGATCTTTTCTTGCTTCTCATGTAGGCATTTAGTGCTATAAATTTCCCTCTAGACACTACTTTAAATGTGTCCCAGAGATTCTGGTACATTGTGTCTTCGTTCTCATTAGTTTCAAAGAACATCTTTATTTCTGCCTTCATTTCCTTATTTATCCAGTAGTCATTCAGAAGCAGGTTGTTCAGTTTCCATGTAGTTGTGCAGTTTTCAGTGAGTTTCTTAATCCTGAGTTCTAATTTGATTGCACTGTGGTCTGAGAGACTGGTTATTATGATTTCCGTTCTTTTGCATTTGCTGAGGAGTGATTTACTTCCAATTATGTGGTCACTTTTAGAGTAAGTGTGATGTGGTGCTGAGAAGAATGTATATTTTGTGGATTTGGGGTGGAGAGTTCTGTAGATGTCTATTAGGTCCACCTGGTCCAGATCTTAGTTCAAGTCCTAAATATCCTTGTTAGTTTTCTGTCTCATTGATCCATCTAATATTGACAGTAGAGTGTTAAAAGTCTCCCACTATTATTGTGTGGGAGTCTAAGTCTCTTTGTAGGTCATTAAGGACTTGCTTTATGCATCTGAGTGCTCCTGTATGAGGTGCCTATATATTTAGGATAGTTAACTCTTCTTTTTGCATTGATCCTTTTACCATTATGTAATGCCCTTCTTTGTCTCTTTTTATCTTTGTTGGTTTAACATCCGTTTTATCAGAGACTATGATTGCAACACCTGCTCTTTTTTTTTGTTCTCCATTTGCTTGGTAAATCTTCCTCCATCCCTTTATTTTGAGTCTATTTGTGTCTTTGCATGTGAGATGGATCTCCTGAATACAGCACACCCATGGGTCTTGACTTTTTATCCAGTTTGCCAGTCTGTGTCTTTTGATTGGGGTATTTAGCCCATTTACATTTAAGGTTAACATTGCTATGTGTGAATTTGATCCTGACATTTTGATACTAGCTGGTTGTTTTGCCCATTAATTGTTGCAGCTTCTTCATTGTTTCTATAGTCTTTACCATTTGGCACATTTTTGGAGTGGCTGGTACCAGTTGTTCCTTTCCATGTTTAGCGCTTCCTTCAGGAGCTTTTGAAAGTCAGGCCTAGTGGTGATGAAATCTCTCAGCAATTGCTTGTCCATAGAGGATTTTATTTCTCCTTTGCTTATGAAGCTTAGTTTGGCTGGATATGATATTCTGGGTGCAAAGTTCTTTTCTTTAAGGATATTGAATATTAGCCCCCACTCTCTTCTGGCTTGTAGAGTTTCTGCTGAAAGATCCACTGTGAGTCTGATGGGCTTTCCTTTGTGGATAACCTAACCTTTCTGTCTGGCTGCCCTTAGCATTTTTCCTTCATTTCAACCCTGGTGAATCTGATGATTATGTGCCTTGGGGTTGCTCTTCTTGAGGAATATCTTTGTGGTGTTCTCTGTATTTTCTGGATTGGAATGTTGGCCTGCCTTGCTAAGTTGGGGAAGTTCTTCTGGCTGATATCCTGAAGAGTGTTTTCTAGCTTGGATTGATTCTCCCCATCACATTCAGGCACACCTATCAAACATAGATTAGGTCTTTCCACATAATCCCATCTTTCTTGGAGGCTTTGTTCATTTCTTTTCACTCTTTTTTTTCTATAATCTTTCCTCTCGTTTTATTTCACTGAGTTGATCTTCAATCTCTGATATCCTTTCTTCTGCTTGATCGATTTGGTTATTGAAAGTTGTGTATGCTTCATGAAGTTCTCATGCTGTGTTTTCAGCACCATCAAGTCATTTATGTTCTTCTCTAAGCTGTTTATCTTAGTTAGCATTTCATCCTACCTTTTTTCAAGGTTCTTAGTTTCTTTGCATTGGGTTAGGACATGTTCCTTTAGCTCAGAGAAGTTTGTTATTACCTACCTTCTGAAGCATGCTGCTGTAAATTCGTCAAACTCATTCTCTATACAGTTTTGTTCCATTGCTGATGAGTAGGTGTCATCTCTTGGAGGAGGAGAGGCATTCAGGTTTTTGGTGATTTCATGACTTTTTTTTTTTTTTAACTGATTTCTTCCCATCTTCGTAGATGTATCTACCTTCAGTCTTTGAAGTTGGTGACTTTTGCATGGGGTCTCTGAGTGGACGTCCTTTCTGTTGATGTTGATTCTATTTCTTTCTGTTTTTTAGTTTTCCTTCTAACAGTCAGGTCTCTTTGCTGCAGGACTGCTGGAGGTTTACTCCAGACCCTGCTTGCCTGGGAATCAACTGCTTGGGCTGTAAAACAGTAAGGATTGCTGCCTGTTCCTTATTCTGGTATCTTTGTCCCACAAGGGTACCTGCCAGATGTCAGCCAGAGCTCTCCTTTATGAGGTGCCTCTTTGGATATGCGGGGGTCAAGGAGCTACTTGGCGAGGCAGTCTGTTCCTTATCAGAGCTCAAGTGCTGTGCTGGGATCTTCTTTGCTTCCTTCAGAGCTGCTGGGCAGGGATATTTAAGTCTGCTTCAGCAGAATTCACAACCACCCCTTTCCCCAGGTGCTCTGTTGAGGGAAGGTGGGACTTTATTTATAAGTCCCTGACATGCTGCTGCTTTTTCTCAGAGATGCCCTGCTCAGCAAGGAGGGAGTCTAGTCACAGTTTGCCTGCAGTGGCATTGCTGAGTTGCCACGGGCTCTGTCCAACTTCTGTGTAAATGTCCTTGCAGTTTTGTTTACATGAGTAAGATTAGAACTGTGTCCGTAATGATGGACTGCCTTAGTAATCGTGGACTGCCTCAGTAATGGCAGATTGCCTCGGTAATAGCAGACTGCCTTGGTAATGGCAGACTGCCTCAGTGATGGTGGATGCCCTTCCTCCCACAGAGCTTGACTATCCCAGGTCAAGCTCAAACTGCTGTGCTAGCTGCAAAACTCTCAGTGTGTTTTAGATTGCTGGTCTTTGTCGGGGTGGGACCTGCCGAGCCAGCTCACCTGGGTCCCTGCCTTCAGCTCCCTCTTTTTCAGGAGAATATGTGGCTCTGTCTCGCAGGCATTCCAGGTACAAGTTAAAATGGCTGCCTAGATTTGTGCAGGTTTTTGTGCTGGAAACCCACAGTGCTTGTCGGCCAGCAGGAGCCTCCTGGTCTGTGGACCAAAAAGACCATGGGAGAAATGCAGTATCTGAACCAGAGTGACAGAGTGGCCAGAAAAGCCCCCGATGGCCTCCGTTGGGTAGGAGGGTGTCCTCCAGTCCACTGCACTTCCCGGGTGAGGCAGCACCCCACCCTGCCTCAGCTTGCCCTCCTTGGGCTACACCCACTGTCCAACCAGTCCCATTGAGGTGTACTTGGTACCTCAGTTGGAAATGCAGCGATCACTTGCCCTCTGCCCCTCTGCGTCGCTCTCACTGGGAACTGTGCTCTAGAGCTGTTCCTATTTGGGCCTCTGGGTGGAGCTTCTCTGTCTGTGAGAGTTTTTAACACAATGTTCTGGTTCAATTATTATATCAACTAATAACTGGGCATTCTACTATACTTTCAGTTTACTTCCTGTATTTAGATTCAAGATAAAGTAGGTACCTAGAGGACCCCTAAAAAGTCAGTATTGTACTTTTAAATTGGTTTGCAATTCAAAAATACCCTAATAGATTATGATTTTAACTTTTTATTTAATCATATGAGATTTTGGTTTAACACTATTATTATCCTACAGTACAGAAAAACTTGGGACTTCTTTGTCTGAGGCTAATAGGAAAAATGATGAAGACATAATGTATGTATTACAGTTTATGCAACAGAAGTGATGAAGTTATCAGGCTCTACAAAGACTTTCCAATATATTATGAAAAGTGGTCAATGATTTAGTTGGTACCCCTGGAGTACCAAGCATGGGGCATACAGAAGACGCTCCCTGTAAGCAGATAGGTTGATGCTCACTTTGAGCAGGTATCTTCCTTGCATTCCAGAACCCAGAAATAAAGCCAAATACATACAGTCAGCTGATCTTTGGCAAAGCATACAAAAACATAAATTAGGGAAAGGACACACTATTTAATCAGTAGTGCTAGGAAAACTGGCAAGCCACATGCAGAATAAAATTGGATCCCTGTATCCTACCTTACAAAAAGTCAATTCACGATGAATCAAAGACTTAACTATAAGACCTGAAACTATAAAAATTTTAGGGGATAATGTTGGAAAAACTCTTCTAGACATCGGCCTAGGCAAAGAATTTATGACTAAGACCCCAAAGGCAAACACAACAAAAACAAAAATAAATAAATGGTATTGAATTAAATTAAAAAGCTCTGTACAGCCAATAATAATCAGAGTAAACTGATAACCCACAGGAAGGGAGAAAGTATTTGCCAACTACACACCCGACAAAGGACTAGTATCCAGAATCTACAAGGAACTCCAGTGAATCATCAAGAAAAAACCAAATATCCTATCAAAAAGTGGACAAAGAACATGAATAAACATTTCCTAAAAGAATATATGCAAATAACCAACAAACATGAAAAAATGCTTGACATCACTGATCATCAGAGAAATGAAAATTAAAATCAGAATGAGATGTCACCGTACTCCTGCAAGAATGGCCATTATTAAAAAGTTAATAAACAATACATGTTGGTGTGGATATGAAGAAAAGGGAATGCTTTTGCACTGTTAGTGGGATTGTTAATTAGTACAACCTCTATGAAAAACAGTATGGCGATTACTCATAGAGCTAAAAGTAGATCTACTATTTGATCTAGCAGTCCCACTACTGGGTATCTACCCAAAGGAAAAGAAGTCATTATACAAAAAAAGACACTTATGCATGCATGTTTATAGCAGCTAAATTCACAATTGCAAAGATGTAGAACCAATTTAGTGCCCACTGACTAATGAGTGAATAAAGAACATATGGTATATATACACCATAGAATACTACTCAGTTATAAAAATGAATGAAATAATGTCTTTTGCAGTGTCTTGGATGGATCTGGAGGCCATTATACTAAGTGAAGTAATACAGGAGTGGAAAACCAAAAACCATATGTTCTCACTTATAAGTGGGAGCTAAGCTGTAAGTGAGCACAAGCAGACAGGGTGATATAATGGACTTTAAAGACTCAGAAGGGGGAGAGTGGGAGGAAGGATAGGGATAAAAAATTACACATTAGGTACAATGTATACTACTTGGGTGAAAGGTGAACTAAAATATCAGAATTCATCACTGTATAATTCACCCATGTGTGATAAAACTACTTATAACCCAAAAGCTATTAAAATAATAAAATTTAAAGCCAATGTGAGTGATCTACCTTCAGCAAGATATTATCATTAATCACAAAAATTAATATTCTTAATTTGAATTGCATTGGGTTTTAAAGTATTATTTGGATTTATTTTGTAATCTTGTGGTTTGCAGTCATAAAATGTTTTATAAAAGCTGGAAGAAAAAGGAATGAATATCTGGTTTTATGTTTATACATATTTAAGTAATATATACTAAATATAATTTAAGCAAGCACTAGAGACCCGTAAGCATTTTTTTTTATTTGAAAGGGTATGGCTATAATTAAAATTTGCAAAACACTGAAGTAGACATCGTAAGAGAAATCAACAGAATTTTAACTAGATTTTCATCAGTTACATATCCGATTTAAATTTAAGGAAGCTCAAAAATTTAAAAATTAAAAAGCTAAAGACATGTCTTTTAGGTATGATACTATTGTAATTGAAGCAGTTTTTTGCTAGTCCTGGTTTTATAAATTCCGCGAAAGGAACAGTAAGATACAATGAAAACAACATAAAATTTAGAGTTAGCAAACTCACATTTAAATTCAGGCTCTGACATTTCTCAGCTTGACAGAGCTTCCGTTTTCTCACCTGTAAAATGCAGGTAACAACATTTAACTTTATCAGAAATCATTGTAAGGACCATCACACAAAATAATCAGTGTCAAAGTACTTAGTAAGGAATCAATCACTCTTCAGATACATATTAGTATTTATGATGTCCTCCGGGTTTCTCTATCAAAAGTGGAAAAGGTTTGTGTGCTGTCATTCACAGCTTCCTACCTACTCCTTCTTGGGGCAGTAGTGTTTACAGTATGGATTAAACCTGTGTTAATTTAACCTTGAGGGTATCATTCAGTCTGTTAACACTGACGAGACACGTTGGCCACTCAGCCCAGAACAGATGAATCAGGAGAAGGAAGAATATGAACAGCATTGATTTTAAAACCCAGGAGATGTTGGATCCTGCTTTTAAAGATCCTCCAACCTTACTTTCCCCTAAATTACCTCCTCTAGGAAAGTTTTGTCTTCCCTATGCTATACTAACTGAATCATTCCTCTCATAGCACCTTTTCTACAGAACTAAATGATCACGTATCACCTTGTATTGTGACTAGCCTAGTACCTGCTCCATGATCCTCATCTCTGTTCCTTCTATAAATTTATCTGTAATGAATGAATGAATGAATGAGGAAATGAATGAATGAATGAGTGACTGGCTTCAAGACTAGTGTTCCAGAATCCAACAGATATCCAAGCTACCTTTTGGCTTGGTTAATTAACTTCTGTGAGCTTCTGTTTCCTCTACCTTTTATTGTTTTGAAGATATCATTGAAAGCACTTAGTACAGTCTGTAGCACATTGCAGTTGAAGGTTGTCAGTGAAAATTAGTTAATAATAGCTAACAACATTTGAAATTTTTGTATTCATTAGTTCATTTAATCCTCACCACAATTCAGTGATGTAGGGCCCTGTTATTGTTCTCATGTTACAAATGAGGAGACTGATGTAGAGAGAGATAAAGTAGACACTTGACTCTCAATGCTGGACAATTATCAGGATGCAAATATGCGATGCATGTGATGTGAATGCAGTGGTGCTTCTTAGTGTGGCATCCTTATGCAGTGCACAAATGGCATAATCCGTTGTGGCAACATTGTACCTGCAAAAGAAAAGCTGAAGAATCCTCGTTCTTGGGGTTTCTGAAAAATGATCCTTATTAGAGTTAATTGCCAGGAAAAAGCAAGGGGGAAAAAAACTAAAAAATCCAAATATTTTCTCTCTTTTTATTTTTTTGAGAGACAGGGTCTCACTCTGTCACTCAGGCTGAAATAAGATGCCGCCATCATAGCTCACTGAAGCCTGCACTCAAGTTATCCTCCCATGTTAACCTCCAGAGTAGCTAGGATCACAGGAGCCCACCACCATGCCCAGCTTTTTTTTTTTTTTTTTTTTTTTTTTTTTTTTTTTTGAAAAGAGGGTCTAACAAAATGACAGTCTCACTTTGTTACTCAGGTTGGTCTTGAACTCCTGGCTTCAACTGACCATCGCATCTTGGCCTCCCAAAGTGCTGGCATTACAAGTGTGAGCCACCGTGCCCAGCCCATTTTCTTAACCTAAAAGAACTCCAAAAATAAATAACTGTGAGACTAATTCTAAAATGAGTACAAATGTGTAAACTGAATGATTATGGCAGACATTTGTCAGCTAATTTGGCAAACTAGCCCAGTGATGCTTTACAAGAAATGTGCAGCATTTCATTGCTGACACCCAAGAAGATTTTCATTTCACACCTTTATCTTTTTGCTCTGAAGCCTCTTTCATTATTATGACTAAGTTCACATTAACGTTGCCTTCTGAATTTTTCATTTAATGCTATAATATCTTGGTCTTTTACTAGTTTGTCATTTTACTTTTTTAAAGTTCTGTGACCTACTCTGTTAAAGCAGTGAGGCTTATTTTTTGCAAGCATCGTATTTAAAGGATCCCTGTTGAAATGGCTATCATTATAATTGACTTCTGTCACCACTAAGCAACCTTAAACTAGCTCTTTCTGAGGGTCAGTTCTAACAAATATTATTGCAATTTATGATAGGTTACTCTGCTGTGTGAATAGAGATGAAGAATATGTAGATGGATTTAATAATCCTGAAAGTTGTATTAAATTTTTAATCAGAGTAGTAAAAAAACATGATTTGTTCATCAGATTTGGAGTACTAGATTTGATACTATGAATGAATTTACTGATAGTCCCCAATTTATGATGATTCAACTTAAGATTTTTGGACTGCGTGGCGGTGCAAACATGATACACACTCAGTAGAAACTGTTTTTCACTTTCAGTACACTAGTCAATAAATTGCATAAGGTACTGAACACTTTATTATAAAATAGACTTTGTGTTACATGATTTCACCCAACTGTAGGCTAATGTAAGTGTTCTGAGCACATTTGAAATAAGCTAGGTTCGTGGAGGCTCATGTCTGTAATCATGGTGGCTCACGCCTGTAATTCCAGCATTTTGGGAGGCCAAGGCAGGTGGATCACTTGTGGTCAGGAGTTTGAGACCAGCCCGTCCAACATGGTGAAACCCAGTCTCTACTAAAAATACAAAAATTAGCTGAGCATAATGGTGTCTGCCTGTAATCCCAGCTATTTGGGAGGCTGAGGTGGAAGAATCACTGGAACTCGAGAGGCGGAGGTTGCAGTGAGCTGAGATAATACCACTACACTCCAGCCTGGGTGCCAGAGTGAGACTCCATCTCAAAAAATTTAAAAAAAATAGTAACCTTGGCTAAGCTATGGTGTTTGGTATGTTAGCTATGTTAGGCATATTAATGCATTTTCAACTAAGGAAATTTTCAACTTACCATCATAGGTTTATGGGGATGTAACCCCATCATAAGTTAGGAGCATCTGTACTGACACAAGAGTATTAATTTTAAATATAATTACAAATTAAATTGAATAAATGTACCTTTACCATGTACAACTGTGTTCTCAAAAGCCTGTTTAATGAGTGTGTCCTTGCATTTTCAAAGATGGAGCAGAGCAGTATAATACTGAAAACAAAGCATGATTTCAGCTTGTTCCTGATCAGGGAATTCCCCTTTAGCATATTTGTAATTCCATTCATATTAGATAAGGATGATAGTATAAGCTAGTTAATATTAAAAGAAAAGCAGGATCACAGTGACAGTGACACTGTGTTTTACAACTTAGAGTTTTTATTTTAAAATAAAATGTTTTCAAAAGTTTAACATTCAAATGACTTGAAGCAGCATATCTTGTGGCAAAAACACACTGCTTTCATGGTAATGTCATTATCTGAAGTATAAATAGTATAGCATACCTAGGGGTATTTTCTGAGATGTCTGGTAAGGAAGGTTACAGCACAAGACAGTTACCAGTAAAAACTAAACCAACACTAAATGTGCTAAAAGCCATATAATATGTGAATCCTGAAGTTTCTGGGTAAAAAAAAAGGAGAAAAGTTTGTTAAGTTTAGGGGACATTGTAAATGGTCACAACTGGTGTTTAGCCAAAAAAGAGAAGTGAGAAAGATAAGAAAATTTTAAGAAAGAGGAAGTGATTTGGTTAGAACTCTTTCAGGCCTCTATGAATAAAACCCACGTCAAAGTAGACTATTAAAACTTTAAAAAGGAACTTGTAAGTCTGTGGCTTCAGGTCAGAGATCTGTGCCATAGCTGTCACTCTCACTCTCCTCCTCTGACCCGACTTTTCTCTGCTTCTCTCACTTGGTTGGCCTTATTCTCCCATCACATTAACCCCAATAGCAAAAGAGTTAGAGAACGTTAGCTGCTGTTCCCATCCAGCAGGCTTGGAAAAGACTCCGATTACCCCAGCTATCTTATATGCAAACTCATTTGAGGCATGGATGGGACACATACCGTGATTCACAGTTCCCCCATAACCATATAAATGGGAAAGAATTCCCAAAGGAATACAACCAGGAGGCTGGAAAGCATTCTAGGAGGAAACGGAATAGTGTCAACCTACTATGAGGGTGGAGAGCTCTGTGATAAGTGAAGCTTTATTCCCCATGACTTCATCTTCTTCTATTTTTATTTTTATTTATTTATTTATTTATTTATTTTGAGATGAAGTCTCGCTCTGTCGCCAGGCTGGAGTACAATGGTGCAATCTCGGCTCACTGCAACCTCCACCTCCTGAGTTCAAGCAATGCTCTTATCTCAGCCTCCTGGGTAGCCGGGATTACAGGCACGTGCCACCATGTCCAACTAATTTTTGTATTTTTAGTAGAGATGGAGTTTCACCATGTTGGTCAGGACAGTCTCGATCTCTTGACCTTATGATCTGCCTGCCACGGTCTCCCAAAGTGCTTGGATTACAGGCATGAGCCACTGCATCGACCCTTTTATTTTTTTTTTAAGACACATTTATCCAGCAGTGTGATCAAACTGTTATGTTTAGCAGTCAACTGCATGGGTGCAAAAAGGAAAACACAAAACTACATTAAAACCCTTTGTTGGAATGCTTTATACTTTTCATAGAACAGAAACTAAAATAACCTGTTATACAATTAGCCACAAATACAGTTCTTAAGTTTCTTTGCCTATGCATATGAGTGTTGTCTAAAGCATGTCTTCTTTGTAGCAGCTAGGCACTGGCACCACCATGCTTGGTTGACCTCACAAATCCTTTGTAACCTGTAACTTCCCTGTCACTTCTCTGGCTCTCTTCTTTGGCCAAGCTTTGTTTCCTGGCAGGAATTAAAACTTTCTGCACTGCCATAGCTACTGCTGCCATTGGAACTGCCCCAGCCAACTTGGTTTTGTGGTTTGGCGAAGTATTGGCCTTGGCCATCGTAAGGGCCAGAGTTTCTGCCTCCCAAGTTCCTCCCTTTATAGGTCCACAATTTAAAGACTGATTGTTGTAATTTGGAAAATCATTATAGCTTCTACTACCCCCAAATTGCCTTTGCTACCACCACCAGAGTCACTTCCATCTACTCCACAGCTGTTCTAGCTGCCACTCCCATCATAGCCACTGCCCCGATTTCTATAACCCCTGTCTCCTACTTCTACAGTGTCAGCTTCTTCTGGAGTAACTAGGGCTGCCTCCTCTATAACTACCATCATTACCAAATCCATCATAGCTATCCCCGGCAAAGCCACCACGACCCCTGAGATTTCCTCCGTGACCAAAGTTGTCATTCCCACTGAAACCAGTTCAACAACCACCACCAAAGTTTCCAGAACCATGCCAACCTCTGGCTGGATGAAACACTAGCCATCTCTTGTTTTGAGAGGGCTTTCCTTATTTCACAGTGGTGGCCGTTCACAGTATGGTATTTCTGAATGACAGTCTTATCCACAGAATCACCATAGTCAGTATTTACAAAACTAAAGCCCCTCTTCTTACCACTGCCTCTGTCAGTCGTAATTTTAACCACTTTAATTTTCCCACACTGTTCCAAATAGTCTCTTAGGTGATGTGCTTCTGTGTGCTCTTTAATGCCACCTACAAATATCTTTTTCACAGTTGGGTGGGTATCTCATCTTTGAGAGCCTTCTCTTGAGATGGCCGCCTTTGCTTCCACAACTCTTCCCTCCACCTTGTGTGGCCTGGCATTCATGTCTGCATCCACCTCCTCCACAGTGGCATTTGTGACAAACCCAAAGCCCCTGGAGGGTTTGGTGTTTGGATCTCCCATTACCACACAGTCCATGAGCATTCCCCATTGCTCAAAATGGATCCTCAGACTCTTATGGGTTGTTTCAAAGCTTAACCCCCCAACCTGATGAAGAGTTTGAGCAGCTGTTCAGGCTCTTTAGGAGACTGACTTAGACATGATGGTAGGAGGAAGAGATTTCACTGATGCAGAAAGCAGTAAGCTAGGGAACTTTATCTCCATAACTTCTGGAAATAAGTATTAGTAGCTATTTTCATATGTATAGTATCTGGGACAGTAGCCACTTAGTCAGTATTAATTTCTGCTTTCTTTTGCTCTGTGAAACAGGTTCAGTAGAAGATACAGATCAAATACTATATAATTCCATGATTAACCGTGTGAAGTTGGGAGTCAGTAGACCTAAGTTCAAGGCCTGCTTTCCTCATCTGGCTCTGTTACTTTGGATAAAATAACTAACTTTTCTAATCCTTAGTTTTCTCATGTATAAAATGAGGATAACTTTTATAATATCTTTGAGTAAATGAGAAATATATTTTAAAGATATATGTTTAAGCATACCCCAGGCACATCACAGCTGTTCAATAATTGGTAGGTATTTTAATTATTAACTTGTTTTCCTCCTTCAAAGAATTTTCTTATAAACATTAAACAAATGTTCTTTTAGGAATAGACTTATCAAAAGACCTCATAGGATATCTTGGCCTTTCTACATTTTGGCTAGAATAATATGTTCTTACTTGCTTTCTGGTGTTTATGATTTCTTTAGAGATAAATCTTTTTATTTCGATTTTAGAAATGAAGGTATTAAATCAAATATTTCATTGTAAGAAATGCCCTGACGCTAACGTAACGCTAATAAAATAATCTACAAAATTGAGCAGCATATCTACTGCTTCTCCACTTTCAAGATTTGGAGGGAAGGACAACGGGACAGTGAAAGGTGAGGGGTCACATGGTGAAAAAGAAAGTTGGAAAAAAAGGCGCAGTAAGTTGTGAATGAACAATAAATAAGAAAACCTAAAGAACATTAAATAAGAAACCTAAAGTGACCATTCAATAAATAGCAAGTTACAGATGATGAAATAAGCACTTTATGTGCATTATCTCTTTTAATACTCACAGCAAGCCAATAGGGTAGGTATCATCATCTCCTTACAAATGAGAAAACTGAGGCATAGCGAAGTAAAAGTGGTTTGACCAAGTTCATGACAGAGCCAATATTTGAACTCATATCAGTTTGATCCATACCTTAAATTTTACTTCACATTAGACCTGTTTCCCTTCAAAACTATAGAGACAAAGAGAAGCTGTTTGTTGAGGTAAAGTCTCAAAATCCGTATTTCTCCTTATTATAGTCTATAAAGGTCTTTCTGTTTTCATTCATACACTGAACGTTGTTATTAAAGGGCTTCATTTCTTGAATGTTTATTAGTTGTGGCTCGATTTTATATTATTTTAGAAGACAATGGTTTGCAGTAGCATTCCACAAATTATTTAAGAGCAAATAGGGAAGTTTTGTTTGCTTGGTGGGTGCTTCCTTCATTCTCTGTTTCTCTTAATAAACATTTCAGCTCAGGAAGAAGTCAAATGACCCTATCCTCTCTCCTATCTCTTTTGTTAACATACTAATTTCTATTTTAAAAAGTAAGATATTGGATCACCTGAGGTCAGGAATTCGAGACCACCGTGGCCAACATGGGGAAACCTTATCTCTACTAAAATTACAAAAATTAGCTAGGCATGGTGGTGGATGCCTGTAATCCCAGCTACTCAGGAGGGTGAGGCAGGAGAATTGCTTGAACCTGGGAGGCAGAGGTTGCAGTGGCTGAGGTGGGAGAATTGCTTGAACTCAGGAAGTAGATGTTGCAGTGAGTCGAGATCACACCACCACACTCCAGCCTAGGCAATAAGAGAGAAACTCCACCTTGGAAAAAAAAAAAAAAATCAAAATCTTTAATGATTTTGTTTCTCACTAGAAAATATAAAACAAAGTTGTGTCAACCCCAGATAGAGCAGAAAGTGTTTATATAGTTGGTTTATTTGCATGAAGAAGATAATATGATAAACTCCATGTATCCACTGAAAAGTGTAATGGGAAATGTTTCATTTCCTTTTTAGTAAGTTTCTGGGTCTGTGGATCACTATAACCCTATACAACTATGCACCTTAATTTTTAAGAGTTGACAGTGTTTTCCAAGACAGTTTCGTCCTATGTGAACCTAGTTGGTTGGTTTAAAAAAATGGTCATTATGTTAATGAATGAATGACAATTGGAGAGATGTGTGTAGAGGTATGGCTCAGAATTTTTGCCTTGGCTCTGGGTCGTTCCATGTTTTCCTTGCAAACTTAAAAGAGGACATATCTTCTGTTCTATCTGATATAATGATGGTAAGGTAGAGGGGTATAAATAATGCCTTGGAGAGTTTAGTATAGATTCAAAATGACCCTGATAGGCTGGAGCAATGAGACCCACTCCAGCAAGATGAAAAGCAATAACAATAAATCAAGTATCTATCTACATTTATATGTGGAAATCAGTTATACACAGTGATATCTTCTTAAGTACCAGGGGAATACAAAGCGATATAACTACTAAACACCAATGTTTGAAGTATGAAAGAGAAAGTAGGATGACTTTATATTATTGGAACATGAACATCTCAGGAAAGATATTAGATAACAATTGAAGTTTCTGGAATAAGTAAGTTATGGGGTCAATATGTCATTTTCTTTCAGTAGGATTAAGTGGCTTAAGGAGAAACCAGAATCAAAGGGTCACTAATGAGGGCTTAGAGGTCATGGTGACTAGAATGAAAAAGAAAGGAAAAAATTTCATTAATATTTTTAATAAAAAGAAAATTTATGAGTATTGAAAAAGATAACCATCAAAGATTATTGCAAGATCTTTAACCCAAAAACATGGCATTGGCAAAAGAATACTGGACAAAGGAGGTGTTGCTTAGGGCAAGATGAGTTAATGTGAATGTATTTGTGGTACGGTGCCTGCGGACCGTCCCAGTGGAATTTACCATGGGATGATACATAAGGCAGAAAATTGAATGTGGGGATTATTGGCTCTGAAATGCTACTTAGCACCAAAGGAGATGATGGAAGTGTAACTGAAGAATTAAGTAATTTTTTTTTTTTTAAGAATAAGCAAATAAAGGTTCTGAGCACTGAATTCACTTCCTGCTGGAAAACAGAAAGGGTGTAGAACCTAGTCAAAGCATACAAGAAACTAAAGGGAGAAGACTTTTAGAAGGATGGGCTCTCAAAAATTCACTGAATGGCTTGCTTTTGAAGTCATAATGAATTTAGCTTTTCTCCATGTTAGGGACCTGTTTTTCGTTCTAATTTCACTGATAACTTTATAGGTTATGTTCTGGAGGTCAATTAGATTATTAGCTAGTATTTAATAAACTGTTTCCTCAGTTCTTTTACTTTCTTATTAGCATGTATTTTTTGCTTTACTAATTGACATTAAAAGCAAATGTTATAGAAGAAATGTGGGGAAAATAGCCTAGTATTTATCCTTATTAGTATGTCTCTGATTTTCTTGGCAGAAATGCTGTCAACTGCAACTAACATATTTAAGCATCCTGCCATTCTTCTGGCAACCCTACGTTTATATATGCAGAAGAAATTCATCTGGAGAATGTTTGTAGCCTCCTTTACTTTGTAATGTAAAATCCAGTGAAGTATATATAAATGGGAAAGAAGGAGTTTTGACTTTTATACTTTGGTGAGAAAAATGAGGCATCAGTGGAGTCCCCCACAATTACATAATATAAACATTATAATACCATATATAGAACCCTAGTATTTAAATAAAATTAGTAACAACCACCAAATGAGTCATTCAAATATCAAAAACACTGAGTTCCTACTTATAGTGGTCCTTCCTCTCATCTTCTACTTGTTAGGCTCTTCAAACATCTGCTACATTCACCATGCTTTTTTAAATAGATTAGGACCTAGCTTATGAGAGATCTATTTCCAGAATTATAGTGGCTTATTTAAAATATTTCCCAAGCAGACCACATATTTGTAGTACAAGGACTCGTTTATGTGTATACATATAAAGGGTTTATTTTTAGTTGATTTAGGAATGTTTACATTGTATGAATCAATATTAATAATATTAAAAGGGACAAAGCAACATTAAGGTCCTCTTATAGTAACTTCAGTATTTCCATCTTGCATATCATTCCCATTGAAAATGTATTTACAAATTCTTAATGAACCCTCTTCAATATGTATAATATTTGCAATGAATATCATCACTGGAATTTGCCAATTTTAAATATTCCATATGTAACATAGCTTTAAACAGGTGTGTTTCATACATGGCTTTTATACAAAAAGATCATAATAAAAATTGTAAATGAAGATGAAAAGGCAATCAGACTACTCTGTGAAAAATACAAGTTAAATATCTTCTCCAGATGTTCCTAAAGTGTTGCTCAACCCTTTTCATTTTCTCTTCTATGCACCTGTTAGCACAGATAATGTAAGATCTACTCAAAATTAGTTGAGTCACTATATTTAGAAACAAACAAACTTGCTATCAGTTAATGTCTAATTTGAACTCATTTGAATTTAAACATATAAATCGGAAAAAAATAATGACTCAGGGCAACACTTACCTTATCGTTAATGCTCTTAATCAGAGAGTTTCTTTGACTTTCTATGTTTAGCAGTTGCAGATTTTATTTTTTGAAACCCTAGCCTTTTAAAGAAAGCAATCTTTTTTGTTTCCTCACACTAGAATACATTAGAAATAACATACTGTAGATACTTGAGCCAAGTTCTCTTCTTTCTTGCTCTTCCCTTTGATGTTACCTTAACCCCGTAGAAAGCAGTACAACATTAAGGAATGAGAGGGAGGGATGAGCACTGGGATTGAAGCTCCTGCTCCTCTCCTCCCTTTCTTTCTAAAGCATCTCCTTCTTTGTATGGAGATAACATCTAGGTTTCCAACTAGTATTTCATTTACTGAAAACGTTCTGTCACTTAACAAAAAGAAAGCTTGATAACTTCAGTTTTCATGAATTTCATGTGTTCTACTTTTCATCCATTTGATATATTGTTCAATTTTTTAGCCTGGATTGATTCATCTGAACAAACTTACAATCTTGGCCAAACAGATCATTCAGGCAAATAGTATTCATTCCTCTTTCTCAAGGGCCTGGCTGATGGCACACAGCCATATATTTGTTATTTCTGCTCTGCATGTGTAGTGTTTAAAAACACTTGGTTCATACTGTTGCTTTGAAATGCTGTTGCTTTGAAGCATGTCCTGGAAAATAATTATAAGCTCACATTCCCTACAAATAATAAATTCAGGTTATGAACTACAACTTATTTGTTAAAATGAAGAGGTCACTACTGGTTAACTATGCAAATTATTATGTGAAACAGACAGGGAAATTACTTCGCTGATTTCTCCCCAAGTAAATTTATGCCAATTAAATTTATACCCGGTGAATCTATATATTTATATATTTTATGGTAGAAATAAAGCAAGTAAAAACATTTAGAACTCTGTGACCACTTGAAATTACACTTACTGCCAGGAGAATACATCATTTCAACTTCTGTCTAAAGACTTCTACTTAATTGAATCTACCATTTCTAATTTGTGAGACAATTCAACATGTAAAACAATCTTTGAAGAAGAATAAATCATCTTCCTTTGATATCCATCAGTCCTCAAGTCCCTTTCTTAACTGGTATATATAAAGAAACAGTGATGTCCTGAAGCCAGTTTAGACGCTTCTTGGGGGAGTAATGATGGGCTGATGGAATCAGGAGAAGGTGAGGAGAGGTGTGAGCAGTGCAAAATGAAATTTAGCACTTCTAGGGAAAGAACCGAGAAAATGCCTTGAATTTCTGAGACAGAACTTACAAAGTAAATTTTCATTTTAAACAGCATAATTTAGAATATTATATAAACAGCTGAAAGCTACCACCAGATTTTTCTGCTTTGAAATACTCAGAGATCTGTGAATTATTTATTCCCCTCAAATATGCTGATTAAGTTAAAAAGTATAGTAGCCATGTATTGGAAGTTTAAGTAAAGCTAAGGTTAAAGTAATGACTAGCTTTCTACTAAAAGCAATGGGGTTCAGCTGTATGTTGATTGCAAACTAGCCTCCTGCAAGTATGACCGAATCTGGCCATGACATTCAGCAAAAATATACACTTGACATAAATGACTAAGCTAGTATTTCCTTCCTCCACCTGTACTACATTATTTCTAGAGTCATGTGCTCCATTTACAAGGAAGACTAGGTGACCAGAAAGTGTTCACCTAAACAGAAACATGTTTGCAAGTGCAAAGGAGCTCTATTAATAATTACACCAGAACAAGAAGCATAAATCAGGGCTGTCCTGGGCAGCCCAAGGAGGTGAAAACACAGAGGGACCATTTTTCTCAGCCAAGGTTATACAAATAACTGAGTTTGGTAGTCAGCCTATGTCATATTTTATTTCAGTGTATGAACTTGCATTGCATTTAATAAAGCTAAGTTCCTGTTTTCTTATTTGGCATCAGTATTTTCAAAGTTAGGGCAGGTTTCTGTGAGGTTACAATAGCGAACACCCATCACTTGCATACAGCTGTCAATAGTTGAATATGGCCATGAGACATTACTGACTCTAAGTAAGAGTTATGGCTCATGTTTAGAAATTTATCACATGTGTTTCAGGGTTTTACAGTCATGCGTATACACCCCACTAACTGCTCTCTATACCCTATAGTATTGTTGTTAAATATGCCAGGAAGGGAAGTTAATGAAGCTTCTGTAGCTATATATTCATAAGAATGGAACCATTTGTTTTTTCTTTTCAAAGTACCTGTGTAAGTTAGTACCAGCCATTTGAAAGAGACGACGAGGAAAATTATGGTGTAGTAATATTTTCTGCATATGAATAAAAACTGAACTTTGTTTTCTGGGAAAGCTGATGTTTCTAGCAATTTTAATGAATAATAAAAACATCTAAAAATATACAGTTTGTAGAAGACTTTATACCATTTGTGAAATAAATAACAAAAATGAAATAAGAAGTTGCAAAACTATTTACGAGTTCAAACTGTTTAGGATTACTTTTGCAGCAGTCCTTAATTAAAAATCATATTATGATTTTGATCACATGCCAACAGTGTCAGTTTTTTTCCTACAAATTAACACTCAATGTAATTTGTTTAAAAGTGAATTATATCCAAGTGCTACTGAGAAGTAAATATTCTATTGAAAGGTTTTGATCTAACTCTAACCTTTAGCTTCATATTAAAAATATTACAGCAAAAATAGTTGAGTTTATTGATTTCCTTAATGAGTTTCTACTCGGCAGAATTTAACAACTATCTATTAGTTGAAGAAAAATTTAAATTTCCATTAAACACTCTAAGATAGAAGCAATTAAGGCTTTATATATATTTAAATTATTTGATTTAAACATCTTTTTTTTATTTTTAAAGTCATATGTGCACTTGCTCTTTCATTCCACAAATGTGCTTTGAGTTAGTTTCTTACAAGACAGTCATTACTCTGGTGCCTGGTGTATTAGCCCATTTTTGTGTTGTTATGAATACTGGAGGCTAAGTAATTTATAAAGAAAAAGCTTTAACTGGCTCATGGCTCCGCAGTCTGCACAGGCAGCACAGTGTTGGCGTCTGTTTCTGGTGAGGGCCTCAAGAAGCTTACAGTCATGGTGGAGGCTGAAAGGGGAGCCAGTGTATCACACGGTGAGAGCTGGAATGAGAGAAAGAGGAAAGAGAGAGAGAGAGAAAAAAAAAATGGGTCAGAAACAGATTCTTAAACAACCAGATGTTGGGTGGAGGAACTGAGCAAGAACTTATTTATCACCCAGGTGATGTTGCTAAACAATTTATGAGGGATCTGCCGCCATGATCTGATCCCCTCCCACCAGCCCCACCTCCGATATTGAGAGTCACATTTCAACATGAGATTTGGAGGGGACAGGTATCCAAATCATGTCACTGAGATACCGAGGTGAAGGTGTGCATAGTCTAATGGAGCAGTAGGTAATTATGGCAAGGTGATAAGTCCTAGCAGAGCTGTGTGAGCAACATGCTGTGGTACCCTAGAGAAAGGAGCAATAGGCTTTCCAGGAAGGACCCTGGAAGTTTAACAGAAAAGTTTGCTGACACTTAAAAGTATGAGTAATAGCCTATCAAATAGGAAATGGAGATAGCACATCCCCTGGCTTGCTGATGCACAGGCTTCACCATAATAAGTGTAAGGAACATGTGCTAGAGGGTCCAGTAATGTGATGGACCTTGTATATTCTGCTAAGGGGATGAGATGATGAGCCTTACCCGCTTTTAACTAAGGGAACCCTGTAAGAAAGAAAAGAGAAACTGAATATCTATTTCCAAATAGGTGAAGAGAATCAAATGATTGCTAAAACACAAAAAATTTAGATGGAAAAGATGAGGGTCCCTACAATCATTAGCTCCCCCAATCTGTTCTCTCCATCTACTTCATCTGCAGCAGCTGGTATTTGTCTTGGATTCTTTTAGCCTCAACTTCTTATCTGCCTTGCTTCTGAGTGGTTCTGCAGAAAATGTCCCTTGCTGATGGGATGCAGAATAATTTAGGATAGGAGAGTCCAGAAGACAGTCTGGAAAATGGTGTTTTATGTTAAGACCTGCAAGTAGATTCTTGTTGACTTTCCAGTAATGTTGTTTCTTTAAAAAAAAAAACAAAAAACTTTAAAACTTTTAGAATAATGCAGAGACATTTAAAATAAATTTTAATATCCAAAATGGCTGTATTGCTTAGAATTCTCATAAAACTTATTCCATGTTTTATAAAATTCACTCTAAATGAGTTTAATAAAATTTGGACTAAAAAAATCTATGAGGAATCTATTTTTATTTCAGTAGCTAAGCTCAGAACAGACCATATATGAGATGGTTATTCATCATGCTTAATTTTAAGGAAATTACCCGACAAGTCACAGCCAGTTTGTTAAGTCTGGCTACGTTTGTCAACTGAGTACCCTCAGGAAATGCTGCCACCAGATAGAAGCAGATTTTTTTGAGCATAATGAAATTAATGACAAGATACTATTATTTTATAAGTAAAATTCTAACTATATCTTCTAACAGTTAATTTAAGACAGTAAATGAATTGATAGGCTTGTGACTAAAGACTAGAGCACCTTCTATTTCAGACAATAATTAAATCATATAGAAAAATAATGCTAAAGTTGAATTTCTGTTTTAAGTTTTCCTTTCATAATGTGAATATGACTTTAGAGTTTATCTACTCTGTCACGAGTTTGAATTTCACCTGTAAATATTCTTTTCCCTTTCTCTGGCCCCAAGCATCTATCTGTGAAATATATTTCTGGCCGGGCGCGGTGGCTCAAGCCTGTAATCCCAGCACTTTGGGAGGCCGAGGCGGGTGGATCACGAGGTCAAGAGATCGAGACCATCCTGGTCAACATAGTGAAACCCCGTCTCTACTAAAATTACAAAAAATTAGCTGGGCATGGTGGCGCGTGCCTGTAATCCCAGCTACTCAGGAGGCCGAGACAGGAGAATTGCCTGAGCCCAGGAGGCGGAGGTTGCGGTGAGCCGAGATCGTGCCATTGCACTCCAGCCTGGGTAACAAGAGCGAAACTCCCTCTCAAAAAAAAAAAAAAAATATATATATATATATATGTATATATATATATATATATATATATATGAAGTTTTTTTCTTAAGGTAGATGGGTTTTCTGGCCCAGGAGTTCTATTGCAAAGCTCACGAACATTTCAGGAGCAGACGCAAGCCTGTCCTTCGTCCCCTAGTCTTCTTGCACATTCAGCATTGCTAAGGCAGATTCAAAATAGAGCTGCCCTCATCCTGGCTTTCTGGAGAGCGGGGCAATGGTTTACACACTTCATTGCTTTGATGAAAGTCATGTACACCAAGTTAATAAAAGCAGAAAGCAATTAAGATGCCTTCGGGAAATAAAAGAACCATATATCAACAAAACAACAGTTTAGACAAAGTAGCTACTGTTGACAAACCTGAAAGCAATATTTAAAACAATGAGAACAGATTACTGGAATGGGAGGTAGCAGACCTGGGCTCCAGACTTGACTTTGCCACTAAAAAGCAGTGTGGTAGTTAGGATAATTACTTAACTCAGCTCAAAGTGAGAGTATTTTCTGTGGTTATTTGCAATAGATCACAAAAATCCAAATGGTATGTCTCATGAGTACCTGGACTCCTTTCTTGGTAATGGGGGGGTTCTGTGTGTCCTGTAATAACTTAAAGTGGCAATCAAGGATGTTTACAGAATGTTGGTAGATTTGATTGACATTATGATATTCACTTGATCATGGTAGAAGCTATGGCAGAGAACTGTTCTTTCCCTCTCAAACAGGGGTATTTTTTGAGCAGAAAAAATGATTAAATTAAAACGTGCCACAGTTCACAGATCCCTTCCAATTTCAGCCTCTGAAAACCTCCTCTGTTAAAACCAGGGGGCACCACTGTAACTTTGTGTTGTAGTTCAGGGATATTGATCATGTGAGATCTGACACTTTCACTCTTGGTAAGCTGGTAACATTCAGCTGGCATTTTGGAGTCTGGTCCAATATCCATTAAAGAGATCAACCTGCAAGACAATATCCTTCAGATATTAAGGAATAAAGTGTTCTAATCTAAGACAATAAGGAAAAGACAGGTAATCCCTAGGTGACTCTATTAAATACAGGGTGAATTAGATACAGGCTATTAGAGTCTTCGTAACACTTAACCTGGAGAAGTCTGAGCAGGTTTGATGTCAGACTCCATTTTTACTGAAGCAGGAAATCTAGAACAGCAATCTGAGTTTGGACGACTCTACATGCTTGCTAATAAAATAAATACAACTACCTGTGAACAGACCCTATGTAAAAACAAGGAATGCACGTAATACCTGAACCTTACATGTTAGAAAATCAAATTGCTCAAATGATTCAGAAAAAGACATATATTGTTTCATGGTCAAGGCCTATGAAAGGTAAGACTATTCAAGATAAAAGTAGTCAAGTGTGACCTAAAGTTAAGTTCTCTGATGGAAGGAATGCATTTAATACCTGAACTTTACACACTAGAAAATCAAATTGCTCAAATGATTCGGAAAAAGACATATACTGTTTCATGATCAAGGCCTCTGAAAGGTAAGACTGTTCAAGATAGAAATAGTCAAGTCTGACATAAAGGTAAGTTCTGTGATGAGTGAAGGTTGAAAGGAATGTGTGTGTGTGTATGTGTGTGTGTGTGTGTGTATGTGTATGTGTGTGTAATAAAAGGAGATTATTATTAGTACTGCCCTGGGTAGCAGAATACATGCAATTTCACTTGGCACAATGTGCAAAATTGCAATTACCATGGTTTAGTTAAATAGAATTGGTTGCTCAAGAACACAGTTCATGTTATTATGCTGTATGAGATGTGACTAACTGCACAAAGTACAAACTCTGCTAGTAGCTCTTCAGTTCACAGATCACTAAGTAACTAACAGAGGAACATCTTGATCAGTGACCAATCATATCATGTCTTTCAAAGTCTGCCAGTGATTGATCACTCTGCACCTGTTATTCAGTTCAAGTACAGATAGCAAAACTTATAGTTGTGTTGCTTTCTTGTCTCTCAGTGATAAACCCATGTGACAATACATGAAAATGGGTAATCAGAGGGTATAACCAACAAAAATGAAAGTGCACCAAGTAAATGATGAATAATAGTGCTGGAAATGAAATTTAAATCAAACATAAATGTAGTTATGAAAGAAATAGCTCACCATGGGAATGCTGGCACTACCACTGTTGGAGACTCTAATATGCAGCCATGAAAACTTAATGAAGGTGAACTTACTGACAATTAAGGAAAGTGACAAAAAGGATGACACCCCCGAGGATGTGATACTGGCAAATACTTCATTTTAAAGGAATTCTCAGAGATATTTCACAACATTGAAAGCACAAAGATAAAATGTTGGAAGCAGATCCAAACTTAGTCTGTATGACAATCTGCCAAAGCATAGACGATCATTCTGTATTGTCAGTTATACAAAAGGAAGGCAAGGGCTGTTCAAGTTAAGGTTTTTACTTAAAATTTTTTTTATTCTCAATGTTCCCAATGTTTAAAGTTTATGTACTAAATAAATATTAGTTTCATTATCTTTCATTTTCATATATATTTCTATTTATATCTGACAATAGCCAGTTTTTAATGTTTTGACAAAAAAATTTAAAGGTTGTAGAACTATCGCATTTTTTTTCCCGTGGATTATTAAGGTTATTGTGCACAGTTTCATCATTCAGTCATTTTTTTATAATCCTGCCCTATCATGCAAAGAAATCCTATAATTTTAAAGGGCCTTAATTGTGGGCTGACGAATACAAACAAAATGACATTTAAGAGAGAGAAACATAAAATTATGCATTTTAGAGACATAGATTGAGGACAAACTTAATATGGGCAAATTGTGTGACATAGATGGTAAGAAGAGTGGTATGATCTGAATTATAGCAATAGTCTTGGAGTAGTTTTTTAATTGACATCGGTACTTAGCAGACAATCCTAGCAGTAGAATGTTCCATAGTGGATCTCACATTTAAATAAGACTGCAGAGAAGGAAAATCATTTCATATTGATTATAGTTAAAGAGCCTGGAGAAATTGAGGTGTATCTAATTAAAACTACTGATATAAAGAAAGAGGGGGTCAATTTAGCCTGCATAACTCCTGAGGGCAAACCAGGAGACTAACAGTTAGACGTTTCAGAGACAGACTTTCACTTCTTTGAATATATGTATTTGCAAGTAGTTGTCCCAAGATGAGACAAGAGCAATGGAATCATATTGCTGTGGTGCTGAGGTTTTTTTCAAGATAACTATTTGCTGACAGTCAGAGATCTAGGCTGGAAGATGATCCCTGAGGTCGTTTTCTACTAAAAATAATGCATAATTATAGAATGTTAGTTACTACAATCTGTAATCATAGATTATGAATTACTATACATCTATGTGTTGTGTATTAAGAGATGCTTGGAATTCCGACACAGCATGGAGTACTACTGGCCAGAGAGCAGGAGTTTAAGTCAGGAACATGAGATTTGGGGGTGACATCCAAGCTATATTATTCCACTCCTGGCTCTCCATATCCTATGTCCTTCTCACATTGCAAAATATAATGATCTCATCTCAATAGTACCCTAAAGCTCTGCCTCTGTGACATTGTAGGGATTAGCCCCACCACCCTGTTCTCACAGTTTTTCACAGCCGGGTCTCTGTGTGGGGCCTCCAAACTCCTATTTTCCTTCCACACTGCTTTAGTAGAATATCTCAGTGAGGGCTCTGCTTCTGCAGCAGCTTCTGCCTGGGCACCCAGGCTTTTCCATACTTTCTCTGATATCTAGGAGGAGGCTGTCAAGCCTTCTTCACTCTTGCACTCTGTGTGCCTACAGGATTAACACTATGTGGAAATCATGAAGGTTTATGGATTGCACCTTCTGAAGCAGTGGCCCAAGATTTATCTGGAGTTTTTTCAGCCAAGACTGGAGCCAGATCTGCCAGGATGTGAGAAGCAACCTCCTAGGGCTGTGGTGCCTTGGGACTGGCCCCTGAAACCATTCAATCCTCCTGGACCTTTGTGATTGTAATGAGAGGGGCTGCCTAGATCTCTGAAATGCCTTTGAGACACTTTTTCCATATTCTTGGTTATTGGTACTCAGCTCCTTTTTAGTTATGCAAATCTGTCTAACAAGTGGTTGCTCCACAGCCTGCTTGCATTCCTATTTCAAAAGAGCTTTTTCTTTCTTGCCACATGGCCAAGCTGCAAATTTTACAAACTTTTTGCTCTACTTCCTAAATAAAATTCCAAATTTAAGTCATTTATTTGCTCCTACATTGAACTGTAGGCTCTTAGAAGCAGTCAGGCCACAGCCTAAATGCTTTGCTCCTTAGAAATTTCTTTTACCAGATACACTAAATTATTACTCTCAAATTTAAACTTCTACAGATCCATCATAGGACATGAACACAATGCCGCCTGATCCCTTTGCTAAGGCATAACCTGGGTGAACTTTTTAGTTCTCAATAAGTTCCTCATTTCCATCTGAGACCTCAGCAGCCTGGACTTTATTGTCCATATAACCTATCAGAATTCAGTCACAAGCATTTAACTAGTCTCTAAAACATTTCAAGGCTTCCCTCATCTTCCAGTCTTTTGAGCCCTCCAAACCCTCCCAACCTCTGCCTGCCACTCAGTTCCAAACTGCTTCCAGAGTTTCAAGTATCTTTATAGCAATACCCTACTACTGCTATTAATTTTCTATATGAGGTCATTCCTGCATTGGTTTAACAAAATAGCTGAGACTGGATAATCTATAAGGAAAAGAGGTTTCATTGGCTCATGGTTCTGCAGGCTGTACAGGAAGCATGGCACTGGCATCTGCTCAGCCTCTGGGGAGGCTTCAGGGAGTTTTTACTCACGGCAGCAGGCAAAGAGGGAGCCAGCATGTCACGTGACTAAAGCAGGAGCCAAAGAGAGAGAATAGGGGGCAAAGAAGTGCTGCACACTTTTAAACAACCAGATCTTGTGATTACTCATTAACTGTTGCAAGGACAGCACCAAGCCATGAGGGATCCACCCCTTTCATTCAAACACCTCCCACCAAACCCCACCTCCAATACTGGGGATCACCTCTCAACATAAGATTTGGAGGGGACACCCAAATCTATATCAAGTCACTTTCCCCGTGAAATTATAAATGAAATCTTCAGTTGACAAGTTATATGGTAAAATCTAGACAAAACTGATAGAACAGGGATATCCAAAGTTAACATGAGACAAAGTAGCCTTCAGGCCAAACTTGATGGGAAGTATTAGCATACATACTGGTAGTATACGTTAATCACAATCAGGATTGAGAAAAAAAATTAAACTTGCCAACCTATTGACTTTCCAACTAGGCATTCCCGTCAGGCATTTCTAACATCTCTTTTGTAGAGATGATAAATCAGTTTATCAAAATCTGACTACACATTTCAGTAATATACTAAAATCCTCTTGTTTTGAGTCTTAGCTCACCAATTAGTTGTCTGTCAAGGCCATTTTCTGTTTGACACTGATATCATTCCAAACTAATACATTAACATCGAGTCTTCTACCTCAGCCTTTATGATCTTGATAGGACTAGTTCATTCTTTAAGAAATGAAACACTCAGCATACTGACAAAACTCGGTTTTCGTTTTGCAAAGGTGAGGGCCAGCCCCTGCTCTATGGTAGAATCACTAAGGTAAACTCCAGCCCATGTAATGTCTCAGGAGTCAGTCAAATCCTTCCTTAAACACTCTCTGACGCTGAGAATTGCTCAATTTCTTTGAAACTTCATAGTCATGTCAGGTATTTTACCTTTTCCATAAAATTCTTTCGTTAAATCAAGTACATTATAATAGTTCTCAGGAAAAATAGAAAACAATTTTTTATCTTCCAGAAGTTTAAATGATAGAATTAGAATCTGAAGATATGTATTGCAAATGTAAATAATCACAATGAATTTTTATAATAGGATGTAATAGCTAATGCAAATTAGTGCTCTACAGTTGAGTTATGTAAGTGTTAAGAGGGTGCTCAGTTAAGGAGCAATCAGACTAGATGGCCAGTTACATTAGACTTTCCAGATAGAGTGGATGATGGTTTGGGTCTGACTTGTTCATATGAAATGTATTTCAGGAGGAAGATGAAGAAAAGAGATTATCAAATGGAGTATGCATAAGAATTTCCATATAAACTCCCCATCATCCCTCTTAAAATATTATGATTCACGAGGTGTATTAGTTTTCTATTGCCACTGTAGAAAAGTACCACAGAGTTAGCAGTTTTCAACAACACAAATCTATTATCTCATAATTTTGTGGCTCACAGTTCTAGCTCCTCAACTGATTCTTTCGCTTAGAATGTCCTAAGACGGATACTAAGATACCAACCCCCTGGGATCCTATCTGGAGCTTCTAGGGGAGAATCACTTTCATTTAGGTCATTTGCAGAATTTGCAGAATTCACTTCCATGTGCCTGTAGGACCAAGTCCATGTTTCCTTGCTGGCTTTTGGCTGGAGGTCATTCTTAGAGGCTAGAAGCTTTTTTCATTTCTTGGCTCACGGCCTCCTTCTTCAAAGCCAACAATGGAGATCTGAGTTCATTTCATGCTCCCTGTCCCTTTGACTTCTGCCTCCACTATCCTGCTCTTATCTGGAGAAAGCTCCCCACTTATTCATGTAATTAGACTGGGCCCACCTGGATATTTGAGGATAATCTCTTTATTTTGAGATCTGTAACCACAGTTATATCTGCAAAATACCTTTTGCCACATAATGGACCCTATTCATGAGTTCCAGGGGATCGGGGCATAAATCTCTTTGAAGAGCCATTATTTGGCCTACTAGAGTAAATTACTCTGATTTCTCTGCTTTGGGCCACATTTTGAGAAATGCTAGTACAGAGACATTAAATTTGGGAACTAATATTTCAGACATGATAGAAGATAAGTTGATTTGTTCATAAGTGGAAGTCTAGAAGAGTATGAAGCTAGAAAGAAAGAGATCAGAAATTACATGAAACCAGAAGGTGTAGACACTGCATAAGCAACAACAGTGATATTTCTTTCTTAAACACTTAGAGAAACTTGTGTTTATTTGGAATCTATTTAGTTTCACCTGGTTGAGAAAAGGTACTTTACATAGCTTGATGTGTAGACATAATCTTCCTGTGCTCACATCTACATTTGACTACGTTTGGAATTGTTTCAGAGACTGTTTGGATTGTTGCTGTTTGTAAGACTCTTAATAGGAATTGTTCCATTCAACAATATGATTTGATTGAGTTGAACTTTTGAGTAATTTTGTTGCGATAAGATTTTATATTTTTCTTCCTGATTCAATTACAAACTAACATTTTATTTTAAAATGTATGTAAAATTTACTCTTTTTAGTGTACAGTTACATAAATTTGAAAAATTCGTAGAATACCATAACCACAACAACAATCTTGTTACACAGGATTTCCATCACACACATAAATGCACCAAAATTCTTTTGTGCTTCATCTTTGCAATCAGTTTTTATTCCCAGCCCTAATGCTGGTAAACACTGATCTGTTCCTTATCCCTATGGTCCTTCTCTTTCCAGAATATCACATAAATGTAATTGGACAGAAAGAAGCCTTTTGAGTCTGGCTTCTTTCACTTAGCATAATGCATATGAGATTCATCCAATTTCTGCATGTATCAATAGTTTGTTCCTGAATATAATTCCTAGATTTTTGACGGAGATTCATTCTATATTAGACTCGAATTGTTTTTCCTAATAAGTTACCCACAGTGGTTTCCTTTCAACAGGCACGTTCCAGCATAGTTTTTATTATATTGCTAAAAGACGGAATTACGGTTTTAGGTTTTTTTTTTTCCCCTTTTGTAAATTTTGCGTGTGAGTCAAACACAAAACGTATTGAGGAAAACATTGATTTATTACTGTGTTTGAGCCACCTGTGACTCTGAAAGTCTGTTTAATGCAAGTTTTTAATGTTGGCAAAAAGAGGTGAACACTGCAGTATTTTGAAGGCAGGAATTAGACTTAAGAGATATGGTTAATTCTCAACAGTCAACTACAATGGACAAAAACACTGTCCTAGATAGTCTCAGAAAATGGTTAGTTGAGTTTGTCGCATTATATATGAATTCTGCTCATGTGATAATTAACATTTTGGTTATGCTAGCGTTAAGATTATTTTTAATTCCTAACTGTATAACAGCTGGTGGTAGGACAGAGGCAGCTGAGAAGCAAGTAGGACAGCAGAGAAAATAACAGTTTACATTTTATGCTTCTACAGATACTCAGTAGAGTGGATAAGCCACATTCAGATAATTGAGATTTGAACAGATGTGAATTTGTTCTCATTAGAATTCATGATTCCAAGTCCTATAAGGTGCAAGTAAATCACTACTGAGCAGGAAATTGGATGCTTAACCTTTTCTGTCTCTTTAATATAAGCATCTCAGTCATAGCTCCATACTTAAAAAATAGACAGTTCCATAAGTCAGTTGTGCAGCTAAAAGAATCATTAATCTTTAAATATGGGATTGTTCATTCTGCACTCTGCTGGGGATTATATAGTGCTTTTCATGTACTGTACCTCGGAGTGTTTTACTAAGCAGGGAAGTATTTTGGAGATGTGTGATGAATGTGAAACTCTCATAACTGCAGCAAAGGCGGATGCACCAAGAACGATTTGTTAAATCTAAAATCTGTCACTCATGCTTGATGCTTGACATGCAGAAATCAGTGGAGAGCAAAAGATGTTGTTTATTTTTCAATAAGAATGAATAGAATTTTCCAAAGAGAAATATTTGCATAAAGAAGTTCACCAATGAATGAAAATCCTTCAAGGATTTAAAGGACAGAAGGTAGGATACAGCGGTACAGGATAAAACTTTGTATGTTTAGTTATGCTTACCAAACAGGCGTGGGAGCTTCTGGTAGACACCCAGCAGTGTTGCAGTGTTGCTGATGGGTTTAGGAATAGTACTTTTTTTTTTTTTTTTTTTTTTTTGAGATTGCAATGAACCTCACCAGATAAATAGGAGGTGGTCCTTTCCTCATTCCCTCATTAACTCATGGCTGCTTGGTTATTCCCTAGCCTGTTTTCTTTTCTTCTTCTTTTTATCTATTTTAAAATTTGCTTTTTATTTAAATAAAAATTAACCATTTTCCATGTCATCACATTTGAAGCACTAGGGAATTAAAGATAAATGAGACATGGTCCCCATCCTCCCGAAGCTCACAGTCTAGCCACAGACCCCAGAATGTTAGCACATAATTCTAGAGCAGTAGCTGATGCTCTGAAGGATGACAAAGGAAGAAGTATTTAATTTGGCTTAGGTATCACAGGGGGCTCCATACTTGAGTTGTGATTACTTACATTTTGTTTTTTAGAATGGTTTTGCTTTATTAAAAACTCCTTTTATTCATTTGTAACACACACACACAATATGAACTAAAATATTAAATGCACAGCTTGAGGAACTATAACTAAGTGAACACAACCATGTAGCCACCGCTTGATCAATAAATAAAATGCTGCCAGCTTTCTAGAAAGTCTTGGTGTGCCTCTTCACAGTCACTGTCCTCTTTATTTTCATAAATATAACCACATTCCTAATTTCTAACACTAAGAACTAAGTTTGCCTGTTCTTAAAATCTATGTGTAGGCTTCATCCCCTTATGAGCCCTTTTCAATAACATTTTTAAACATTATGCTGGATTAAGATTTATCTGTTCATGTTTCTGTTTGCTCCCATTGTACAGAAGCCACAGAGGTTTTTTTTCACTCTCTGTTTTACTCATGTGTACACCCTAGAGTTCAGTACAAGACCCAGCGTATGGATTAGCCCGGATGAAGTGTGCTACAAGAATGAAAGAACATATAAAAGACAGGAAAGCATGCTAGGATCGGGACACAGGTGAAAGAGATGCTCCTAGTTGGATAAGTGTTTCTTCATTTTTAAATGCCAGACTTCTATTTTAAATTGGCTTAATTTTCTTGGATGATGGACATTTTCTGAATTCTAAAACGTAAATTTTTTGTGTGTGTCAGGATTCAACAAGAGAAACAGAACCAGTAGGATGGCATGTAGTTTAAGAGGTTTATTGTAAGGAATTGATTTAAACGATTGTGTGGCCTGGCAAGCAAAGCCCGACATCTGTGTGGCAGGCCAGGAAGGGCAGGCTGGACCTCTCAGACATGGACTGAGACTGCTGCCCACAGGGAAATAGCTTCCTTCTCAGGGAAGCCTCAACCCTGCTTATAAGGCCTTTCAATTGATTGAATCAGACCACCCAGATTATATAGGATCATCTCCCTTACTTAGAAATCAACTGATTATGGACTTTAATTACATCTGCAAAATACCTTCACAACAACACTTAGGTTAGTATTTGACTGCATAATGGGACTGTAGCCTAGCCAAGATGACTCATCAAAAGATCATCATAATATCTCTCTCTTTCTTTCTAAAGTAATTAAATCAACTAAAATGTCTTTAAATTGACTGAATATTCATGTTTCACCCTGCTTACGAATGATCAGGTTTTGAAAATGTCACTAGAATATAGTGCCTTTGGGTGGGGTGAGGAAGATACCTTTTGGATGGAAAGGCAAAATTTATAGAAATAAGCTCTTTCTTAATGAAGTATTTACAATGGCTAATTCATGACCTTTCTTTGTTTGGCTAAACAATATTTTCTAAGTTTTCTAACATGAACATATATTACTATTTGATAAAGAATTTTAAAAGTTATACCATGGAATACTATGCAGCCATAAAAAAGGACAAGATCATGTCCTTTGCATCAATGTAGGTGGAGCTGGAGTCCATTATCCTAAGCAAACTAACAGGGAGGAACAGGGAATCAAATACTGCATGTTCTCACTTAAAAGTGGGAGCTAAACATTAAGTACATATGAACACAAAGAGGAGAAAAGTAGACATTGGGACCTACTCGAGGGTGGAGGGAGGGAGGAGGGTGAGGAGTAAAATACTACCCACTGGGTACTGTGTTTATTCCATGAGTGGTGAAATAATCTGTACATACATTCCCCCATGACAAGCAATTTACCTTTATAACAAGCTTGCATGTGTATCCCTGAAGACAAAATAAAAATTAAAAATTAAAATTAAAATTAAATAAAATTTAATAAAATTTTTAAAGGTACTGAAAATATTAAATTTCAGTGAAATGATGTTATTATCTCTAGAGTTAGGAATGAAATCTTACTGGTGAATTTAAGATCTCTAATAATTTCCCTTTGGTGGTTTTTCTTTCTTTTTTTATTTTTGTTTTTTTTTATCCTAGGAATTTGTATGATAATCAATATTTGTATTCTTTTGGATGATAGATAAGTCATTGTACTTTGAGCTCATCCTGAAGTTAAACTTAATATTCTCTCTGGCACTCAGATTTTTGAAAGTATTTTCCATAAAATAGCACTAATTTTAACTTTTAAACAACTGAAATCGCTGAAGGGAAAGCTTGCATTTAAATTTATTCAGTGTTCGAATTATTATTTCAATCTAACCGTTCCCTAAAGTCTCCCTTCACAGACGCATCTGGCATGCTGTCATTACCCTCTGGAGACTCAAGAGGAAGGGTCTTTTTAAAAATATGTTCTCTTCCATTTTGTACTGAAATGGGAATATAAACAAGTATCAGAAGCCAGCAACTTCGCACATTCCTTTCTTTGTTCACAACATTGTGCATAACTGTGGGAGGAGAATAATCCTCCCCTTTCTCTCCCCTCTCCTGGGAACAGCCTAAGGTTATGGGTCCATGTATTTCATACCTCAAGCACAGACAGCGCCCTGGCTTCCAGACGGATGTTTGAGAAATCTTGATGATGGTGTATGTCAAATATGTTGCTTAGATGTTTTTTGACTGGCCCAAGCATTCTTGACAGCATTTTGAACTATATGCAAAAATTAATTGCAGAGATTTAGACAGGAACAAAGATTAATATTGCAGTCCCAAGTTAAGGTCTATTTAAGTAGCCTAACCAGCTCCTCAGCGCTCCGAAGTTTTCTTCTCATCTTGTCCAGACTCACACACTTCCCTGGCAAAACTGAGCTTTTATGAATGCTTTTTACCTGAGCCCTAATAATCGCAAAATAATAAGAGCTAACGTTATCGTAGCTTACTATGGGTAGTGTCAATGTGTTAAGCGCTGTATGCTTTGTACCAATTAGGACTATGAGATAGATGCTAACTGACAGGAAATGTAAAATAACGGTATTCTAAATATAATTATCTTCCATGTCAGAGGAGCAGTTTAGGGCTGATGGGGCTGCTGCTAAGATACCAGGAACACTGATTTCCTTGTTCACCTTCAGCAAAGTCCTCCCAACGTGTGGTCCAAGGAAGCTGCTTAAGCTCCAACTATTATGCCCCACATTCCAGCCTGCAGGAAGGAGGAAGGAAGGAAGAATAAAAATTGTGCATCAGCTTTTTTTTTTTTTTTTTTTTTTTTTTGAGACAGGGTCTTGCTGTGTTGCCCAGACTGGAGTACAGTGGCACAATCTCAGCTCACGGCAGCCTCCATCTCCTGAGTTCAAGCTATTCTTATGCCTCAGCCTCTCAAGTTGCTGGGAATACAGGTGTGTGCCATCATGCCCAGCTAAGTTTTGTATTTTTAGTAGACAGGGTTTCACCATGTTGGTCAGGCTGGTCTCGAACTTCTGACCTCAAGTGATTCACCCACCTCGGCCTCCCAAAGTGCTGGGATTACAGGCATGAGCCACCATGCCTGGCCTGCATCAACTGTTTTTTAAGGAATTTTTCTGAAACTGGTGATGTCACATTTCTGCTTATGTAGATAAAATGTCCAAACCTAGAAAACATAATACATCATAGTATGGATTTTAGGTATCCCTGCAAATAGTTAGAAATTGAGAGTTTTTACGAACTGTTTACTGGTGCAGGTTTTTCCCATATGCGGTCCTCTTGGCCTTCACCACGGCCCTTTCAGTAGATACACCTTATTTCTCTTAGCCTCTGTTATCTACCATGATTTACTACCCCTGAGATTCTATCTCTACTTGTGGGTGAGGGTCTTCCTGGGGTCCCCAGACTCTGCCTTTCTCTTGACTACCTGTCCTAACTCTGTGGATTTATGTGATCCTCTATCAGGAACCTTTCTCCTTCCGACCCAGAGCTCAACATAACGGAGCCCTCATTGTAGCACCAGCTCTGTTGATTTCAGTAACAGAAAAAAACAGCATGGCTAATTTGGGTATTACTTTAAATCATAGAAATTTCAGTGACATGTTCTGTTTTATGATAAGGAAACAACTGAGAAATAAATGTACCAGTTTCTCTTTGTACTGAATCGTGACTTTGATCATATTACTTGATATCTATGCCTCAGTTACCTCATCTGTATAATGGGGATAACTGTAATACCTATATCATAAGGTGACTAGAGGATTCACTGAGTTAATTCATAGCGAACAGTAACTGGCATATTGAAAGCCTTCAGTGAGGATCAGCTGACACTAATAAGTATAATTTTAAGTATACTAATAATAACACATTTTCAACTCACATTTTTATGTTTTAGATTACTTGGTCATTTTATGGCCTTTATTTAGTGACTATCAAGCAAAAAGAAATCTTGCTACCTTGGGAGGACTGTTGGGGAGATAACCAATAATATTTACAGAAAACTAACAACAATATTTTACCCTTAATTGATAAGTCTCTCTTAGAGAATTACGTTCTCCCTAGTCTGGGATCACTGGGAGTTTCTGGCTGTCAGGGAATTCTAAATCAATTGTGGTTGTTGGTGAAGTAAACTTTGGACTCTTGAGGAAGGGGTCTCAGGAGTGATTTCACAAGGTAAAATGATTTGATGAATCATCTTAACAGTAACTCATTCTTGTTTTTAAGGAAGGCATGAATCACATGAATATTAGATACTATCAGGGTTTTAATGGTTTTAAATTTTTGAAAACATTGTAACATTGGCAGGTCTAAGTGTTCTGCGTATTCATCAGAACTTTAGAGGAAGCAGATGATGCACCCAAAGAGTTAAATGAAGGAGGCACTCTTTGTAAAGCTGTGGGCAGGATTAGACCATGATGTGCATATGGCAATGAACTCAGGCTTGTGATGCACCCAGGGACTGGCGATAGAAGGACTGTACACAAGGCACTTGAAGGGCCATGGCAGGGAGCAGAGCTAGGAATGGTCATGGTAGTGTGACTTCTTGGCTGGATTTGTGGCCATAGGCAGACGAACACACGTACTGCCCAAACTGCCTTCTTACCGGGAGGGCACTGGGGAATAAATACCCTGACCTCTTTCTTCCCTCATTCTGATTGCTTGCTTCCCAGTGGTCTAATGCAGTTGAAGCAACAGCACACAAGAATCGCAGCAGTGCTTCCCAGCAATGCCTCCCAGCAACACCATGTTCAGAGATCAGGCTCCTAGAGCACAGTGTAGGGCCAAGAAAGGGAGAATGATTATGGAGAGGCCTCAGTGCATAAATAGCACACTTCCATCTGCAGGCTCAGCCCTGCCCTTGCCGTGGACCTCTTCAACGGCCTGAAAATGTACAGGCACGCCTTATTTTGTTGTGTTTAACTCTACTGCTCTTCCTAGATACTATCATTTTTACATATTGAAGGTTTGTGGCAACCTGCCTTGAGCAAAATTATTAGTGCCATTTTCTCAACAGCATGTGCTCACGTACTCCATATCTCTGTGTCACATTTTGGGAATTCTCACAATATTTCAAACTCTTTTATTATTTTCATATCTATTATGATGATCTGTTCTCAGTAATCATTGGTGGTGTTACTATTATAGTTGTTTTGGAGTGCCACAAACCACGCTCATATAGAGGGTAGATTTAATCCATACATGTTGTGTGTTCCCACAGACTGGCTGTTCTCCAACTTTATCTCACTCTTCTTGGGCCTTCATACTCCCTGAGACACAATAATATTGAAATTAGGCCAATAAGGAAGCTTACAATAGCCCATAAGTTTTCAAGTGAAAGGAGTCACATGTCTCTGACTTTAAATCTAAAGCTGGAAAGGATTAAGCTTAGTGAGGAAGGCTTGTCAAAAGCCAAGGTAGGCCAAAAGCTAGTCCACTTGCATCAAACAGTTAGCTGAGTTGTGGATGCAAAGGAAAAGTTCTTGAACGTAGTTAAAAGAAATAAAAATAAGGCCAGGCATACATGGGCCTTAGGAATCCGACATGAACTCCTGATTTAAAATCCAAAATGAACTGAGAATTTGTAGACAAAGCTGAAAAGAAAATAAATCTTGGTTTGTGTACTATCTGCAGCAACCTAAAATCTCTTTATAAACATCTGGTTAAAATTGGAGATTGGGGAGATTCTGAAAGGTTTCCAAGAAATAAATTGTATATGGAAGTTAATAGCCCTGAATTTGTAACTACCCATTTAAGATGTATAAATAGCTTTGGTGTGTCTGTCTGTTGTTGTTGTTATTGCTATTGATTTATTTGGGGCCAGGTTAAAAAATTAATCATTTCTATAGGTTTGTTTGGTCTTTCAAACCTATATTTACCACAGGAACTTCAGGTTTCTCATATCAAAATCATAGGATTATTCAAGAACTTTATCCTTGGAACTGATGACTGGTACAGTATATCTATGTCATATGTTCTGAAAAGGAATATGTTTTAGGAACTTCACAAGGGATACCAATTAGTAAGTCAATCCAACAAAGAACTGTTGTAGCCATACCTCAATCATTTAGCTAAACTAAAAATTTTAACTGGCATTATTAGATTAAATGCTTAGCTGAATTTCATGATAGCTTAGAATCTGACCTTTTCTTTCCCCTTTAATTACCAAGAGAAAAGCAATGTGTATTTTTTAAAATGTGGAACTTCTGAAAACTCTGGTAAAATGTCATTCCTCCTGGTGAATCATCAATGAGTTTCTTTTTTCTTCTGATTACTGTAGTGTATAGCACGTATCAAAGACTACTAAAGAAATAAAAATTAACACCGTAGTTTACAACAGAATCACCGAACTGTGGCCCGTGAGTCAAATCCGGCTGTCTGCTTGTTTTAATACGGCCTGTGAACTGACTGTGGTTTTCCCATTTTTAAATGGTTGAGAAGTTTTAAAAGAAAAATACTGTATTGTGACATACAAAGTTACATAACATTCAAACTTTGGTGTTTATAAATAAAGTTTTATTGGAACATAACCATGTCTATTCATCTGTGTATTGTCCATGGCTGCTACAGTGGCAGAGTTGAGTGGCTGCAACAGAGATCCTATCTTTCAAAACCTGGAGGACTTAACTGTTAAGCCCTTGGCAGAAAACATTTTCCTGCCTCCAGTTCACAGGATTCTAAAGACATTTTCTTAAAGAAAGACATAGGAAATAGTATTTAAAACATAATATCCTACTATCTATTTAACCTATTAAATCTAGTATCTTTTAAAGGCTAATCCCTGTTATCACAACTGCTTATAATAAGAAATCAATTCTATATGATGATTAATAACGATCTAAAACTTCCCTATTGTTCAGTTTGTTTAGCCTCAGAAATAACATGCACCAATGGTTAAAGTCTTGCCAATACAAACATTTTATTTTAGATGAATTGTGTTTTTATCAAATGTATTTTTCTGAAAGAGTTACAATGCTTGGTATGACATTTTATAGACTATTGAAATGTGAGGTTTCTTTTAGGAGAAGACTGCTTTCTCCTTTTTGTTGGTGGGTTGGGAGGGCAACAAGCTTCAAGAAGGATTTACTTTAAGTCATAAGGAGCTTGAGAGATAACATAATCAACACTGAAAAATCTTGAAAACTCTGAGAACCAAGGATAAGAGTTAGCAAATGTGGTCCACTGTGAATAAATGCTAAATAAGAGAGCCTAGGAGAAGAAGATAATAAGAGGTAATATCTTTTCAACTTCGCGGCACTAAGGTGTCACGATAATGGAAGATCTAAGGGTTTTATGAAGGAAAAAAAAAGACTCTTAAATCATAATACCATAGTGGAACTGCAGTGAAAAAGACAAACTAGGTGCTGAGCTGTACACTATTGTGGGAAGAGTGTGTGATAAATCAAGGAAGTGGTCATAGTGTGAGAAATGAAATTCACCCAGTATTTAACACTGTATCAGAATTCACCTTCAATACAATTTTGGTGGGGTCCACAGATACCATGGATATAACTGTAGGTTTGGATTCTTTCTCAAATAGAGAAGAAAGTTTTTATTTCTTTGACAGAAGGCTTAAAAACACAAGTAAGGCATTGTCATCGATCAGCTGTAATTTCCTGTCTAACCACAAATGATTTTAAATTTAGGTTGCATGTACTTAATTTCATTCATTCTTTTGTGTATACATGTCACATGAGCTATGAATTCAGATTTGCTTTTCTCATGTCTATGAAAGCATTAAGACAATGTTCTAAGCAAATCAGCTAATATTCTGTGAGATGTTCCATCAGTCAAGAAATTATTACATTTTAAACTAACTATATGACATTCCTCAGGATCCATCTTTCCCTAAATGCTTTAAGAATAGTGTCACTACTTATTATTTCCAGTTACAAATTATGGTATATTACATTACAGAGAGACATTTTTGTAAAAAGCAAGCAAAATACAGAGGAAATAAAATAAGTCTGGGTAAATAATTTTCTGTGGAGAAAGAAAACAGTTGTCTATAATTAATAATAGAAAAATTATTTATGGCTCTAGGTATTACCTATATAATTAAGTAATAATTATTCCTTTTGCATAATAGACAAAATACTGAATAGAATGAATATGAAAAATGTCAGCTATAAATTTGAATTATTTTAACTAACATAAAATAAATACAGTTTTCTTAAAGGGAAAAATGTAGTTGATTCTCAGGCAAAGAATCTTCCATTTAAAAAGTTTTTTTAATGTAGATATAATTTTCTTTTCTTTTTTTTTTTAAATTATACTTTGAGTGCTGTAATACATGTGCAGAATTTGCAGGCTTGTTACTTAGATATACATGTGCCACCGTGCTTTGCTGCACCCATCAACCCATCATCTGCATTAGATATTTCTCCTAATGCTATCCCTTTGCTATCACCCCACCCCCCAATAGGCCCTCGTGTGTGATGTTCCCCTCCCTGTGTCCATGTGTTCTCATTGTTCAACTCCCACTTATGAGTAAGAACATGTGGTGTTTGGTTTTTTTTCCTGTGTTACTTTGCTGAGAATGATAGTTTCCAGCTTCATCTATGTCCCTCTAAAGGACATGAACTCATTCTTTTTTACAACTGCATAGTATTCCATGATGTATATGTGCCACTTTTTCTTTATCCAGTCTATCATTGATGAACATTGGGGTTGATTCCAAGTCTTTGCTATTGTGAACAGTGCTGGAATAAACATATATGTATGTGTGTCTTTATAGTAGAATGATTTATAATCTTTTGGGTATATAACCAGTAATGGGATTGCTAGGTCAAGTGGTATTTCTAGTTCTAGATCCATAAGAAATTGCTACACAGTCTTCCACAATAGTTGAACTAATTTACACTCCCACCAGCAATGTAAAAGCGTTCCTATTTCTCCACATCCTTTCCAGCAATGTTGTTTCTTGACATTTTAATGATCACTATTCTAACTGGCATTAGGTGGTATCTCAATGTGGTTTTGATTTGCATTTCTCTAATGACCAGTGATGATGGGCTTTTTGTTGGTAACATAAATGTCTTCTTTTGAAAAGTGTCTGTTCATATCCTTCACTCACTTTTTGATGGGGTTGTTTTTTTCTTATAAATGTTTCTAAGTTTTTGTAAATTCTGATGTCAGATGGACAGATTGCAAAAATGTTCTCCCATTTTGTAGGTTGCCTGTTCACTGTGATGATAGTTTCATTTGCTGTGCAGAAGCTTTTTCATTTCATTAGATCCTGTTTGTCAATTTTTGCTTTGCTGACATTGCTTTTGGTGTTTTAGTCATGAAATCTTTGCTCATGCCTTTGTCCTGAATGGTATTCACTGTCCTGAATGAAAACTAGGTTTTCCCTGGAATGCAAGTCTTGCTCAACATACATAAATCAATAAACATAATTCATCACATAAAACCAATGATGAAAAATGCATAGTTATCTCAATAGATGCAGAAAAGACCTTCAGTAAAATTCCTCACCCCTTCATGCTAAAAACTCTCAATAAACTAGGTATTGATGGCACATATCTCAAACTAATAAGAACTGTTTATGACAAACCCACAGCCAATACCATACTGAATGGGCAAAAGCTAGAAGCATTCCTTTTGAAAACTCCTACAAGATAAAGATGAACTTTCTTACCATTCCTATTCCCCATCGTATGGGAAGTTCTGGCCAGGGCAATCAGGCAAGAGAAAGAAGTAAAGGGTATTCAAATACCCAGAGAAAGTCAAATTGTCTCTGTTTGCAGATGATATGATTGTATATTTAGAAAACCCCATCATCTCAGCCCTATATCTCCTTAAGCTGATAAACAATTTCAACAAAGTCTCAGGATACAAAATCAATGTGCAAAAATCAGAAGCATTCCTATACACCAATAACAGACAGAGAGCAAAATCATGACTGAACTCCCATTCACAATTGCTACAAAGAGAAAATACCTAGGAATACAACTTAAAAGGGATGTGAAGGACCTCTTCGAAGAGAACTAAAAACCACTGCTCAAGGAAATAAGAGAGGACACGAGCAAAGGGGAAAACATTCCATGTTCATGGATAGATAGAATCAATATTGTGAAAATGGCCATACTGCCCAAAGTAATTTATAGATTCAACGCAATCTCCATCAAGCTACCATTTACTTTCTTAACAAAATTAGAAAAAACTACTTTAAATGTCATCTGGAACCAAAAAAGAGCCTGTATAGCCAAGGCAATCCTGAGCAAAAATAACAAAGCTGGAGGCATCAAGCTACCTGACTTCAAACAAGGCTACAATAACCAAAACATCGTGGTACTGGTACCAAAACAGATATATAAACCAATGGAACAGAACAGATGCCTCAGAAATAATGCCACACATCTACAACAATCTGATCTTTGACAAACCTGACAAAAGAAAGCAATGGAGAAAAGAATCCCTATTTAACAAATGGCGTTGTGAAACCTTGCAAGCCATATGCAGAAAACTGAAACTGGACCCCTTTCTTACACTTTATACAAAAATTAACTCAAGATAAAACAAAGACTTAGACATAACACAAAAACCCATAAATACCCTAGAATCTTCCATTTTTAATTACTTGATTAATGTAACACATGAATATCTATTAACTGCCTTACACTGACTCATCATAAAAGCCTCACTTAAACATTTGTTAAACACTTCATAACCTTAGGCTTATAACTTTATATTTATTATAAAATACTTATGTAAACATTGCATAACCTTCAATGTATAAACATTGAATCTATATTAATGGTAAATGGTGGCCACAGGAATGACTTTAAGAAATCTTAAAAACATCTTATTTCTTCATGGATGAACCAACAGAATTCATCCCATATTTATCCTAACAGAAGGAGAACCACCTTCCATTTTGCCAGTAAGTATGTCTCAGCACTTGACTCTAAATGAACATATTTAATTTTAATGCAGGCTTTTACTCCTGAATGTTCTGTCAAAATTCTTAGATTTTTATTGAACTGTTGTCTACTAAGGAAACTTCTGAAATTGTGAATTCTTTGGTATCAAGTAATTTTTTTCTTTTCTTTCTATTTATGAATGGAATTGATAGATTATATCTGATTTTCTCTATTAACAAAGAAATGTTTTATTTCTAGTCTTCAAATACTTGTCAAATACCTTAATAAATATTAATATTTATATAATTGAAGATTTCAACTAAGGGAAATGTGGACTGAAATGTTTGAACCTCTTAGAAATTCCCACACACTTCTCTTTAACTAGCAGCAGCTAAGTAAACTTACTAATAAAATATTTTTTTGGACTTAAAACTGTCTTATTATTTAATAGAAAGTTTAATAATTAATCAAATCAATGGAATGCCCTATGTTAATAAAAACAAAACACAAGATAATCTTTTCAATAGATGTAGAAAAAGCATTGCATAAAGTCTAACACAATCTGTATTGCAACTCTATACAAAGTAGAAATAGAAGAGAATGCCCTCAAATTAATAAAGCCCATCTATAAAAAAATACCAAAAATAACACTGTACTTATTGGTGAAAAACTAATGCTTTCCCCTTAAATCAGTAATAAGATAAGTGTGTATGCTCATACCACTTCTATTTTACATTATACTGGAGCACCCACAAGGGCCTTTAAGCTATGAAAAAAATAAATGGCATCTAGGTTGGAAAGGAAGAAGTAAATCTATCTTATTAACCGATGACATGAACTTACGTTTTGAAAATCCTGAGGAATAAACACACACACACAGACACATATACACACACACACAGTGATTAGAAATAACAAGTAAATTCAGCAAGCTTACAGGATATGTTTAATATACAAAAATCATTTGTATTTTTATATATAATCAATGAACAATTGAAAAAGCAAATTAAAACAATTTTATTTATAATAGCATCAGATAATGCTTAAGAGTAAATTTAACCATAATGTGCAAAACAAAACATTGCTGAAAACAAAGTAGTGAAGACCTAAAGAACTAGAAAGACAGCCTGTCAGCATGGATTAGAAGACTTAATATTGTTAAGGGGGTAGTACCCCCCCAATCTCCAAGGAATCTACAGATTTAATATGATCACTATCAAAATCTCAACAGCCTTTTATGCAAAAATAGAAAAACTGATCCTAAGATACATGTGAAATCTCAGGGGACCCTGAATAAGCAGATCCATCTTGAAAAGTAAAAATAAAGTAGAGAGCTTATAAATTCCAATTTCAGAACATATGTAAACATAGAGACAATGGCATAAGGATAGACATATACAACAGTTAAACAGAATTTGGCGTCCAGAAATAAATGCATACATATGCATTCAATTGATTTTTGAAAAGAATATCAAGATAATTCAATGGATGGGGGGAAGAATAATCTTCTCAACAAATGGTTCAGGACAACTTTGTAGCCACATGCCAGAGAATAATGTTGGATTCCTTCCTCGAACCATATACAAATGAAAACCAAAAATATATCATAGACCTATATGGAAGAGCTAAAACTAAAACACTTAAATGGAAACATAGATCTAAATCTTTATGACCTTGGATTAGGCAATGATTTCTTAGACACGAAAAAAAGCACAAGTGACCAAAGAAAAGATAGATAAATGTGATTTCATCAAAATTAAAACTGTTGTGCTTTAAAGAACACTATTAAGAAGGTAAAGAGGTAACTCATGTAATGGAAGAAAATATTTGCAAATCATATATCTGGTAATGAACTAGTATTCAGAAAATGTAAAGACTTCTTACAACTCAACAATAAAAAAAATATAACTCAATTTACAAATGAGCAAAAATTTGGATAGTTATTTTACCAAAGAAAGTTACACTATGACTCAGTAGTTCCATTCTTAGAGAGAAATGAAAATGTATGTCAACAGAAAAACTTGTACATGAATATTCGTAGCAACATTATTCATAATATCCAAAAAGAAGGACCGAGAGCTAAAATAGTATTACTTTTGAGGCATCAAATTTAATTGTTTCAGTGTTTTAAAGTGGCTTTTATGAAGTGTCTATGTCTGAAAGCTTCACTTTTTTCTTTCATAAACCAATGTCATCCCACATGGAAAAAATTCTGATATAATCTACATAAGAATATCATCCCCTCTTGATATTGGGGACAGAAGAGGAAGAAACAGCACCCTAAAACACTATTTTGAGAATATTTATTAAAATTATACTTTTAACTGATTTATTTTTTAAGTTTATATAAAATGATAAATTTTAGTTAACATAGACTAGCAAGAATTTTATTACTGAGCCCTACATTTACAACTGATATTTCCCTCCCTAAGCTTACTTGTTCACTTATTTAGCAAGGACAAACTGAGAGACTTCCACGTGCAATGCATATACCAGTGATGATGCATAGGTAACCAAAGGCAACACTGTTCCGCTTTATGGAGCATACACTTTGGTAAGGGAGACAGACAATAATTGACTATTTAAGTACGTGAAGGTATAAATACACTGAAATGTGAGCAAATAAAATCGCTACTAGGAGAATTTGTGACGAAGGAACCTGATTTAATTCTAGCGTGCCATGGGTTCTTAGAAAATGACCTTTGAAGCCGGGCGCGGTGGCTCAAGCCTGTAATCCCAGCACTTTGGGAGGCTGAGGCGGGCGGATCACGAGGTCCAGAGATCGAGACCATCCTGGTCAACACGGTGAAACCCCGTCTCTACTAAAAAAAATACAAAACATTAGCTGGGCATGGTGGGGTGTGCCTGTAATCCCAGCTACTCAGGAGGCTGAGGCAGGAGAATTGCCTGAACCCAGGAGGCGGAGGTTGCCGTGAGCCGAGATCGCGCCATTGCACTCCAGCCTGGGTAACAAGAGCGAAACTCCGTCTCAAAAAAAAAAAAAAAAAAAAAAAGAAAAAAAAAAAGAAAATGACCTTTGAACTGAGATTGAGATAAAAAGACATTAGTTAAATAAAGTAGAGACAGAGTAAGGGTAAGAGTGTCCCAGGCTGGCGGCCCCATCCTATGATTAGAAGGAGGTTGATATGTAAGAGCACTGTGAGAAGGCCCTCGTGTACATTGTCAAATTGGGCATGTAAGCCAGGGGGTGATGGAGTAGGCAGGGCCATATCTGTGCAGCCGGGTTAAGGACCTTGATTTCTATCCTAAGAACAATAGGAAGCTATATAGGAGCTGTGTGTTTTGGGGAGGATGGTTTGGGGACAGGATCAGATGCAGTTTTTGAAATTTCTTTGGGTGCTGTGGACAATGGATTTTAGTGGAGCAAGAGTGAATGTGGGAAGAGTCATTAGGAGTCTCCTCTAGAGACCAAATAGGAGATGACACAGCTTGCATTGGTTTGGTGATTCATAGAGAGCCATTGATAGATTTGAGAGATTTAGGATAAAATCAAAAGGACTTTTGACTTTTGGTGGGTTAGATATTAAGTGTGAAAGAAAAGTAGGAGATAACTTTAGAATGCTTTGTACCTATCTTATGTAATCGTGATGTTTTGCACTATATGCATCAACACTTTATTCTCTAACCCATTAGAATATAAGAGCTTTGAAGATAGGAGCACTTCTATCTTTTATTTTATTTATTTATTTGTTTCTTTGTTTGTTTTTGAGACAGAGTCTTACTCTGTTGCCCAGGCTGGAGTGCAGTGGCATAATCTCAGTTCACTGCAACCTTCGCCTTCCAGGTTCAAGCAATTCTCCTGTCTCAGCCTCCCAAGTAGCTGGGATTACAGGCATGAGCCACTATGCCCAGCTAGTTTTTGTAGTTTTAGTGGAGACGTTTTCCCCCTGTTGGCCTGGCTGGTCTCAAACTCCTGAGCTCAGGTGATCCACCTGCCTCAGCCTCCCAAAGTGCTGAGATTACAGCTGTGAGCCACGGCGCCCAGCCAAAGCACTTCTGTTTTTTTTCTATATGCTGATGCATATTGCACAGAGAAAATATTCTATACATACTTGGTGATATATTAGTTTGAATTTAAAAGTCTTAAAAAACAATTTAAAACATTTTTCTTCACAACTAATAATTTAGGTGCTTCTAGCAGACAGATATTATTATATCTGAGTAGGACTAAGCAATTATTTATTTTACCTGGTTGTTAAGCAGCTACTGAGGCCAGTAGTTAGATGCACAGCATATACATAATTTATTGACCCTTATTAAAAAACACAGTGAGCTGCCCAGCATACTTTAACTATGTTTAGTTTTATTACTCCCTAGAGAAACACTTTGTCATTGCGTGTACATTTTGGACTGTCGAAAAATGAATTTCATTAATACCAAATCTTTTATGATATCAATATAAATTTGGAATGTATAAAAAAATTAATTCAGCATATGCATCTAAACAGATGCCTCATATAATAGAAATGAACATTAAGGAAGGGTCACTGTGGACATTTGAAGCAGTCGAATAGGTTAAGTAATTATGAAAGAAATGAAATAGTGTGTGAGATCCCATTCTACAGCTAACATTAAATTGTAAAAAGATGAACTCTGTTGACAAATCATTAGTGCTGGCAATCTCTTATTCTTTTCTCCTTCTAAAAGATAATTATGTTAGTACCTCACTATTTTTAAAGGAGAAGGCTAAAGCCTTAGGTACCAATATTATACCAATAATACATTGTGAAATGATTTCACCCAGAGGATTGCACAATTTTTTTTTTTTTTTTTTTTTTTTTTTTTTTTTTTTTTTACTGAGTATACCTTTCTGTGTTCTGAACAATACAGATAATGGCTTTAGAAATAAAGCAATGTAAATTTATAGTCAAAAAGTTTCAGTATGCTATAGTTATGTTGCTAGAAGAATTCTTAGAGCTATTTAGAAATTTTTGAATCTATGACAGTTCTGCTGATAATCAGATTTTTCTAGTTTCCTGTCTAGACATGTGAGTACCTCAACTATTTGTATCTTGCCAGGGTAAGTTTCCTATTTGAAAAAAAAAATAGAAATGGCCATAACCACGTAAGGCTCTAGCTAATAAATACATTAGATAGAGCCTGGAAGCACTATCTTCTTTTGTCTTCTCTTCAAATACAAAATAAAATGTTCTGTTTTTAAGTCATTGTTTAAATGTTCGTCTTCCTTTGGAGAATATATGGGTAGCAGTTAGACCAGAAACTTTCAAAATTGACATAGAACATCTTATCTACCATTGTGAAGCTGATTTCTCTTAAATTATGTATGAATATGCCATAGGAAAATATTAAAGTATCATTAGAATTAAAACAATGAATACTTGATTTGTCACAATATTCCCCTGCTTCCCCAGATTCTAGGGGCTTACCATGCCAGAACTTGGATGCACCTTACTTATGCGTAATCAGATAATATTTTAAGCAGATGGAATATTTGAGATGTTAGAGGCATTAAGTGATTTTATATTATAAGCATCTGAGAAATGAGGAGGGAAAGAGAAAAAAAGCTGAATTTTGGACAATGGGGAATTGAGATTGGGAGAATGAATTAGGGAACAGCTGCTGTGTAAAGAAAATTAGGGTAGGGAGAAAAGAATTCTCAAGATACTAGCTGTGCATTAAAATGCATTTATCTATGAAAGACTGAGTAAAGAATTGGGATATTCTAATTACTTTTTTTCCTGCATTAACTGTGATTCCATGAATTTAACACCTCACTGAACTTGGGCCACTTGAGGCCCTTGGATTTATTCAGACTACACACACTTACACACATTTATATATGCATACAATCTCACACATACATATGGTGAATACCCATTGAGTTGACGACATATACAAAATTTTAAAAATGCATTTATTTATGTATTTCCTTGGTATACAGTAGCTAAATTATAAAAATTGGCTCTCATCAGCTTCCAGTTACCAAGATACTATTGTTTGAGCACAGACCCAGCTAGATGGCCTCTTTTATTGAATTGCATATGAGTTAAAATAAATGACAGGTAACTAAGGAAATTGCCATGTTATTTTTGTACAACAACCTAGAGAAAGCATTGTGAGCCAAGAGTAGACTTTGTGATTCTCAGTCTCTTTCTAGGCATTCCAACTTTAGATTTTAGCAGTGCCTTTTGTGTAAATATACCTTTGATAGATAGGAAATCCTTTCATTCATGAGCCTGGAGTGTATGGGTCAGTTAACTGAGGAGTAGCTGTAATGAAAGCTAGCTGGGATTTATTTGATTCTTTCCATCTTTTCTTCCTAACTCACTGTGAGAACCTAGGCAGCATCCACTCAGGAAAACAAAACAAAACAACAACAATGACAAAAACACCTATGGAATCGGTTTGTATTCAGCTGTACTAAGAACTCTGTGGAGAACACTTAAATGGTAGAGTGAGACATGCATTGAGTTCTGTTGTAACTCTTCCCCTTTATTCCATGGGGCTCTTCACACTAAAGGCTGATTGCTTTCTAAACAGTGTATTTGGGCAAGTAAAGTTGAATAGCTTTATATTGTCCTATCCTCCATCTTAAGATGGAACTTATGGGTAAGGTCTTATCAGAATATATCTTCATACATTGCTACTGGAGTATAAGTAGGTGCAGTCTTCCTTGTGGGAAAATTCTGTATGATTCAGAGTTTCAAAATTGACATCACATTTTGTCCCAACAATTTCACTTTTAGAAATTTATTCTAAGGGGAAAAAATAAAAACTGCATACAATGATGTATATATAAGATGCTAATCAGAAAATTATTTACAACAGCAAGAAACATGTAAATATCTAGCACTGATTAGATTACAGTGTACTATACAGTACATCTATGTAAATATATACTAGGTGATCATTAATATTTATTTTCTGTAACATTTATTTATTAATCATGAAAAATAATAAAAATATGTTAATGAAAACAAAGCTACAAAATATATTATGGATACTTCTATTATCTAATTTTGCTTCTCTGTATTTTTCAATTTTTATTATAAGTAATAGAAGCCAACTCTAGTTAAGCAAAGGGGAATTTCTTAAAAGAATAATGAAAGCTAGCTGCCATGTGTGTACCTATGCAAGAATCTTGCATGTTCTTCACATGTACCCCAAAACCTTAAATGCAATTTAAAAAAAAGAATAATGAAAGCTGGCTTGGGATTTGTTCAGAACCAAGAATCAGATGAGGGCTGGGAAACAGGAACCACTGTACAAGAATTAGGACAGAATTACCTTCAGTAAATGTTCTTCATTTGAACAGAATCACCGCTCCTGCCTCTGCTGCTGTAACAAATGAGCTGCATACTTCCTCTCACCTTTGCATCACTCAAGATTCAGAATCCCGAAATAAATAGTATTGCTGGCCCTGCTTATGCCATATCCCAGCCCCTGGCATTTTAGGAAAAGTAAAGAATCTGAGGATTTTCCATTTTCTGCTTTTCATTTTTGAATGTAGTAACCAGGAATTGCCCTTCTGACAAGCTATCAGGCAACAGGAGTAAAGTAACTTCCCCAGAGAAAATGAGAATGGAAGAAGTAGGTGCCTGGTATTGCTCTAAATGGCAAATGTCCACCACAATATTTTACCTTTAAAAGTAAAAGTTATATTGAAAAGAAGAAATTGACTTACTGGACATCTATAGTAGGTATAGCATTGTTAGTTGGTTGAGGAGTCAAAAAGAATTACATTTTGCTTATTTTCCGAAAAGAAACATCAATTTAAATGTCTACTATAACAGGAGACAGAAATTATTTCCTCTCATACAGGAAAACAGGATATGCATTATAAGATCATTTATCAGTATCTGTCTGTTTATCTCAGGAGATCTAATGTTTCCTCTCTTGCAATTCATCTTTAAACTTTGAATATAAATCCCCTGTGTGTCATTGATGATAATGGTATTTCAGAAGAACTGTGCTAAGCTCTATCATTGTCATTCTTGATTTGAAAAAAAAAAATCGTATTTATGAAAGCCATATAAGACAATTGATAGAAATGTAGTTTTGCCAACACCATTTGAAAATAGCTTAAAATAATTTCACCATCTGCTCTGTTACAGAGACCATGAGGTGTCCTCCAAGTAGATCCTCTCAATGCAACCTTGAGAACCCTAGCCCATCTGCTCTAAATTAAAAGAAAACTAGATCGTACCTGGGTACTTGGATCAGAGCCAATATATCTCTAGGATGCAATGGAAAGGTTGAAATGATTTGAGATAACTTTTGTGTCACTGAGTTTGATGCACCATAAAGTTGAGAATATAATTGCAGGTGGAGTGCAAGCGAGAGATTGAGTAGGAAACATCGCTCCATATTTTTGCTTGTCTTCTGTCCACCCTTAAGTATAATGAGATTATAAAAACCTGGAGCTAAATAAAATCTTTAACCAATTAGTATGTACTTGCTGTGAGCACTGATGGAAGTGGCTCTGAAAACTGATCTTTTAAAAAATATCATATTATTTAAGTCTCTAAAACTGTATGGATATTTGTGTTTTCCAAAATGAAATTGAGTTTCTAACAATTTCTGTGGTTTTGTTTATAATTCATTCCCTCCTGTTTTAGAAATAGTTGTGTTTTCCCTGAAATTCCTTTATATTAGGATGTTTAGTGGCAAGACTTTTAATGATATTATTATTATTATTGAAAGAGAGTCTGACTCTGTTGCCCAGGCTGAAGTTCAGTGGTGTGATCTCAGCTCACTGCAACCTCCACTTCCTGGGTTCAAGCCATACTCCCCACCTCAGCATCCTGAGTAGCTGGGACTACAGGCATACGCCACCATGCCTGGCTAATTTTTATATATTGTTTATAGAGATGGAGTCTTGCCATGTTGCCCAGGCTGGTCTTGAACTTCTAGGCTTAAGTGATCTGCTCACATCAGCCTCCAAAGTGCTGGGATTACAAATATGAGCTGCCATGCCCAGCCTAATGACATAATTGTATTCACTATTATTATTTTGTTTCTCAAAATCAGAGGAATCTGATATCATCCTGACTGACAGTTTTCTATGGCAAATATTGTTGCCTACCCATAAGCTGACTCCAACTCATGCAGCAAGATAAGATTCTTTGTTTTAATGGAAGGTAAGACTTTCCTCATCCTAGGAGTTAAATCATGATTGCTCTAAGGCAGTCATGGTCATTTCATTCCCCTCTGTTAGAGATACATCCGAGAGTGAACATGTAATCCAGCTCTGGTCAATAAGACATATTGAGAAACCTTTTGAATGGCTTCTGAAAGAGATCCATTTCCTGGATAAAAAGAGAGAAGATCAAGAAGAGAGAAGAGAATGATATATTTCCCCTGCTACATCATTCTTTCCATGACTGTGGTTGTGGGAGGCTTTGATATTTGGAGCTGAAGCAGCCATCTTAACATCCATGAGATAAAAACCTATAGAAAAATATTAGAAAGAAAGGACAAGAAGATAGAAAGATTTAGTTTCTGATAAAATGTTTGAACCACTGTAACAAAAAGTACCACCTTCAGAGTTCTTGTTATATGAGATAATTAAATACCTTCATTGATTAAGCCACAGTTAGTTGAATTTCTCTATGTAATAGCTGAATTCACCCTAACAGAGATAGATCCTAAATATTAGCTGAATTATACTGTAAATGGTCCTCAGGTTTCATGTTTGGCTTTCCCATCATGCATGTTTGACTTTCTAATAACACATATTGATCAGAAAGTATGTAATGTATATAGAAGCAAATATCCTCACATTGACTGTCACATACTTAATTCAACTTTTAATGCCTCAGTTGACAAATATTTCTAGCTATTATATCATAGTACTTCCTTTCAGCCAACCATTTGAGGTAAATAAACATCTTTACAGATCAATATTTGCTTAATTACTTCAATATTTTATTACATATCTCCTCTTCTTATAAATGAATAGAAAACAGAGAAGTGAAAGCATTTAGAATAACTTTTGAATGAAATGTTGATTGCATATAATTTACATAATTGAGATAAACATGAAATAATTAGATGTGTTCAAAAAAACATGTACCTTTCACCTTCATCTGATGCCTATTGGACTAAAGTTAATTCACTGTGGGTTCAATTATGAAGAAGAATAAAATAGAATATAATGTTTATTATAAAATATTTGCAGCATGTATTTAAAGATGGTGTTTAAAGTCAAGGATTAAACAGGCACTTTTGAGCATATTTAGATGCCTAAGATTATAACTTTATCATTATTTCAACAAAAAGCTGTTGAACGTTCAATGTATGATAAGTTGGTAGATATCTAGTGACAATCAAGATAAAATATAGTTCCCTTTTTTCTAAAACTTGTAACCTAGTGGGGCATACAAATTTACATTTTGAAATTCTCTCACTGGGTGTTCTGAAGAATTGAATATAATCATTGTTATTGTAGGAGAAGATCTTGCTTAGTTCGTCAAGATCTATGAGGGTGTCTCTGAAAGAAGCGGCATTTAAACTGACATCAAAACGATTAATAAGAATAAGACTAGAAGTTAGGAAGTAGTCTGTGTGAGAAAGAACATATGTGAGCCAGGCGCTGTGGCTCACACCTGTAATTCCGGCACTTTGGGAGGCCAAGGTGGGCAGATCACAAGGTCAAGAGATCAAGACCATCCTGGCCAACATGGTGAAACTCTGTCTCTACTAAAAATACAAAAATTAGCCTGGCATGGTGATGCATGCCTGTAGTCACAGCTACTAGGGAGGCTGAGACAGGAGAATTGCTTGAACCCATGAGGTGGAGGTTGCGGTGAGCTAAGATCTTGCCACTGTACTGCACCCTGGTGACAGAGCGAGACACTGTCTCAAAAAAAAAAAAAAAAAAAAGAAAGAAAAGAAAAGAAAGAACATATGTGAAAGCTGTGAGACAGCTGAGAGAACTCCACAAAATCTAGTATGGTCAAGGAATTAGAAAAGAAAAGAGAGGATGGTGAAAGATGGGTTTGGAGGAGCTAAGGGGTGCCCAGAACATGTAGGTCATTATCTCCCTAGACACAAAGGGAAACATGGAAAGATTTTAAGAAAGGAAGTGTCATAATTTTGTTTTTAAAAGACTCCCTGCAGTATTGTGCAAAATGAACTTGAGAGGAGCAAGAATAGAAGACATAAGATTCCTGCAGTAGTCCTTGTAAAAATAAAGGTGTGAGGAGAATGGACTTGGGAGAAGTGAACAGGTTCAAGAGATGTTTAGGAAAGAGAATTAAGAGACTTAGGCTTCAAAGGAATAAACATATGTAATTCCTCATCCAATCTGAAATGATTTGGAGAATAAAAATTAACAATCAAGTCCTAGTTAAATAAAGACTGTCCTGTGAAAAGACAGAACATATAGTCACTCTGGGCCCAAGAGTTAGTGGAGAACAAGGAAGAACCAAATTCAACACCTAATCCTCTATTCAACATGTAAATTTCTTACCGTAATTACCTTTTCCCCTGGCCAATCTCAGGAGTCACTTAAATTCTTATGTTAATTTATGAAATAGAAGACATTAGACTCCAATAGCTAATTTTTCTGATACTCGGCATCTCCCGCATAGGCTTGGCCCCAAGGATTTAATTCTTAGAGGGAAACGTATGGTGCTTATAAGACTTTAGATGACATGAGCAAGCCCTGTTTTTATAGAGCATGTTCCTTAGCTTTCGGTTTTTTTGTTTTGTTTTGTTTTGTTTTTGTCTTTTGTTTTTGACTCTGCTACAGAAAGAAATCTATGTTAAATGCATTCTTTTTCCTAGGCCCTACTGCCATTTAGGGGTCAGATTTAAAGATCATTCAACTGGAACAGGGACAACTACTGAACCTAGCCTTTAGCCAGTCTCCTCTCTAGAGATTTACAAGGGCAGCTGCAAAGAGTTTCACTTAATTACATAGTTCTACAAGGTATTTCTGTCTTTGTATACTGTCCAGGATTAAATGTGTTTGTGCTGTCATGCAAAAGCTTCACTGCTATGCTGAATATTTCATCTTACTTCTGCCTGGTCTATACATAATCATACTCTGCTAATTGCACTAAAAAAATACTGTTCCTCTTATTCCCTCTTCTCTTTCCAGGTAAATAATTTGTTTTATAATACCTAGTTTTATTTTTGTGTTCAGGTTTTTTGAATAAATTGTATCTTCTAGCAATATTTCCTAATTGTTAATATCATCAGTTTCTATGATTTACCTTTCTCATGTATCAGTCAAACAATAGTCTTCCTACCAGAAATAAGGAAGGAAAATATTCATTTTAAAAAGGCAATATTACAAAAGTTTAGAATCAATTAACTGAAAACAAACTGAAGGGTAGTTCTGCTTTAGGAAGAAAGTGGCAATAACAGCCCTCCGTCTACCAAGGAAGGTACTAAATCCGATGTACTATACAAGATCTCCAATAAAATAGCAGATGATTCAGCATCTTGACTACTTTGGAAGAGTCATATTTTCCCAGGTTTATATAGAAAAAAATGGCCTTTTTGGTATTATATATGGCAATACTTTCAATTAACCGATATTATAATAAAATTAATATTAAGACACAATAAACTGCAAGTTATTGATGTTTGTTTAGAATCAACAAGGAAAAATTATTCATTCATTTATAATGAATGAATGGATGCATTCATTCATTCAGTATGTGTAGTTTGAGTACCTTCCATGTGTCAGCTACCATGTTAAGCATTAGGCAAACAAAGATGATTAAGATATTCTTCCTGCCCTGTAGCAGTTTCCAGTCTAGCTTGTTATAAGCAAATAGGTACAATTAAGTGTTGTATATAATCTATTACCATCTCCAAAGTGTATAAAAAGTAGTGGCTACTTTAACCTGTATAGATAACAAAACAGCTGTATAATGGAATGGATGCCTGAGCATAGTTTATGGCAAACAGTTTTCTTTATGAAATGAAGAGACCAGAGTTAGTGTATTCATATTGGGTGATTGGCTGAGCCAATGTAACAAAAAGACCCACAAATACAGTGACTCAAAAAAGATGACTCCTACATATAGTACATAAATAGGAAGGTAATCCAGTGTGAATAAGCAGCTCTGCGGCATAGTCTGTTTGGAGACAGGGTTTTAACTGTTTTGTAGTTCCACCAATAATTAGGGTATTACACTAGAGCACATGGACTGCAGGTAAACATTCCTGACCGAAGTAAGTGGGGCAAAGAGAAATCAAAGAACAGGTACATTCTTTCAAGAATATAACGTACAAATTTAACATGTCACTTCTGTTCATATCCAGTTATCTACAACCTAGTGAAACAGCCATGTCTAACCACCAACAAAGTCAGAAATGTAGTTTCTAGCTAAATGACCCTGCTAAATAAAATTCATGTGCCAGAGGAGGCAATTCTATTACTTCATAGGGAGAAGGAAAAATGGATTATTGAGGAAAATTAGTCTCTGACACAACTTGGAAGAATGCTGAGGTGGAGCAAAAAGCAAGGGTATAATATAGTTATGTATTGACGTGTAGGGTTATATGCATATAATACATGGAAGTTTTTAAAATATTGAACATATATAGATTGATTATGATTGGGACTTAAAATCGTTACATAGATGTTTAAGCAAAACACCTAATCTTTTTTCTCTTCTAGAAAGATAAATGTGTTCAACATTCTGGGATCGATTTAGGTACTTGGCTAAAACCAGCTCTGTGGTCTTATGAAAGTCACTGATCTTTGAGCTTTAGATTTCTTCTCTCTATACTGGGAAATGGGAATAACCACATGACATCCTTGTTTTTTTTCTTTCTGTATAAATGTCTTATGACTCAGTATTTAATGCTACTTTCTCCTTATTTAAAGTGAAATGAAACACATGAAATAAGTGTTTAACCACTAGATCTTCAGCAGAATTTTTTTCTGTAGTGAGATGGAATCACCAGAAATATTCTTTGTAGTACAAAGAAAGCATTTCAAGTGAATATATTCTTTTATTGTGTCACCTGCGATACTCATGCTTTTACTGCTGGCTAAAAAAAAAAAAAAAAAAAAAAAAACAGATAATTTCTCATCTGAAGTACCAACACTGGCATTTTTGAAGCTGTATATGTGACATATCTTCAATATCCTTACTTGAACACATGTTCACGGAGTTTGATGTGATCTTTAGCAAGAACTCAATTCAAAAATTAAACTAGATTTAAAATTTAGAAACTTTTTTTAGATAAGGGTTATATGATAAGCAACTAGTGGCTTAAGAAGTGTAGTACTTACTATTTATTATTTCATCTTTGTTTTTTGAAGTGTATCTAGTCTGTTTGCAAATGTGGTTGCCTATTGGCAGAGGCTTCGTTTGTGTTAACTTTTTAATTTGAGAAGCAGATGAATTGGTGTGGTGATATGCTTAGCTTAGGAAAATAGGTATGGTAATATCCTAAAGGAAATTCAACTGTTTGATTTCAGTGATCAATTGTGAAAAAACAGACTAGCTTAAACATACTGGCTCATTTCTTTCTTAAAAAATAAGTAAATTAATAAAACCATGCCTCTGCCTCCTTGCTGGTTGCTTCTTCAAGCTTTCTAATATTCACTATGTACTGACAAAGGAACTCAATTAGCTGGCCACTAGAGATGTTAGGAATTTGCCCAGAGGAGAAAAATCTTTGGGTCAATTTCAAACTTTGTGATGGATACCAGAGTGATTTATACTTTGTAAAGTAATCCTTTAGCCATAAAAAAAATACATATTTTGTTTAACTAGAAGAAACTATACAGGTTTGATGAGATAGCCTATTTTATGTAAAAAAAAAAAAAAGTTTTTCTGTAGCTGCAGTATAATTTTGATTTGGCCGATGATAGCATGAGGCAACTGGAAGCCAAAGCAATCATAAACCCAGTCACACATTTGTTGGAACCACAACGTTGGAAGAGCAGATTGCAGTGAGTATGTAGGTGCGCCCCACTGCTGCGTCAGTCCAGGCCTGCACAAAAATGAATAAAATGAAGCCAGGACAAAATGAGTCTTCTCAGTACACCCTATTGCCATTTTTGCAAATTACTTGTAAGTTTTAGATTTAGAGTTTGTAGAATCATCTAGCATGGGCCTTTCACTTGGATTTTGTCAAGCAGCAGAAGAAGAGCATACTTAAGCATTAGGCCTTCTAAAGCAAGCCAAAAACAAACAAAAAAAAAATGGTTGAAACCTAATTGACTTTCACTGGGTTGTTGTATCTTTCTTTTAGGAGTTTGTAAACAGAGTTGGACTACATACTTCTCTTTAATAAGATAGGTTTTAGTGTCACCTAATTTCCGAATAGCTGTCTCTTCATTGCACTCATCATTCATCCAACGTTTGTCAGAACATGAACAGGAGTGAGAACAGGAAACAAGGATGACACGGAGGAGGTGGAAGGAGCTCCCTCGCTGGCATGGAGGTGCATGGATGTAACTGGATTATTTTGTTTTGTTTTCAAATCATAGACTCATGAAAATTTATTTTTTCTCTGTTTAAAAACGAGTAAGACTATGCTTAAAGAAGTTACAGGTTTACAAATAACTAAGCAGAAAATACGAAGAGTTTTTATCTTTTGCATTTTTCAAAACGAGAATTAATTTCACTGTTTCCATTCAATGAAAATAAAGTGTCTTGTGCATAGGATTTTAAGAACAGAAAACAAGAATGATAGGGAGGAGCCAGAAGGAGCTTCAAAAAACTACCACAAACTACCACATCTTTTTCAAGTCAGCTCTATACAGTCTCACTGTAATATTCATATGTCTTCTTTTTATGACATTCCAGTGGCAGACATGGCAAGTGTAGAGAGAATGGACAGAGTGGTACAATTGTGATCAACTGTGAACATAAAGTATGGGCTGAACAGTTGTAGTCAGTTGTGGACTTGATTATAGCTGTGAAATTGGAATCAATCAGGGATGTAGGTATGGGCTGTGAAATTGTATCTCATCATGGGCCAGTAGTACGGAGTTGTACAGTTAAAATGAATCACGAGCCTATAGTGTGGGCTATGTATGTGTTTTCATTAATTGTGGGCCAATAGTGTGGCAACTGTAATCAAATAAAAAGGAAGAAGGGACTCCACATTTTATTGGAAACCTGCCTTGTGCGTGGAAATGTATTGTGGACTTTATGTGTTTTTTATTCAGTTCTCATAAATGACGTGAAGTAGGCATTATGATTACTATGATGAGAAAATAGAAGATTAAGTAAAGTATCGCCAAACTCCACATGTGTAAAATGGGGCAGGTAGTTGAACAGCAAGGCCTTTACTGTTTCCATACTGTCACCCCTTCTATCTATGACTTCACTTGTCAGAAATGGCAACTGTGTGACATCTCAGGCTGGTAGCAGACCTTAACTGACCCCAGAACATTTTGGCACCCCAGACTTGGTCATGAATTTCTTCTCTCTCCGTGGTAGCAGTCATTTTCAATCTACTTTATTGGCATATAAAGTAGAAGTTATTTGCCACTCTTAGTCTTAGTCCCAGTTATAAATTACATTTATTTAAAATTGCTTGTCTTCATCATATCTTCTTTTTACCCTCTTTTTCAGTATTATCTCAAAAAAGTCTTCAGTGCTAGCCTGAGCAGGTCCTTATTTAAGGCTATGAGCTTCAGATATTTGTTAGCCTGTGCATGCTATCCTAAACACTAGCAGACTTGTAACTAAAATATGCCTCTAAGTACCTCCGACAACACCTCTCCCTAACTTGTGTGATGAATAAAATTAATTCCTCTTCTCAGCCTCACTGGGCTTGAATGCAGGAAAGGAGTGTTATATAATGGAAGGCCTGAGAAAAAAAAGCCTTTTTTTCCTAACAGTCCTTGAGGCAGCCCTCGAAGCACACCTCACAGGTAAGCATTAACAACAACACAGCATTTTGATCTTGTTCTCAGCTGTTTCAGCTCAGCAGCATCTTCCTGAGAATTTATAATGGCACAGGACCTCTTCTTTTATGGATTCTAAAATATTCTTTAGTACTTGCATAATCTTTCATCCACCCTAAATGAAAATACAAGCTAAGTAACATTAGTTATGCAAATATCACTTAAAGCCTCCTGAAATACATAATTAATAAGCACTATATTTGCTATAGGACTGTGGCTTCAAGATAATTTTTGCGTAGGCTCAGCAATACAATCTCCCTTAAAACCCATCTCAGATAGAAATTCTGGAGCCACCACTGGCTTTAGAATCCACAGAGTATGTTATTTTCTTTCTTTTAACTATAATTGTTATTTAAGTACTTGTTGTAAGGAAGAGACTCTGCTATTTCATGTAGTGGGATTTCTTGTACTCACATGAAGCCTAAAATAGCGAAATCATTCAGCCTTAATCAGGTGGGAAACATAGCAAAGCCATAACCCCAAAAGGGCAAGCCCTCTGGGGTCAATGAGGCCACAGGACCTTAATTCTTGTGCTTTATGGTTGCCCGCAGTCAGATGTTCTGTTGGTCTCTTTTCTCTATGCAAATTAGCTGTACCATTCTCCACTACGTATTGTTTACTCCTGACTTATGCTTCCTCTCAATTTCTGCCTCCTCATAACCTGGGCCCATGATTGGTCTATTACAGATTCTTCAAAATCATCTGCATTCTATTTTTTTCTTTGACTCCCATTGCTGTCAACCTCTCATATATCTTTACGTTTCTGAGAGTAACAAAGTGACCTAACTAGTCAAAACTTAAGAAGTAAGCATCCATATTCAAATACTTACAGGTAGTTGCCATTATTATATTTACGTAATTACACCCAGTTTTTTTTTAAAAAAAACATATGTGCATGTAAAAGATGATTACATAAAATTGGGGCCATATTGTATGTACTTTTCCATTCTCATTGATCATATGACCATATATCACTGGCATTTTCCAGTGATTTTAAATGTTAAAATTGTGACTTTTAATGGCTCTACTTTGAAAACCTTAAACTTCAACTTTATATTGGAGTTTTCCTAATATCTTCCTTTCTTATACTTAGTAAGAGATATTTTGGTATCATAGGGGTCATCATTAATTTTGCAGCAAGACAGAGAAAGGCCATTGATTTCTTCTCCTTGACTTCATGTTCTGTGATACAGCCATCTTCCACTGAAGGCAAAGCTTCCTCAACCACTGGTTGAGCCCCAGCGACACCTCATACATTACTCATTAGATGTACAACATAGGATTGCCCTATGCCACACATGAAATATTGATGGTTGCTAATAAATTCACTAGTGAGCACAGGTAGACATATTAATTTTTAATTTACAATCAGAGTGCAGAGTGAGCAACATGCTGCTTTGGCAGAACTGATCAACTAGGCTCTTTATACTAAGATCAGTGACATTTTTTTCAAGAGCATGAAATTTTGAAGAACATATTTCCCTTTACATTTTATTGATGAAGTTTTATTGAAAGGTAAAGGCATCTCATAAATTTAAATATATCCCATCTTGATTAATGTATATTATAAACATGGATATAAATAGTCTAATAACCAAAGTGCTTAGATAACATAGAAATTTGATTAAGTTGATGTTATGGTCAACTTAAACAAAACAACCAAATTTGATTTGGGTAGTATTTATTAAGCACTGAATATCTCCCAAACACTCTGTTGGATGCTGCTGTATTTATCAGAATATCTTTCTCCCTAACTCCTCATAGCAATTAAACTGAATGTTACTATTGTCCCCATTATGCAGACGCTAAAATTGAGAAGGCATTTGCACCAACACACAACTATAAATTATAGAATTTTGATTTTAACCTATACTTTCTCATTCTGAGTCCATTCATTTAAGCATAAATATTTACTGAGCACTTTGGATATGCCAGAGGTTGTGGCTGACACTAGGAATACAATGGTGGACAGACAACTCCATTACCCATGGAATTGTAGCCCAGTGGGGGACACATATCCAAATAAATCATTAAAAATACAAATATAAATTATGCCACAAAGGAAAATCACAGGATATTATGAGATTGTGTAACTGCGAGAATCCTTTTCTATATTATTTATAGCATAAAATAATATACTTAAAGATATCAGATTGATGCAAAAGTAATTGCAGTTTTTGCCATTACCATTCGTTTACTCTTTATTGCTTAAAAATATCTTTATGTTAACAACTCCTATTTACTGAGTACTTACTACACTGAGTATGCCATGTTAACCTTTATACAATTTATTTGAATCAATCCTCTCAACACCCCTGAAGAGTAAATGCTGTATTTGTCTTTAACCTACTCATAAGTATACTAAAGATTAGAGAGGTAAAGTAATTTATCCACGGGTGCCATGCATAAACTCGTATTTCACCTCTACCTGATTTGTCTGATTTCAGTCCACTGCGATCCTATTCAGGCATGAGTGTTTTGTGTTCATTTTCCTAGCAGTGTACATTTATAACTTTTACATTCTTCCTTTTCTTTATTTCTGTTATTTTCCTACCTCCTCTGTATTCATTATCTGTTCCTTGCAGAAAATGTTTGCTGACCTCTGCTCTAATGTCACCCCTTGTGATAACAAAACTGTAATACATTATATTTGGTAAAATGTGTCATATGGGAAAATTAGAAATGACAAAAATATATGTGGGCCACAGGGTAAAAGTATTACCCACTGATCTGCCTGCAACCCTCTACATTTGATGCCTTCTTAACTGCGGAGTAGGTACATGCCCAGCTCTTATCACCTATATTCTTCCATAAAATGTTTTTCTGCTTTCTCAGGACCTATACTTCTCCACATCTATTTTCTAGAATCTTATGTTCCTCTTATCTTTAGAGTTTTCTATTAAGTGTATTAGTTATCTTGATATAAGATTCATGGTTAAAGAAACTCTACTGAGAGCAACATTATTAAGGTAGCCAAATTCTTTTTCCTGAGTAGCATAGAAAAAATTGAACTAATGGCAATTGATGTATAATCTCCAAAATAAATTTCTGACTCGAGATTGTACCCCGTTGCGTTTTCCCTGATCTTTTGCCCTGTTGTTCTCTCAGTTTGTTCTTCATTCTTCTTCCTCCCTCTCCATCACTTCCTCTGTTTTTATCATTTGTTTTTCTCAAAGGTATGCATTATATGCAAGATAAGCTAACATTTTCAAAAACTAGTTTTTCACTCCTGTTTATATTTGATCAAGTCTACACGATTAAAGAAAAAAAACCTAATAGAGTCCCTTTCTGGCCAGGAACAATTTGTATAGTTACTTACAGTCACCTGCCCATTTTGGGATTAGCAAACAATGCAGGGGAAATGGAGACCTTATCTCCCACCTTTCTTCCTTTCTCATAACCCAGCCATCCCTATGACAGTGTATCCTTTTCATACTTTAACATGCTCTTCAAATCTCAGTGCATCATTAACATCAGTACACATGAGACCAGGTATAAAGATGTTCATTGGTTCTCAGAACTTAAAGAGCTGAGGAGGTACTGAGCATGAATACAAGCTTAAGCTGCACCTGTCGTTGAAATACATCAAGACTGATAAGATAATGAATAAAGTTAAAAGAGGGGATACTATAAAGAAGGACTGAGAGAAGTGTGCAGGTGCACGTCTACGATGAGACAACCTGAGGGATAGCAACGGACTGCTTAAGATTTCAAATTAGTTTTCTCTTTTAAGAATATTATAGGCTTACATATTAGAAACAAAAATACACATATCCAGAATAAAGTCAGTTTCAAAAATTTCTTATTTGCTCAATTTGTACAGTAGTCTACATTTTTAACCTTTAAAACGGCAATACAAATATAAATTATGAAGCACTTTTTGATAGGTTTTAGAGTATTTTGGAGAACTTGGTCAGTGTTTTAAAACCAACTATCTTCCCACAAAATATCTAACTCACGTAGTACTTCCCCATCTCTGTTCCCTAATCTATAAACGGTAAAGGTTGAGCCATGTCATCTGTAAAGGGCCTTTAAGCCTTAAAATTCTCAAGTTCTGTCTATATAAAATTCAAATAATCTTTATGCTGAATGTAATGTCAAGTGGCAGCAGTTTACAAGATATTCCGTGATCTTGAAAAATAATGTTTTCAGAATAGCACTAGGTAAGATTTTAAAACAAACAGCAAGAGAAACAACAATACTGACCACATCACAGGAGATCTTCTTCAGATTTCTTAAGTAGTATGAACTCTTTAGGTATCGTTCACAGTTTCACTTCTTAGAAAGGAAAATGTATAGAAGAAAGAATGGTTAGTAAATATGAGCAGAAGGCAGAATTTAAGCCTGGGAAATAATTTGTCCGAGAAATATAGTCCTAGGGGAAACATGAATTTGAAAGTGATCGCATACGGTATTTTAGGGTATGTGTATTTTTGTCTGTGAAGTGTTTTAATAAATACTAATAAATACTGTGACATATTATTCTTTATAATAATTACGTATACCATGACTCCCTTGAAATATCTAGTTATTAGTTTCGCTGTCGTAGCCAAGGTCGTATATAATTAAGCTGAAAATGTTAAACAATGGCATTCACTTTTCTGGTCTACCCAATTAGGAGAGAGTTGTTAAACACTGGAAGAAATGCCTCCGAGGAACTTTTCATTTCCATGATACTCCGTGCAAGTATTGAACTGAATACATGAATGAATTCTAACAGGCAGAAATTATTTTAATACAAGATACTCAAAGATTACTTTTGACCTTGAAGGGACATGTTTTAAGAATTCTCCTTTTCATTATGACCATTTTAAGTTTTCTAAATTCAAATTAAGGTCCTGTCAGAGATTTGGAGTTAATTGTGACTTATGAACTTATTCACTGAAATATATCTATACATTGTTGTTGTTTTTTTTTTTTTTTTTTTTTTTTTTTTCCAAAGAAGGCTTTTATTCTCTCAGGCTGGAGTGCAGTGATGCGATCATAGCTTGAAGCAGCCTTGAACTCCTGCAGTCTTTTGAGTAGCTGGGACTACAGGCATGTGCAACCATGCCCAACTAATTTTTTTTTTTTTTTTTGAGATGGAGTCTCATCAAGCTGGTCTTGAATCCTTGACTTCAAGCCATCCTCCTGCCTCAGTCTCCCAAAGTGCTGGAGTTTGCAGGCCATACAATTTTAAAGAAACCAGTGTGCAAAGGTTCTGTCATTTAATCAAAAGATTTTGGGCCGGGCACTGTGGCTCACACCTGTAATCCCCGCACTTTTGGAGGCCAAGGTGGGTGGATCATGAGGTCAAGAGATCGAGACCAAACTTTGGAAAGGTTTATTCTTTAAGACTTATTTACGAGGTTAATTTACTGGGGCCCTTTCTCTCTGCTAATGTTTTACCTGTTTCTTGTGGCTATAAATTAGCCTCAGACACCATTGCTCTCACTTGTTAGTCTTTCTAGAGCAGATTCAGTGTAGCTGATTAACTAGAAGAATCATTACTGTGTCACTCTCATTAGGTGGCAGTAACTTCGTAACACCTGGACCAAGAAGGTTGTGTGCAGAGATAAACAAGGAGTTTTATAAACATAGGGAAACAGAAGAATATATACTTGACATAAAATCCTAGGAAAACAAAAACTCAGAAAAATAAAAACAAGCTTTAAGTTCACAGTTGCATGCAATGTTCTAGAAAATAATATGAAAGTTACTTTTCAATTAAATTTAGATATACATATTTCTACATAGCCATCTGGCTAGAATATTACATGTGGAATTAATCTGACTGGAATATTGTATACAATAAATAAGTGCTGTGGAGTTATTTGCAAAAAATAAATATGTGTTCTATAGACCAGTTGGCTGCTCTTGTCATTTTCCTGCATATATTATTAATATCTGTGTCATTAGACACATACTATATAGCTCTGCACATGCAGGTACTTAATATAAAATGTCTAAGGCTTGGGCACCATTGGTTAGAATTGCAGAATTTTAAATTCTTAGGGAATCTTATGCATTCTTAAACAACTGTCAAGTGAGTACCTATTATGTGCCAGACACAGTTACTGCCTCTTGTGCTATATCAGTTAAAAAAAAAAAAGGAAAAAAAAAAAAAACCATTCCCTTACAAAATTTATGTTTTAGTGAGCCTAACCTAAAACAGTTTCGCAACTTATGCCTGTATTAGCAAATATAGATGGCATTCTATCTTCAGAGAACATCAGAAATAAGTAGTTAGAGACAGGAAGATACAGCTAAACAATGTATAGTCCAGTTCTGTAATCCTAGCACTTTGGGAGGCCAAGGTGGGTGGATCACCTGGAGGTCAGGAGTTCAAGATCAGCCAGGCCAACATGGTGAAACCCTGTCTTTAGCAAAAATACACACACACAAACACACACACAAAATATAGCCAGGTATGGTGTTGTGTGCCTGTAATCCCAGCTACTCAGAAGCCTGAGATAAGAGAATTGCTTGAACCTGGGAGGCGGAGGTTGCAGTGAACCGAGATTGTGCCACTGCACTCTAGCCTGGGTGACAGTACAGGACTCCATCTCAGAAAAAAAAAAAAAAAAAAAAGATAGGACAAGGGAGCCATGCAAGTCACAAGTGGAAAGTACATATCAGGACCCAAAGACGAATGGGCTCAGAGAAGGGATGCCAAGGAGAGTCAGAACTAACTCTAACAAAAACCATAGAGAGGGAAGTTTGGTTTTTCAGAGATTAGAAGTAGAAACGTAAGAGGAACAGAAAAGAGATTGAGGTAATAGGTAGGAAGCTATTGAAATGGCCCAAACAAGAGGTATCAGAGCCTAATTCATGGTGTCAAGAGAGCAGCTGGGAAAAAAGACCAGAATGGCAGAGACAGTTTACTGTGGAATCGACAAGAATCAGTGACAGATTGAATCAAGTAATGCAAAGGAAACGAGCTTGTTTTGAACTCAGGTAACAGAAAGAATTATGATGTCATTTGCAGTGATGAATAAGTCAGGAAGAGAGAATAAGGTTGTTTTTCTGGGATTGGGATTTTCTAAATAAAAAAAGTATCAATTTCATTAATCTTATGGGGTCATAAATTTATATTTGAAAGGACTTTTTAAATTATGTAATATTATATTTGAATTGTGACTTGCTACTTTTTCTTATTTTACTATTTTTTCTAAGTTTAACTTACTGTATGTACTTAGATGAAATTTTATATTTTTATTTATTTATTTAAGACAGAGTCTCATTCTGTTGTTCAGGCTGGAGTACAGTGGTACGGTCTCAGCTCATTTCAACCTCTGCCCTTGCAGGTACAAATGATTCTCCTTCCTCAGCCTCCTGTGTAGCTGGGACTACAGGCACCCGCCACCATGCCCAGGTAGTTTCTGTATTTTTAGTAGAGGCAGGGTTTTGCCATGTTGGCCAGGATGGTCTCAAACTCCTGACTTCAAATGATCCACCCACCTTGACCTCCCAAAGTGCTGGGATTACAAGTGTGAGTCACCACACCCAGACCAATTTTATATTTATAACACAAAAAATTCAAACAAGTTCAGAAGGATTTAGTCATACTTTGTTCCTTTAAATTTGAAAGTGCTTTCATATTATTATTTTCCAACATTGTACATTAATTAGCCAATGACCATAAATATCAGTTTGTCTTATTATGTTTTAGTAATTGCTAATACAGGATATTTTTCTATTATTATGAAATCTATGGAATCAGCTTCTTTTGTCATATATTGTATTTTTATAGAATGTTTATATTACAAGTATGGAATATAAACATTCTATAAAATGTTTAAGATTAATCTTACAATATTAAGGTATTTTATAATATTCTATAAAATGTTGTATTAACCTTATAATATTAAGCCTGATTAAAAACAATTAGAATAAATTCCATATTAGTACATTTTATTAATAAACTTATTTTTAAAATGGAATACATATTATAAACTTTTTTTATTTTTTACTTTAAATGAGTTGAATTATTGGAATTACCACTAGTGACAATGGACAGTGGAACCATAGGCCTAGAGATCAAAGAGCATTGATAGATGAAGAATTTGAATACTTGGTGGCCATAAAATTTATACACTTCTCTATGTTTGTTCTTGGAAAACTGATACTTTATATGTATTGTCTCCCTTGTTTATGTAAAGCTTTACATTATTTGAGAGTCACAATACATCAAATAGTATCACAGTGTTTAAGAGAGAGTAGCTTGTGAAGCCTCTCACTGGAAAGAGGATTTGAGGCCTTGTCTTGTGTAACAAGTACACTATTTCATTTCAACTATATTAAAGATTAATGATAACAAAAGCATGTACAGATGCTTTCATCCACACTTTTTATAAGATTAAGAATATGCCAATGTCCCTTAGTACCCTTAGACCAGGTACCAATCACGCACTATAGTTTCACTATGTGCCTTTAAGTTATAAAAAGAGATCAGCAGTTGATTTTCAGCCTTATGATGTGTAAATATGTTAATTGACAAAAGATAGACCACTTTTGGTTCATTTAAATTATTATATTACTTATTTAAATTATCTTTGGTTCCTAATAGTAATTCATTTTTATATGAAGCACAGAGAATCATAGCATTGTCAGGGTCCCAAACAAGCGACGTGCTCAAGTTGGCTTAGGCAATAAGATGCAGTGCGGGAAGGCCAGTGGTATGGGAGCATCCAAGTCAACGCCAGCCCCACAGAGCCATTTCTGGGGAAAAGTGGGAAAGCCGTGTGCAGGGCCAGCCTCATGGGTGTGCAACCCAGGCAGGTGCACATGGTGTCATGCTCAAAATGACCTGTGCTTGGTTAAAGGCTGTGCTTTCACTGTCTTGCAATTCTTAACAATTTTTGAACAGGGGACTCTGCATTTTTATTTTGCACAGGTCCCACAAGTTAGGATGTCAGTCTTGATCGTTCGGATCCCACTTTATCCCCCTGATGGTACTCAGCCATGCTCCTGTCAAACGTCCTTTGCCTCTGCTTCCCTCCTTGCGTGTTTTCCTCCCCTGCTGAGTCATCCCTGCTCTTCTCTCTACATTATGGTTCACACTTAGTATGGTTTCTGCTGCTGTTTCTCTGTGTATCTTCTGTACTTTCCCATATTTTAAAATCTTTTTCTGGCTTGTCACATTCCCACTCCCTGGGAGAGGGTGTGGTATTGGGAGTGTTAGGAACTATACCCAAAATGGACAGTTTTATCTACTTGGAAATATGAGAACAAATTTACAGCTTATGAGTTTTTCAACGGCTACAAACGAATCTCGGAGACCTAAAACTAAAAAAAATATATATCGACTCCAAATAGGAAGAGAAAACTATAAGGTCAAAATTACCAAATATTTAAATAATATATTTAAAACTCATTAATGGTTAAATTTAGTATTCATAAAAAGTTCCTGACATTTGAAAATAATTTTGAATGATTCTTATGTTTGTATCATCATGACATTAAAAGCTCCACAGTTTGCCCATAACACTTTTTTCATTTATAAATTAATTCTAAAATTATTTGTTGTTTCAAAATAACAAAGTAACTGTACTTTTTAAACAATTACTTGGTGTTCAGCTGATTTTTGTGTTTTTCCCTGATTTTTCTAGATCAAGTATAATTTATGAAAGATAAGTGCAATAAGGCATTTTAGATATCATGAACTTTGCTTCTGCTGCAGAACAATGAAAAATGGCAGATACGTTGTTTTTAAAATAGTTTCACATATTGCAATGAGCTGTGAGCTAGCAAAATAAGAATTCTAATAAATAAATAGAATACCAAGAGATTGTCAATGTCTTTTAGCCATAAACCACCAGGAGCATATCAGTAGTTGAACAAGTTGGGATTTATCACTCATTGCATTGAGAAAACACCCTGATTGCATAGGGAATGATGGGGTGTCTTGGTAAGAAGGTATTAGTGACAATCTATTACAGGGTTTGGACTTTGGTTGGGTGATTTGGAGAAGAATCTAAGGAAACAAGATTTTCCTTTAGATTGGACAGAGTAAAAAAGAAAAGGCAATTCTATGAGCAGGTATCTCAATATGTTTCATCTAGAGTGAGGGTAGACTTGAATGAGGGTCCAAGTATTTGGTTAAAAAAATATCAGTTACTCATTTTAGCCAAGAGCGAGATGTTTGCTGTTTTGTGAATGGCACAGTGACTGTTTTTTGTCAACATTTAGAAAAAAATTATTAAGTAGCTATGTTTTGTCTCCCTTTATCATGGTCTTAGAGTATTATTTTCTGAGTTTTGTATTCTGTCAGATTATAGTCAATAGAATAATAAGGTTTAGATGTGAGTGCCTGGCAGCTTCCAGACATCAGAGGCTGGCTCTTTAGTTTCTTTCTTAATGCAAAAACCGAAATAAAAGCCGGAATTCAGAGTTGAGCATACAAGAAAGCTGGCTTTCACCCAAGAGACTTCATTGAATGTTGATGAGTCACACTTCCATTCTGATCATCATGTGGGGTAAAAATGATAGAAGAAAAATTCTTTCAAGAATTTATGCCTGAGGCTGGGTTCAATGACTCATGCTTTTGTTTCCAAAACTTGGGGAGGCTGAGGCAGGAGGATCCCTTGAGGCCAGGAGTTTGAGACCAGGGTCAGCAACGTAGCAAGACTCAGTATCTACAAAAACAAAAATTAGCCAGGCATGGTGGCACTCACCCGTAGTCCCAGTGACTTTGGAGGCTGAGGCAGGAAGATCCCTTGAGCCCAGCAGTTTGAGACTAAGATGAGTTATAACTGTACTGCTGCACTACAGCCTGGGTGACAGACAAAGACCCTGTCACCAACAAAACAGCAAAAAGAAGAATTTATGACTGATTGAAGACCCATAATCATATCAAAGAGGCCATATATTTCATGTCTCTCTCCCACAATCCCCTCCAGAAGGAGATGACCAGCAAACCTGTTTGTCTTTATGTTGACATTGAATGAACAGGAGATAAGAGTCTAACGATAATTGGTAAATTCAAGCCAGCTCCCATGTGTGCAAGGGACCCAGATTCACATGGTTAATGAGGAAACAACAGACTTCCAGCTGAAACTTTAGTCTGAGGTGCTTCTAGGTTGGTAGTGCTTTCAGGGCTCCAGGAAAAAGCAAATATAAATCACCCGTGAAGGAACTCAACTTCAACCACAGCTTCAAAAGTTCCAAAGTGCATTTTGTAGAAAACAAAATGTGCAGGGAAATGAGGCTCCATGAGTGACAGCCAGCACAGCAGACCATAGAATCAGATTCTCAGAAAGTCTACATATGAGTGTTATCAGACATATAAAATGAAATATGTGTGTTTCGTATGTAGAGAAATATGAGAGATAGTAACATATGAGTAAGGAATAAAAAACCATCAAAACAAGGCCTATTTTAGAAAAGCTTTTAGCAAGTAAAAGGTGAAAAGAGGAAAATAAAATAATTGAACTATCTAAAGAAAAAAGCCTAAATTCATTATTAAACAGTTACAGATGTATGTTGGCAACCATCCAAGCTGGATTAATCAAGGAGTTTAGGATACAAGTCCATCATAAACAGGCAGAATACTTAGCATAGGGGAGCCATCTTTTACCAGCCTGTGTGTAACTCTTCAGCCTCATTTCTTTTCCCTATGCATAAAGAATTCTTAGAGTTCCCTGAATATTTCCTCACCAGCTTTCATCTACATACTTGTGTTATCATATTTGTCACCTTATTGTGTAAATTTGATTACATGTCTTTATCTTTGCTGAACTGTGAGCTCTTTGATGGCAGGGAAAAATAGTCTTATTAATTAATCTTTGATTTCCTAGTTGTATTTGACACAATACACAATTTGAACTAAGTAGTTAATATTCACTGAAATAAAATGAATCATCAAATTTTCCATTTATCCACACTTTTAATCATATTATTTTTTTCTTTATAGGTGAGTAACATGAAAGATTATGAAAGTAATAACTTCCCTAGAGGTTGAGCATGTTTCTCCTATCGACTTTAAAAGCATGATCCTCTTGAAGTTGGCAACATTTGCTTCTCTAGAAACCATAGGAACAGAACAGTTTATTCTTTGTTAAACTGCTTTTGTTTGGCAAAATATTATTATTTTATTTTAGTAATCTATATTTCATTGCAACCTCTGCCTCCCGGGTTCAAGTGATTCTCCTGCCTCAGCTGAGTAGTGAGGCTTACAGGTGTGCAGCACCGGACTGGCTAATTTTTGTATTTTTAGTAGAGATAGGGTTTCACCCTACTGGCCAGGCTGATCTTGAATTCCTGTCCTCAAGTGATCTGCCCACCTTGGTCTCCCAAAGTGCTGGGGTTACCGGTGTGAGCCATCGTGCCAGGCCCCCTGAGATAATTCTTAAGGTTAATGGCTTCTGTGAGCAAAAAATAAGCTGAACATATACTAATATTATGGAACAAAATTAAAACATAGAGCTTTTCCAGAATACCAATTTATCCGAAATATTTTTACATTTATTCAATATGTATGTCTAAATATTTAGTGTGATAAATGCAAAGCTGAAATACACTAAAAACATTTTAGCAATGAGACTTGTAGTAAAAAAGGAAAAGTTATTTATGTTTTTCTGACTTAAAACATGTAGAAGTAAAATATCAAATACCATTCACACAACATTCAGTTGGAGAACATCGTGGCATTTTTTTCATCAAGTAAAGTGTGTGCATGTAATATTTCAGCATTATTTATTTATGAATTGTTTTCATGCCTAGGTGGTAAAAAGGAATTTAATGTGTTTTCTAAGAATTTACTTATTTTATGCATTCTTTCCTCTGATCTTTTACCATGCTGACTAGTTGCTAGTAGAATTATTACCCTAAGCTTGGGACAGTGGTTTTTATAAATTGACCCACAAGTGATTAATGAAATCACAATAGAAGTGCTAAAATACAGACTTTATTAAGCTGCATTACAGTGACACACATATTCTACCCTTTCAAAATAAAGAACATACCAAGCAAAGCCCCATGCTTTGACAGTGTTTTACCTTCATGCTTGCATAACTGTACTAATAGGCCGTTGTAGTAGGAAACTTATATTTTCATAGCTCAGATGACTGTGGAAAGAAGTTTAACGTTTACTGAGTTCTAAAAATCTATTTCCACAGTCTGTAGCACACACAATCACTATGCCTACTCACTATAAGAGGATGTTCTAGTGAAGAATAAACAATGTCCCCTAAAATATGGAAAGGGTATGAAGATATTGTATAATGAATGAACTTCATTAGAGACCTTTATAATCAGGGATTAAGAGGAATTTGAATAATTAATCATAATGCTAGGTAATAATATAAAATGTAAAATTCTAGTCGTATTGAAATAACATATGTCAAACTTTTATTTGCATATATATTTATGTCATTGAAGAACTGTGTATTTTTTCAATAAGCTTATCAACTCAATAGAAGTCTTTCCCTAATTTCATGAAACACACAAAAGAATGCTGGATGTTGTAGATACTTACACACTTATTTGTATATAGGCATTTTCTCCTTTTGTTAAAAACTACCATGGTTCATTGCATTGATATTTCAGTAATAGTAGGTCAATAAAGAGCTATGCCATATTATTATTTTATGTTTTTCTATACTGTTATAAACATTGATTTCCTGTTGTGTAGATATTTATCATTTTATATCTCTTCTTCAATTTTCTAAATTTAATAAAGAGTAATATAGCATGTTATCCACATTGTGCCTTAACTTATGTTATTTTATGGTAAAATGAGTGCACATCTTTCATGTTTCAATGGTTTGATTGATGTAACTTGAAATATGTTAGATAGTTATATGACAAATAATAACACATCTTGCTGGCTAATATATTAACTTTGTCATAACAAAGCCTAATACCCTGTTTAAAATCATTGATAAAATAGCCTCATCATAATTTTATTCCTATTCCCAAAAGGGAAAATATAAGGATGTTCTAATTTTTTTCTGTTTTTATTTTTTTAAAAATACATGCATTCAAAATGAACACTTGAAACTGTAAAATTTTAGTTTTATTTAACAAGAAAATGAAATGACTTTTTCCTTCTAGAATCTAGATACAAGACCTCAGCTGCATTTCATGAAACACATAACTAGATATTTTGAAACATGCTAAATCTCGTAAATGATGTTTTAGGGAGGCACTACACATTTCTTCTTTGGAGTATTTAATGTTTAGAAAATATTTGGTACTAAGTTTAGATGACAATTAGAATGTTACAGTCCCATTAGTTGTCTCTCTTATTTCCTTAAATTAAATCCTGATTTACAAGACTTCAGTACCAGCATGATGCCCTAGAAAAAGCAAGTTGGGCAGAGTTCTGTCCTCAACTTTACAGGTCACTAGTTTTAAGACCTTGAACAAGTTTTGTAAACTCTCTAAGGTTTAGCTGCCTTGGCTGCAACATGGGAACAATATTTACCCTTAGAGTATTTTCAGACTTTCTTAGGTTCAAAGTATCAGTTTTAGAAATACCATGTGTATTAATTTGCTAGGGCTGTCACAGCAAAGTACCAGACTGGGTGGCTTCAACAGCAGAAATTTACTTTCTCACAGTTCTGTGATCTAGCTGTCTGAGATCAAGATGGCTACACGGTTGGTTTCTTCTAAGGCCCCTTTCCTTGTCTTGTTGTAGATTGCTGTCTTTCTCTGGTGTCTTCTTGTGGTTTACCCTCTATGTGTGTGTCTTCCTATAAGGACATCGGTCAGATAGGGTTAGCTCACCCCATGACCTCATTTAATGATAATGACCTCTTTAAAGGCCTTATTTCCAAACACAGTCACATTCAGAGACACTAGAGATTAAGACTTCAACTAAGAAATTCGAAGGGAACACAATTCAGCCCATAACCCTGCTCCATATCAAATAAAATCTAGTAAACTATTTTTGAAATTGTTTTAATATAATTATAGACACACAGGAAGTTGCAAAGATAGTACTGAGAGACCTTGCGTATATGTGTATCCCCCACTCAAATTTTTCCCCAATAGTTACAACTTACATTATTATAGTACAAAGTCAAAAGCAGCAATTTTACATTGGTATAAGATCATTACTGTTTTATCTTATCATATGTATAGATTCATGTAAACACCATGATGAAGTACAGAGCTATAGCATCATCATAAACACCCTGCTTGCACTACCGTTTCATTGCCACATCCATCCCTTTCCCCTCTGCCACTCTTAACACCTGGCAACCACTAATCTGTTTGCCATCTCTACACCTTGGATAGATCTTAAGGGCACACACTTAGTAAAAAAAGTCAATCTCAAAAGATTTGGACCATGTGCCTTCATTTATATAACGTTCACGAAGTAACAAATAATAAGTAAATGTTTAAAATTAACTATGTTCAGCTAAATTTACAAATAATAAAATGCACTCGTTTTTAGCATATGCTTCAGTGGATTGGGACATGTGTATATACACATGTAACCACAACCCTAGTTAAGATGCAAAATATTTCCATTACCTCCAAAAGTTCCCTTCCGCCCTTTTACAGGAAAACCCCATCCTCACCCCCAGGAAGCCACTGATGTGCTTTCTGTCACTATATATTACATTTACTTTTATATAAATGATATCATACAGTCAATACTTCTTGGTTATAAGCTTCATTTTCATAGGATAATGTGTCTGAAATTCATCTGTATGTTCCTGAGAAGTACTCCATTTATTTACCCACTATTCTATTGATAGACGTTTGAGTTTTTCCAATTTTGTGATATTATGAATAAGGTTGCTATGAACATTCAAGTAAGAGTCTTTTGATGGACATTTGTTTTCTTGATTTTCCTTGGATAAATAACAAGGAGTAGAATTGTAGGTTAGTATGGTCATGTGCTAAATGCATGTATAAATTTATAAGAAACTGTCAATTTTTTCCAAGTGGTTATGCCATTTTATACTGGCTATTTTGTGATTGCATTCTTAATTTTGCTCTTGGCTTAAACAGTATTGGCATATAGCAATGCTACTGATTTTTGTATGTTGATGTTATATCCTGAAATTTTGCTCAAGTTGTTTATCAGATCTAGGAGATTTTGGGCAGAGATTATGGGGTTTTCTAGACATAATTATATAATTGGCCAAAATGGATAGTTTGACTTCCTTTCTTCCTATTTGGATGCCTTAAATTTCTTTCTCTTGCCCAGTTGCTCTGGCTTGGACTTCTAGTACTGTGTGGAGTGGTGAGAGTGAGCATTCTTGTCTTCTGGTTCTCAAGGTAAATACTTCCAGCTTTTGCCCTTTCAGTATGTTGTTGGCTGTGGGTTTTTCATGTATGGTTCTCATTATTTTGAGATATGTTCCTGCAATACCTCATCTATTGAGGGTTTTTAACATGAAAGGACATTGAATTTTATCAGAAGCCATTTCTGGATCTATTGAGATGATCATGTGGTTTTCGTTTTTAGTTCTTTTTTGTGTGATGAATGACATCTATCGATTTGCATATGTTGAACCAACCTTGCATCCCAGGAGTGAAACACACTTGATCATGGTAAATTATCTTTTTGATGTACTGCTGGATTTGGTTTCCTGATATTTTATTGAGGATTTTTTATCTATGTTTATCAGGGATATTGACCTGAAGTTTTCTTTTCTGTTTTTGTTGTATCTCTACAGATTTGATGTTAGAATGATGCTGACCTCATGGAATGGGTTAGGGAGAAGTCCCACCTCCTCAATTTTTTGGAATAGTTTCAGTAGAATTGATACCATTTCTTCTCTGTATGTCTGGTTGAATTTGGCTGTGAATCCATCTGGTCCAGGGCTTTTTCTGGTCGGGAAGCTTTTTATTATTAATTCCATTTCACAATTGCAGACAAAACAGACTTTAAATCAAAAACAATAAAAAAAGACACAGAAAGGCATTATTACATAATGATAAGGATATAATTTAACAAGAATGTTTAGCATCTTTTCATGTCTTTAATGGCCATTCATTTATCTCCTTTGATGAAGAAACTGTAAAAATCTTTTGCTCATTTAAAAAAATCTTGTTCTTCAGCTAATATTAACTTGTAAATTAATTGTGAGTGCAAGTCCTTTGTCAGATAAGTATATTGTCAATATTTTCCCCTAGTCTATGCCTTATTTGTTTTCATTTTCTTAATTTATCTCTTGAAGAGCAAAATCTTTTAATATTGGTGAAGTCTAGTTTATAATTTTTTTAATTCTTAGTACATATCATTTCTTGTCAAAGAAATCTTGGCTTGCCTAAATTTGTGAAGATTTTATTCCATGTGTTTTTCTAGAAGTTTTATTATGTTAACTTCTATATTTAGTTTGAAAATCCATTTTAAGGTATTTGTCCATGGTGTAATATTTGACCTGAGGCTTAGTTTTGTTATACATACATATATTTAATTATACCAGCCATATTTGTTGAAAAGATTATCTTGTCTGTATTAAGTAATCTTAGAAATATGTCAAAAAACATTTGAAATTGTGTGTCAGCCTATTTCTAGATTCTCGTTTTCATTTAGCTATTGTCTTTTGTTATAAAATATATATATCTAGGCATTCCCTCGTATTTTAAAGCAATATTTCTCAGCTTAAGAGAAAGTCTCAGATTTAGATATGACTTTTATACTAGTATGATAACAGTAATTGTACATTTCCTAAAACAACATGAACTTTATTATTATTCAAGCGTAAGTGCACTTTTACTATCATCATAGTAAGTTTATTAAAGAATTTTATCTGATTCTTGTTAAGACTATGAGCAAATATTAGTAACAACATTCAAGACAATTAGAGCTTGAGATGCAATAAAGGCTCAACAATTGCCATGTTTTGCCAGTGTTTGACTCCTGCCTATCATAGGTCCCCATGGTATTTCTATACATATTTCAGAAAATATTCCAAAATTCAGCATTACTTAATACAAAACTTATTTGAATGTATAAATGTTAGAAAAATATCCAAAGTGCATATAAGGAGTCTGCTGTCAAATTCCAGACTAGAGAAATATTGTTTATCTCTAAGAAATAGTGGATCATGGGCTGGGTACAGTGGCTTACATCTGTAATCTCAGTACTTTAGGAGGCTGTGGTGAGAGGAGCACTCGGGGCTAGGAGTTCTAGATCAACAGTGAGACTCTGTCTCTACAAAAAGAAAAAAATTAGCCAGTTGTAGTGGTGCATGCCTGTAGTTCTAGCTACTGGAAAGTCCGAGGAAGGGGGATCATTTGAGCCCAAAAGTTTGAGACTGAGGTCAGCTATGATTGTGCCACTATACTTCACTGAGGTGACAGAGCACAAGACCCTGTCTCTTAAAAAAAATAAAAGAAGAGAAAAGAAATAGGGAGTCAAGAAAATTAAATCTCTGGATATGTTTCAAGGTAAAACAATGTTTATATTAAATCATAATAATTATACATATTTATGAGGGACATGTGATATCTTGATACATGTGTACAATATGTAAGGATCAAATCAGAGTACTTGGGATATACATCACCTGGGAAAATTATCATTATTTGTATTGAGAACATCTCTTCTAACTATTTTGAAATATACAATGTATTATTGATAACTATCATTACTCTATTGTGCTATCAAACACTATATTAGTTCATCTCACACTGCTGTGAAGAAATACCTGAGACTCGGTAATTTATAAAGGAAAGAAGTTTAATTGATTCACAGTTCTACATTGCTGGGGAGGCCTCAGGAACCTTGCAATCATGGCAGAAGGCAAAGGGGAAGCAGGCTTCTTGTTCACTGGGCAACAGGATGAAGTGAGTGCAAGCAGGGGAAACACCAAATGCCTATAAAACTACCAGATCTTGTGAGAACTCGCTATCATGAGAACAACAATACCCCCCATGTTCCAATTACCTCCAAACCTGGGTCCTATCCTTGATATATGGGACCCAAGTGCGATTATGGGGATTACAATTAAAGGTGAGATTTGTGTGGACACACAGAGCCAAACTATATAAAACACCAAGTTTTTCCTTCTATTTAACTGTATTTTTGTACCCATTAACCAACTCTTTTCATCCTCTCCCACCCACCTTACCCTTCCAAGCCTCTGGTAACCACCCTCCATGAGATCAACTTTTTATTTTAACTTCCACATATGTATTAGTTCATTTTCATATTGCTTTAAAAACTGCCCAAGACTGAGTGATTTATAAAATTTTAGAAGAAAGAGGTTTAATGGACTCATAGTTCAGAATGGCTGGGAAGGCCTCAGAAAACACTATCATGGCAGAAGGTGAAGGGAAAGCATGTCACCTTCTTCACAAGGTGGCAGGAAAGAGATGTGCTGAGCAAAGGCGGAAGATCCTTTATGAAACCATCAGATAGCATGAGAACTCACTATCATGAGAACAGCATGCAGGAAACTGCCCCATGAGTCAATTACCTCCACCTGGTCTCTCCCTTGACCCATGGGGATTATGAGGATTACAATTCAAGATGAGATTTGGGTGGGGACACAAAGCCTAACGTTATATTAACATATAAATGAAACATGATATTTGTGTTTCCATGCCTGCCTTATTTCACTTAACATAATATCCTTCAGGCTCATCCACATCTGCAAATGACACGATTTAATTTTTTTATAGCTGAATAATATTGCATTGTATATGTATAAATATGTATTATCTATCTATCTATCTATCTATCTATCTATCTATCTATCTATCTAATTTAAAAGACAGGGTCTCACTTAGTCACCCAGTCTAGAGTGCAGTGGCATGATCATAGCTCACTGCAGCTTTGAGCTCCTGGGCTCAAGTGATCCTCCCACCTCAGCCTTTCAAGTAGCATTCCAGTTTGTATATATACCACTTTTTCTTTATTCATTCATCTCTTGATGGACACTTAGGTTGATTCCATATCTTGGCTATTGTAAATACTGCTACAATAAACATGGAAGTGCACATGCTTCTTAGAGATACTGATTTCCCTTCTTCCAGGATGACATTGCTAGATCATATGGTAATTCTATTTTTCAGTTTTTTGAAGAACCTTTATATTTTTACATCTGGTTTTCTGAAACTGCTCAGACTGTCGAGCAGTTTCTAAAGAAATCTAAAGAAACTGTCGATTCTTTAGATTTGAGTTTTTGAGGGGGATTCACCAATGTTAAAATTTACCGCTGTCAGTTATTTCATTCATTCATTGATTTGTACTTTATTATTTTACTTTGAGTTTAGATTCTTTTTCCATCCATTACCCTCTTATTCCCTTCATTTCTTGGGATCAAGTTGTTTTGCTTCTTTTGTGTGTTGGGGATCCTCAGCAGGGAAAAATATTCCTGATATACAGACACGAGTTTCTAATCTCCCGCAGAGTCTGTAGTGGTATAAGGATGGAAGATTGAGGTTCTTAATCTAACTATAACTGCCTAAACCTTGCTTAATGGCTTTAAACAAAGAGGAGACAAAGCTAAAATTACCCTCTTTATCCACAGCCAACTTGAATTCTTTGACTAGTATCCTGACAGCCCTAGTTCTATGGAATATACTAATTTAGTGGTGAGTCATGGGGCGGGATCACTAATCCTCAATCACATAGGAAACGTACCCATTTCCTGACACTTAGGATGCGGGGATGAGATGGGTGAAAGTGCCGATGAATCTAACAACTCTCCATACCAGTTGTGTGATCATCCTTAAGTCAATTATTCTGTTTTTAGATTGGTTTCCTCAAATAAGAGACGAAGAATCTTGCTGGCTTTGTGTACCTTTGAATGCTTTTTATACAAAATGACCTGTGAAAGTTATTTGGAAACTGTGATGGGTTATTTTCGTGGGCTTTAGTTTAATTTAGCTCATCCGAACTTAATAGTTTGTCCCATTTTACAAAGTGGCGTTTGATGGTGAAGAAATCCTGAATCATTTATTTGCTGACTCCTCACATTTCTGATGGGCAGTTCTTCCTGTGAATGCTTTGCACATATCTTTATGTCATAAATGTCATGTTCGCTCACCTTACACATTTCTATTGAAACAATTTTTAAACTATTCAATGTACTGACAACACCAAATATCATTTATGAAGACTTTAAATTCAATTTTTCAAGCAAAAATTAATTAAAAGTATACTTTCTCAAATAACTTACAGGATTAAGAACCAGGTTTCTATCATCTTCCTCATTTATGATTTCATGTTTGGAAAAGTAACTAAATGCTATCCATGAATCTAGACTGAATCAGAAATTCTATATTATTTGGAGGGAACAGTCTTCTTAATATAAGAAATTAATACTTTTACTAATTAAGAATAAAAATGATTTATGAGCAGATATATATATATATATATATATATATATATATATATATACCCCATTTTACATATTTTAAAATCTTGTAATCACCCTTGAGCCAAATTTCTATGCGCCTTATGATGTTGATTGAAACAATTCTGTTTTGGAATTTGCATAATTATGCCTTTACCTGTTTTTAGGAGGACTACATAAAAAGTGACTTATTAGGTTTTTGTAAGAGGTATTTTAATTTGCTAACAAGGTAGTGTTTATGTGACATAAGACAACTATTTTACTAATAATATCGGAGAGATAAACCCAGCTCCACGATCAAATAGTATGAGTCACTTTTGAGTGTTAATAGATTTATACTGCTTTTCATTCCAAACGTCTCATAAAGCAAAACTCAATTGATGCTGGTAAAGCAGCAATACAATAATAATTCAATCACCTTAATTTCCAGAGCAGCAACCCCTCCCAACACACGCACAGGCTTTTTTTGTGGGAATACACTGATTCAAAAATAGTCACATGTTTGGAGAGTAGATATTTCAAAACAAATACTGTATAGAAAGGAATTCATGCTTTTCAATTTATTATGTGTCAAAAACCATCTGTAGAGGTGATTATTTCTCTTGTAATAAACCCAATAGGAGCAGTTGCAGAACTTTAAATATCTAAGTGGTAATCATTAAGGTTTACATTTAGGATATCAGTCAAATTGCCAATCTGCTCTAGACAGCAACTGAAAGCCCTAATTCCTTATTAAGAAATTCATCTTTCTTGAAGTTAATACAAAATTAGAGAGTTGTTAAATCTGGGAAAGCTGCCAGTTGTTATTTCCGTATTATGATCCTTTGTATTTGAGAGTACTACAGAAGCAGATTTCCATTCTGACCAAGGACAAGGGTGAGTAGTTTTGTCTTATGTGCTTATGGTCAGTATTGGATTGTTCTCATTTGCCTGCTGCCATTTTGGTCACACCCTGGCTAATTGACAAGTGAAGCAGCTGGGAGTGAAGATTTAGTTATAATCCCCTAGAGAAAGTTCTTTGAGTATCTTTTATAACTTCATATACGCTTCCACTCTTTCACAAAGATTATGTATTCACCTTCCTAGTAATGAGCCTATACCTCTGAGCCTTTGAAAAACAGCAGGAAATACAAATTACATAGGTTTCAAAATAGGAGCAGTGGCAAAAGGGCTGATTGAACTGGGGAAAGAAATGGCAAAACTGAGCCTATTTGGCATTTTAGCAACTGGAAAGTTATTTTGGTAAATATTGGAGTTTGTATAGAGGAAGGTGCAGGCTGTATATCCATTCACCCGTAACCTGGATACCAGGTAGGATATTACATTAAAATGTAATTTAATTTTAAAGATTACTACATTACATTTGAAAGGTCAAATTTTGTCAAACATAGCAATATTTTTATGAAGCAGAAAAACAAAAGAAGGAAAGCAAAAGCAAAAAGAAAGGGAATGGTAAGAAGCAAACATTCACATAATATCCTCAGCCTTCAGGAACTGTGACAGCTCCATGCACTAAAAGATTATTCTTTTGGAGAACTCAGTGACATTATGATAGCAAACGCAACAATTTCTGTTTAGGGTAGATGCAAGAATATAAACCTAGCAAGGAACTAGGATAGTGTGTCTCAATACATCATTTTTTTTCCTTCATCTTTCGAAGACCAATACTTTTAAAAAATACTAAAAAGTAATAGTGAATTACTAGAACATTTTTTAAAATACAAAATACAAGTCCCTAGTAGTTTTTGTTGGTGTGTTTGTTTTGTTAGATTTAGAACTCAAAAACATACAATTACTCTGATAAATTGCTACAGATAATTTTTACCCTCAATTTCTTTACAGTGTCAACCATTTCACTTATTACCACTGGGCTGAACTTTATTTACTACTGGTGGAGAAGACCAAAAGCCTTGCCCTTATTATAGTAAGGTATTGGGCCACATTATTATGCTTTGTTCATGTAATAACAATGAATCCATTATAATTTTGCTAATCAACTGTTAGAATTGAACCAACTGTTCAATTTTTCTGAACACTCTTAATTTTGGCAATAGAAACTCATTTCCAAGATTCCTAATGTGAATTAATAACCATCCAGGACAGATGTGCAAACATTTGAAGTTCCAGAGTAATCTCCTTTGGAGTGCTGAATCTTGGTTAAGGTATTCCACTCCTAAATAATGGTCTGTAAGTGTAGATTAAAGTTTACTTACACATCTTACACAGACACAGAAGTAGAAAACCCATATATGAAATGTTTATTCTGAAATATTTTTAATGAAAATTATAATACATATTATCAAAGAAAAAAATGTCAAAACCAAAATGGTTATTTGAATTGTGTTTAAAGAAAGACTTTTTTACATAGGTGATCAAATGGTGTAAAACCTTTAAGAAACATATAGCTATATACTTTGCTCGGATCAAGTTAAGTTTTATTTTGAAGCATATTTACCTATAGGCCATCATCTTCTGAAATTTCTAATATAGATAATACATGGAAAAGTTCTACGTCCAGGATTTTGTTTCACTAGTACAGAAACAAAGGAGAACTGGGAAGAAGCAAAAGACGAGTTCCATAGATAGAACAGATCCAAGAGCATCCTCAACTAGGTCTTCTAAACCTGGATTGTGGTTAAAATATCTCCTGGCTTTTCGTATTTTTAATGAAGCCATTTTTTTGACAACTCATGTACTTATCAATGAATTTATGTCTTCTATTACAGCCATTCCTCATCACTGGAAAATAATTCGTCACTGTAAATGAATAGCACCACCAAACTGTAGCCTCTTCTTCTCAAAAGATTTTTAAAAGACCTATGGAAATGTTAGCATGATTTCAGATTTTAGAAAAGCTTAAAAGTGATTTATTTGGCTGGATACAACTAATAAAAACTAACTGATGAAATTCCTGCATTCTTACCCATATGTTTACTACTTTGAGTGTTAAATATCTTGTTTAGAAATTCTTTCCTTTGACTAATGTCCTTTGCTGCAGCCTCAATTTTAATAATAGATTCTCTGAAAGCTATAGATGGACTACTTCTAAGTATATATTTTTAAAAATTAACATCTGATAGTAAGTTGATGATTAAAAAATAAATCTAAACCTAGACTTGACGTTCCACTTTCAGAATGGCTAATGTGCCCTACAGTCTTTTTTTTTTTTTTCCTGAGACAGAGTCTTGCTCTGCTTACCAGGATGGAGTGCAATGGCAGCTCACTGCAACCTCTGCCTCCTGGGTTCAAGCGATTATCTTGCCTCAGCCTCCTGTGTAGCTGGGATTACAGATGCATGCCACCATGCCTGGCTAATTTTTTGTATTTTTAGTAAAGATAGGATTTCACCATGTTGGCTAGGCAGGTCTCAAACTCCTGACCTCAAATAATCTGCCTACATTGGCCTCCCAAAGTGCCGGGATTACAGGCATGAGCCACCGCATCTGGCCCTTGCAGTCTTATTTGATTGAAACCAAAAGAATGACAGAGAATATTTGTTTAGCAAATACTGTTTTGAAGCATAAAAATTAATTGCATTTGCCATCCATTTTTCCTCACAATGATTTACTAGGTTAAAAGCTTTCATTTTTACCGAATACAATGAAATATAGCTCAACTGAGGGCTAAAATTATATATTAAAGTCGGTGCCATCATTTTATGGTACGATCTTGTAATATAGTGATATTTTTGCATAATAGTTTATGTTTTCTGTAGTTTCATACCTGGTGTGAATACTATACTGAAAATAGTAAGAATTATTTACATTTTCTTAATGCTTATTTTCTATTTAATGATTGTATAAGATGATCATTTGGATGATAAATCTAAATCAATTATTATAGAACATTTAAGGCAGGAAATAAAACTCAGTAAGTCATAAATCATCATAAACAAACTTTTTTTATAAAACAAATGTGCTTTGATTATGGACAATTTTTGATTATTAATAAAAGAAATGAAATACACATTTCACATCAGGAAGCCAAATTCAGTAAACATTTTTGTTTATAAAGACACCTTTAATCAATACATAAAATTATTTCAAAATATCAGCAATTAGCCATTGTAGCTGAACTATAGAGTTGGCATAATTTAGAATATTTGTGAATTGCCCTTTATAGTTGTCCAGATCAATTGAGCTCTCAATATAAATGTCATGAAGCTTATTAAGCATTTAATATAGAAAAATCAAGTATCTTGAGACATAATGTGATATTACTACTGTGTTATGCTGTTACTGGTCTGCATATGGGTTTATTGCCTCTCCAAAAATGATTTGTATCTCATCCATTTCATTTGTCATTGAGCAAATACCTATTGAATAACTACTAAGTGTCAGGCTCAACTCTTTTACAAAATTTGCATTGCAGGGGATGATGACAATAAACAAGTAAATATATAATATAATTTTAGATAGTGGTAAGTGCCATGTATACAAGTAGAGTACGAGAATGGTGAATGATGAGAATGGAGTTGTGGGAGACAAGGTAGGAGTAATATTTGAGCAGAGATATGAACCAAGTAAAACCGGCAAAGGGAAGGTAATTTTAAACATGATAACAAGAGTAAGAGATAGATTTGTGGCAGCTTCTTGGTGATTTGTATTATGCTCATGAAGAATATGATTGCTGTATCTAACTCTTAGCATGCTGATAAGGTGATAGTTGTTCAGAGGTATAAAAATATAGAAGAATGGTAGTGATTTATTGAGATTCTGTTTCTGAGAGCCACTTGTGAAAGTAATCGGTGATAAGTTCCATATCTTTCCAAACTTTTGCAGTTTAATCATGGGCTTGTGCCAACAATATTTGCATAGAAATTGTCCTTCAGTGTTGTATATAAATAATCCAAGTCATATAAATTGAAAAGCATGATACTAAAATAAAGTTTTGGGAACTCTATTCCCAAGAAGAATCTTGTGATTTCTGTTCTGATTTTCTCAGTATATCCTGATTTTAAGTGGAAGATAAAATCAGTAATTTGAGAAGGATATGCCAGGTTAATACCACTCCCGTTAATATAGTAGATTCTTTCTCTTGTTATCTTCTTTTTTATTCATCCACCTAATGTCTACTGAAACACCTACTATGTTCATTCATTTAACATGTTTGTGTCTACTTTCTTATTTTTAGTCCCAAATTCAGTGTGTTAATGGAACAAACAAAAACAAAAAACAAAGAACCATGTCTCTGTGGTCTGTCAGGTGGCCACACCCTTAAAAACAAAGTGAAACAAAATACCTTCGTGTCCCCAAATCTAATCTGTGTCAATGTTACCATCATTTTCTCAATCGCTCTGCTAGAAGTCTTGGCAAAATTCTTCGTTTGTTTGTTTTAGTTGATGGAATGCTTCATGGATTTGTGTGTTATCCTTGTGCAGGGGCCAACTCATCTTCGCTCTATCATTCCAGCTTGCTTGCTTTCCTTTTTTTTCTTTTAAGATTTCTCATTTGACAGTTATATTTTATTTTTTTCTGTTTTTTTGTTTTTTCATTATGTTTTGGGTCCTGCAGCACATGTGCAGACCGTGCAGGTTTGTTTCATAGGTACACACATACCGTGGTGGTTTGCTGCATCCATCCCCCCTTCATCTACATTAGGTATTTCTCCTAATGTTATCCCTCATTCAAGTTTTCTACGTGTGCTGCCAATGTGAACACAAAACTCTTGGCAAAATTGTTGATTCTGTCCTCACCAAACCCAAATCCATTTCAGTCACCAACTCCTTATACTATGTTTCACTTCCTCGAACATTAAACTCAGTCTTTTGCATATAAGGTTGGAACCTATACTTGAACTAGGAGTTCAAGGCCTATCTTTAGGCCTAGTACCCATGGAAGAACCATAGCTATGAAATTGGTAAAGATTACATGTTAATAAATTTGATAACTGCTTTGTAGGTTTTATTAACACAGGATGGCTCTCAGGTTAATGGATAGTTTATTTTTTTAATGTTAAAAAGTTCAACCATTTCTCCAGATTTTTGAGAGTTAGCAAATAGATATTCCCCTTAAATGTATTACTCACAAAAAACTAGAAATCATGGTACTATTTTCTAAAATGATTATGCAGAATAGTTGTTATTCATTGCTGTAGTATGATTTTAAGTAGTATGCAATAAAAATACGTGTCTGGGCAGTCGATAGTAATGCTACCTCAGAAAATACTAAGGATACTTGGCCATGTACTTCCATAAACATAAAACAAATAGACTATTTAAAATACAATATTTGTGTTTTTTATGCTTACTTTCAAAAACAAAATTATTTTGGTTGAAGTATACAGGCGATTAATTAGCAAAAGACAGTAAAATTTCATTCAAATGAGATTTTCATCTGAATGGGTGATTTATTTTAAAAATCCCCTTTCATTACCAAGACAATAGCCTAACAGTCCCAAATGAAAAATATATAGTAATGTCTGAGCCCTCTTTTATGACATGAAGCTTTCCTGGACTTTTATAAAACACTGACTATGTAATGTGGCACTCATGTATTTGAAATGTTTGTCATTATTGAGAGAATCATTTAAGTCATCAATTAGCTAGGGATGGTATTGGGTTTTAAAGATAAAAATTTCATTAGGCAAAAATTAATTTTGTTACAAATGTTGAAAAGCAGTATTTGTCTGTGCTAGCCCAATTCTCATAATAAGATAGTAACGTTCTGTGTAAAGGCAAGTCTTTGAATAGTATAAATATCTTATCTGTTTCTTGAGCCTACCCATAGGAAGTAGTTAACCATCAGTTTCCTTTAGACCTCTGCACTATAAATACAGCTGCCTCTCTAGTACCATCCCAAAATGTGAAATTATGCATCATATGTGTATCTGTGTATATGCATATGTGTGCATATATATAGTTTTCTTTTTTCTGAGACAGAGTCTTGCTCTGTCACCAGGTGCCAGGCTGAAGTACAGTGATGCAACCTCGGCTCACAATGAAGTTTGCAGCCTCCAATAATTTCCTTGATTTTGAAAATTATTCTTGGGGAGTCACATGAATTTTTTAAAAATTTGTACATTGACAATTTATAATTGTATACATTTATAGATTACAAAATACAATGTGGAATAACTAAATCAAGCTAATTATCATATCCATAATCTCAAATACTTATTTTTGGTTGAAAACATTGGAAATTTACTCTCTTAACAATTTGGAAATGTACAATACACTGTAGTTAACTACATTCACCATATTTTGTGATAAACTTTTTGAAAAATTCTGTTTCACTGAAATTTTGTACACTTTGACCATCATCTTTTCATTCCCCACACACCCCTAGCCTCTGTAACCACCATTCTACTCTTGGCTTCTGTGAGTTCAGTTGTTTTAGATTTCACATACAAGTGAGAACATGTGACCCTTGTCTTTCTATGCCTGGCTTATTCCACTTAGCATAATGTACGTCCATGTTGTTGCAAATGACAGAAATTCCTTCTTTCTAAAGGCCAGGTGGCATGCTATTTTGTATGTACGTGTATGTATATATATACATACATGTATGTATATGAATGTGTGTGTGTAGATAGATAGATAGATAGATAGATAGATAGATAGATAGATAGATAGACAATTTTATTTATCCATTCACCTGTTGATGAGCACTTAGGTTGATTCCATGAATTGGCTATTGTGAATGGTGGTTCAATGAACAGGAGGAGTATTATTGATGGCTCTTTGACAATTTCATTTCAAATCTTTGAGTACTACCGAGACATAAGATTGCTAGATCATATGGTAATTCTATTTTTTAAGAAACGCCATACAGTTTTCCATAACAGCTGTGCTAATTTACATTTCTGCCAACAATGTACAAAAATTCTCTTTTCACCACATCCCCACCAACACTTATCCTTTTGTCTTTTTGCTAATAGCCATCCTGACAGATGTGAAGTGATATCTCTTTGTGGTTTTAATTTGCATTTCTCTAATGATTAGTGAGTTGAGCTTTTTTTTAAAATATGTCTTTTGGCCATTTGTATGTCTTATTTTGAGAAATGTCTATTCAGTTCTCCTCTCTATTTTTTTTTCTTTTCTTTTCTTTCTTTCTTTCTTTCTTTCTTTCTTTTTTTTTTTTTTTTTTTGGAGGCAGTCTTGCTCTGTCTCCCAGGCTGGAGTGCAGTGACGTGATCTTGGCTTACTGCAACCTCTGTCTCCCAGGGCTCAAGCAATTCTCATGCCTCAGCCCCTGAAAATCTGGGACTACAGGCATGCGCCACTGCGTCAGGCTAATTTTTTGTATTTTTAATAGAGACGGGGTTTTGCCATGTTGGCCAGGCTGCTCTTGAACTCGCGATTTCAGGCAATCTGCTCGCCTCAGCCTCCCAAAGTGCTTGGATTACAGGTGTCAGTCATGACTCCTGGCCTCTTGTCCATTTGCTAATTGGGTTATTTGTTTTCTTGCTATTGAGTTGTTTGAATTTCTTATAAATTTGGTGTATTAACCCCTTATAAGATATATGGCTTATAAATATTTTTCCCCAATCCATGAGTTGTGTGTCCACACTACTGCTCCCACGTGACATTTTTCATAAAAAGTTATTGTTCTTAAGTACAAATAATAATATTTTGGTAAAAGTGAAAGTTATATCAAAGACATATTTTCAGTATGCTTTCCTTGCAAGTAATTGAAGGGATGAGCCAAAATTGTTTAAGACTGCATCCTCCAAATATCCTTTAATAGTTTTAAAGATTGTGGACAACATTGCATGTTATCAGGGAACAGCGGGCAATGGAGAATATATTTGATTAATCATGTCTTATCTCCTTTTTTCATATCTGGCTCAGTCTTTCTTAATAGAGGCAATGTGGCCTCAGATGTCTAAAAGTGAATTTTTAGGAAATTTTCATTGATAGACTTCAGGTATGGACATTCAGGTGTTTCGATACATCCTCTGAAATCTAAGTGGAGGTTCCCCAACCTCAATTCTTGACTTCTGTACACCCGCAGGCCCAACACCACATGAAACCTGACAAAGCTTGGGGCATGCACGCTGTGTAGCAAGGGGCGGAGCTCTACCTTTGCTTCTTTCAACCACAGCTGGAGCTGAAGCAGCTGGCATGCAGGGCACCGTGTACCAAGACTGCATAAAGCAGCAAGGTCCTGGAGCCAGTCAATGAAATCATTTTTTCTCCTAGGCCTCTGAGTCTGTGATGCAAGGGGCTGCAGTGAAGACCTCTGACAGGCCCTGGAGACATTTTTCCCATTGTCTTGACAATTAACATTTGGCTCTTCATTTCGTATGCAGATTTCTTCAGCAGACTTGAATTTCTCCTTAGAAAATGGAGTTTTTATTTCTATCACTTTGGCTGCAAATTTTCTGAACTTTTATGCTCTGCTTCCATTTTAAACATAAATTCCAATTCCAAACCATATTTTTTAAAATACATAAAACTAAATGCTTTTAAGAGCACCCAAGTCACATGTTGAATGCTTCTGCTTAGAAATTTCTTCCACCAGATCTCCTAAATCATCTCTCTCAAGTTCAAAGTTTCAAAGATCTCTAAGGCAGGGACAAAATGCCTCCAATACGAAGAGTCACCTTCATTCCCGTTCCCAACAAGTTCCTCATCTCCAGATGAGACTACATCAGCTTGAACTTTATTGTACATATCACTGTCAGCATTTTGGTCAAAGCAACTGCAAGTCTCTAGGGAGTTACAAACATGCCCACCTCTTTCTGTTTTCCTCTGAGCTCTCCAAACTGTTCCAAACTCTGCCTGTTACCCAGTTCCAAGGTTGCTTCCACATTTTTGGTTATCTTTACAGCAGCACCCAACTCCTAGTACCAATTTTACTGTATGAGTCTGTTTTCATGCGGCTATGAAGACACATCCAAGACTAGGTCAGGCACAGTGGCTCACGCCTGTAATCCCAGAACTTTGGGAGCCAAGGCAGGTGGATCATCTGAGGTCAGAAGTTCAAGACCAGCCTGGCCAACATGGCAAAACTCAATTTCTACTAAATATATAAAAATTAGCCAGGCATAGTATTGCATGCCTGTAATCCCAGCTACTTGGGAGGCTGAGGCAGGAGAATTATTTGAACCTGGGAGGTGGAGGCTGCAGTAAGCTGAGATAATGCCATTGTGCTCCAGCCTGGGTGACAGAGCAAGACTCCATCTCAAATAAATAAATAAATAAATAAATAAATAAAAGAAAAAGAAAAGGAAAAGAAATATCCAAGACTGGGTAATTGATAAACAAAAGAAGTTTAGTTGACTCACAGTACCACATGGCTGGGGAGACTTCAGGAAACTTACAGTCTTGGTGGAAGTCGCCTTTTCACAGGGAGGCAGGATAGAGAATGAGTGCTGAACAAATGAGGAAACCCTTATAAAACCACTAGATTTCATAAGACTTCACTCAGTATCACAAGAACAAGAGGGGGAAAACTGCCCCCATGATTCAATTACCTCCACCCCGTCCCACCCTTGATATATGGGGATTGTTATAACTTAAGGTGAGATTTCAGTGGGAACACAGAGCCAAACTATATCATGGTCCAGAAGTGTTGTCTGTATAATTTTGGGTTAAGTATATGTCATGTGCAGATGAAAAGAATGTACACTGTTGTTTGGGGTGGAGAGTGCTGTAGATGTCTCTTAGGTCCATTTCTTCAAGTTTTCAGTTAAGGTCCTGACTATCTTTGTTGGTTTTCTGCCTCAGTGATCTATCTAATACTTTCAGTTGAGTGATAAAGTCTTCTATTATTATTGTGTGGTTATCTATGTCTCTTTGTAGGTCTCTAATAACTTGCTTTAATATATCTGGCTGCTCCTGTGCTGTGTGTGTATATATTTAGGATAATTAAGTCTTCTTGTTGAATTGAGCCCTTTACCTTGATGTAATGCCCTTCTTTGTCTTTTTTAAATGTTTGTTAATTTAAAGCCTGTTTTGTCTGAAATTAGAATAGCAACCTCTGCTCTTTTCTGTTTTCTGTTTGCTTTGTAGATTGTTCTCCATCCCTTTCCTTTGAGCTTATGGCTGTCACTGCATGTGAGATGGGTCTTTTGATGACAGCCTACTGTTGGATTTTGCTTCTTTATTCAGCTTGCCACTCTGTGCCTTTTAATTGGGACATTTAGCCTATTTACATTCAACGTTAGTATTGATATGTGTGGATTTGATCCTGTCATCATGTTGTTAGCTTGTTATTCTGCAGACTTGCTTGTGTGGTTGCTTTGTAGTGTCACTGGTCTATATACTTAAAGGTGTTTTTGTAGTGGTTGGTAACAATCTGACCTTTCCGTATCTACCACTCCCTTCAGGATCTCTTGTAAGGCAGGTCTGGTAGTAAAGAATTCCCTTAGCATTTGCTTGTCTGAAAAGAATTTTATTTCTCCTTTGCTTAGAAAGTTTAGTTTGGGCTGGGTGCAGTGGCTCACGCCTATAATCCCAGCACTTTGGGAGGCCGAGGCAGGTGGATCGCGAGCTCAAGAGATCGAGACCATCTGGTCAACATGGTGACACCCCATCTCTACTAAAAATACAAAAATTAGCTGGGCATGGTGGTGCACGCCTGTAATCCCAGCTACTCAGGAGGCTGAGGCAGGAGAATTGCTTGAACCCAGGAGGCGGAGGTTGCGGTGAGCCGAGATCGCGCCATTGCACTCCAGCCTGGGTAACAAGAGCAAAACTCCGTCTCAAAAAAAAAAAAAAAAAAAAAGAATGCTGAATACAAGCCCCCAATCTCTTCTGTTTGTAGGGTTTCTGCTGACAGGACTATCGTTAGCCTGATGGGGTTCCCTTTGTAGGGGTGCTGACCCTTCTTTCTAGCTGCCTTAAACATTTCTTCATTATGACCTTGGAGAATCTTGTGTAGTATTTTGCAGGGGTTCTCTAAATTTTCTGAATTTGAATGTTGACCTCTATAGCAAGATTGGGGAAATTTTTATGAATGATATTCTGAAATATGTTTTCCAAGTTGCTTGATTTATTTCCCTGTCTCTCAGGCATGCCAATGAGTCATAGACTGGGTTTCTTTCCAGAATCCCATCTTTCTCAGATGTTTTATTTATTCTCCTCTTGGTTTTTTAAAATTTTTCTTACAGTTATTTTGGAGAGCCAGTCTCCAAACTGTGGATTTAATTTTTTTTCCTCAGCTTGGTCAGTTCTGTTGTTAATACTGTGATTGCATTATTAAATTCCTCTAGCATGTTTTTCAGCTCTGTTAGATCAGTTGTTATAATGGCCATTTTGTCTATCAGCTCCTGTATCATTTTATTGTAAACCTTGGATTCCTTGATTTGGGTTTTGACTTTCTTCTGTATGTCAGTAATCTTCTTTCCTATCTATATTCTGAATTCTATTTCTATCATTTCAGCCATCTCAGCCCAGGTAGGAACTGTTGCTGGAGAACTAGTATGATCATTTGGAGGTAAGAAGCCACTCTGGCTTGAGTTGCCAGGGTTCTTGGGCTGGTTCTTTCTCATCTTTCTGGGCTGTTGTTGCCTCAGTCTTTGAAGTTGATGACCTGTGGATTTTTTTTTTCCTTCTAGCCTATTTGATGTCCTTGGGGGGTTGATTATGGTATAAGCTGGGTTCAGTTGACTGGTTTAGTTTTAAAGGATTTTAGAGGGCCAAGGCTCAGCTCGTAACTCCTGAACTGTGTGCTTTAACTCTAGGGGGCCGGTATGGACCCTGGCTTTATGCTGTCACCCCTGGTGGTTAGGAATCTGACTCTCAGGAGAGGCCTGAATTGTTTCCAGATAGCTGGTTAGAACACTCTGATGGGTGGTACCAGCCTCAGCTCTTCATAGGGCAGTGGAAGCAGGATTGGTTCCCATTTGTATGTGCCAGCAGCAGCGGCAGTGCTGTGGGTTGCATACTCATCAGCTACGGCTGAGTGCTGATGGGCACAGGTGCTTTGTGGCGCACTTGCAGCAGCAGTGTTGGCATGGCAGCACTGTGTGGAGATGCAAGGAGCCTTGTCAGTGTCCATGCATGAATTTGAATGGGCAAGGATGTCAGCATGGGGATGTGGCACTGGAGGCATGGGACGGTGTGTGCCCTGTGTTCATGCAATAATATAGGTGGCAGCTGCTGCTGGGGTTGGGGCAGATCATTTGGTCTACTTGTGTAGTTTCATACCAGTGGCAATATTGGCATAGGGGTGTGGTGCAGGTGGATGTGGGGCTGACAGTCTCCAGTTTCCATGCTAGCCAATGCTCCAACAGCAATGGCAGCACTGTTGCGGGGGCGTGTTGGAGGGTTGGGATTCACTTGCACTAGCAGCTGTGTCATGGCAGGGTACATGTGTATCTGGCAGGGAAGGGAAGGCAAGGTCTATCCAAGCTTATATGCACCAGCAAAGCAAATAGTGTGTGGTTGTGGACCAGTGCATGCCGGCAAAGCAACTCAGGGGAGACTGTGGTGGGGGAAGGACATGGGTGGGCAGCTGCATGTCTGCAGGTCCGCTCTACTGGAGCGCTCTACTGGAGCTCTCTACTGGTCAAATATAGTGTGCCAGGGCAGGAGCTATGATGCATGCTCAATCACAACCTGGGCTTTATAGGCTCCAATGCAGGCAGGCCTAGCTGAGGTCACAGGAGAGGCCAGCAGACCAAAAGTGCTCAGGTTGGACTGGCCCAGCCTCATGAGCAAGACCACCCTTCACTGTTTAGGTTCAACAGTTTCCTTACGCCTAAAGTCTCCTACGGGTGCAAGGCAGCCCTGGGGAATGGCTGCCCCTAGTAGTGCTCCACTCCAGATGCTCCCACAACAAACCCTCTGGGTTCCACACTGGCTGGAGTTCTGCCCATACTCCTTCTCTAAGCAGCTCTTGCTGCCAGCTCGATTGTCTGTGGAGGTCATGTAGTCTCCTGATGGCAGGATTCCAGGGGCCCCTGTGGAGAATGGGTTGCTCCTTGTGTGCTCAACCCACCCCTTCCCCAGGAGTCATTGGGAGCTAGCAATAACTTCCAGTGCATAATAGCCCTGTGTAGGGTTTCCTGTTTCCTGCCCCTTTGGCCCAGCATCTGTGTCTTTCCTCTCCATTTTCAATGGATCTTCCCTCTGAAGATCTGCTAGGAGTGTGACAGTCTTCCCAATGTCCCCATCTCTCATGGGGATGCTACACCCGTATAACAAAAATGTGTTTCCAACATACCATCAATAGTGTACTTCAGGTGCCTAATGAATGAAGAGACAGGTGGGCCAAGGATGATATTATAATATACAACATTTTTCTACAGTAAAAACCATTCTGCATTCCAAAATAAACCTTTGGGACACATTCCTCATGTGAAGTCAGTGTCATAGCAGTTCAAATCATGAGCCTATAATTGTTATAACTTCATTAGAACTAATCCATCATGACACAGACTATGGAGGATATATTAGTCTGTTGCTTGGAATGAGATTTGTGAGGGAATATCTTTGTGTTGTCTTTGTAAAATGCAATAAAAAATAAAGCTGGAGTTTCTTTTTTGTTGGTTTGGGCAAAGTAGTTATGCCATGACACTTTTTAGGATAAAGCCATTTGGAGTGAACCATGTATTATACAAGATCATTGGAGAGTTTTTAAGTTGTGGCAGGTTAGAAACAAAAAATAGAGGACTAACGTGGCTTTTAAGAATTTAAAAACATTTTTTTTTTTCATTTTTGAAGAGATGGGGTCTTACCATGTTGCCCAGGCTGATCCAGAACACCTGTCCACTAGTAATCCTCCCGCCTCAGCCTCCCAAAGTTCTGGGATTACAAGCATAAGCCACCATATGCCTGGCCTGACCTGGCTTTATAGTTCTCAGAACACAGAATAATGTCAAATGTTTTTCAATTGACTGGGGAATAGAACTTGCTAATATAAAATGGAATAAAACTTAAATATTCATTGTTTAAATAACATTTACAAGTTCACTTTTAGTTTTATGAATGGAGATATTTCAAGCATAACAAAGTATGAGCATTTTCTTTTGCTTTTTTATTAATGTGGATGCATTCTTAAATTGGACTTACCAAGAACAAAAACAATTGTGATATTTTTATCATTACATTTAAAAATCTTTATACTGAAACTTTGGGATAAAGTTAAAGAGGCAATAAACCGAGACTCTAAGAAGAAAAATTTTGCCTGCTAAATTATCTAGATATTTTGGACAATAGTGACTTTTCTTCATTTTAATAATTTTAGTAAATCTTTTATGTAGAAGCCTTATACCTATGAGGTTTGTTAACCCTCAATAATTTTCAATTCATTTGTTACTATTCTAATAAATTGCTTTCCCCCTTTTTTTTTTCTTTGAGATGGAGTTTTGCTCTTGTTACCCAGGCTGGAGTGCAATGGCACAATCTCGGCTCACTACAACCTCCACCTCCTGGATTCAAGCAATTCTCCTGCCTCAGCCTCCTGAGTAGCTGGGATTACAAGCACGAGCCACCATGCTCAGCTAATTTTTTGTATTTTTAGTCGAGACGGGGGGTTTCACCATGTTGACCAGGATGGTCTCGATCTCTTGACCTCGTGATCCACCCGCCTCGGCCTCCCAAAGTGCTGGGATTACAGGCTTGAGCCACCACGCCCGGCCCTTGCTTTTCCCTTTTAAATTTAGACTGGTATATCTCTGGTTTTAAAAAATGGTTGGATTAAGTTAGATTATTATGTTCCTTTTTTTCTCATATATATTTTTCTTTTCGTTACGCTGAATTTGTTCTGACTTCCTTATTTGTATAAAGAACATCTAATTTGTAAGAGTTAGGTAATCAAAGAAACTAATTGGATATACCCTATTATTGGGCTGAATTAGCCATGTTGATATCTTATTAAAATTTTTGATACACTTGAGATCATTTTCAAATCTGGGATCATCATTCATATTTTCAGATGTTAAAATTTCAGGTACCTACTATGAAGCCTGACATATACTGAGAACTCATTTTCTCTTCTCAATGGGAGGAAATATCATAACTATAGGAACAACACTAATGTTTAGTTTGAGACCAAGACTAACAATGAAAATGAAACTCAATAACAATATCCCATCTGTACAATAGCAGGGGAAAGGAAATAATTTTAAAAAACTATTTTCAATAAAGCTGGTGAATATTATAAACCATTTACATTTATCTCTGTCATTTTCTCTGAAATAGCAATTATTCTCTCTAGTTTTGAATCTTCTAATGATCTGCAATTTTTAGTATATTTTGTTGTCTTTCTTATTATTGCATTTCTTAGACAAAATATGCCATACCACTAAGATTTTGAAGAGCACAGATATTAAAACATGATTAAAAAGATTGACTATTCTAATATTATGATAAAATATTGAAGGTATACAAATTGTCATGTAAGTAAAAATTTTCAGCTATGGAAAACTAACAAACCAGAGCATCTTCAGTGAGTTTTATGGGTCTGGTATGTGTATTTCTATTTAAAATAGGCACATTGGGAATTATTAGGGGAAGAGGAATTTCACTGGCTCATAATTTATAGACTGTCTAGTCTAGATCAAATTCACCCAGTGATTTTGTGTAGTACTCTGATCACTTGAAAATGAGATGGACCTCTAGATCATCAGAAATCAAAGACACAATTTTCTACCTAAAAAGGGCCTGGAGCCTGTTCTGGCAGACTAGATTAGATATGTCTGTCACCTGTTTTGTGTCTATGGCTCTTAGCAGAATCAATCAACTTTCCTGTGATTTATTTCTTCATTTTTGAGGTGAGCCAAGCAGAAACTATTTTTGAAAAAGGAATTTAACGACATAGCCCTATAATACTTTCCTGTCTATTCCTCAACTTATCCACCATCCAATAAATTAACATAAGATACATTTGCAGTTACTTATGAAAATATCCTAAAGCATATGGATAGATTTACTTTTCTGCTAATTCCTCACAGACTGCTTTGCTTAGCTACTTTACTACTTATTTAATGGAGACAAGATCTAAAGTCAGCTGTCTACTAATGATGTAAGATTCCTGGACAATTGTGTAACTAGAAAACAATATCAAAAGGTGATTATTCATGGTTTTATTTCTTATGGACTATAGCTAATTTATAAACTATAAGTAAATAATAAAATAATTTGGTTGTCTGGTTAGCAAGAGAAATCCCAAACTAAAAGACGTACTTAGTAAATATTTTACAGGGAATCATAAAGTTTAGATCTAGAGAAGACGTTATTTGGGTCAATCAGTCCATTGTTATGGACTGAATGTTTGTCCAAAACTCGTATGTTGATATCTTAACCCCCATAGTGATATATTAGAAGGCGAGGGGAGGCATTTGGGAGGTAGATTATGAGGATAGAACCCTCATGAATGGGATTGGTGTCCTTATGAAAAGTAATAGGTGATAAATTATTTTTTTCTTGGCTACATGTGGATTTGAGAAAATGGCCATTTGCAAACCAAGAAGAGTGCCCTAACCAGCCACCAGATCTGTTGGTTTAATCTTGGACTTTCTGCTTCCAGAAATGTGAGAAATAAATATTAGTTGTTGAAACCACCAATCTATGGTATTTTGTTACAGCAGCTTTAAAAGAATAAACCACGTACCTTTTATAGATGAGAAAAATGAGATCCAGAAATGATTTGTGCAAGACTACTTAAAGAATAAATGTTGGAATGGTAACTGAAACTCAGTTTCCTGATTGAAAACCTAGTGTTCTGTCTACTAGAACATTTGTGGTTTATTTATTTAGTATACATTTCATGGCCTTGCATGTTTAAAAGACATTGCTTTAGAGGTGGGAGAAGATATGAGGGGAGAAGATATAAAATGAATAAGAAACAGTCTCTCCTGGGGAGCTTACAACATAATAAAAAATATAAAACAGGTCCACAAATTACGATTTGGCCTGTAACAATGTGCAAAGTACTATGGAGAGATGAGCAAGATAGGTAAGCTCGGAGTAGAGAGAAGACTTCTGGCTCAAAGATGACAGGAAGACCAAGTAGAGAGTGATTTTAAGCTGAAGGAAAGAATTTCTATGTAGAAATTCCATAGGTAGTAGCAAAGGAAGGCATTCTTATTCATAAAGTTTTATTAATCACAAACAACAAAGGGAAAGTTGGAGAAGCTGGCCAGAAAAAGACAAGAACAGGATAATTCTGCTTGTCCAAGAGGGAGAAATTATGGCTGATTTCTTCAGAGTGCCACTTCCAAGATGAAAGCAATTGCATTCGCATTCTTTGGGCACTCTGCTTCTATAGCCAATATGTTCTGGAAGAGACATTTTGATTGCAAGGGCAGAGTAGCTTAGCATAAAGACTTACCACATGTACAGAATGATATAGCCAGCCAATAAATAAATAAATAAATTTTTTTAAAGGTGCTTCTACCAAAAGAAGATGGTACAAGATAAAGAGCAAAGTTGAATGCAAAACTTCAAGTACAAACAAACTAAATTAAATATCCACCACAGTATTTTGTGAAGTGTGATTGAAAAACAAAAATAAATAAGATGATTAGAACATTAATGTAGATTGCTTTGACTGAAGCACAGGATGACTAGATGACATCAAAATGAGCCAAACCCTGGTCATCGTCCCCACCTTTCCCCTCTGTACTTAACCCCTTACTACCCCAATTAGTGAACTGCTTTCTCCAGTTTACGCTGAAAAAATTTATAAGGTACATGCTCATTCCAGAAGCAGTTGACTCAAGAGGAGGGGAAGGTTGAGCTGATGGTCATGTCTCAGTGAGGGATGACTCTACATTGCTAGAAAGGACTGCTAGCAACCAGACCCTTGGCCCAAACATTATAAACCCTAGGCATAGTATGTTTCTCCCTCAAATTTTGCAAGAGTGGCTTTTGCTGCACAGCTGGAGCTAACAAATTGCCTTAAGAAATATGCCAGGGAGATTCTGTCCATCTAATCCAAGCAACATCTTCTTCCTTCGTTTCCTCAGTGTAGGAATTCAAGTCACAGGAAGGACAAAGCAGTCGATGTCTACTGAGGGCATTTCTGAAAATGATGGAAACCTTAGAAATGCACACATCAGTTTGGAATGTTGGCACTTGGCGTTTGCTCCTGAAATAGTCCGTAGGTGTTGCTCCTCATTGCTTCCCTCACTCCCCACCCAGTACCATACTTTTTGTGTGAGCTTCAGTTTCCTCGTTTGCAATAGGAAGAGTTGGAGCTGAGCTCTATTCTAAAAGATTCTTCTTAAGTTGTATTTTGATGTTAAGTTCAAAAGCTTGATTGGGGCCCTACCAAGAAAGGACTTGACTGCTTTGTACTGAGAAGTTTTGTCTTCAGACTGTAGAACATGAAAATTAGGTACATATATATGTGTATACATGTATATACATATGTGTATAACATTTATATATTTGTGTGTTTTGGGAATTGTAGGTTTCAAATACTTTCCAGCTCTCTCATTTACTAAAAATGTGATTTTAGAAGGCATTTAATACTTGTCTACAGTCTTTTTTTTTAAATAAAGAAAATGAAAACCTTTTCACAAAACTAAATAAGTCAATAGTTATTCAAATATAATAGCAAGTAAGAGCCACTGAATTTTTTGAAGGGGAAGTACAAATGGCTAAAGCATGCAATGAGACATTGATGTTGACAGGGCTCTGCTCAACAAAATGATTGATATGTGCGTCCTATGAGCTACCAAATCTAGGAATAAGTAACAAATGATGGAACGGAAACTCTGCAAACACTAAAAGTGAAATTAAGAAAATATAACTATGGTAAATAAGATAGCAAATTACACTATTTGGAACCCTATTTTTTAGCTTGTCTTAAAATGCTAACTTATAAACCTGAAATCAGATCACCTTGAGAATCAGACTCTAACTTTCAGGACATCATTGCCCAATGTCTGTTGTTTAATTCCTCTCTAATTGAAATTTCTAATTAAGGATAAATATGCCTTTATGTCTATGTATGTGTGTATATATATACACATATACATATATATACATTATATATGCATATAACACATACTTATAACACATGTATATATACACATACTATGCATATGCAAAAATGTGTTATATATCATAATACACATATACTATACATATACACACATGTCTTATACACATGTATATATGTGTATATATACATACAAAATGTGTATATATACATATGTGTATAACATTTATATATTTGTGTGTATATATATGTGTGTTTTAAGATTATGTACAGTGGTTCAACTATATTAGTTTTACAAGAATACTCAACCATAATAGTTACTTAAATGAGTGTTTACTTCTTCTCATATAACAAGAAATCTTAAGCTATGTAGTTACTGACATTGTTTTTAGCTGCTTAGTAAAGCCACATGGGATGCAGGCTGTTTCTAACCTCTACTCCAGTACCCTGAGCATGTTGAATTTTTCCTTGTGCCTGTCACTTCACTTCATGGTCAGAATATGGCTGCTACATCTCAGGTATCATGTCCATTTCCTTCTGTGCTAGGTGTCAATGGCCAGAATCTACTGGTAGTAGCTGCAAGGGCAGTTAGAAAAGTGGGGAAGGATTGAATGACTTTTCAGACCACTGTGATCCATATCCTCAGGCCCAGCATGTTTCTGCTCAAAACTAAATCAGAGCTCTTTTAAAAGAAATGAATAACAGAAAGAATATTGGGTAGGCAATTAGCAGAGTTTGCTATAAGAATACTGGATTAATAAAATTGCCTGACTTGAAAGATGCTAAGATAAATGGTAAAGGATGATAAAGCACTTGAGAAATAGGAGGCAAGAGAAATCCTTCCAAAACAAAGGGTATTGTATAAGGAATTTTATTATAATTTATGACAACTCATTTTAATTAGTGAAGGAAATTTTATATTGATTCTTAAAAGCTTTGGGCCGGGCGCGGTGGCTCAAGCCTGTAATCCCAGCACTTTGGGAGGCCGAGGCGGGTGGATCACGAGGTCAAGAGATCGAGACCATCCTGGTCAACATGGTGAAACCCCGTCTCTACTAAAAATACAAAAATTAGCTGGGCATGGTGGCGCGTGCCTGTAATCCCAGCTACTCAGGAGGCTGAGGCAGGAGAATTGCCTGAACCCAGGAGGCGGAGGTTGCAGTGAGCCGAGATCGCGCCATTGCACTCCAGCCTGGGTAACAAGAGCGAAACTCTGTCTCAAAAAAGAAAAAAAAAAAAAATTTCTGAAACTCACATAGTTACATTCCACAGGGAATATATGGAAATTTTACTTGATTGAGTATAGAGTTGGTAAAAATTTCTACCACAATTAGGTTTTACACAGAAACTGTAAAAGACTACTATCTTAAAAGGTAACACAATTTTAATGAAGATGTATAATTGTGATTGCTTCTAGTTTCAGAAGAAATCCTTTTCAATCTGTATTAAAATGTGTTTTCTTCAAAATAGTTCACAGTGCCTTTTGATTTTTCAAAATATGGCCTTGAAGTCAGAGAAATGGAAGCAAGGAGTTGTTCATGGATTTACTATAATGAAGAACTAGAATACATTTTTAGTAAAATGAGAAAATCATCAGAAGTTTGATTTTAAAAAATATTAAATGAGGAGAAATTATTTTATGAATCCTGTATTTTTGAAGATATGTGTTCAAAGATTTCTGCTTTTGCATCTTTTGGACACCTCAGAAAACTTATTAACCACTGTGAATATGAAAAAAAAAAAAAAAAAAAAAACAGAAGAAAATAATAAGCCCTCTATACATAAGTGCCCAGCACAATTCATTGTTAAAAAACAACCAAACCTCATTATTATTCACTGTATAATAATCATTGACTAAAGGGATTTGTCTGTGTTTTCTTCTTGTGGTTGTATATATCAGGTAAAATGTTTTCCAAAGAGCCATGTGTCATAATACCGAACCACTTTGATATTGAGACATTAATTTGTACCCTTGTTATTATCTACTAGTAATAATGTAATACTGTAGAAATTTTGCTCTAATTCTTTTTAAAATTGTTGCATCCCTTTTTATAGAATGTTTCTATTTCTATAAGGATTAGGTATGCTATTATCCTTTCTTATACCCTCGGATGAAGCTGTTTTTGTGCTCTTGTTCATCATTGGCCCTCATTCCAAGCACTTTACATTTTGTCTGTAATGGGATCTATTTTTGCACTGGAATATCTGAGACTTGCAAAACTAGACAGAAGTTTCACAACAGATTTCTAAGTTAAATCATTTTCATTAAAAGGAAAAAAGAAAAAAAAAAAAAAAAAAAAAGCTTTGACAGGTCCTTCCATGGAAAAAAAGATGCAGTCATTGAAATGAATACATAGACTTTTTTGTTGTTTTCTTAGGTAGATAAACTTTCAAGAAATGCAATTCAGTATATTTGTAGTAAAGGAAAAAAAAAAAAGGTTTAAACTGATAATATATTTTTAGGGCTAAGAATCATCCTGAACTACAAAATGTGAACTTATCCATGTTACATTAGGTGAGTGATTCTGGCTTACCTTAATAAATACTACATCTGTCCTTGTACAGTTGGCGCTTCCTTAGACTGCCAGAAAGCATCTCATCACTTGGTATGTCCCACATATTAGATTGAAAGAAAAGGAGAAGGAAGAAGGGGTGCAGTTGCCAAAGGACCTGTAGCCTTAGAATCTGGCAGAAATGACAGTTGTGAACAGTCACAGGCACGATGCTTACTCAGTAGGTGTGATAAATTAGCAAGGGTAAGCAAGTATTTCTGTATGAAAAAAAAAAAAAAGAAGAAGAGAATTTCAGGATTTCTAGACTATTAACTACTTCACTGTGGAGCCAACAAATCCAAGACACATGGAAGCATGGGACATTTGGAGATGTAAATAATAGGTAATTGTTGGAATTGCGTGTAATGGCAGTTTCAAATGACTTTGATTTCTGACTGCTCTGCTTCTTTGACTGATAAAATGGTTTTGAATTTGGTCAAATTATATGGTCAGTCATTCTGGATGTGATATTTATGTACACCCAACAAAAAATGTTTTCTTTGTATGTCATTTGATTTCCCCTATCATATTATATTGGATGGAAAAATAGATTAAGAGAGCTTTTGCTCAAATATGAAAGAAACAACATCTCGAAGGTAAGAATTTTGAGAATTAATTTGGTTAAAATGCCATCTTGCAGTTAAAAATGGCATCTTATTGAGACTATACCTGCAGATTAGGAGGCACTGCAATGACGGATTTTGAAAACGTCAGAAATGTTGCACTATATAAGTGTATTAGCTACTATCTGTATAAAAGGTGTTTGTTTTGCACGTGTGCACACCTACATAATGCAAGTGTGTGTGATCATGGTAGTGCCAATACATTTGTGAATTCTAATTCTGTGATTCAAAAGGATTTGAAGAGAACATAATTTTTATAATTATTACAGATTTGCTATTTTCTCTATCTTTGTTTGTCATGGCTCAATTGTCCTGGTATGTTTGACTGAAATAATAAGAGTTTCAGGAATTCTTACTTATATTTTTACTGGTATTTTGATTTATAATTAACTTTTTCCAGTATGGAAATAGGAAAGGTTTTAAGATAAACCTGTATGTTAACAGTTATCTTTAAATATCGAGTTAGTATTTGATGGATCTACATTATTGGTTTTTTAACTATAGTCTGTTTTATTATTTTTTATTAGATTATAAGAGCAAACAGACTCAAAATTGTTTGTATTGGAAAAAGGAAAAAAGAAACCTGCATTCTTTCAAACCTCGTCTCTTGTTAAAAAACATTTGTACATATACTACACAACAGAGAAATTACTCTTATTTATTGTGTAAAGGGAGTAAAATCATTAATATTTGTGTAGGATTTTCTTCTTTGACTTTTTATACCATCCTGCTTAACTAAATCTAGAGCAACTTTAATTAACTTAAAAATCTTTTCAAACTTCTAAGACATTAAGCTAAGTGAAATAAGCCAGTCACAAAAGGGCAAATATTATAGATTCTACTTATATGAGGTACCTAGAGTAGTCAAATGTATAGACAGAAAGATGGTTTCCAGGATTTGGAGTAGGATGGCATGGGAAGCAATGAATAAATGAGTAAATGGTCTTTTTACCCATGCAATGAGATATACTATAATATTTCAATATGAGTCAGGAGTAACGTATCTTTTATCATGATATAGGTTACATTCTAGATGAAGGATAAATTAAGGAATACACGCGAAGTGTTGAACTTGGCAGGCAGTTCTTATCTCAGTAAATGTTATCTCTATTATTATTATGGCAGTAAATGTTTCAGAAGGTCAAAAGAACACTTTGAAATAATGCATCTTTTAAATGGGTTCCTGAGTATATGGACAGCAGAATCAAATTACATGCTTAACATATTTTCCAACACTTCTTACTAATAAAACTTTTTTTATTTTAGGAGGAATTGTTGATAAAGACCTTCGTCACTACCTCAACTTACGATTTCAGAAGGGTTCTGTGGACCACGAGCTTCAGCAAATCATTCGTGACAACCTCTACCTCCGCACGGTGCCATGTGAGTACAATGGGCAATATTAACAGTTTTATGTTAAGAGGTAGATGTCTAGCTCTATATTCGTTAATTAAAAGTAAGTGAAATTGCACTTATTTTTTATGGTGGACTTTTGGAACAGAAAACTTATTTGAGATGGGGCAATTTTAAGTGCAAATGCTTATAACTGCACTAGTATGGTTTATGATGAAGTTGTAGCCAGAAAAGACTTGTGGTTTTCACTATAAAATCTAACTTACGCTTCTGAAGTTAGGATTGAGAAATATTGATTCTAGTCCAGACTGTTGGTGATTCCAAATGAATTATGATGGAGGTAGAACTCTACGTTGGGAGATAGGAGAATGCAAATTTAATTTATTAGTTGAAACAGCTACTCTGTGAATAGAATCTACACTGTAACTCCCAACCTCATCTCCGGTTTGCAACGTGGGAATCTCACAAGTAAAAAGAAAAGTCCACATTGGCAAGTAAAGCTAAGTGTTCTGCAAGTCTTAGAAAGCAATGATGCTTAGAAAGCATGTTGGGGTAAATTTCTTATATGTAGCCTACAGATATCCACAAACAATCATTTCGGATTATCCTTCCAAAACAGAGGAATTGGTAAAATGATAAAATTCACAAATCAACTTCTTAGTGCCTGTTTCAACTCACTTGAGAGTCCCCTATTAACTTTAGGACAAATCAAAGACTTTTAAACTTAGGCTGTAGATCCTGGACTGATATTTAAAAGAATCCATTTTCTTCAAGGTAGATTCTGTGCACTTCAGAGACTTTCCACTCTCTCTAGAAATTCTGATTTGTGGATGTTATGAGTTTCTTTTCATTTAGTTCTGCTCTGAATAAACAAAGCTATGGGTCCTGAAAGGATAATATTAAAGAATAACTTGACTGGTATAAGTGAAACAACAAAAACAAAAAATTTTATTATCTACGGTTGAACCACCAGAACTATGTAACTAATTATCTGGTATAGCTACTGGATAATTATACTGAAATACTGAAAACACAGAGTTGTGAAGATGGATAGGTTATAACTCAGCCCTTTTGACTTACACACCTTTTAGGAGAGGTGGACTTTTGCCATTGTTGGCATTGAATATTCATCAAAATGGCAATGCCAGGACACCATTATCAAATATTCCCAAATGAGAATATTTGATGATTTTGTCAGTCAAAATGATACCTCTGTTAGTGTGTCTTAGTTAAGTGAATAGGCTTTTGGACTCTTGCTTTAAACCTGGAAGTTGAGAAAAGTGCGTTCTTAAACTTGTAAGTTTGGCATTGGAGTGATGGACAGAGGAAGATGGATTGAAGTGACTGAACTATTTACAAGGTAACGGGTGGACACATTTTCAAACCTGTGACGTTGTCAGTGCAGCAATGTGAATTTATCTTTTGTGGCATGAAAGAAAGGAGATCTGAAATACGGAATAAAGAATTCAGGCAGTTTATTATGTTTAAAAGCTGAGGGAAATAGATAAGAAGCTGACATTCAAGAATACATGTAGTCCTTGCTAAGATGATGACATAAATAAGAAAGTCTTAATTAAATATGAAGATAATAGGAGTAAATTTTGCATTAGTTAATTAACTTCTTAAATAAAGCATCTCCTTTTACGGTACCAAAGAAGACTATGAAGGAAAAGTAAATATAAAAAATAGCTAGACTTATATGAGTAAACATAAAGAGCTTCAAGATGTAATTTCAGTACAAGGTCATAAATTTAATTAGAAATCCTTGGATAGTGCCTATAAAGGAGATGATTAAAAACTCAGTGAATCTGAACATCACGATGTAACAATTATTCTTTGAATTTTCAGCCATCTCTCCTAATAGCCAATTCCACTAACATCATTGACTAATGATGTATTTAACTTGGCAAAAAAGTGAACAAAAAATACAGCGATTGTAACTTATAATATAAAAATAGCTTTATACTGATTAATTGACCTGGGCAATCCACCATCTTAACTCAGTGTATCTTTTGTGTGTGTGTGTGATGAAGTTTTGCTCTTGTTGCCCAGACTGTAGTGCAATGGCAAGATCTTGGCTCATGGTAATCACTGCCATATTCAAGCAATTGTCCTTCCTCAGCCTCCCGAGTAGCTGGGATTACAGGCATGTGCCACCACGGCTGGCTAATTTTGTATTTTTAGTGGAGACGGGTTTCTCCATGCTGGTCAGGCTGGTCTTGAACTCCTGACCTCGGATGACCCACCTCCCTTGACCTCCCAAAGTGCTGGCATTACAGGCATGAGCCACTGCACCTGGCCCTACTCAGTATAACTTTATAAAAAAATTTTTCTTCATGTATCTTTTTTGAATTTCTAATTGATACATAATTTACATATTTATAGGTCACATATTTATTTTGCTACATGCATAGAGTGTGCAATGATTGGGTCAAGGTATTTGAAGTATCCATCACTTTGAATATTTATCATTTCTATGTGTTGGGAACAATTCTAGTTATTTCACCTAGCTTCTTTGAAATATACAATACATTGTTGTCAACTGTAGTCACTTTACTCTGCTGCCAAACAACAGAATGTATATCTTTTATCTAACTGTGTATTTGTACACATTAATCTACCTCTCCTCATTCCCCGTCCCTCACTCTCCCAATCCTCTATTACCTATCATTCTTCTATCTATCTCCATGGAATCAACCTTTTTAGCTTCAGCATACGAGTAAGAACATGTTATTTTTGTCTTTCTGGTCCTGGCTTGTTTCGTTTAACATAATGATCTCCATTTCTGTCCATATGGCTGCAAATGACAGGATTTTATTCTTTTTATGACTGAATAGTATTCCATTGTGTATATATACCACATTGTATGTATCCATTGGTCCCCTGATGGATACCAGTTGAGTACTTATCTCTGCTGTTGTAAATAGTACTGAAATGAGCATGTGAGTGTAGTTATCTCTTTGATAAGCTGATCTCCTATATTTATTCCTTTGGAACAATACCTAGGAGTGGGATTATTGGACCATATGGTAGTTCTATTTTAGTTTTTTGAGAAATTTTCATAAGTTTTCCCTAGTGACTGCACTAATTTACATTCCTACCAACAGTGTGTAAGAGTGTCCTTTTCCCTGCATCCTCACCAGCATTTGTTATTTTTTGTCTTTTTAATAATAGACATTCTAACTGGAGTAAGATGATAGCTCACTGTGGTTTCGATTTGCACTTCTTTGGTAATTAGGAATGTTGAACATTTTTTCACATATGTACCTTTTGGCCATTTGTATATCTTCTTTTGAGAAATGTCTGTTCATGTCATTTACTCACTTTTTAATGGGATTATTTGTTTTCTTATTGTTGAGTTGTTTGTTCACTCAGTATATCCTTTAATAAAGTTTTCAAACAGGTTCAGAAAGGATACAGTAAACATATGTCCATAGTATGAAAATTCCTGCCATCATTTAGAAACATAGATAAGTATCCAGCATATCTGTTGCTATTGAGTATAGAATCACATTTGTTACATATTTTCCTGGGTTAAAAAACTTCTCATTGGTTTTCGTGAACACAGCACCATAGAAGGAAAATGGACTATGGAAGACCATATCGTTGCTCTTATACATACAAGTATAGTATGTATACATTCACTTCTTGTTTAATATAGCATTGGCACCAGGATAGGTTATTGATAACACAGTTGAAACAAAATTGTAGTGAGTTATATGAGGATAAAAAAACAATTTTTCACAAAACAAGACCTAACTGAGTAATTCTGCTTACCCCCACACTACTCTACCACCAACTATATCTGGAAGGAAAGGAGGTACATCTTGGAGGTGGAATTTCTTGGTGCGTAGTAAGAGACAGTTCTAGAGCTAGGGCTCCAAAGACCACCCACCACTCTCTTCCTCACACATACACATACACTCAGTCAATGCAGTTGTGGACAAGTTGGTTCTTGCACTCTCCTCTGTAGGAAGCCTGTTTCCAGCTGATGGCTGATTTCTAAGCTAAGCAGGGAAGGGAGCTGGTTAGTCTAGATTTCCACTGAAACTTAACTACAAAAATAATACAAGAAGCCCATTAATCTGCTCTATGCTACATAAACAAGGGCTAACTGAATTTATGCTTGTATTTTGTTTCCCTAGAACCTCATCTCAGAGCCTTATTAAAAAAAAAAAAAACACCTTTAAACAAAAGCTACGTCTCTTAGCATGGAAGGAGATGGTCACAGAAATAGAATTTTTGAGCGTATATTGAGTTCTGCAACAAAACTTACACATTAAGAAGCCAATTGTGTGGTTTCTCAATGGAAATGTTTGGTGATGTTTGGTGGGTTTTTTTTTTTCTCATTGAAGCCTGTAAAAGTTGAGTTTATTTTACAGTTTTGGGGGGATTTTCAAGTTCTAATTTTATCTCTCAGACATATTTTTCATAATTATTTCATTATCCTACTATCCTACTATTATTTGGTGGCTGACTGATTATAAAATTATTTTATAGCTACTAGAAAAGAATTATTGGGCACATAGTGAGTGAGAGCATGAGTGTGCATGCATGTGTATGCTTATGCATGTGCACATACATGGGCTGAGATCAATTCTTCATTTTTTCCTAAGGATCTTTTCCTTAGGAACTTGAGCCCAGAAGTTCAATACCAGCTTGGGCAACCCCATCTCTATGAGACCCCATAGCAAGACCCCATCTCTACAGACAAATTTTAAAACTTGACCAAATATGGTGAAATGCACCTGTAGTTGTCCCAGCTACTTGTGAGGATCCCTTGAGCTCAGGAAGTCAAAGCTGCCATGAGCCCTGACTGCGCCACTGCATATCAGCCTGGGCGACGGAGTGAGAGTCTGTCTCAAAAAAAGAAAAAAAAAAGATGAACACTGTGAATGAATCATTCTGCTAGTAGATTTCGGGCTATATAGGATTTTTATGTAATTGAACTTCAGGAGTAGGGAGAAAATGACAATGAGAACTGTTATCATCTGGAATGTGATAAAGATTAACCATGAAAAACATATACAGATAAAAGGCATGAAAGAGTTTAGAACATCCATCATATGGGATTTCAGTTACCCTGGTAGTATACAAAAGGCAATTCCAGAAGCACCAAATTTGCAGCATTTATTTAGAGATTATTAGAGAGGATTGTTTCATCACAGCATGTTAAATGTGCATAGTTAAGGCAGCATGCAATGTCCCTTGGGTAATACAGATTCAAAGTATGTGAGAGAAATTAATGGAATTAATACAGAAGAATATTGGATTAATTTGCAAATGTTTAAAGAGTAAAAATGGAGTTTATTTTCATTTTAATATGCTACTGAGCATAATGATTGCATATATTTGACTCAAGTCTAATCAACTGCGATTAAACTGACATGCTTCTTAAATATGAGGAAAAAGTAATAATTGCTATTTATTGATAAAGTTCTGGTCCTTTCTAGCTTTGATATTTATTAGAGACACAAATTAACTTTTGAACCAAGTATGAAAACAGATATAAATTTTAGATACTATTTTCCATTATACAAAAGAACGTGAGTAAGGACTTCAACGACCAATTTAAAAAGTTTCAAAATCGAAAGGAAGGTAGTTAAAATTAAACTTCTCTCCCAAGAACATTCTTTGTCATTTGATGAGATGGTTTTATTGGGAAATATTTTACATTTATTTGAAGCCAGAAGAAATACCAGTGTACACCAAATAAAAAAACAAAACAAAACAAAACAAAAATCAATAAAACTAAAGCCTAATTCTATTTTATAAAAAGTGAATAAAGTGGCTGGGTGCAGTGGCTCACACCTGTAATCCCAGCACTTTGGGAGGTTGAGGCGGGAGGATCACAAGATCAAGTGATCGAGATCATCCTGGCCAACATGGTGAGACCCCATCTGTACTAAAAATACAAAAATTAGATGGGTGTGGTGGTGCATACCTGTAGTTCCAGCTACTCAGGAGGCTGAGACAGGAAAGTCACTTGAACCCAGGAGGCAGAGGTTGCAGTGAGCCAAGAAGGCGCCACTGTACTCCATCCTGGTGACATAGTGTGACTCTGTCTTAAAAAAAAAAAAAGTGAATAAAGTGAAAAACATAGATTTAAGACATGAAATTAGTTTTATAGAACTGATTGTGTTACACTGAGTTACACTGATTGTAACTCACAATAATGTTTCTATATATTTAAGCCCTTTAAGTTAGTAAAACTAAGTCACACTAAAAAGAATCATTAACAATTATAAAACTGTAAAGTTTCTAATACATCTTTAACATTTTTTATACTTATACCAAATTGTGTTTCACAGAAAAGCAGGCTCTTTAAACATTATGAGAAACTGTCTCCAGTTAAGAAAAGCAGTTACTAACACACTGAAAGTTATGACTATGCAAGGAGTCAGCATACCCTTAAGATAATTATATAATCCCTATAAGATTATGGTCACAGAGGACTATTAGAGAGAGGCTGGTTGGCCACATACCTATTAAAATGTCTGAAATTAGGGCATATCTTTCTAGTATATTCTGTGGGAAAAATAATTTTATTTGTCAAGCAAAAATTAGTACTATAGAAGTTGTAAAAACATGTGTTAATATCTGACAAGGCACTGCATTTCTGTGGGTATGAATGAATCTAATTACTTGTGATTTTCTTTATGAAGGTACATGTTGTACCTTCTAAACATGTTGTAAGAAGGGAGAGTGATATCAAACTGTGGATTAGATCACCAAAAAAGGAATCATTTTATTCCAGTGGAAAGAAATCAACTGAGTTAAAAATGATCAAGATTAACATGTATTCAGAGGCTCTTTAAGTAATACAGCTTTGTGGTCTGGGATGTTAAGTTGAACTGTAGCTATACATGCGGACATAGGAGTAGAAGCAATATATCCAGTTGAATTTTAAAGCATACTGCAACTTTAAACCAACATACTGCAACAGCTGTTTATTGTACATCTGTTTTTACATTAATCTTATTGCCTCAAATAAGAATCATCAATTTGGGAGCCTTTTTTAGAAATTGCTTTCAGAGTGTAAAGCATACACTTTCGTAATTGTTTCAGAATGAAGCTGCCAGATTTTTTTTCTTTAAAACTGAATTTGAGATTTATAAATAGATTAATTATATTTTGGTGCTGTTAAGAATAAGGGTTATGAGAGAATAAAGATGGTTATTAGCAGTGTGAACAAAAAAGAAAGGAAGTCCATAAACAAATGAAACTCAATTTCTTGGGAGATGTCTAAGCTGGCCTGGAAGGCTAGACCAACGGAAAAATTCAGAAGCTTCTAAATAGTAGCATATATGTGAAAGTGTCCTACTTGTTTACACATCTCAATGTATGCTCCCGGCATAGTTATTGAATGTGTTATTACTTTACAGAAAGCTATATTTGGTTTACCTTCTTTCCTATCTTACTGAGAATATTAAAATCCAGTTTCATGTCATATATATGAAAGCATTACAGATTTATTTCTTCTTTGGATTGAACAAAATGAATGTATCTTTCCTGGTCACAGTGCAACATTCATTGGTGTAGTTGACAGAGTACTCTACAGGAGATAAATGGCTTCAACATGTTGCTTAAGAAGGAAAGTCAAGAAACATTAAAAGTGATTGTATTGATTTATCCATTTGACACCACAGGACACTAGTTTGTGAATAAAGGAACATGTCTGGCACACACAAAAAATGGAATAAACACCAACACCAATAAATACCAACAGTATGTGATGTTGCTGATCTTCCCAACCACATAAAATTCACCTTGCCCTGACTTGATTGGCTTTTTCTTTTGCTGTAACCCAATCTTTCCTTTGTTTTTCCCTCGTAGTTTCTATTTATCTTGCCTTTCTTCATAGGAGGTAGACTCTCCATAGGAACTTGGTTTGTGGGCCACTGATCATCAAAGCAGGTGAAATATACAACCTTGGACTTCAATGGCCCTAGCAGCTGTCCAAGGAATAAATAAGGAGAGATTTCTGAAGCTATATTGTGTCTCTGGAAAAGCCAGTTACAGAAAATAACCCACCTTCTAGGGAACTCAGAATCTGCTCTCTGCAGGCTTCATAATCACAGCCTTGTTAGACATCAGAAGGTCAACACATCTTATTGTACACCACTGCACATTTTGAATAGAAAAAATTGGGATTTCATCAGATTTGGACCCACCCCAGTTTCCAGAGTCTCAGCTATTAGATGATTACATAGCTGAAGGAAAGCAATAGGCAGATGGCAGTAGATAATAGTGTTCTCATGGGACTTTAAGATTGTAGGCTTCTAGTAGGATCGTCCATTTCTGATTCAAAGACACCTAGCCAAAAGAACAATGAAAACGGAATACTAATTAAAGTTAATGCCATTTTAATGTCCAGCTTACTTGTTCAAGTTATTTACACATTGCAGTCTATTTCTCATTATATATTTCTCATCATTGCTAGAACGTGGTAAGGAGCAACTACTCTTGGCTTTATCTATTTGCAACATGAAACTAGAAAAGAGCAGACATCCAAGAATAGGAAGCCTTCGGTTCTAGACCATGCTCTGCCATTAACTAACTATAGGGCTTTGGAAAAGGTATTAAACTTTAGAACTCAAGGGAAGGAGAGGTGAATAAAATAAACTCAAATGGTTCTTTCTGCTCTAAAATCCTGTGGTTTTCTAATTTTTCTGGCTTGCTTTTCTGTATTTTATCATTATTCACCTCATCAAATTGGCTTAAATTATTCTGAGTATGGAATGTCCTTTAGATTGAGAGGGTGTAAACAGCTTATGGAAGCTAAAGATATATCAAATGCAGCAGACACTTCAGGGGGAAAAAAAACACAAAACATTAAGAGCTGGGTTTAAATTAAGTGTAGTTCTGGATAAAACCAGCCATCCGTGTACTTTCAGATTTTTCTATGAATGTCAAGTTAAGAATGCCATCATAACTCTGATGTTACTTGAAATCTGCCTTCACTATTCATGAAACTCTGAAATATGGTCCAGTGTAGTAAATGGATGGGAAAATAAACATAATGAGAAATATAAAGTTTTTGAAATTGTTCTCCTCCTTTAAAGATGGAGAGTTGAGATGTGACATAAAGACTTCTGAAGCATGAGGTGTATTGTTATAAAATGTTATTATAATCTTTATGAAAGGATATTTAACATTGAAAATCATGTCTTCTAATGTTGAATTTTAACAAGCATCACTTATGCAAGTGAGTGATCCTGGCTGGAGGCCCAAACAAATGTAGCTAACTGGAGGTTAAATCAATGCTTAGTGTAATCAAGAACTTTAGAACACGGATGAAAAATGTAGGGGAGTCAACAGGATTTTTCACACAGAGTAATTAAAAGGTATGACTCATATGAGATCAACAGTCAATTCAGTTTTCAAAAATGCATATGGATCCCGCTTTTGTTACACAAATCATAAGTGTGGAATGGATCAGTTTTCAGTCAGTTTCCCAGTTTCTATTCTAACCCTTCCCCAAACCACACAATAAGTAGATGAGAAGGAATTCAAACCTAGTTCTGTCTGATGCCTATATCCATTTGTTGGATGTGTCATGTTACCTCCTTATTCAGTCACTATGGACCTGATTTCTATGACAGTTCTCTGAGCAAATCTTAGGAGGCTCCAGAATATAGACGACTGCATGAATGTGTATCTACACTTATTATCTAATGATTCCACAAAAGCAGGAAAAAAAATCATGAAAATGGGTAGTGGATTATATAAGACCTCTGAATTAGACATTTATTTCTATAACCACTCTTCAGAAGCACCACTGAGGTCATTTTTCCAAAGACTCCAAAAAGACCAAGGTTAGTAGTTGATATTACTTAACATTCTGCCTCCTCTCATTCTTATGTGGAGGTAATCAAAACAGAGACAGCAGAGCTGTTTCACTTCAGAATTTGTGTCATTATAAAAGAACAAATAGCCCTTCTTTCGATGAAGAAAAGTGCCACTCTGTCATCTAAGCATAGCTGGCTCTGTATTGACTCAGTTGTCACTTGAGACTCAGTGTAATGACAGCTTCTCAGATCTCCAAGCCTCCTGCTAGTTCTCTTTGGGCACAATTCTTTGGTGACACAGTTGACAGAACTTATAAGTTGGATCCCTTCAACAGTCACATATAGAATTGAGATATACGTGCATGACCTTCCAGCTTCCTCCCTGGTTCCTGGGAAAATGCCTCTATTCTGGCTCAGGAGATTCAGGTTAATATGCACAGTGATATTAAACCATCTTTAATATTGCTTAATATCACTGAGCAATTTAAACCATGAAGGAGTTATTCATTGAGCGTGCAGCAAAGCTTAACTTCTACCAAGCTCTTATTCTTTTTTATTGCTTTCAATGTCAAAGATTATTTTGTCTTTCTATTTCATGAAGCAAAACAGTATAAGTAATGTGTTATTCAGGGTTCGGTCCAAGAAATAAAACCATACAAGGTGTTTTAAGAAGGAAGAGATGGAGAAGAGTTGTTTAGAAAGTTGCTGAAAGAAAAACAAAGTTTGCAGACTAGAGTCTCTGGAAGAATAAACATACAGAACTGTCCCACAGCGTAACTTCAGCCTCTGAGGACTGCAGCCAAGATCTAGAAAGGTCACAAAAACAGAATTGAGACATTGTCGCTATGGCTGGAACTGCTACAAGTGCCTTGTGAAACCTAAGAAGCCAAGAAATGAACAGTAGCGCCCTCCTACAAAAACATCTTGTCTCTAAGACCTTTGGTTATGAACGGAAATTCACCTTTAAACATATTTCTTATTATGGATAACCCAATTGTATCAGCATCTTAAAATTATTTATAAAAAGACTGCTTTAAGTTTTAAATGCCTTGTTTTGATCTATGTTGTTAGTCAAAGACTAACAACATAAATATTATAAAGACACATGCACATGTATGTTTATTGTGGCACTGTTTACAATAGCGAAGACTTGGAACCAACCCAAATGCCCATCAATGATAGACTGGATAAAGAAAATGTGGCACATATACAGCATGGAATACTATGCAGCTATAAAAAAGGATAACTACATTGTCCTTTGCAGGGACATGGATGAATCTGGAAACCATCATTCTCAGCAAATTGACCCAAGAACAGAAAACAAAACACCGTATGTTCTCATTCATAAGTGGATATTGAACAGTGAGAACACATGGACACAGGGAGGAGAACATCACACACTGGGGCCTGTTGGGGTATGGAGGTGGTAGGGGAGTGATAACAGGGGGTGGGAAGATTGACGAGGGATAACATTAGGAGAAATACCTAATGTAGATGATGGGGGGATGGATGCAGAAAACCACCATGGCATCTGTATACATATGTAACAATCCTGCACATTCTGCACATTTACCCCAGAACTTAAAGTATAATTAAAATGATAGTAATAATAATTATCAGATTTTAGTTAAAAGATTTACAGTATATTTATTAATTAATGTTTTTACTTTTCTGCTTGTATTTAGGCTCCTAATGATATAAATTATGCTAACTGGTTAAAAGCTACTAGAAAATGTATTTTTTCTTTAGAAAACCAGAATAGTTATGTATTATCAGTGTATTCTGGAATTATTCTATTCTTCTTACAGAATGAGACAATTTAAGTATGTGTAAGAGTCTTAGTCCATTTTTTATTCACAACTTTATTATTTAAAAATATGAATGTGACAGTAACAAAATTTAGTTCATAATTATATTTCTCACATGAAAAAGCAATTGACAAAAATTGCTTTCAGAACATAATTTAAATTTGGAGCAAGAAAAGGAATCTTAATTAAAAATGAGAAGTTGAATATATTATTTGAAGCACTGCAGAAAATTAATTACAGTTTGATAAAAGTAAAGTGCTTTCATCACTAAGGCACATCTGTGATCAGAGGTTAACCTTGGTGGCTTTTTGTAGTTTCCAACGTTATTTCTTGGCCTGAAAGCTCATTAAGGAGTCATGATATGAGTCTTTAGGTAGAATAAAATACATTAAAAATGTGCATACAAATCAAATATGACTACATAAAATTTTGAAAACTTGTATTTAAGCCTATATGTTGACCAACTTTAGCTTGGAAAAAAGATACCTGGTTCTCTGATACAAAAATAAAAAATTAATTTCAGTTATCCCATAGGCCACATGGGTTATTCTCTTTATAAATATAGCTACCTGTATAAAAACATATCTTCCAAATTCATTGATTATAAAAGATGTGGTTGTTAACGTTAAGTATTAATAATACACCTAATAACCAATGAAATTTAAAGAGATTAAAAATGTATAAACTTTAATGTATTGTAACTTACTTTAATTCAGTTTAACATGAGAGCTATTAGGTACATGAGTGGTTGGGTGCTTGAAATACAGAGTCATTAAGACATACCTCTTGTTTTCTAGGAATGTATCTTTATAGTAAGTTCAAATCCAGGTAAGCATATATTAGTATTCTCATTTTACAAATGGGCAAACAGAATACACAAAACTAGCTTATGTAAAATAACTACTCTGTATCACAGTTAAGGCCTATAGCCAGTTTCAAGACTTTGAGAAATGCTTGTTACAAAACATTAATTATTTCATCTTTATCATTAATGACTAGATTAGTGGCCTTGATGAAGATATAGACTAATAATGACTGAACACTTAAAGATTTAATAAAAAATATGAATATAGTTCTTGGAACTTTGCTCACCCCTGCTCTTATATAGTCATGCTCCAGATTTCTTATGATTAAGAGATGAGTAAGAAGGAAAGAAAAAAGGAAGAATATCATGGCAATCTCTGAAATACCAAAGGTTTTCTTGGGTTGCCCTGTGATGGAAAACTTAGCCATGATTTACTAGTTAGCAGTACACATTTTTAAATATAAAAGATTCAAAGTCGGAAGTATATTTGAGAAAAACTTTTAGACTATGAACAATGGATCTATAGCTTTCTAGTGGAAATCCATTAGTAAATAGATCCTAAGATCATTAGGGACAGGTAGATTGGTACATCCTTGCTTCTGTTCCCCAAAAGCCTAGCTATATCAAGCACATGACCTATTAGTTAATTAGTGTTCTCCTTTTTATTAAAAAAGGACAATGAGGTTTGCAAGTTAAGTACATATCCCAGGATTATATAACTCATCATTGGCAGAGCAAGGGTTGAAATACAGTTTTTATCTTGGTTGTAAGATATATACATCTGATTATAAGATAGATTATATATGTTATAATGTATATTTAAGCATATAATATGACATGTTTATATGTAGGGGTGGTGTGTGTGTGTGTGTGTGTATGTGTGTGTGTGTGTGTGTGTGTGTATTACTTCATTCTCACTCTGTTATAAAAATGCTGAGACTGGATAATTTATAAAAGAAAGGTTTAATTGACTCACAGTTCCACATGGCTGGGATGCCACGGGAAACTTACAATCATGGTGGAAGGCAAAAGAGAAGCAGGTACCTTCTTTACAAGATGGCAGGAGAGAGAGAGAGCAATAAAAAGCGTCACACTTTTAAACCATTGGATCTTGTGAGAACTCCTTCACTATCACAAGAACAGCATGGGGGAAACCGTCCCATGATCCAGTCACCTCCCACCAAATCCCTCCTTTGGCACATGGGGATTACAATTCCATCTGAGATTTGGGTGGGGACACAAAGACAAACCATATCAGAGAGAGAGAGAGAGAGAGAGAGAGTGTGAGAGAGTGAGTGAGTATACATATAAAGTCTCTTATTTCAGTAAAATAATAGGACATACATAACATCTGTGCAGGTGGATATTTACAGATTGAAAATTTGAGTTTAGTTCAGGTTGCATATAGGTGGTAAATGATAGAACATAGATTTTTAATGCAGCTTGGGTCTATTTTCAAATATATGCTTTTATTTATATCTGTTTATCTCATATCAATGTATCTTTCTATTACTATTTTATCTATCACAAAATAAATGTTTAAAGCACCAAATCTTTTTTTTTTTCTTCCAAAGTAGTGAGCACTGTAAAAGACAGGTTACTGTGAGCTGGAGTAGGTAGCAGTAAAACCTCCAGGGAAAAGGCAAGCTTTTAAGTTGCTTCAGAAACCAAATGGAGTTGAACAGAAAGCAGGAGCTAGAAGGACATTCTGATTGAGAAGACCTTTTGAGCAAATCCTCAGTGCTTGTAATGAGCATAAGAGGAATAGAGGTGGAGTTTCTATATTTCAGGGAATTGGGCGGTAAGACAGGATCAGTAGAGGATGTAAAGATTACAGAGGGTCTTAAACTTGATTAGAAAAGTTTGAGATTTATTCTTTTTACTGTTTTTTTTTTCAGTGAAGCCCAACTAGACCAAGAATGGTCAGGTAACACAGCACACTAAACTACTGAATTTAAATCACAACTGCACTATTTTCCAATGAAGTGGCCTTAGTAAACTAGTAGCCTCTCTGTGACTCAGTTTCCTCATTTGTAAAATGGGAATAAAATAGCGTCTATCTCACCAAAACACTGGGAGTATTAAATGCATTAAGATGCTCAGAGCATTACCCGGCAGACACTAAATGTTCAATAAATTTGGCTATTACAGCACGAAAGTCCTTAACGTAGGATGGTAAGGAAATAGACATGTATTTTAGGAAGATTAATCTAAGTTAGTTCACTAGGTGAATTAAGCTAGAAGCTACCTTCTGGAATTCTACCCAATTTGGTCATCCTTAATGGTTAAGTAAACATTTATTCAGTAGATGGATGCAAGAAATATTTCTATAAAATAGATGATAGAGTGCAGAGGGGAGCAAGAAAACCAACAGCAGCTGAGTTGTTCTGTGACAATTAGCTGGATCAGTGCAACCTGGGCTAAGGATAGTGTGTAGGCTGAAAATGGTGATATGCAACAAGGCCTCATGTTGAGACTCAACCAATTACTCCTCCACTTCTTCATCCTGTATATATATTTAAAGGCAGAAAGAAAGAATTTGGCATGCATGCAAAACAGCTTATTATATAGGTATGAATTCTTGGACACAGGTGGAGGGGCACTGGCTGCTAAGAATGCATAGAATAGTAGAAAAAGATGCATTCAGAATCAACTGTGTGTTGAGAGTTGTATTCTCAATCTAGAATCCGGAGAACAATCTCAGATTCACAGCCTGTACTACCTTTGCAAATCATGCCTCTAGAATTTTCTTTTCCTCCTAGCCCTCCTTGTGCTCTCATGTCTTTCATCAACGCTGTAGAATAAAATGTTCAAAAACTTCATTCAGCAGCAGCCAAGCAAATCAGAGCTCTTCCCTTGAGAATCTTGTACTTTTCCTACTAGCGTATAAGACATCACAGATAATTACAATTCAAAATATTTCTGTAATAAAAATATGACACGCGGTTAATCCTTGACTAGCATAATGAAGTTTATCTCACAACCAATTCTTTGGGGTAATGGTTGTTTTTATTTACAGAAGAGATGGGAGTAGCAGCAGGACAGCTACTATTAACAATGTAATTAGCACTGATGTAATTAATCTGGACATTTAGTCAATGAAATAAAATATCTTTGGCTCATTTTTCCACTAGTACAGTCTCCATTCAGATGTCCATGCATACTTATTCTGGACACAGTTGCAAACAAAAACACATGAAGCACCTTTGCATATGCATGACTACAGAGTTATACAACTATGTTTTTCTGTTACTTATTTTACACCTTGAAAGTAACTTGTTGATTTACCTTGATTCAGATCTATTACTCTATGTCATCATCTAGCTACCTTGGCCTTTTATCTTATTTCTCTTGCTATCCGTAATTTATCCTTCCCCATGTCTTGGCTTTAACAAAATACCTTGCCATATACTCAAAAATAGCCATCCTCAAAAGAGTAAAAATTCTGCGACTTCCACTGACGGGTGATTACACAGTGGTCACATCATCATAATCATGGTGCTATAGCAGTTCATAATGCATAAAGAGTGCTTTCATCACCCCCATGTAAAATATCACCAAGTCGTAAAATTTTGCCCAAGTTTATTTACTTTTCTCTTTTAATAGTTAGCTTACAGAAGATCAATTATATGCTAGAGAAATGGAAAATAAAACAGAACTTTAATTAATGGGTTTAATTGCAAGATTAAGAGAGAGTGATCGTGTTTCCAGATATTTTCTGCTTTTGTTTAAAATGAACCTTTCATGCTGAAATAGCCTTTCCCCCCACTAGGTTTTGGTGGATTTAGTGACTATACTTTTTTGTGTGCTAATTGTGAAAATGTAGCCTACCTGAAATAAAAACAATCCAGATTTAATCAAACTAACTTATTATTTGGATTGGGTTGAGTTTCTTGAAAATAGTCAAATCTCAATTATGATAGACCCCAATGTAGAGCTCAACATATATCTTGTGTTTCTCTCTAATTTGCAGCTTTCTTTGTAGTTGACCTGGGGCCATGTGACTAGTTCTGGACATGGATGTGAACAAGGCAGCTAGGGAGTTAAGAACTTCCTCCATCTCTCATCCCCTTCTATGGAAAACTTAACAGCCACATATCCAGCACCCACCAAAATACGGAGGCTGTACTGGACCACACTGAATTTACAAGCCAGACTAAAGCTTTGCAATTGTTAGCATTATATTAATATTTGGAAGCTCATTTCTTATATCACTACATCAAACAGCATTATTTTGACTAATATGAACCCAAGTATCCCACATATAAAAGTGAACCCTAAGACAAAATATGTTAACCTTGTGCTCAGTTCTTGAAATAAGTAAGATACATAACTATAAATCTTTTTTCCTTTGCTCTGTGTGTGTGCATACATATACGTGTATATGTATATATCTCAACATAAAATATTTAATATAGAGAGTATGTTAACTATATTGTTCATCAGTACAGACAAAATACATCAACTTGACATGCTGGTTGTTTCTTTTATTAAAAGTAATAAGAAACGAAACTGTTTTTAATAAAATTCATATTGCTGTTTATTTTTCTATAGCAGAGAAGATTTTCAAACATGATTAATGGGAAAAGAGAAGAGGAAATAAATATTCCATAGTTTTCTGTGAATTTTTTATTATCTCTTTTGCACCTTGAACTTGATCGCTTTCATCACTTAGATATATCTGTGACTTGAAATGTTGGTTCATTATGGATGAAACAAAAGTACCACAGTGTTTTTAATATTGTAGTTGATGATAAACCTTCAAAGTAACGTAATTATTTTTCAATTAGGCTCCATATAGGGACTAGAAAGCATTAGTTATCAACATGTACAGAACATAATCAGCGTTAAGTTGCCATGTTTTGGCTGCATTAATGTTGTTACATTAACATAATAGTTGCTATAAGCAAATGTTCTTTCCTGAAAGATTTTCGCAGTTAACATCGTATTCATTTGCACAACGATATCTGTACTTTTTTCCAACTCATTAACCTAAGTCTCACTCTCCATTGCCTAAAGTCATGAAGCCATGTAAAGTTATTAAATAAAATTTTACCTCCTTGCCTTGTTAGAAGAAATACCATATTATTCATCCACCACGCAAATTGTATTGACTTTCTGTATGAAAATTAATGCCCTCCAAGGTTCCACTCTGAGTGTTCTCTTTGAGTTTCATAGCGAGTTCTCTCAGTGTGGGGGCTGCTGCTTGTTCTTGCTCTACACATGTTTGTTTACAATCCTCATCCTGGAAGGGTTGACATGTTCGTTTATAATCTTCATCCTGGAAGGGCTGACCTTGCTGTCCATCGTCTCTCTTTCCCTGGCTCCTAGCTACTCACTCATAAGTGTGGTCTTGATTGTATTTGTACCATGGAAACAGAAAATGGTATAAGAAGGTAGTAACTGTTGGGGAGCAAGAGAGAAAATGGGGAAGAATAAAACAGTAAAATCATCTTGCTATTGTGATAACCAGTTTTATTGTAGAAGACACGAAGCGTAGGTATATGTATCTACCTTGGGTCAAATGCTGTTTCTAGAACTTTGGGTAAATCACTTCAACTCTAGTAGCCTCTGTGTGGTCGGGCATGGTAGCTCATGCCTGTAATTCCAGCACTTTGAGAGGCCAAGGCAGGAGGATCACTTGAGGCCAGGATGGTTGAGGCTGCCATGAGCTATGATCACAACACTGCACCTCTACTTTGCTCATCTCTACAACAAGGCCATTGTATAACTACAGTTTTCTTAAGCTCTAGGCTACGAAAAAAAATATAACTGGTTTGAATGGACAAGAGGTAGAGCAAATAGGATGAGAGGTTTTATGGAAAAGGAATGGACTAACCTCCCATGGATGGTATTTCAAACAGACGAAATCTGAGTTTAGAAGGTTTTGTGTTGTTTCTGTTTGTTTGATCATTTGTGTGTTTATTTAAAGAGAAATTGATTTTTTAATACATGATATATAGGTAGAGTGCAAGATAGAAAAACCAAAACAATTTAGTCTTTCTACATCATTTTTCCTCTATTCAGAAGAAGGATCATAATTTTATTTACCTTCTTCATGGAAATGTTAAGATTTATTAGTATTCACGCAAAAGTAATCTGAAAATGAAAAATGTCATCTAAGTGCTAAGTAGTGTTACTTCAGCTTTGGTTTCTCAACGTGCCAAACTCTTCATTAGTCTTTGTAAATGCCCTCTGATGTGCATCACAGAATTTATAAATATAGTGCTGTAGCTGATAGTATGTGACAAAATACAGTGTGGAGAATGTGTTACTATCATCCCTAAAGACTGACGGGGTTACATGGAAAAGGATTACCTGGAATATTCTATAGGAATATTTGCTTTTTTTTTTTAATTACATTTTAGGTTTTGGGGTACATGTGAAGAACTTGCAAGATTGTTGCATAGGTACACACATGGCAGTGTGATTTGCTGCCTTCCTCCCCATCACCTATATCTGGCATTTCTCCTCATGCTGTCTCTCCCCAACTCCCCACCCCCCACTGTCCCTCCCCCATTTCCCCCCAACAGACCCCAGTGTGTAGTGCTTCCCTCCTCGTGTCCATGTGTTCTCATTGTTCAACACCCACCTATGAGTGAGAACATGTGGTGTTTGATTTTCTGTTCTTGTATCAGTTTGCTGAGAATGATGGTTTCCAGATTCATCCATGTCCCTACAAAGGACACAAACTCATCATTTTTGATGGCTGCATAATATTCCATGGTGCATATGTGCCACATTTTCCCCATCCAGTCTATCATAGATGGAGGCATCATACTACCAAACTTCAAACTATACTACAAGGCTACAGTAATCAAAACAGCATGGTACTGGTACCAAAACAGACATATAGACCAATGGAACAGAACAGAGTCCTCAGAGGCAACACCACACATCTACAACCACCCAATCTTTGACAAACCTGACAAAAACAAGCAATAGGGAAAGGATTCCCTGTTTAATAAGTGGTATTGGGAAAACTGGCTAGCCATGTGCAGAAAGCAGAAACTGGACCCCTTCCTGACACCTTACACTAAAATTAACTCCAGATGGATTAAAGACTTAAACATAAGACTTAACACCATAAAAACATTAGAAGAAAACCTAGGCAAAACCATTCAGGACATAGGCATAGACAAGGACTTCATGACCGAAACACCAAAAGCATTGCCAACAAAAGCCAAAATAGACAAATGGGACCTAATCAAACTCCACAGCTTCTGCATGGCAAAAGCAACAATCATTAGAGTGAATTAGCAACCAACAGAATAGGAAAAATTTTTTGCAATCTACCCATCTGACAAAGGGCTGATATCCAGAATCTATAAAGAACTAAAACATATTTACAAGAAAAAAACAAACAAGTCCATTCAAATGTGGGCAAATGATATGAACAGACACTTTACAAAAGAAGACATACACGAGGCCAACACACATATGAAAAAATGCTCGTCGTCACTAGTCATTAGAGAAATGCAAATCCAAACTACATTGAGATACCGTCTCACACCAGTTAGAATGGCGATCATTAAAAAATCTGGAGACAACAGATGCTGGAGAGGATGTGGAGAAATAGGAACACTTTTACCCTGTGGGTAGGAGTGTAAATTCATTTAATCATTGTGGAATACAGTGTGGCGATTCCTCAAGGACCTAGAAATAGAAATTCCATTTGACCCAGCAATCCCATTACTGGGTATATATCCAAAGGATTGTAAATCGTTCTACTATAAGGACACATACACACGAATGTTCATTGCATTCAAACAATGTTCATCGTTTACAATAGTATAGGAATATTTTCATATAGGTGTACAACTGAATTAACAAAGATGACCTTCCTTTCTGTAGTGATTAAGTGTTCTACAAATCGAAATTAAAGGCAAATACGTATCCAGAAAGCTGTCATACCCTTTCCTAATTATTCTGTCATGACTTAAAAGATGAATATTTTATTTGGGGCACAAGAATAAAGTATGGAATAATATAGGGTCTCCTCTAATGCTGCAGATATGCCACTCCGTGTCCAACAGATGGCACTTAAAAAGTTTAGACTTAGTTTACACAAAATTAAGTGATTTACTGGTGAACCATGGTAAAGAAACTATTAAAGAAATAATGCTTACCAAGTGAAAAAGAACAATTTTACTGCCTGAGTTATGATGATAACCTTCCCCAAATGGTGAAAGCCCTCATTTCCCACAGTTGGCTGGTACTTTATTACTTGATTTAACTCTCTCTTTTCCTGTTCATAGGATATAAATAAAACAACTCAAAACTGGGACTGGGTATTACTAATATTTTCTTTTAAGATTATATGTAGATTAAAAAATAGTTTTCTCAAAGAGAGTATTCTATTGAACAGTATTATTGAGTCTACTAAATTAAAAACATTTGATACTTCTATTTGATGAACAAATTAATAAATGCACAGAAATATACTGAAGTAATAATAAAACCATGAGTATAGTGTGATTTCAAAAGTAATTTTGCATAATGATTGAAGTGATTAGTATCTTAAAATTCATTTACAAAAGTATTGACTTTATGTCTCTAGAGAATATACGGCCAGGCATGGGGGCTTGTGTCTGTAATCGCAGCACTTTGAGAGGCCGAGGCAGGAGGATCACTTAGGGGCCAGGAGGTTGAGGCTGCAGTGAGCTCTGATCACACCACTGCATTCCAGTCTGGATAACAGAACAAGACCCCCAAACTCTAAAAAAAATAAATAAATAAATAAGATAGGAAACAAGAAATAAAGAGTCTGGAAAAAAATTCCTGCTTGGAGGTTCATTGATTTATTAACTTAGAAATTATGTATTCAGTGCTCACTATGTGCCAAACATTATTCTATGTACTGGAGGTAAAGCAATTAACAAAGCATATGAAATTTCTATCCTTGCCAAATTTATGTTTTAGTGGGACAAAGGTAGACAATAAACAGAAAAATAGATAATTTAGCAACTGAATTATCAGTGCTACAAAGAAAAATAAAGCAAATTGAGGGGTGATAGTCCTGAGTGTGTGGGGGTGAGTTAGTGTGGATGTGAATAAGGGGTGTGTGTGCGTGTGTGTGTGTGTGTGTGTGTGTGTGTGTGCAATGTTAAATAGGACTATCAGGGAAACTATCATTATGAGCAGATACTGGAAGAAAGGAAGACAACAAAAGCTGTGATTATATCTGAAGGAAGGACCTTCTAAACAGAATGGACAAAAGTCTTCCAGCAGGACCATGCTTGGCATAGTGGGTGTAAACAATAGATAGGAGGCCAGATTTGCTAAAAACAAAATTAATAGGAGGGAAGGGGAGTGTTAGAAGATGATGTCAAGGGAAGGTTGAGGGAGGGAGGCAATACAGGGACACATAGGCTATGGCAAAGGCTTTGACTTGATGTTGAGTGAGATGGATGGTTTTGAACACGGGAGGAATATTATCTGACATAGGTTTTAATGAGATAACCCTGGCTGTGTATGGAGAATGCTGAACAGGAGTAAGGATGGAAGCAGTGAGACTAGTTAGATTAGGAAGTTGTTGCAAGCAGACAGGATACTGGCTTACACCAAGGGGCAACAGTGGAGGTGGTCAGATTTTGGATAAATTGTGAAAGATATCCTGATCGGCTGGATGTTGAGTGGAAGAAAAAGTGAGGCGTTAACATGACATCAGTTAGTCTGAATCTCTGGACTAATGAGATTTGTCATTTCTAATGAGATACAAAGACTACAAGAGAAATAGGCTTGATGGGCGAGTTTTGGAACTCATTTAGGGCATAGTAAATTTGAAATGCCTCTTCAACAGTTAGATGGAGATAATGCATAGACATTAGGATAGAAATCTGGAGTTCATTGTAGAGTACAGGCTGGAAATAGGAATCTTGGTGACATCAGCATTGAATAATATAGAAAACCAGGAAAATGGGTAAGATAACCTGGAGTCTAGATGAGAAAGAAAAGTGGCCCTAGGACTGAGCCCCAGGTACTTCAGTTTTAGATGGGGAGCTGCAAAAGGAACCAGAAGGAAAACTGAGAAGACCATTATTAAATAAAATGTTTCAAAATGAAGAAATAATCATCAGTGACAAATATTTCTGACCGGTCAAAAAAAGATGCGAACTGAGAGTCAACTATTAGAGGGCAAGTGCTAAATCTATGCTATATACTGAGGGCTTTTTAAAATATAGAATGCAAGAATATTTAAAATGGCTTTGTTAGTGTCTGATAGAAATTATTGGCATAAGGATTTTAGTCACTCGGTACTCCCAACTTATCCTTTGACACTGTCCTAAGATTATAGAAATAAAAAGTACTATTGTAAAATCCCCAAAGACAACATTCTACTCTAATCCTAGAAAATCACCTTCATCTGAAAGGATTTACGTGGAGTAAGTAAAAAGCCCCACTCTTAAAATATATGAAAGGAATATTATTTAGAACACTAGTTTTCTAATACTTAGAAAATTACAGTATCTATAAAAGAATATTTATTTACCTCTTGACCAGAACTGCCATCTTTCATTCCTGACACTTTTCTTTTTCTACTGAACTTATTCCCTAAATCTAAAGCACCATTCATTACAATACAATGCAAGCCACATATGCACTTTTCATTGGTTTTACTAGCCACATTTTAAAAACTGAAAAGAAACCAATGACATTAATTTTAGTAATATATTTTACTTAATATATCCCAAGGATTATCATTTCAGCATGTAATCAAATTTCTAAAATTTATTGTGATATTTTACATTATTTTTGTACTAAGTCTTTGAAATCCAATATTTATTTTAGACTGATAGCGTAGCTCAAATCAGACTAACCACGCTTCAAGTGCTCATTTGCCACATGTGGCTAATGGCTACATTCTTGGACAGGGAAACCCTGTCCTACAATCTTATTAAAACAGTTTTGTTTCCACAGAACAAATGAACTGCTAGCACCAGCCTCTCCTTTCCATTTTCATCCTCTTGGGCTTTTCAGTTACTCTTAGACAAAGGAGAAGAAAAAGCAATTCAGAGGACCAAAAGAAGTTGGTGGAGTGGTCTCTTCCCTTCTAAATAGGCATCTTCCACTAGGTGTTCCTTTCTGGTTTCATAAATGTATATAATAGAAAAACCTATTATCGTTAGACGGGATTTTGTGTTTCTTGGATGATCTAGGCCACAGTGACTTCTGGAGGTTAAGCCAGAAGAGCAAAGAGACTTTCTTACATGTCAAAAAGAGGATTTAAATATTTATTTCTCTTATCAAGGTCCACTGTGACCTTTCACTTGTTAAAGAAAATTCCCTGCTAAATGAAAAGCTAAAAAAAATTGGTTTTGAATATTGATAACAATAATAGCTGGCATCAAATGAGTGCTTACAAAAAGCCAAGTATATTTAGCCAAAAACTTTACAGCCATATCTCATTTAATTACTACTATAAACCTAAAATATGGGTCTGAGCTTCATGATGAATAAACTGAGGCTTATATAGATGAAGAATTTATGGTTTTGGTTTCTTGGTGGCCAGAACCCAAGTAGAAATCCCTTTAATGACAATTTTTTTAAATTACTAGTTAAAGTGTAATTTTATTTTATTTTTTTTCTTTTTTATTGCATTTTAGGTTTTGGGGTACATGTGAAGGACATGCAAGATTGTTGCATAGGTACACACATGACAGTGTGGTTTGCTGCCTTCCTTCCCCTCACCTATATCTGGCATTTCTCCCCATGCTCTCTTCCCACCTCCTCACCCCCCCGTCCCTCCCCCATTTCCCCCCAACGGACCCCGGGGTGTAGTGTTCCCCTCCCTGTGTCCATGTGTTCTCATTGTTCAACACCCACCTATGAGTGAGAACATGCGGTGTTTGATTTTCTGCTCTTGTGTCAGTTTGCTGAGAATGATGGTTTCCAGGTTCATCCACGTCCCTACAAAGGACACGAACTCATCGTTTTTGATGGCTGCATAATATTCCATGGTGTATATGTACTTTTAAAAAGTAATATTTAGAATTCAAAAGTATGTTGTAAAACCTCTAGCTTCCAGAAGTAAGTAGGACCTTGATGACAACATGAAAAGCACCTAAGCTTATATGGCAGCTTGGGAGGATATAGGATCTGAATTTAAGCCCCTATCACCAGAAGATGATATTCTAATTCTTCATGGGGAAAGAACAGGTTTTGGACCTGCCTGAGGTAGGAAGGCAAAGTAAGACACTAAATGAAGTTGGGTTGCTAAAAATATTACCTATACTTGTGAAAGAGATTTAGACTCTACTGTCTACTGAACCAGGGGATTGGAAGTGAATTACAAATTGTGTCTGTAATTCACTGTAATTCCTGACAAATTGTGTTTGTCAGGAGTTTTCCCCTGATGGTCTCAGGGAATATCCTCTTTGTCTGACACTCTAGGCAGGAAAAATTCCTTCCATGAGAAATATATGCTTCAGTTTGTGCTATGTGAAACTGGAAAGCATGAATTTACACAGCCCACATTATAGAAACCCCAAGCTAAGACTGGTTCTAGACAGAATTATCTGTACAAACAAGTACACAATTTGTAACTCACTTCCATGATCCAGGGTGCCATGGGCTCCCACATGAGAAAAAGAAAAAAATTATTTAAGAGCTAAAACTTACCAACTTTACAACTTATAAACTATACAATCAACCCCTCAAAACGTCAGATGCAACAAATGGCAAGATTAATATATCTAAGAATTTAAGATTAATAGAATAATCTGAGAGATTTAAAATGTTTATGCTTCAATTAAAAAAATAAAATTGGAAATGAAAATTATAATGAAATAATAGAACATTGTGACATTAAAAGATATAGATTGAAATCAGAAAATTATAATCATTAAAATGAAAATTTCAGTGCTTGGCTTTAAAAATCCATCAGGAGAAAGAGGTAATAACATGGAGGTTTCGTCTGCTAAAATCATTCAGAATGTGGCATAGAGAGATAAAAGGGTGAAAACTCTGAAAAGGAAGTTACAACAAGGAGAGGAAGGAAATTGAAATCAATTATAATCTATTAGAAATTCTAGAAGGGGACAGTAGCTAAAAATTGGCAGGCAGACAGCATTTAATTAGGCAGTGTCTAGTAATAATATTAATAAATGTAATTCTTATATTTATTTAAGCCCAACAAGGCCCGAGTGAGATAAATACATATACATTTGTACTAGTATATATAATAGAAATTCAGAAGAGCCACACAAAAAATTCCTAAAGTCAACAAGAATTTAAAAGTCCCTTACAAAAAAAAAAAACAATAATTAGACTAAACAAACTTTTCAACAACAACAAATACAAGAAGACAATGAAATAAAATCTTTAAAGCCCTGAAAGAAAATAATTTCCTGCTGAGAATTCTATATCCAACCTATGATTCATGAATTTGGCCAAAATACTGTTTAGACTAAAAGAGTAAAAGAATTTACATTTAACAGATATGCCTTCTCTGAAATAACTAGTGAACAATATACTTCAATATTAAAAACAAAACAAAACAAAACAAAATGAACCAAGAAAGCAATTGAACACAGAACCAAGATGTGGTTTGCAAGATGTATGGGGATACAAGAAATGATGACGGACTGAAAAATTGTTAAATCTAAAACAGGAACTGACTGTAAAAAACAATTACAACAATAATAATGGCTGACTTTGGGATGTTTAAATATGAGATGGAAGTAGATACTAGGTATTTATAGCATCTAAAATGGAGGGATGTCATCAGTGTTGAAATGTACCTTTGTTCTGGGTTCAACTCCCTTCTTACTTCATTTGACTCTACATAAGAGGCAGTTCTCCTGACACTGACAAGCATTGATACTGGTGCCACTGATGGACAAGTATGTGGTCTGTACCGCAAAAAGTCGCTTAGTTTTTGTTTGAAATAATCATTTGGATCACAGGACAATTCACTTGGATGTATAAATTTGTGTTGCATTTCACCTTGTTCACTCTACTTTGTATGATAATAATTATAGCTGATTTTAAAATGTATTCTGTGCAAACCAATGTGCAAATACTTTACCTGACTCAACTCATTTAATGTGATATAATGAAGATATAATCATTATTTCACTGTACAGATAAAAAAAAAAAAAAAAAAGAACAGAGAGATTTCCTAACCTGCCTGGGATGATACCGCTCATAACTAGAAGGGTCAAGATTTACATACAGGTAATCCAGCTCTAAAGTCTGTCCTTTTGATCAGTAAGCTAAATTTCTTCTCATAGGTATAAACTGCTTGGGTATAAATCCAGAACTGCTTGGATATTAAACAACAACAACAAAAAAAACCCTTCATTTATGAGCTGAGTGACCCAAGGCAATTTAGAGAATCTGGATACAAAATATTGAGAAAAGATTATTGAAGTGCTATGATTTTTCAAATAAACATTTTTAAAAGTTAAAATCATCTTAGATTTACAGAAAAATTACAAAGGTATTACAGAGTGTTCACATCTATCCCATGCCCTATTTATTCAATTTTTAACATTTTCATTAGTATGTTCTATGTGAATCACCACCTATTCACCCCTTTGGTAAAGGAGAGATTCCTGCCCTAGAATTGTGGGATGACCAAACACACAACACCCAACACTGGTCAGATGAGACTGACAGAAGTTTACTGGTCACATATAGTCACACCCAGAGGACACTGCATGCCATGCAAGACCAACCGGGAACTGAACTTGAGGACAGAGTGAACAACCAGGGGCTGTGGAAGAAAGGCTTTGTAGGATAGAGAGGGTGGGATGCCCTCTACTTCCAATGGGAGTATGTGATTAGTTTGTTTGAAAAACTTTGTGAACTGATAGGGAACTGAAACCCCCTGCTCAGGGAAAAGCAAGAAATTCGCCTGGTCCTTTTGATTAGGAGAGTTATTTGGCTAGAGACCTTATCCCTGGGAGCACAGAGGAGAAGGTAAATTTGTGGTTAGGCCCTGTGAGGCCCTCCGAATTTTACCAGAGGTCAAGGAAACATGTGGTATTCCGTCTTAATTTTAGTACTTCTACTACATTTGTCAAAATTAATGAAAAATACAAATTTATTATTGTTAACTAAAATCTATATTTTATTTAAATTTTCTTAGTTTGAACTAATGTCCTTTTTCAGTTCCAGGGAAAGATAATATTAAATTTTCTACTTAGGCTCCTCTTGGCCACAAGAATTTCCTTTTCTTTCTTTCTTTTTTTTTTTTTGTTTTTTGTTTTTTGTTTTTTGTTTTTTGTTTTTTGTTTTTTCATTATGACCTTGGCAGTTTGGAAGAGTATAGTAAAATGTCTCTCGACTCAGCTTGCTCTGATGCTTTCCTCATAGTGAGACTGGATTATGTTGTCTTGGGAAGGAAAACTACAGAGGGAAATGCCATTTTCATCATGTCATATCTGTAGTATCTACTAACAACATGATCAAATAACAAGGGTGACGTTAACCTCAACCACCTGACCGAGAGAGTGTTTTTCACGTTTCCACACTGTCAAGTTATTCACGCTCCCCTGTTCATGTTGCACTCTTCAGAAGGCAGTCACTATGTACAGTCTACATTTAAAGAGTGGGAAACTATGTACCACCACCTTGAGACCAGAGTATCTACATGAACTATTTGAAATTTTTCTATAGGGAGACTTGTGTATTCTCTTTCTTATTTATTTAATCATTTATTTATAGAAATATGGACTCATGGATATTGATTTCATACTCTGAGATGTAACCTGACACTAAGTTATTTATGTTATTGTTCACATTGTTTTAGTTCTCACCATTTGGCTTCTGTGTCCCTTTGATATAATCCCAGCATTGATTGGAGGGGACTTTTTTGACCACTTTTTTAAATTCTGGAAAATCAAGATACTCCAGGCTCATTTGATACAATTCCTGCCCCAATCAACCATTTCTCCAAAGGGCCTTAGTTCCTTTTATTGGAGGATGGTGTTAGAAATCAAAACCTGGGCACTAGGTATATTCGTCACTACTGGGGTGTCATTTGCCCTGTTACATAACAGAGCAAAACGAATCTGTGCATTCTAATCCACATGCATACACATATCTATAAATACTTCTATGTGTAACCATCGATACTTATATTAAACTAAACTTGAGTTCATGCTGATGTCTCCAACTCTAATCCATTACTACGTGGATTATTAATGCTTTTTCTTGCTTGTCTCTGCCGTTACTTTCCATTCCAACAGTGAAGCAGTGAAAACCTGGCTCCCACCATCCACCATTTATTTATTTAATTGTTTGGTACTGTATATGTGTATAGTGGTGTCATAGTTGTTTACCTGGATTCCAATGAGTAACAATATTATCAACTAGAGTACAAGCTTACACAGAGTTCTCTTGCATTTAATCTTTCAGACTGCTCTCATTTCCCAAGTTACCTAGTTCAGTACTCCCCCATCCCACCCTATCTCTTCAGTGAAGGTGTTTCATATATTTGTAATAATAGTTAAATACTTTCGTTACATTCTTCATATAGTCCTGTGATCCTCTGACCTACTTAATTATTTGTTTAATTGGCATGGATTAAGATTCGTTTCTCCGCTGTAAATTCTTTGGATTTTGACAAACACGTCGTATCATGTACCACCATTACAATGTCATAAAAAACAGTTTCACTGCCCTAAAACTCCTCCTGCATTTAACCTATTTGATCATTTCCCTCCCTCTTCCTGAACTCCTCATCTATTTTGTCTTTTCCAGAATGCTACATAAACAGAATCATGTACAGTACATAGCTTTCTGACCAACTTCTTTCACTTAGAAAAATGGGTTGACACTTCATGCATGTCTTTCATGTGTCTTCAAAACTCATTTCTCTTTTAGCACTAAATAATATTCTGTTGTATGTATGCACCAGAGTTTGTTTATCTATTCACCTGTTGAAGGGCATCTTGGGTGTTTTATGTTTTGGCATTTGTGACAGGGCTGCCATAAACATTTGTATGAAAATTTTTGTGTTGACATAAGTTTTTGAGTCAGTTGGGTAAATGCCTAGAAGTCCAATTGCCAAATTATATAGTAAGACTATTTAGTGTTGAACAACCTGCCAAACTGTCTTCCAAAGAGGCCATATTATTTTTTTGTTACACTAGCAATGAATGTTTCTGCTGCTCCACATTTTTGCTAGCAATTGTTATTGTTAATCTTTTTTAATTTTAGCCATTCTAATAGTTGCATAGTGGTACCTCATTGTTTTAATTTGCAGTTCCCTAAAGACAAATGATGTTAAGCATCTTTACCATTTGTAAGGTGTTTATTTATTTATTTATTTATTTATTGTGACATAGCTGTTTAGATCTTTTGCCCTTTTTTATTGATTTGCATGCTCTCTTATTGTTGTGTTTTAAGAAATCTTTGTGATTTTGGATACACATCCTTTATCAGATACATGTTTGGAAAATATTTTATCCTAGTCTCATGTAGCTTGCATTTTTATATTCTCAACATAAGGAGTTTTAAATTGTAATAAAGTCTAATTTTTTTCATGGATTGTCCTTTTGGAATTGTGCCTAAAATATCCTCATCAAACAAGAGTTTGCAGAGATTTCCTCCTGTTTTAAAATAAATTCTATAGTGTTGTATTTCGTTACATTTTAGATGAACTTTTTTGTGTAAATTGTAAGGTCTTTCCTTTTCTTCTCCCTCCCTCCCTCTCTCCCTCCCTCCCTCCCTCCCTCCCTCCCTCTCTCCCTTCCTTCCTTCCTTCTGCATATGGCTATCTGATTGTTCCTGTACCATTTGTTGGAAAGATGGTTCCGTCATTGAATTTCCTTTTTACCTTGTTACAATCAGTTGACTTCATCTGTGTGGATCTATTTCTGGATTTTCTATTCCGTTACATTGATCTATATGTGTTCTCTTTTGCCATTATTACACTGTGCTGTCTACTACAGCTTTATAGTAAGTCTTGACATTGGCTACCATGAGTCCTTTCACCTTTGTCCTTCTTCAGTATTTTGTTGACTATTATTAGGTCTTTTGGCTTTCCAAATAAATTTGAGAAACATTTTCTTAACATCTGCAAAATAACTTGCTGGTATTTGGATTGGAATTGCTTTGAATTTATAGACCAAGTTGGGAAAGAATGACAACTTAATATTTAGTCTTTTAATCCATGAACACTGAGTATGTTACCATTTACTTAGATCTTTGATTTCCTTCGTCATTGCTTTATAGTTTTCTGCATACAGGCCCCATACATATTCTGTTAGATTTATATGTAAGTATATCATTTTTGTGCTATTGTAGATTGTATTTTTTTAATTTCAAATTTCAATTTTTTATTGTTAGTATGAAGCAGAGCAATTGACTTTTGCATGTTGGCCGTTAATCCCGCAACCTTGCTATACTTGGTTACTTATTTCATTTTTTTGTTCATGTTTTTGGTGTTTCTACATTTTAAAAAGTCATATGTTAATTATGACAGTTTTATTTATTTCTTTCTAATCTGTATGGCTGTTAATTCTTTTTCTCATCCTGTCACTAGATAGAACTTTCAGCAAATAGAGTGATTAAAAAGGACTTTCCTGGTTGATAATTTTAGAGGGAAGGCATCCAATATCTCATCAAAAGATGAGATGTTAGGTAATTTTTTCTTAAGTTTTTTGGTAGATGTTCTGTACCAAGCTAAAGAAATTCTTCATTCCTAGTTTGGTGAGGGTTTTGTCATAAATAGGTGTTGTACTTTGTCAAATGCTTTTCCATGATAACTAATAATATCATAGATTTTCTTCTCCATGGCCTGTTGATATGGTGGATTACATTAACTGATTGTCTGCTGTTGAATCAGCTTTAAATACCTGGAACAAATCCCACCAGGCTGTAATTTATAACTTACTTTATACATCTTTGATGTGGTTTGATAATGTTTTGTTGGTGGTATTTTTATCTGTGTTAATGAGGTATTGATCCACAGTTTTCTTTTCTCATAATGCCTTCTTCTGATTTCAGTATTAGAGTAACACCTCTCATAGAAACAGTTGGAAAGTGCTAATCTCGGCCTGGTGTTTTCATTTTTGAAAGGTTATTACTGATTAACTTTTTACATAACTATGGATATATTCAAGTTAGCTAATTCTCTTTATGTGAGTTTTGGTAGTTTATATCATTTAAGAAATGGATTCATTTCATCTCAGTTTTCAAATATGTGAAGATAGAGTTGTTTTTATTATTCATTTATTACCTTTCTAGTGTTCATGCAATCAGTAGTAAGGAAACTTCTTTCACTTCCAATATTGAGAATTTGTATCATCGCTCTCTTTTTCTTGATGAATTTGTAAGAGACTTGTTGATTTTGTTTATCTTTCCAAAGAACCAGCTTTTGTTCCCTTTGATTTTCTCTAAATAATTTTCCTGTTTTCAGTTTCATTGATATCTGCTTTAATTTTTATTATTCACTTTTCCCTTTGAGATAGGCTTAATTTTTCTCTATTCCTAAGGAGAAAAATTTAGCTTATTAATTTTATATCTTTATTCTTTTAAATATATGCACTTATTACTACAAATTTCCCTCTAAGTACTACTTTCACTGCATCTCATATAATTTGATAAATTAGATTTTCATTCTCACTTAGTTCAAAATATTTTAAAATTTCTCCCCTGACTTCTTTCCAAATATCTTAAATTGTTGATTTTTAGACTAATTCTCTGTGATCTGAGAACATACTGTATATGATTTCTATTATTTTATTAAGGTATGTTTTATAGCCCACAGTATGGTGTATCTTGGTGACTGTTCCATGTGAGTTTGAGAAGAATTCATCTCTTGCTCTTGTTATATAGACTATTCTATAACTGTCAATTAGGTTAAATTGATTCATGGTGCTATTCGAGTCAACCATAACCTTACTGATTTTCTGCTTGCTTGGTTTCTCAATCACCAGCAGAAGGAATTTGGAGTCTCCAACTCTCATAGTGGACTGCCTGTTACTCCTTTCAGTTATATTAATTTTTACCTCATATTTTGATGGTCTTTGATTAGGTACATACACATTTAGGATTGAGGTACATACACATTTAGGATTGCTACGTATTCTTGAAAATTGAACTTATTATTGCTATCTAATGTCATATTTGTGATAATCTTCCTTGTTTTGAAGTCACCTTTGTTTGAAATTAGTATCGCTATTCCAACTCTCAATAACTGTTAACTACTTAGATTATAAGTGCTTTGGTGAGGTGGACAATGTTCTTACTTGTTTGTTTATAGTTTTAAGCCATACAGTGTCTAGAATACTGTTGGTCATAGGATTGCTTGCTAATGAAAGATTTTTGATTGATTAATAGGGATTAGATGGCTGTGAGAATTTATACACTATAAATATGAAGAGAAATTAGATTACAATAAAAATTTCTAAATTCCCAGAAGACATAGTCTATATTTTCTAATGTGCTAAAAATGAAGAGTTAATTTTTAGGTTAGCAAATTTAGAAATGACTAAAGGAGAAAATGTGACCTTTCTAAGTGACATATGATGTACAACTGTTTCACAATTATTAAAGTAAATGAAACTGAAAATAAGGAAACTTTTTACTTGCCTAATAGGGACTGAATTGAATATGTTTCAATAGTGCAGGCTCTATGAATGATATTGTACTTTTTTTCATGGCTAATAAGTATAGATCTTTCAGAGTCTAAGGTTCAAAAAGTCAAACATTAGAGCTAAAAATTATCCACAGTGGAGAGAAAAATATTCTAACTGGTCTTTCTCAGTTTAGTTTTAAATTATCCTGAAAGAGCCTTGATATTTAAAGCCTCCTAGTTCAAAGCAGAATGAAAAATTCAATAGGATTTTTTTTCTAGGAAAGACATCAAGGTACATTATCACTTGTCCTTAAATTGAACCTGTAATTAACTAAAGGGAGTTTTTCAAAAAACACATGTAGAATTCATTTTAAATTTAAAAAGAGGTAGATGCTAACCTAATAGTATAGAGTAGGTCAAAGAGTTCTATTTTTTGAGAAAGGCAATATGTATCCGAAATTGAAAGGGAAGATCCTGTTCAGGGCTTGATGCTCATAGCATTCCCTAACTACATTGGTAGTGTGATTCTCACAAGCCAAATGCAGCAACATACTCCAAATGCGCAGCTTAGATATTCTAAAACACAGAAAGGAGAAGAGTTGACCCTGAGAAATGAGGAGGGGCAAAGGTGTCTATTGTAATGGTGTAATATTGAGACATGCCTTGCAATCTGTGGTTTCAAGCTACAAACATACAGCAGGGAAACCAGAAAGATACATATTCCATTATTCAAGAGTTGAGTGTCCCTTCTTGTTATGCCATTATTTCTGGTGCTTTTCTCTGCAGGCCTCATTTGCAGGGAAAAAGGAAAGAAAGACAACTAGAAAAGAAAGGAAATAAAACTTATCCAGTTAAGAAAATTTACTTTTTTCATAGGCATTACGTTCAAGGGCATAAATAATAACAAAAAAAAAATCTCTTGCAGCAAATTCTCTAGAATCCATTACAGTGAATCTATACTTACAACTTAAGACTGTTTGCAGAGAGTCAGTTTCCTTGAACAGAGGATTGGAAATTCTATCTTTCAGTCTGTCTTTCCATCAATCTAACTAATGACATTGTAAAGAAGCCCCTCTGTGATTGCAAAAATAGACATACAAGATATAAATACAGAAGGAGCAACAGCCAATCAAGGCAAAAGAAGTAAGTTTCACCTAAGCAATGGTTGTACCTAGAAGGGCATACAGAATTGTGTACTGCCTCTCTGAAAATAGAAAGTAAAATCATGGAAAATCTAATTGTGTGCTTTGAAAATGGAGTAGGAAATGTGCTTCTGCACAGATTATGTTTTAATATTGCTATATAATCAAAACACTCCGGAGCATAATTGTATCCTGCGGAGGCCTTATAGCAATCAGAACAGCTGGCAACCCCTTGTTTAATTAGAATTATAAAGAGCAACAGTGACCATTCAGTATTTCAGTTTTTATGCCTGAAACTACTTTGGGGGAAATGATCAGTATATAGCCCAGATTTGTTGAAAAAGAAAAGTGTATGTGTGTGTGTTTGTGTGTGTGTGTGTGTGTGTGTGTATGTGTAAAAGCAGCAAGAATACAGAACCACAGCCTACCACCTCTTTACTTCAGTTGATTTTGGCAGTAAATGCCTCCCAAAATAAGCATATGCCCCTCCTCTGTCAAACATTAAAAAGGTATTTTTATGAATTTAATTTTTTTTTAGAAAAAACTGACAAAATACCATGTATCTCTCCTGATTGCTATGGTTACACAATACCACTATTTGCTAAAAGCATTAGAACTTAGCTATTTGGTTTTTTATAACGAAATCTGTAATGAAGTCAATTACAATTATCTGTGCCTGGATTATGCATATTATATAATGTCTATTTAATCTACCTACCCATCATTCTATTGAGAGAGTAATTTCTGTGGAACCTCCCTCAATTCTGCAATCACTATTTTAAATCCTTAGAAAATCAGAGCATTCTTCCAAATGATAGGCAGAGTAAGTCAGTAGGTAGTAATTTATGTTGTTGATAACAAAATCTAATGTTTTAGTCTCGCAATTAGAATATACCAGAAAGTGCCATCATTTTTTTCTAAAAATAAAAGGATATTTAAGAAACAACCAAGCTAAACTTTTTAAAATATAATATGCTCACTAAGCATGTGTAAGAGATTGTTAAACAAGAATTAATTTTTTGATAGGAGAGAAGAAAATCTTTCCTGAAAAGGGGTTTTGGGTTTGTATTTTCTTTTTAAAAAAATTTAGAGAAATATATTTTAGCAGGTTATAGGAATTCATGCATTTTTTTTTTATCATTGATCAGGTATGTTTTGCTAATTACGTCTGATTGCTCTTTTTACATTCCTGCTTACAGACTGAAAATTATATGCTATTTAGAAGTATAGATTTTTAAGTATCATGTTAATGCTAAAATATTCAAGTAAATATACGCAGATCATGCTGTAGGCACAATTATGAAAGCTTTGAGGCCCTTTTCATCTCTTATTTTTTGTGATGTATGCAAGGCAAACATTTGCAGAACTCAAAAGAGTAGTACGTAGTTTTTTTATGGCTCTGGAAATGGACTAGGAATACATTTCTATTTTATAAGCTCTACATATATAAAGAATAGCCATACTAAAGTAGAAATTTTCTATTTATAGTCAGAAATGGAAACGTGATTACCATGAATTTTCTCATCTAGCCTCATAAAACCCCCATTATACAGGTGAGAAATGGAAACAGATTAAATCATGTTCCCAAAGTCACACAGTTTGTAAATAGCAAAGTCACTATTTGACCCCAAATGGCTCCTGAATTCACATTCTAATCATTGAGCTGGACTACATCCAATGTATGACCTGAAAGTAGGGATACCAAACTTAGCAAATAAAACAGGATTTCTAGTCAGGGGTTGCCAGATAAAATACAAGAGCTAATATTGCGTAGGAAATACTTATGCTGAAATATTGTTGGTTGTTTATTAGAATGCAAATTTAACTGGGTGTCTGATATTTTATTTAGCACATTTACCCTAAATGAATATTTTGTTACATTGTGTGATAATTGTAAGGAAGTATTGCTCTACCTACCATAGAATGTATATATTTTATTACTTAAATTACTTTCTTTTATTTGCATGGCATTTATAAGATGCTAAGTCATTGCTAAGATAAATGTAATATTTTTATTTCCAATTGTTTATAAATTTATCTTTATATCTCCTGAAAAGTGAGAGTGGGAAGTAATGAGTTAATAGCATATGCATGTATAAGCAGATTTTTCCCTCTTCCCATATGCTGAAGCATTGTATCTTGACCACACTTTCTTATAAATACACTTACTGATTTCAGGAGCTACAAGATAAAAGAGGGTCTTCTGGGGGCTCTATTGTAGGAAATCATTTTAGCCAGATACATGGTAAGTTTGTCTGGATTGCTTATTGTAAGTAACTATTTTTTTTTAATTTATAGGCATAAACCCACCAGAGAATGGAAGTTATTAAATAGTCATTCTCATTAAGTCTTTGTAAAGTATGAGACCCCAAAACTAAAGGACTTTCCTGTGCTAATGGAAGTCAGGCAGTTAGCATTTCTCTCTCCAAGCCCAAAATGCATCACAGTGTTAGAAAGAGATTTGGGAAGCTGTGCTTGACTGATTTCTGGACTCCCAGGGACTGACGTAGCATTAGCACAGGATACAAGAAAGCTGTGCCTCCTTTGTTATATCCTTTGCTAACCATCAGTAAACCTGAGTTTCTCGTGAGCCTGTCTGACAATTCAACTTTGTGATAGGGCAGACAGTCACAGTATTTTCTGAGTTAGTCAGGATGCATTAGCTCTTCCTACTTCTCTCTCCAGATTGCCAAATTCATGAACAATTTCTTTAATCTTCTTTATCCTTTTTTGCCTACATAAGGAGATTTTATAGCAAGCAACTCAGGAAAAAAAAATGTAGTTTCCATAATTGCTAATTTCTGTTTGCTGTATTCTGGTTAACAATCATATAGGAATTTATCTTATAGGCTTTTCAGTGAAATGAGAGTCAGCATAGGGGATCTCAAGTTATTTCAATTCAAAATATGAAGAATGACTTTATGATTCTGCATGTCATGATCATTATGAATAAGAGATATTTATCAAGCAAAATAAGACATAGGCAAGTTCCTAGAATCTCCAAAAATATCTCTTAAAAGGGATGGGAAAAATTACCCTTCAGAGGGTTATAGTAAGGATAAAATAAGTCACTTGCTAAACAGTTTCTGTTCATTATAAACATTCATTAGTGATTTATAACCCTCATATATGTGTAGGTCACAGTTTTATTACAAGGATTTAATAATCTAGTTGATTATGAAGCTATTTAAAAATTGTACAGTATCAGGGAAAATAAGATAATTAACAAATGAGGAATTTGGAAGACCGTGATGAATGAACTCATCAGGGATATTAGAAGGAATGTGGACCGACCCTGAGGAATACTGGTAGCCTGCATGGGTCTGAGCTGTGGTGATGCCACTTTCAGGCTATGCAATCTTGGGCAGGTTATAATATCTCCATGCCTGAGTCTCCTCATTTTTAAAGTGAGAATATTGGCATTCATACACAATTTTGCTTTGAGGATTCCTAAATGCAAACTATTTAGCATAGAGCAAACACTGATTAATATTGGCTAATACTATCATTGTTACTATAATTTCTAATATATAATGATGTTTTTGTTCAAGTAAGTAGGAATTTCAAATCAAATGCTTTTTCTAAATCACTTACCGTGTTAAATGAGAACCCTCCTGAACAAGTATAGGGTTATCACCTTTAAGGTTTACTTCAAAGTAAGTGAATTAAGGCTATCAAGAAAGATTTGTTTTGGCCATAAACTACATAGAGAAAAAAGAACTGGATAAATTACTGATGTAGAGAAGTCTTCAAGCTAGAGGTATGAACTAAATATTGTGTAAGTGAATCGGCTTAATTGTCTGGGGAAATACCCATGGTTTGTTGTCTTGGGCTGAGATGATTCACGACAGGAACACACATGTGGAGTGGGTAAAGGAGTGGAAAGTGTAATAGATAAAAAAAGAGGAGAGAGAGAGAGAAAACTTCCTCATGCTGAGAAAGCAGGTCACCCAAGGGAGGGTTTCCAGGTTTGGGCTGAACACTATTGATTCAGTCCAGAAGCTTGAGGAGGCAGTGATTGATTTATATAGGGCCCAGGGGATGGGTTTGACCAAGTTTGCCATTTACATAACTCGAAAGAAGACTGGCCCTCCCACCCTAATCTTTTATTACGTAACCGTAGCAGCCATCACACCTGCACAGATGGCTTTACTTGTTGGTCCCCATGACACTAGCACACGTGGTAACAAGGAAAAATGAGTAGGAATTGCCATATTGAATGTACCTTTCTTCCAGGTACAGCTGCAGGCATACATAGGCAAGCCTCTAGCTTGTATAGCTGTGCTTGCAGCTAGACTCTTCAGGCTACTTTCTATAGGACAAGAAATGGTTTGGGGACTGCTTTTTATTGAAGGAACATTTCACCAAGGTTTCTTTCATCCTTTCTAACTGTAAAATAATTTCTTAATAGCTACTGTATTAGAAGATGAATTAGCAAATAAAATAAATACCATGTTCTTGTGAATCTTTTTTCTACCCTTAACTCTCAGAAATCACAAACTATAAATGCCACCTATCTCAATAAACTACATCATGATAATTAAAAGAAGAAACAAAGTGGCTTTACAGCACTTGATTTTATGTATGAGGATCTCATTGTTGGTAAATAAAATGACTTCTTTTGGATTTTAACATATTTGCTTAATGTCATATAGTACAACTTCTAGAAAGCTGAATGTAATATAACAACAGCTGAAAAATGCTATACTATGAGGGTCAGACAAATATGAAGAAATGCTAACAACAAACTATCTAAAAAAGAGATTAAGAAACAATCCTTTTACAGTAACATCAAAAATAATAAAATACTTAGAAATAAACTTAACTGAGGAGATAAAAAGGCCTATACATTAAAACAAAAAAACAATGATGAAAAAAATCGAAGAAGACATAAATAAATGGAAAGACAGCTTATGCTCATGGATTAGAAGACCTAAGACTGATTAAATGTCCATACTACTCAAAGTGATCTATAGATGCAATGCAATTTCTATCAAAATCCCAACGGCATTTTCACAGAAATAGACAACTCCATCCTAGAATTCATAAAAAACCATAAAGAACCCCACAGAGCCAAAGCAATCAAGAAAAAAAGAACAAATTTGTAGGCATCACAATTCCTAATTTCAAAATACATTACAAAGTTAGAGTAATTAAAACCAAATGGGGTCAGGGTGTGGTGGCTCATACCTGTAATACCACCACTTTGGGAAGCTGAGGTGGGAAGATCACTTGAGGTCAGGAGTTTGAGATCAGCCTGGCCAACATGGTAAAACCCCATATCTACTAAAAATATAAAAATTAGCTGGGCATGGTGGCACATGCCTGTAATCCCAACTACTTGGGAGGCTGAGGCAGGAAAATCACTTGAACCCAGGAGGCTGAAGTTGCAATTAGCCAAGACTGCACCACTGCACTCCAGCCTGGGTGACAGAGCAAGAATCCGTCTCAAAACAAACAAAAATTAATGGCATTGACATAAGGATAGTCATAAAAACCAGTGAAATATAAAAGACAGCCCAGAAGCCATGCATATATAGTAAATGGATTTTTGTCAAGACAGCCAAGACACGAAGGGCAGTCTGTTTAACAAATCATTTTGGAAAAACTGGATATCTACATGCAAGAGAATGAAATTGAACTTTTGTCTCACACTATATACAAAAAACTCAATTCATAGTGCATTAAAGACTTAAACATAAGACCTGAAACTATAAAACTCATAGAAGAAAACGTACGGAAAACTCTTCCTAGCATCAGTCTTGGCAGCGATTTCTTGAATATGACACCAAAAGTACAGGCAACAAAAACAAAAATAGGCAAGTGGACTACAATGAACTAAAAAACACAGCAAACAGAGCAACTGACAGAATAAAATGCCTCCTATGGAATGAGAGAAATGTGTGCAAGCCATATATCCAATAAAGGGTCAATATTCAAAGTGTGTAAGGAACTCTTACAGCTCAATACCACAAAAACAACCTAGTAAAAAGGGGCAAATGAATTGAACAGATATTTCTCAAAAAAAGACATACAAGCTGGATGCTGTGGCTCACACTTGTAATTCTAGCAATCTGGAGGCAGAGATGGGAGAATCACTTGAGTACAAGAGTTTGAGACCAGCCTGGGCAGCAAAGCATGTTATGTCTCTATGAAACATTAAAAGGATTTAAAATAATTAGACTAGCAAGATGCTGTACACTTGTAGTCATGGCTACTCGGGAAGCAGAGTGGGATGATAGCTTAAGCCCAGGAGTCCAAGGTTGCAGTGAGTGAATGAGCTATGATCCTGCAACCACACTCTACCCTGGGTGGCAGAGTGAAACCATGTCAAAAAAAAATAAGGCATACAAACGGCCAAGAGGGATTTGAAAAGATGCTCAATCATCAGTTAAAATGCTATTTAAAAAAAAAAAAAAGATGACAAGTGTAGGCAAAGATCTGGAGAAATCTGAAAACTCATATGCTATTGGTGGGAATGTTTAACAGTGCAGCCTCTGTGGAAAACATCATGGAGTTTCCCTAAAATAAAAAGAGAACAACCGTATGTGCCAACAATCCCATTTCTGGGTGTTATCCTAAAGAACTGAAATAAAAATCTCGAAAATCTCAGAGATATTTACATGCCCATGCTCACTGAGGGATTTTTCACAACAGCCAAGTTGTGGAAACAACCTACATGTCCATCAGCAGATGAGCAGATAAAGAAAATGTAGCATATACATACAATGGAATTTACTAAGCCTTAAAAAAGAAGGAAATTCTACCATATATGATGAACTTTGAGGACATTATACTAAGTGAAACATGCTGGTCACAAAACAAATGCTGCATCGTTTTACTTTCATGAGATATCTTAAATAGACAAATTTACGGAAGCGCAGTAGAATGATGCTTGCCAGGAGTAGGAGAGGGAAATGGAGAGTTGCTTTTCAACAGGTGTAAAGTTTCAGTTAGGCGAGATGAGTAAGTTACCTGCTTGCTAGACAACATGGTAAATATAGTTAACAATTCTGCCTTGTACACTTAGAAAGTTATTAGGAGGATACATCTCATGGTAAACATTCTTACCACAATTTATAAGAATTAAGTTTTACATTTGCTTTGTAAAACAGTTATTTTTATCTCTGCCAAGTACATTGTAGACAGATTCAGGTAAATGTAGGTCAGGGGTTGGACAAAAGCTGAAAGGCAGTCAACATCTGGGGAAACTATATTCTTTATTATTCTCTGTAGATGGAACTTGGGCCTTGTAATCCTGAATACCTTGTAGGCCTCAGTTTCCTCATCCATAAATCAAGGGTCAGGGATGAGATTGTCTCCAAAAGCTATTTTTTGATTCCACAGTGTGCCAAGTGAACTAAAATGTCATGACCTGGAAGAAATGATCTCTAGGTAAGTATACCGAAGAGAACATTCAGACAAGAGTTATTTTAAAAAGCTCAAGTTCTGCTTCATAGGGCAACAATCAGGTTGAATCATTGCAGCAAACTGATATCCTATATGTGTAGCAGTACCTGATACCTAGGATTTGATTTCTTTAAGTCATAGTTTAAAAGATATCTTCAACTAATGTAAAACGGATGGTTTCTGATATTCTGGTAAACTGAAAGAAGGCAAAATTCTGTGTTTATAGATAAAATAATCTGATTTCCTTGGAGAACAGCTAAGTAAAAATGAAAAAAAACAAAAAACAAAAAAACTCTAGGCTAACAAAATGTACAGACAGACTGAGATATTTATAATGATTATACCCTCACTTAAAATAACCCATTTTCTCTCCTACATTCTATCATTCTTCCTCCTGTTCCACCTAAGACTAGCAAAGAGAACATAATTAGCTGCCTCCAAGAAATGTGCTCCAACTATTTTCCTAAAGTCACAAGATCTTTCTGAGATTTGAGAAAAAAATTCTACCTTTTTGACATACATTTGACAAATGTTTAAAAATAAATGAATACAAAATAATATTTTATGTTAGTATATTAATTTCAATTATACCTAGACAATTGCTATAGAAAAGAAGATCTCTAACTGATTTCTCTTTTTTAGCCACTAGTCTGGTTTTTAAGTTATTCTAATTATAAAGGACATCTCAATATGTATGATTCTTTTCCTTGATTTAAAGAAATAAGCTATTACTCTAGAATCAAAGAACAGGCTGAAGACTTGAGAGCCTTTATGATATTCTGGTGCAAAAGCAGAATGTTTTAAAAAGAAAAAGTCAGTGATAAAAATACTGTGTCGTAAATGAGAAGTAAAGTCATCATAACTTCTGAGGAAACTTAATTTCATTTCCCTCCCTAACCTGGTAACTACTCCTTCTATATTTCTATTGTGTTTTTACCCTAACCCTTATATGTTGAAAGTGATCAAGAAGATATTAAAAATTAGTACAGACATCTTTGTATGTTGTTGCACCTGTGAATAATAGTTGTATCATTACATCATCCATAGGAAGTAGGTGGGCAGTATATATCTTTCTGTTTGACCCAGTGCTTCCATTTCTCAAAAACTCAGAGTAAATAGTGCTCTCTGTAAAAAAGGCTATTCACATAAATTTGTATAAAGATTTTTATCGCATCACAAAAGAAGAAACAACTTAATTGGGTCACCAAAACATGAAACCACAAGTTAGTGGTTTGATAAAATAAAACACAACCATTTAAATTATGGTTATGAGATGATGTAGGAATTGTAGTAATATAAAAAGGGAAAATGACACAAGCTAAGTTTCTGAAAGTCCAAGTGCTGAATGATTAACATTATATTAAAATGTTTGTAAAAAATACAGGAAAATCTGGAAAATTCAAACCATAGTGTTAACAGGATTTATATTTAAATAATTTTGTCATTTGCCAAAATAGGAATAAATAATATGTTATTATAGTAAAGAAAAAATTGAAAGAAAAAAAAGAACCTAGATGCCTCTATTCTAGATGTATTAGAAGCAAACTAGAAGGCCTAGACTAAATGATTTACAAGATCAGCTGTGAGTTCCTCTGATTTTATAATTATTATTTCAATTATCTATGGCTATTATAGAGATAATATTGCTAACTTCTTTGAAGCATTCATGCTAACTAAAAATAAAATTTTCCAAAATGGACTTTGAAATACATAGCCAATAACTTTAAAACTTTTATAGAAACTAGATTAACCCCACCCCCAATTAAAACATATCCAACACCAGTGGAATTACCAAACAAGCAAAATTAGGATTTTGGAGGCTGGGCCTCCTCCCTCATTCCCCTCCCCAAGAGACTCATAACCTCTGAGCTAATGAGACACATAGTCTTTGTGCAACACAGTGCAGCAAACCAAAATCAAAAACCCTAACTTCAAAAATCGCCACATTTTATTAATGTAATAAATACTCTGATACCCTGATAATTTAAATATTAGGGACAGAGCCAGGACCAGAAATTAGGTCTCCTAGTTTTAATCTACTGTTCTTTATCTGTACAACGACATCATTATAAACCAGGGCACACTTTTTTTTTTTTTTTAAGGAAAAAGAAGGGGAATAAATGAAACATGGAGTGTCTTTCATTAAGCCAATCTTTCAGGGTTCAGTTGTTTGCGCCATTTCTGCTCAAATATGGAGTTTCAGTTTTGTTACTTCTGGAGATCAGAAAGGAACCTGGCACGTAAAGTAACAAGACAACTCCAGTGTCACTTCCAGCTCTCCCAGTTTATACGTTGTTAGAACTTAGAACCCACAATGGTCAAATATGTTTTGAAAATACAAAAAGGACAAATACGAAAGAAGAAAATGGTGGTATTGTTTCTCTTTCAGATCTCATGCATTTTCTATAAAGATATTTTGAGGACATTTATTTTAGCACATTTTGACAGTTGGCTAAGTACCCTAAGATAATACTACTCCAATTAAAATATCAGAAAAGTTCATAATAAAAGCTTGCCATAGAAAGTGCTTTCTCTATATTAAGTTGTTGGAGGGAAATTAGATCGAGGTCTGTAAAGTTTTCTTAATGGATATGATAGTAAATATTTTAGGCTTGTGGGCCAGACCTTCTCTGTCACAACTACTCATTTCTGCCCTAGTGAAAAAGCAGCCATAGGCAATGTAAACCAATAAGCATGGCCATGTTCCAGCAACACTGTTTTTTAAAAAGTAGGTGAATAATGCATAGCTCATAGTTTACCGACCTCTGAGACAGAGGATAGTAAGTAACCTTCCAAAGTTTGACTGAGCAAGTGCAGAAAAATACTTAAAGCTTATACATAATAATGTAATTAAATTTTCCTAGGGAACTAAAGGCTTAGAACATTTTATTGTCCTCCAAATAATCTTGTACAGGTAATTTTTTTTCTCTTTCAAGTTAAATTCATTATTCGTGTTTGAAGGTTATAAAAAGACATTTCACTTTTAAAAAGTTTAATTTGATAATTAGAACAAAGATCACATACCGATGATTCTTCACTTACATTTTTTTCCTCTGTAAGACTAAATTTTTACGCTATACGTTTTTGCCACTAAGTTAAATGAATTGAATAATGATTGTTGCCTCCTTAATCAGGTTTTATTAATAAATGCCAATAAATTATCCAGAAATTATTAGCTCAAAGAAACTATTACACTCATAGAATTTTTTTTTTTTTACAATTTTCCAATTTCAGTTGAGTTTTTAATTTTGGAACCTAAATTACACTTTCTGGAGCATTATAGCACAGCATGTACCTATCTGAAAAGAAATAAATAACTTAGGCCTTGCAGAATTGGCCTGATTTAAATTATTCTTGAGTGAGCAGGTGGTAGAGATGATAATTGGTCTCTCTGTGATGATCTGTTTCTTTCGACTATATTTAAGTAAAACAAAACAAAAGTCCTACTAAATAGTTTAAGAAAAAAATCTCAGCCTTTTCCCACTTGAGACCAAGTTTTAACTAAGCATGATGATATGACTTGGATCTGGACCTCTGAAAATCAAAGTTTGCTGCTAGCGTGTCATGTTTTAAATTTGATTGTTTTATATAATCCTTCATCATTTATTTAAAAATCATGTTGTTAGTAAAAAGTTTTTATTCCTTCAAAGGTTTGTTTCCAGATAGAATACTGAGAGTGGAATGAGAAAGAGAATTATGTTTAATGAATGTACAGTCATATACCATATAACAAGGGTTCAATAAACCAACTACATTTACAAGGATAGTCCCCAAATAGAATAATATCATATTTTTACTGTATCTTTTCTATGTTTAGATATACAAATACTTAACATTGTGTTATAGTTGACTAGAGTATCCAGTACAGTAACATATTGTATAAGTTTGTAGCCTGGGAGCAATAGGCTGGCTATACTATATAGCATATGGGTATAGTAGGCTATACCATCTAGGTTTGTGTAAGCACATTCTACAGTGTTCACATAATGACAGTATGGGTTACAGACGCATTTCTCAGACATATCCCCATTGTTAAGCTACACATGGCTGTATTTAGACAATCAAATTAGGCCTACTAATTAGGAGAAAGCTTAACTCTAAACACCAAACTAGCAGATATACTGTGTTTTAGAAGGCTCAAGAGTCATCTTTTTTGGTATTTACAAAATGAAAAACATTTAGCTGGCATTATGATCCAAGTCAGTTACAATGAGGGTGATTAAAACTGCAAACTATGTGCATGTCCACATAAGTTGTAAAATTAAAATGTTTCTTTCTGTCACTGGAGAATCCATGTATAACTGGCTATCTGTCAACTGTGATTACAGTGATTGGTTTAGGGTAGATAATCCAGTAAGAGCCAAAGGAAATGTGTTTCTGGGATAGAAAAGAGTTGTTTTTCTCTTCTACCAGAAGAGAGAATTTCCTTCCCTAGATGATGTGGTGTGAGAATGTAAGGGGGGTCATGAAGGGCTGCATAAGGCAGGGATGGGGAGGCCCTCATTTGGCACCTGAAGATTACATTCACATCACGTAACAGAGAGAAGGAGACAGATCAGGTCATTGGTGATTTTATTTCAACTACTCAATCAAGTTTGCCTGAAGCTAAAAGTCATCCTTTTCATTTGCAATAGAGATCCCTAAGTACACAAAATAAATACATAAAAGTACTCTCTTTTGAATTGTAAATAGACTAATCCCAAGAGCTAAGGCCCAGAATAAATGCCGAGAATCCCTCCAAGGAGCTGCAACACTTAGGAAGACGGCAAGGGAATTCGGAACTGATATTTTATTCCCAAATTCTCTGTCCTGGAGTTTCTGTTAGGTAGGAGAGGTTTGAAAGGATATAGTTCATATGGAATCATTCAAGGTCGTCACTCCTTAAAGCCAAATTAAGGTTTCAGTTTAAAATACAGTCTAATGAGGATTAAATATCCTGAAACTGCTTAGATTCCATAATCAATTAAAGTGGAAAGAGCACAGTTTGGAGTTAGCTTGATGTTCTGGGTTCAAATGGTCGCTAACTCACTCACTGTGCGATGTTGTGCAACTGACTTTACCTTTCTTAGGCTTACCCTAAGTATTACTATCATTGTAAAAGACTGATAATATACCTATCCTGAAGGAATTTCAATGGGATTAAATAATGGCCAGTTTAGGAAAAGTACTTAGTATGGGATTCTGGCACGAAATACCTGAAAACTCATCCTCCATCATAGTACCATCATTTTATTTGTTTTACATTTCTCTGGATATGATTTCTGCAAATAGTATATCCCAAGGCCACCAAAGAAAGACTCTAGCAGCACTCGCTCCTTACAGAGTAGAAATTGTTCATGATTATAATAATCTAGGAACAGATTTGGGGAGAGACAAATCCAGTTCTACTGGCTCCCTTCAACTCCTAACCTAAGTCTATGCTGATGTAACGTGGTATCATTTTATGAGTGAACAAATTACCTGTTCTAAGTTATACCATATGTATTTAATAAACAGAGATAGTAAACAAATAATATGTGACTTTTTTGCAAATAAATTCCAATGCAAGTTAGGAAACGTTTGTGTGCTGCCATCCCCCAAACACACAAACACACACACACACACACACACACACACACACACCCCTTTCCTGCAGCTGTATCAGCCTTTCTAATCCATCATTGATCTGTCTCCTTTGAGGGAGTACCACCTTCTGAATTACTCATAACATGGTGCATTAGGATTCTACTACCAATAGATCAGAGTTGGAAGTGGCATTGACATCTACTTACAATCTTTCCTCTAGGTATTTTCCTGTATTTATCAGTAAATATTTATTTTATCTGATGCCATAATATTTTCTATTTAGTCAGGCCATGTTATATAATGAAATTAGCCATACTGGGTTGTAGTAATTAATTACATCTATATTTACATAAAGCAGGTATCAAAATTGCATAGCGATTCACTCCACAACTCCAGAAACCTTGGAATGGCTCCCATCCATGATTGCTAGAGCCTATTATACATGATTAACTCAAAAGTCAATTTCATACAGCATACTAAAACAATTTAGAAATAGCCGTAACAATTTATGGGGTCAGTAATCCAGGCTTGAAAAGTCAAAGTGAGTACAGAGATTAAGAAGTCATCAACCACACAGTGACACAATGTCAAAAGCTGCTAACATTGTAATGAAACATACATCAATGATTCCCTAAGTAAACATTTATACATCAGACAGTTATCATCATGAAAGAGATGTTATAATGTATTGCTTCAATGGTGTAGCCTATGTATTAACTAATCCCTAAACACTCATTGACAGGTAGTGTCTCATTCGCTTTGCTTCATATGATAATGGCCCATTGAAGCTATTATTGTTTCAGTAGGAGGAAAAATTGCAATGATGCATTTTGCATTTCTATGGGGATATTTTTGAATTTATTATCATACTTTTTACATTTCCTTTGTCTTCTAAAGAAAAATAATGGCACAGTTTTGACAGCACACTGCAATCTTTAACTCCTGAAGAAGAATGCCATTTTAGAGTAATCCAAAGCCCCTATTCTATAACCAAAAGCATTATTCAGTTGGAATTGACTAACTTTGCATGACCAAACGGGTGAAATTGAGTTGCCTAAGATGTCCCTTTTCGTTCTATATATTTTCAGAAACTATAATTATGAATGTGTAAATGATGTAAAAGCAATTCTGTCAATTCAAAGATTATTACAAAATAAAAAAGAGGATTCTGATTGTGCATAAACATATTGAAAAGATCTTACAAAATCGCCCATGGCCGAGTTGCAGAGCCAGGGTAGGTTTGTAGATCAGATGCACCCCACTGTGTATGAGAGGCATTCAGCATATAGCACATAATTTTCTTGGGCAAAATAGAAGTAAACATCACCATTAGATATCAGACAGCACATATCTATGTAAATATTATCTTCCGTGCTCTTTCAGCTTTTGTTTATGATCGTAGTTAACTCTATATTGTGCACAAACTTAGGCACAGTAAATTATATCACATGCTTTGGGGTGGATCCCACTTAATCCAATTGCTTGGAAGCCATTGCTGGTACTCTAGGGCCTTAAGGTGGAACCTGCTTCCCCCCATTGATTGACCAACAAATGGAGAAGCACTTCACCTTTTTTCTACTCTGACACACATGATAGCATGTTCTCACTAGCAGATGCAATGTTAAACACAATCCCTGGACAGTTAACTAGAAGTACTTTTTATACTTTTAATTTTCTGCTTAAGAAAATTATCAGAGTACTGTGGGAATCTTGTTTAATATCTAAAAATAATTTTCACAATTTTTATTGAGTTACGTGATTGGCCAAAAATTACTCATAACAGACTTGACAATTGACACCCTGATGTGGAGTATCCCTGTGCTGGAGAAGCATAACGAGAACTATCACACACATCTGGGGAGTCTTGGAAACAGGCTGCATCCTCGACGCGACACAAAGTTCACTGCTAACCCGAAGACCTGTGTCATCTCACCCAATTTAGAAGATCAATCCCACGATGTAAGCACTCCGCCATGACTGAGGGCACAGCTGCCTGCTACTGTCCTTTTTTCTCTGGCATAGACAAAGGAGCGGAGTGGCTGATAACAAGACCCTCAAATAGCTGCTACAGGAGAAACTTCAGGTGGGAAGGGCAAAGGAAATGCACAGGAGAGCAAGGCTTCAAAGAAGATAACACACTGTGCACTGCTGGGGGAGCAGCAGTGGTTTCAGTCCCCCTGGCAGGTAAGCATAGCAACCGGTTTAATTGGGTGGCTTAGTTGGAGAAAACGAACTCAGAAGAAAAGGGGTCTTATAGGTATTGCCTTCATCCGTGTCACAGGAGTAAAAGCTACAGCGAATGTACTAATTTTTGCAGGAAGCGTGAGTAAGATTTTTAATTGTGAAACCTCTGAGTCACATAGAGAGATGAAGGGGGACCAGCAGCGGCAGGCTGGAATTTAAAAACCAAGAGCAACGCGTATACACGCTGAGAGGTAGCAACACGGTTTCTAGGAAAGCCAGCTCTGGAGCCAGGCAGAGTATGTTTGAATTCTGACTGTGCCATTTACTGGCTGTGTGATCTTCAGTAAGTTACCTAACTTCTCTATGCTTTGGTTCTTTCTTCCGTAAAAAAGGAGATTATAATTTAATTTACCTTATAGCTTCTTTGTAAGGATTAACTGAGTTTATGAAAAGCATTTCAAACAGGTTTTGGTCTATTGTTTTAGAAGGCAAGCTGCTATTATAACTGTCATTTTATGTATGTACTTACATATAGCAAATTTATCAGGCTGAATTATTAGTTTGATATTAGAATATATTAGTAATTGAGGCAAATTATGCAATAGTTTTGGAAGCTCAATTCAAACGAAAAACATTTTAGAAAACATCTGTGCAATGAAATATGCTCCTTTTCTTATAAAGTAGGGGTCCCTAAATCTTAAATGATAGCCATCAAAATGTTTCGTTTGGGACATCAATAAAGAGGCACAAAGGGCTGAGCTAGCGAAAACGCATCGCATTTATTCATGTTAGCCCTGTGCCTTTGACATTTGCTAGTATGTTGCTGTTTGTTTCATTCTTAAAGGAGTGTCCTCAAATCACTGGTTAGTTCCTGCCTTGACATCCTAAATGGTAGTCAGTGGACTGACATTTTAGATTAAAAAAAAAAAAAAAAAAAACAAAAAAAAAAAAAAAAAAAACAGGCATGATCCTCTTCAGAAATTAGACAATAGTAGTCTATGCCCTGCTCTTGTTTTCAAATATGACCCTGCTACTGCTGTTCCCTCTTCATCTCTGTGACGGAAAAGTTACACTGTTGCCAGAACGACTTAGCCACATTATGAGGGGAAAACAGAAAACAGAATGTTGAAAATAGCTAGAAATGAGTGCTTTTTTTCTGAACTTAGAAAATAGAAGTAAAGATAGTATGAAAAGGATTTTTTTTGTGATTATTTTCTCCCAATAACATTGTTCTCCAGACTGGAACTTGCCTTTCTAACCCTGTTTCTCCCAAAAGGTGGACCTTTTAGTATAGGCCCTATGAGATTTGCACGTGGAGACTGTAATGCCTTTTAGGGAATCAGACAGCAGATAGGAGACATATTTCAGAAAGAGAATTGCCAAGAAACGGGGATTTTTAAAAATAAAAACCACATTTATTAATGTAATGCAAATATGGGGAGATAAATTTATATACATACATTGTTTTAATATATTACACTATGGGAAAAATCAATAGACCCCCTGGTTTCAGACTCTGCGGAGTCCACCCTTCTCCAGGACCTCTTTCTTGACCTCCAGGGCAGTCCAGTGTCCCTCTTGCACTGGCCTTTGCTTCACAGACTTTTAAAAACCTCATCACCTGTCCCTCTTCACCACTAGTACTATATATTTATTACTGTAGGAACTGTCTCTTTTTAACTTTTTAAAAATTCATACAACGTAGCAGAGTGCACCACAAATAGCAAGGAGTTTACAATTACCGAAAACAAAAAGGAGGAATCTCTGAGTACTTTCTCGATATTGTAAAGTGAACAAATGCATTTTAATTTAAAAGAATTGAGTAAAAACGATTTAATAAAAATCTTATTTTGAACTGAGACCTCAAAAAAATTGCTGAAAAAAGGCGAGAAAGAAAGTAAAGGAAGAAAAAGAGAGAAAGAGAAATAAAGAGACAGAGAGAGAGAGAGAAGGAAGGAAAGAAGTGAAAGAAAAAAGAAAGAGGAAAGAAAGAGAACAAAGGAAGAAAGAAAGGGGGGAGGGAGGGAGAAAGAAAGGAAGAAAGAAAGAAGAGAGGAAGGAAGAAAGGAAGAAAGAAGGAAAGAAAGAAGAAAGAAAAAAAGAAAGAGCAAGCAAGCAATTAATTTTGGTTGATTATGAAATTATGTACGACCTACATAGATAAGACACTTGGAAAAATGAAATATAGATGTCTTTCATCACTGAAGGGAGTCTTACGTTTTTCCTACTTCAGACAATTCTCCTTCATCCTTTAATTTTTCCTTTTTGTAATATGTCACTTTATGCTAATTTTTACTATGCAAATAACTTAGAAATATATGCTCAGCATATCAGTACAGGCTGTGTTTTATTATGTATTACATGCATGTATGCAGTATACATGTATTTTATTTATATATACATGTATCTCCTATCATATATATGCACACACATATATTCTACTTTAGTTTTGTATTATATATATACACATATATGTTCTATCATATATGTGTATATATACACATGTATCTCCTATCGTGTATACATATATGCACACACATATATTCTACTATAGTTTTTTTAAGTACAAAATAAAATTTGGAATGAAGTAGGCATGATCTTGGATTATTTATAATTTATTAAGTTACTAAATACAGTCATTATGAAATGCTCTCCTTAAGTGATCCCTGTCTAAAGAGTTGCATGATAGTGAGACAATGATGGGCTTACTGTATTTTCTTCCTTTCACACATAACCTATTGTACATTTGCGCCAACAGGATTTCTTTATAGAATCTCATTTTCCTATTACAGTATTATTTTTGTTATTAAGTGAAACACCTCATATCACCACCACTGGTGAGCTAGACATAATAGACTGCACTCTAAGGTTTTTAAAAGGCACATCTATAATAACCAGGTCTCTTTTTTATATTGATTCAAATTATGTTTAATGCTGGACTATAGGTAAAACTTATGAGAATAAAATCATTTTATGCTTTGAAAGTCATTCCTTTAAAGAAAAAAAAAAAAAGAATTATCACAACTACCACACTCCCTAATCTAATAACATGTAGAGAAACAGCTCAATAGCGTATTTCAAGTGACTAAATTTTTTAAACGTTATGCAGTATGCAGGGAAAAATTACTTTATAGACCTTTTGCCAGAACTTTAAAAGTGAGCATTAAGGACACTTTAAAAGTGAGCATTAAGGGCAGGTCCAGTCTTAATTAGAGGAAGGGGGCATTACAAAGCAATCCCAGGATATATTGCCAGTCCACACTATTGTCAGACCAGGAGCAACTGGCTGGACATATGTTACCAGAAGACTCATCTATAGTCTACAGCACAAGCAGTTAGGCTCAATTAGTATACGACTTACCTTGTTTCATTTCACCATACCCTGACCTCCTTACTTGTGGCTAGTTTTCCAGTGATTCTTTGGAGTTCCTAGTAGTTTCACAGACAGGAATATTATGTAATATTCTTATCTTCTGAGAAAAAAAAAAAAAAAAAAACATTTGTAATGTGGGAGGTCTTAATTTTGAAAAAGAGGCATATTACAGAAACATGCCAAGTGGAGAGAAACTCAGTGCTGGAAAAGGGTTCTCCAGAAGAAAGAGACATTTGGCAGCGCTCTCAGGGCTTACAGTGTCCGTAAGATTGAGGAAAGACCGAATATTAAATGAAGAGGCACCTTATCCTCGGTTCTATCTCTGTAATAGGATACATTTTAAGATGACAAAGGCAAACCTTAAACTGAGATGTAAATTCAACGTAAAAACTCTGATGTTAAGTGAAAAATGCATAGTGTCTAGTTATTTATTAACTACAGGAAGGGATTGTTCCATTTGAAAATTTCAAATGAAGAACTCTAGATCTAGTATAGCCCCTCAAGACTATGAGTCATCCTCAAACATTTAAGTCATCATTCCTCTTCTTTACTTAAATACTTTCATGATTGTGTTTAAGGAGGAGGATGAAAAATGTAGCAAGCTAGAAACAGCCCAATTTCATTTGGTTCTTGGAACGTAATCTGTGTAGTGAGCACTGATTGCAAAATCAGCTTTAAAGAAAATTAAAATGATCGGTGATCTCAACTCTAGGAAACTGTGTATAGAGCTGTTATTTTTAAAGCAGAATCGATATCTTACACCATTTAATGATACTAAGCAAAGACAGAGGAGGAAGCCTATGTTGTTACAAAGATTGATCTTATTTTCTTTTTATGTACTTTCATATTGATCTAAGAATTCAAAATTCAAACTACTGGGTTATAATTTAAATATTGCTAAATAAATAATTTGGAAGGAAAATGTCATAATATTATTCTAAGTTATTTCCCCAATTATTGTTTTATTTTTATGTACTCTCAAGCCATTTAACTCTGTTGCATACCCAGAGACACAGAAAACCACACACAGAAACTTTATTTCCATCATTATTGTAGAAACTAATCATTCTGGAGCAACACTTGATTTTCACCTTGAAATAGGGAGGAAGTCAAACCAGGAAATCGTCTTTGTGGATAAGTTTTTACTGCTCTCTTTGGTTGCTGATGCACGTTTGCCACATGTGCATTCAGATAGACACCAGATGCCAAATGAGTATATCAGAAAGAAAATTGTTTTTTTTTTGAGATAGCTCAGGTTTGGGGGAGGATGATGATGTTTTAGGTTAGAAGAGATGTTCAGGAAGCATATTAGGAGTGTGGATGTATTATCTAAAGAATGTTTCAGATAATAACTATCAGGCTACTCCAGATGTTCTTCAAACAGCAGAAATTACAAAAGCAGAAGTGAGCATCCAGGCTCAGAGATGGCTTCCTCTCTCTAGAGTACTTGCTGATTAACCATTTTTAACAAATATTTTACGTTAGTAGGTCCAATCAACAAGCATTCCAAAAACATTTGTTACTAAATATTTTATTTTGTTTTTATTTATTTATTTATTTATTTATTTATTTTGAGACGGAGTTTCGCTCTTGTTACCCAGGCTGGAGTGCAATGGCGCGATCTCGGCTCATCGCAACCTCCGCCTCCTGGGTTCAGGCAATTCTCCTGCCTCAGCCTCCTGAGTAGCTGGGATTACAGGCACACACCACCATGCCCAGCTAATTTTTTGTATTTTTAGTAGAGATGGGATTTCACCATGTTGACCAGGATGGTCTCGATCTCTTGACCTTGTGATCCACCCGCCTCGGCCTCCCCAAGTGCTGGGATTACAGGCTTGAGCCACCGCGCCTGGCTACTAAATATTTTAATAGTCTACTCCAGAGCATGGTTAAGGGACCTTGCTACTCACACCCACGTACAATGTTTCAATCCTTGAATGACCCCTTCCTATACACATTTGATAATAAAGTAGAATTTTTAAATATCAGGATGTTTTGCAAACCATTTAAGATTAACTTTACATTAAAATAGTTTTAGCTTCCAAACTCATCTAAAAGTCTGCATGTGGGAACCATACAAATTTTCTAGGTAGCTGAAGGATCTGCTAAAAGCAGCTTCATGAGTCCTTTCTTCATGGTTGCATATATACCGTGACTAAATACAACAAATGAATATCACCAGGTGTAAAATATTTGTTTCAACAGCTTAGGCAAATATTTATGAAAAGAAAATAGGAACGTTTGTTTTATGGAAAGCTGAACAGGGCAGTTATTTTCAGCATGACTCAGAGTAGGCTTGAATGAATCAATGAAAAATAGGTAGATGAAAATAGTTTTTCTTGAAGACGGGATAATATAGACCCATCTAAAGAGACAGAAAGGAAAAGCGGTGCTCACCAAGAAAAACTATTCAGTTTTAGCAAAATGTGTTTCTCCTACTATAATATGAAGACCACCTGCAATAGAGTCCCTTGGAAAATACACACAAATGGCAGTCAATGACTTTCTGTGTGTGGTTTTGTTTGTATGTCTGTGTATGAAATAGAGTTAAATGACTTATTGATTGGACCTACTAAACCTCAACCTTTTGGAATGCTTATTGCTTGGACCTACTAATATCTCAAACTTTTGTTCCGGAATCTCTGGAGTTGTAAGACCAGAAGTTTCTACTTGTAACCAGCTCCCGAGCTATCTTTTATACCTTTTAGCTGTTCATAACCAAAGGGTCACACAATATTTTCAAGAGGGAGATAAATTTGGAAGGGCAGTTTGGAGCCAGATTTTAGAAATGTAAATGCCAGCCTAAGAGGTTTAGGTTTTATTCAGTGAGGAAGGAAGAGGCATTGAAAAATTTTAGCATGAAGGGCACACAATTCAAAACATACTTTGGGTAATTTTGATATTGCAGGTATGTGAAATGTTAAGGTATTAGAATAGAAGAAATAGTCTGGTAGAATACTAGGCTGTGTGGTCCTCAATCAGTGTAGGGGATGTGATAATAGAAAAGAAGCAGTAGATTACAATGTATTTCAGGAGAATTCACAGGTAATTTTCTGAAGATACGAAATCACAGAGAGAAAGGGGTCAGAGGTGACCATGAAATTTTAAACCTACCCGATTAATGTCATGAATTAAAAGAAAGTTTTGGTTGGATGAAGAGATGAGGGGGAAAGTTTGTTGATAAGTATCTTGAGTTTAAAGTAAATTCTTAAAATTAAAAAATGGGCAACTGATATGGTTTGGCTGTGTCTCACCCAAATCTCACCTTGAATTGCAGTTTCTGTAATCCCCAGGTGTCACGGGAGGGACCTGGTGGGATGTGATTGGATCCTGAGGGCAGTGACCTTCATGCTGTTCTCATGATAGTGAGTGTGTTTTCACAAGATCCCATAGTTTTCTGTGTTGGCATTTCTCCTGCTGGCACTTTTCCTTTCTGCCACCTTGTGAAGAAGGATGTGTTTGCTTCCCCTTCCATTATGTTTCCTGAGGCCTCCCCAGACATGTGAAACTGTGAGTCAATTAAAAATCTTTAAAAAAAAAAATTACTCACTCTCATACCCAGTATTTCTTCATGGCAGCATTAGAACAGACTAATGCAGCAATTAAGTTAAAAGCTAACATCAGCCAGGTGTGTCGGCTCATGTCTGTAATCCCAGTGCTTTAGGAGGCTGAGGCAATGGATCACTTAAGGTTGGGAGTTCAAGACCAGCCTGGCCAATGTGGTGAAACCCAGTCTCTATTAAAAATACAAAAAAATAGCCAGACATTATGGTGCATGCCTGTAATCCCAGCTACTTGGGAGGCTAAGGCGGGAGAATCACTTGAACCTGGGAGTCGGAGGTTGCAGTGAGCTGAGATCGTGCCACTGCACTCCAGCCTGGACAACAGAAGAAGACCCCATCAAAAAAAAAAAAAAAAAAAAAAAAGCTAAAAAGCTAAAGTCAAGTTGGGAGAGAAAAAGACTCAGTGACAAGCTTCTCATTCTGAGAATATGGACAGTGTTAACTTTCTACCGTCACTCACGTTATATCCACTTGTTTTTATTCATAGATATTTTCCTTTTCTAAAATTTTAATAAGAACTTTTTCCTGTACCCCAAAATTGCCTTGCCTTTTACACAGCTACTTTTTCCGTTTTTGAATTTAGCAAATTTTGTTTTGAATTTACATAAGCAAATCACTATATTTACAAATGAATACATCCTTATCTTTTCTTATAAAAACTACTGTGTTTTAGTATTATCATTATAGTTTATTGAAATTTCATCTGAAGAAACTAACTTTTGCTGAAGGTGGAATTGGATATTGAAAAATATAGGCATTTACAAGAGAAAGAAACAGGATTATTCCGTGGTGAGAAACCAGCATATGGAAATGTACGAACACATGCTTTCAGAATAAAACGGTACTAAAAATGGGTAAGGCTCGTGGCAATCTGCAAGAATTTTCAAAAAACATCTGTGTCAATGTTTTTAGAAGTCTTAAATTAATAACTATGGATATTAACTTGCATTTTTTAAACAATATTGCAAATATATGTTACAGCAACGTAAGCTAGTTCAGTTAGGTGAAATATCCAAGAACTACACCCGGAAAGTTGTTGCAGTCAAAGGAATCATTTAGATAAGGATATATGTTAGCATGCATCCTCCAAGTAACATACACCAAAATGATATTAAACATACAACAAATGTATTAGGTGAATCCCCAATAAGATAAGATGAGTAGGTAGCTGGGGAAGACCAGGAGAACCATCAGCCTGAAATGCAAGCCTAACCCTAAGTGAAGAAGAGAGGAAGAGAGAGGGGATGGCAGGGGAGATAGAAAAGGAGGTGAAGGAAGGAGTAGAAAAGTCTTAGACTGCAGATGAGTTCTAAGGAAAGTTTGGCAAGACAGTTGAGGAGTCTCCCAGCCAGAGTTCCCTGTCAATGGAGGCCAATGTCTCCCAGAAACAAGCCTGGTTTAATATTGCAAGATGTGCTCGTCATTGGCTAGGAGAAGCCCCAGGGGAGCATGGCCTTATGTAAATACCAACGTGGATTTCAGAGTGCAACAGCTAGGTCCTGATTCAATGACAGTCCCTATAGTTGGAGATGTGAGAGATGCACCTGTGTGGCTGTCACCAGATAGAAACTCGGTGTTTATTTCTGGATGGTTGTGTTTCAAACAATCTCTGCAACAATGAAATGAAATTAGATTAGCTGTAACATTTGATAACTATTTTTCAGTAAATTGGGTGTGTCATTATATAACATAAAAACTTTGATAATAAACTTTTTGTCGCAGAAACTAGGTAAATATAGAATGACAAATTCTATACTCATTGCTTTGAGCTTCAATGCAGAAATTTATTTTAGCCTCTGACTTCAAGCATGCTTTCTTTATATGCAACCCTTCTCATCAATGGCGGTTGTGCCACATATCACTCTGGTTTTGCTATTCATACTTTCACTTGTCTTTAATTTAATAGTTATTGTGTGTAAGGCAGAGCAAGCCAAGACTTGTTACCAGATGAAGAGTTCTATTGATCAGGTATTAATTGTATCATTGCCAGTGCTTTGGTTTATAATTTCAAATACAAAATAAAACAGCAAGCTATAATAAGCATAACACTCTGTTATGCTCTAGGCATCAGGCATTATGCCATGATAGGACTTTTCTAAATAACTTTAAAGCAAATAACTTAAAACACTTTTTGTTGCAGATACAAATCCTTTTGTTTTTCCACATTTCATAATAATTCTGCAATTGAATATACGTAGAATGTTGCTTTCACAATATAACTAAGGCTTTATTTTTCCCTGATTTCACAATGTTCATATGAGTGTTCCCTATGGCCACTATAATTTAAAAATATTAAAGATTTTTAATAAGTTTTTTCTGAACTTTCTTAGTGACTGATTGCTATAATCAAAACTTTTGACTGAAACTTTTTCTCATTAGAATTCAGTATGCAATTTAGGAGCATGTAACTGTTTTTCCAGTCAGATTACTACAGGATAAAAATGAGAAGTTGGCGTACTTATGGAAAGCACACATCAATATATGTATAATAAACTATCTAAGTCATATGTTCTCATTGAGTAAATTAACATTTTTTAAAATTTCAAAACTGTCCTTCATGTTTCATGCTTGTAAGTTATATAGGAAAGTAAGGAAAATATTGATTTGAGTTCTACATTTACTATTTATAGAATGTTTAACAAGTTTTCTATTTTTGATTCTAATGTACAAATAATAACTTCTTAGTTTAAGAATACTTCTACCCAATGTTATTCTATAAAATGAGTCTCCACCAGGAAATGCGTCACTTAACATTCTATCAACAAATATTTTTAACCATCTACAAGATGTTACTACTTAAAGTCAAACCTATTATTTCCTACAAGCCAGCAGTGATAGTTCCAGTGAACCGAGGCAGTCTCAGGGAAGAACATACTACCTACCTTTCATATAAAAAGTATAAAAAAGTGACCTGAAAATGAATGAGTATAAAAAGTGACCTGAAAATGAATAATGAAATTTTCTGCTCATCAGTTTCAGTTTGTTTTTGAGCAAGTAATATAATTATTCCAAAATTAATTTTTTAAACAAAATATCTAAATTTACTGCATCATTACCATTTAAAGAACACTTTCATAATGATGTAAAATATTTAATTTTGATTATACTTGAATTATATCAAGCCATAAAATATTTAAATAACAAAATCCAAGAAATACGAAAAGTGAATAAGCCTAGTACATCATCCATCCTGTATACAAAACTACTGCATTCTTGCGTTTTCACCATTTTGCTTTTTCAGAAATTTTTTTTTTTCTATTCATGTTTCCAAACTTTTTAAAATTCTATTTTTAAACACAATTTGTGCAACAAGTGACTTTTTAAAAATAGCTACAGAACAAATTGTCTTTGATTAGCTTCTGATTATAATATAGCAGATAGCATGCTGTTACTTAGAAATTCCTCCTCACCAGGGGAACATCAGGCACTGGGGCCTGTAGCGGGGTGAGGGGCTAAGGGAGGGACAGCATTAGGAGAAATACCTAATGTAGATAACTGAGTGATGGATGCAGCAAACCACCATGGCACGTGTATACCTATGTAACAAATCTGCGTGTTCTGCACATGTACCCCAGAACTTAAAGTATAATTTTAAAAAAAGAAAAGAAAAGCAAATCCTCCCCACCAATATACTGACCATGAAAGCCACTAACTTGCCTCTATTTGAAAAGCTGGGATTGAAGTCAATCCTCTCTAATCATATGCTGCAAAGCACAATTGTGTTTGTTTCCTTTGAAGAAAAGAAAAACAAAGTAGAAAGAAAAGTGACGTTAAAATAATTGTATATACTTCTGCTTTTACGAAATAATATATAGTGTATCAGTGTAAAGTGAAGTGACTCACATTTTCAAAATATGTAAATAACATATATCTAATTTTCAAGGCAGTGTGGCAGAGGACAATGAGCCCAAATATCATGAACATCTGGTTTAGTACCAAAATGATCTGGCCTTAGGTGAATCATTTTGGCCTCACTTTTTCCATCAGTGAAATATGAGCTAGAATTATATTATCTTCAAAGTCCCATTTTAATTTAACTTCTGGTGATTCTATATTTCTAACAAATGCACATTGTCGCTCACAGTTTTAGAGTTCCTATTCAGAAAAGATCTAAGGAAAGTTTATTTGAATATTATCATTGGTGACAAATTTATATATTTCTTGGATAAATGCAATTTTAGGAAATGGCCAAAAGTCATTTAGAATCAATACTTGTCAGCGAGTTGACTTAACAAATGAACAAATGTTACTATTATTTTGATGCCAAGCTAGGAACTGACTCTAAAATCCATTCTATAATTCACGTGCATTGGTTTCATCTCCAAAAAATAATAGCTAGAAAAGCCAAGTGCTATTTAATAATATAAACTCTACCTTGTCAAAAATGAATCTCATGAATTCATATCTTAACTAACATCTATTTCTGAAGTCAGCCTATAGAAGTAGACCATGATTACAGAGCTGAGAAGGGCCATAATGAATATGTAAATACCTAAATATATTTTTATCCAGCTTAACATTTCATCAGAAATTATATCATCCACTATAACTTTCAAGCAACTCATTAATAGGAGCACAGTCCTCTTCCTTTGTTTCAATATCAAGAGTTCAATCTAACTGCAAGAAGTTATGTTTTTAAGGGTATGGCTTGTCTTATCAATCACAGCAATCAATAAATATCTACTTAGTACATGGAGGAAAATGTGTCACATATTCAGATGGTGGGGTGAGGGGAGGGGAGGAGGGATTTTGAGGGATGGAAGAGTTACCAAACATGGGTTTTACACATGGCACCTGTTCTCAAAGTGAACGCTCCATCCTTACTAAGTTTTTGTTTGTTTTCACTAAACCAAGAAGAGAGGTAGTTATTGCGCTTGTCTGAATATGTGTTTTGGAAGAATATGAAAGTCATTTTTAAGTAATAAATGTGGTTCGGGCCAGAATTTTTCTTTTCTCAAAACCACAGTCCACAAAAAGATTATTTTAGCTGCCGAATAGGTAATTTCCACGGTTAATTATAAAATTAATTTGCCTCTTAAAATGTGATAGCCAGGAAAATCTGGACAAGATATTTTCACCTAGATGGAATTCTAATCCAATCCATAAAGATGAGTCAAGGACAAATTCCTTTGGGTGATGGAATTTTCTTAAATACATACAAATATGTCTTTTAACTGAAGATTCAATATGAAAAGATGAATTACTACTCAAATATTTTGTTTTGTGTCAAAGGCATTCTAACACTGTAAAATTGACATGTGGAATTTTGAAACAAGCTCTTACTGGTTTCCTTTTGCAAGGAATGAACATTACCCAGAAGTAGTACTTGAAATTTCAGTTTATACTCACCTCTAAGGTGCATGAAAAGCAATTATCTGCCTGAAAGACAAGTTTAGGCTGCAGTGACTACAACTTCAATACACTTAGAAGCATCCAGTTTTCTCTTGTCAAAACCAGAGGCTTTCTATATGAGGTGCCATCCAATCATAATATTATTATTCAGATACTTATTTTTAATGGTGAACTATTTTTTAGACCTTGCAATTATTCATTTCTTCTTTGCAATATACCAATAAGACATCAGCTGTTTACCATATGATAGGTTTAAGTGCCAAATCTAATTGCCTTTTATATGTGATAAGCAAATTCTTACATTGGTTGATATAATAATAATCATATTAACTATCTAGGAATAAAGAAGTGTATTTTAAGTAGTTGCTTTACATAACTAGTTAAAGCCTGAAGACTGAAGTCTGCATTCTAAAAAGCAAAGATTGATTTAAAATTCTCAAGTATTTTAAAGCTGCTAACTAGCAATTATATTAAAAGCTTTATTTCAAATAATCAAAATACAATTCAAAATATTTCTAAAGAAATTGTCCTCAAATTATATGATTATCCCATTTTTTTCAGGTTCCTTTGATCATGCTAATTACAAATATTTTTAATTTCATCATCTTTAAAACACCAGACACTAAGATGCTGAGTAACAATAACTAGATTTAACTATTCCATAATGTGTATGTTCTTCAAAATATTATTTTGTACATGATAAAAAAATACAATATTATCTATTTAAAAATAAAAAGGGTCAGGCGTGGTAGCTCATGCCTGTAATACCAGTACTTTGTGAGGCTGAGGAGGGTGGATTGCTTGAGCCCAGGAGTTTAAGACCAGCCTGGCCAACATGGAGAAACCCTATCTCTACTAAAAATACAAAAATTAGCTGGTTGTGGTGGTGCACGCCTGTGGTTCCAGCTACTGAAGCAGGAGAATCCCTTGAAATGGGGAGGGGAAGGTTGCAGTGAGCCAAGATCACACCACTGCACTCCAGTCTGGGCAACAGAGTGCAGTGGTGTGATCTTGGCCACTGTGCCTAGCCTCTTTATTAAATTAAATTAATTTATTTATTTATTTCTCCATCTCAGAAATAAATAAATAAATAAATTTAATTTAATAAAGAGGCTGGGCACAGTGGCTCATGCCTGTAATTCCAGCACTTTGGGAGGCCAAGTCAGACAGATCACCTGAGCCCAGGAGTTCAAGACCAGCCAGGGTACCTTTTCAAAACCCCATCTCTACAAAAACAAACAAACAAACAAACAAACAAAACAGAAATTAGTTGGGCATAGTGGTGTGCACCTGTAGTTCCATCTACTCCGGAGGCTGAGGTGGGAGGGTTACTTGAGCCTAGGAGATGGAGGCTGCAGTGAGCAGTGATTGCGTCACTGCACTCCAGCCTGGACAGCAGAGCCAGACCCTGTCAGATAGATAGATAGATAGATAGATAGATAGACAGGCAGGCAGATACATACATACGTGCATACATACATACATACATACATAGAAAGTGGTATATTTCTTTTACTGACATACATGTACCCCTGGATGCTAGTGGGCTCATGGTACAAAGATATGCACCTGAGTATAATAAATTGACAGTATACCCATGGTGATGCCTTTTCCTGGAGTGTCACTTTTATTATGAGGGTTTGAAAGAAAACTTGAAACAGGCTTGGGTATGTTATAGAGAGGACTGCAGAACCTATACATCTTTTTAAACGCAATTAAACTTCAATGAAATGCCATAGTTGTGACAGGCTACTCAGAGGAGACCCAGTGAAGCCTGCCCTCTGTGGGTTTATGTCTTTCCTAACACACCATTAGGAAAACCTGGGAGAAAAGATGAAGAAACGCTGCTCAGTGAGGGCAGCCGCTGAAAGACCTGAAGCACAGGAGTGAAAACATGGGACTTATGTCACATGCTGGTCACATTATAGGGGATGAAGTGAGGAGGAGGGAGATCAGAGGCAGGGAGATCATTGCAAAAGTGGCTGCAATGAGCGTGGGTAGAAAATGAATTAAGACAGGGCAGAGATGAAAGCAGAACCCACCATATCGTCTAGGTTCTGTGACTCTGGCTTATAGGCTAATGCTGTTTATTGTCCATCTGAGAATTTACTCAGCACCTGTTTACCTAGTGTGTGCCACACCTACTATGAGCCAAGCTCTGAAAATATAATAGCAAAAAAGGTGTGAAACTTTCTCTTGGGGACTTCAGAATTATTTTCACAAGTCTGCAGTGAAAATAGAATAAAATTACATGTATTAGTTTAAAATACTAAGAAAAAAGTTATAGTGCCTAGCACATAATAACTAGTTAATATTTGTTGAATGAATGAAGTCAGCCTTGATACTATTATTTTCCAAACATGATATTATAAAATGGGAGAATGGAATAGAAATATCTCCCATTTGGTTTGGAATGTTAAAAAAAAAAGTTATCTCCACTAAAGCAACAAAATGCTACTTGCAATAAATCATTCCTTTATAGCATGCAAAGGAAAATTGGATTTTTTTTTCTCCACTAAACATTGTCAGTAGTTGTTCCAAGAAATGTTCTCTGTTACTAATCTTCCTAAAATGAATTTTTAAAACAAAACATTAAAAGCATACTTTGCAAATCAGTTACCAGAAAGTATGATAATGGGCAACAGGCAACACGCTAAGCTGTATAATGAGGCCGTTTCACTGGTCCTCCCACTTTAGCAAGCCATTTAGGAACACAGAAAGCTAATCAAAATTAGTATCACATCCTTAGGCCACATTCTCTTAAGTAAGTGTTCTATATCTTTAAATTCTGCATGATCTGCTTTGACAATTGTGAAAATATCACCCATATGAAAATCCCAAGAGTGAAGCTTTTGCCAAAGTCTCCTGTTATATGTTCTATTTTTTCCTACTTGCCAATTTTTAAAAAATCAGGTCAATAAGTCGGGCATAAATGTAATGTTTTTCAAATATCTCTTAGTGTTCAAATGCTCCCCACCCCTTTTTTTTAATTGTTGTTTTAATACTTTATGTTCTTGCATAATGCTATCGTTCAATCCTCAGAACTGCCCCTTGAAGTAAGCAGGGCAGAGCTTCCCCTTATTGTTCCCCTTATTTTACACATTAGTAAACTAAGACCCAGGGTGGTTAGATAACATGCCCGATGCTTATTCAGCTATTTCTTGGGAAATTAGGACTAGTTTACAATACTTTAGCTAAGCATGATAATATTGAGGAAATGACACAGTAGCCGATAACAAGACATATATTCACACATTCATTCATTCATGGATCCAATAAATGCTTTTTTGCACTTGCTATGCTCTAGAGCAGGCGTCCCCAAACCACTGAGGCCATTTATCTGCCCCCCCACCGCACTTCAGGAAGGGGCACCTCTTTCACTGGTGGTCAGTGAGAGGAGCACAGTATGTGGCGGCCCTCCAATGGTCTGAGGGACAGTGAACTGGCCCCCTGTGTAAAAAGTTTGGGGACGCCTGCTCTAGAGTCTGCACTATCCCCTACAATAAAATGAAAGCCAATTTAGACATGGTCCCTTCTTTCATGAGCTTATAGTCCATGTAACATTTATATTGCCAGGGATAAATTAGATCAAATACATTTTCACAACGAAATACGTATTTTAGTATTTTCCTGTTTATATGTATTCTAAACATTTTAGTTGTATTTTCTGCCATTTTACAAAAAGGAAAAATAATAACTGACTTTCCAGTTTTTGCTAGAAAATGTACCGTTGTTGAAATTTGTGTAAACATGAAGGACTACCAGAAATCCTACAACACACCTTCCTCATTTTATTAATAATCAATATTCCTCAAAGGACAGAATTACTGGAAATGTTAAGTTTGAAGGGAGCAGCTGTAGTTTTTGGCAAAGAGACTATATAAACATTACATTTGTATCTAAATTTCCACATATATCATGATAAGGGAATGCAAGAACTTTTAAACAAAAACAAACTTATTTTGTTCTAACCGTGATTGTAGGTGTATCTCCTTATTTGTTAAGTTTTTTTTTCCTGAAAGTTTACAATCAATAGGGAATAAATGGGGATAAACTTTCTATTTCAGTTTTAAAAAATAAAGTGACAGGAAGTAGGAAGAGTCAAACTTTATAACCAATAAAAAGAATAATATCAAATATGAGCCAGGCAGTATGTAGTATATCATCTTGCCACCTGGCCCACAGAATCTGGAGGCTTCTGTTGTTGCGATGAAGCTACAGAGGAGGACGTGTCGCTAATATACTGGACTGTGAAACTGAAACAAATATAACATTTTTTCTTTCCACTAACATATGGTGTATTGATCTGTACCAACATAACTTCACATTCTATTTTAGTTTCACAATTCTCACATTACTTGAAATCTGAAATTGGAAGCTTAATAGGCAAGTATGGTTTGGGGGATGGAGTAGAGAAGTCAAAGAGGTTGTGTGACAGAGAGGAGTTTTATGTCAAAGAAGGCTTGATATAGGTGTTGAAAGGTGACGATTTGACTATTGAAAAAAAGGAGGGGTGGGAGAATAAGCATCTGTTTTTTGATAAGCATGTTTATTAACGATGGAAAAATATGAGTAAAGAGAAGCGCGTGCGCGTGTGTGTGTGTGTGTGTGTGTGTGTGTGTGTGTGTGTGATGAAATGGGCTTAGGAAACTGTTTTAAAACAAGGAAGGCTGGAAGAGAGGTTTTTCCCTGAAATATAGTAGTTTAAAAGATCAGAAATTCTCAGCTGGGAGCAGTGGCTCATCCCTGTAATCCCAGCACTTTGGGAGGCCGAGGAGGGTGGATCATGTGAGGTCAAGAGTTTGAGACCAGCCTGGCCAACATGGTGAAACCCCATATCTACTAAAAATACAAAAATTAGTCAGGCCTGTAGTCCCAGCTACTCGGGAGGCAGAGGCACAAGAATCACTTGAACCAGGAGGGGGAGGTTGTGGTAAGCCGAGATTGTGCCACTGTACTCTCGCCTGGGTGACAAAGTAAGACTCTGTCTCAAAAATAAATAAATACAAAAAGAAATAGAAATTATCTTATGTGTGTTGAAGGGGTGTCTCATTGCAAAAGGTATTGTTAGGTTTTGAGAAGGCAGGAACCCACAGAAAGTTTTAGGCAGCGCTTTCACATAATAGATGAACCTGTCAATGGTAAATTTCATGGACTGAAGTAAGACCTGGAGATCAGGGAAGCAACCTACCAAAATGATGCTGGGAAGCAGTGAGGAGATTCCAACTATGCTATGTAGCCATTACCTCAGGAGGTAAGAATTATCTCACGTCTTAGGTAATTGGCTGTAGAGCCAGCTATGAAGCCTGAGCATCTGATACCCATCTACATTGGTATCAATTTCATTGTGATATAAAAGTGGTTTCCCCATTGCATTATTCCTAAAACCTTTCCTCTTTCTAAAGTTCTCTGTACCAATGAAGACTCATTTTCAAAACCAAAGGGAATATCTTTATAATCTACTTCCAGAAGAGGCCTAAAAGTCACAGCCGACTTCCGGTTAAGGCACGTGGCTGATTTCCAGTTAGCTTGCTTCTCTTCTTAGACATTTTCTGGGGACCTTCTGACCTGTGGCTCTCTTCCCCTTCATGTGCCTTCCTTCTTGTTCCACAGCTTGCCTGAGACCAGCTGTGCTGGTAATCACAGTCTTGCTTTAATTTAGCCATTTAGATTCATGACTTATCTAAATGGGCTGTTCTGAGTCACTTTGAAGCCTTGGTTTTACAAATATTCTGTTGCTGCTGCTCCTTTTCTCCTTCAATTCATCATGAATTCAGAAGCCCTGCAGTTGGGGGCTCGATTCCTTTTTGATTAACTATATCAGAAAAGGAGCTGCTAGGTTTACTCAGCCTGTAATATGACATCAACTCTCCCCTCTGACAGTCAGTGTGACCTAAAATAACATAGAGAAAATAAAAATAAATCACTCAATCTCTGAAGTGTGATGTCTACTGAAACTCTTCTTTAGTATCCCCCAAAAATTTTAGCCTCACAAGCAAATATAGGTAAACAATTACATATGACTGTGCATTTTTTAATCCGTGAAGACTATCGTTTTATTTGAATTCCAATGTCAACCATAAACAAGGCCTTTAAAGTAATACCTGGCATTCTAAATTCTACACAAATTATCATAAATTCTGAACTCTTGAAATCAGCAAAAGGTAAATGTAATTTAAAGGGCTTGTTAGCCACAAAGTGATATGTGTTACTATGATTATAATACAATGTTGCATGTTTAGAAATGTGTGTCTATGCACAGAAATATGTACAAGTAAGCAAATGTGCTTTGGCATGGCACTCATGGGGATTAGAGGCAATTTTTTTTATTGGTTTTGTTTTTTCCTTTTCTCAAAGACGGCCTTAGAGTCTCTCCTCTTGTGAGCTCAGGTGGCTGCCTGTGTTTATTTTCTATGGCTCTCCCTCTTGGTCTTCCAGGCAACAGGGTGTTTTGATTAACTGTGCATTCTCATCTCTGTGAGCTACCTGCCAGCATGATGCGTCTGCTGCTGTCACTTCACATCCACCAGTGGCTGTATCACTTTGCTTTATGTTGTGGCCACAGTGAATCCCGAGGAGCTTTCCTGAGCTGATGTTAGATGAAAGAAACATGATACTGTTTATTATTATGACTACAAACTCAGTGCAGTGTCTCAGATATCCCAGTGAGAGATCCCCATCTCACAAAGTTTCAGAGGTAATAGATTCTTTCCCAAAGAGTGACAAATATCTGTTTTATTCCAAAGCGTATTTTTATTATTAATGTTCAACAGACTACCTGATTGCTTACGAAATTAGGAACAAATGCCTGAGGCTCAGGTTTACATCTTTTCACAGTATGGGACCAATAAGCCTTTACAACTTTACCATTTGACTCTTTCTTCTATGTAGCCTTTTCTACTTACAAATGGAGCTGCCTACCATAGTCAACACAGTTATATGCTAATCCTTACATTAGAATGTCCATTCAGCCCCGTCTCTTTATGATAAGATCCTATCCACATTTCAAAACCAATCTCAAATGCCACCTCTTCCAAAGAACCTTTTCCTGAGGTCTATATCTAAAATAACCATTATGGCTGGGATCAGTGGCTCATGCCTGTAATCCCAGCACTTTGGGAGACTGAGGCAGTCAGATCACCTGAAGTCAGGAGTTCAATACCAGCCTGGCCAATGTGGTGAAACCCCATCTCTACTAAAAATTAGCCAGGCATGATAGTGGTTGCCTGTGGTCCCAGCTACTTGGAGGCCAAGGCAGGATAATCGCTTGAACCCGGGAGGTGGAGCTGCAATGAGCCAAGATCACGACACTGTACTCCAGCCTGAGAGACAGAGTGAGACTCCATCTGAAAATAAAATTAAATTAAATTAAATAGCTATTACATGCGGGGATCTTAATAAGTTTTTTGCATACATGAATGGATTAACTCCAACCAATAGGATCTCTTCTTTCTTTTAATCTGCAAAAAAAATCTTATAACTTTTAAAACTGTTTATATTCTTGTTATTCTATTTATTTATCCTCGCCCCTTCCACACATTGAAGTGTAAACTCAATAAAGGCAAAAACAATGTCCTATTCATCTTTATATCTCTCATATAATAGATAATTTACAAATTTCTGATTGAATTGGCCTAAATTATATGTCTTAATTGCTAATAAAGCTTGTACATGGCATGAAGAGATTCCAAGCTGTCGGTGAAATTTTAAGTGGTATCTAAGTAGCCCAGTCTTGGATTTAGTAAATTTTAGTCATCTAGTTTTAGTTAGTACTAATAGGTTGGTCTAGACTTCATCAGATTTTACTTCCCCATTTAGCCGTTAGTTTCAATTTATCTGGTATTTCTCTTTCTGTGTGCTTATAACCTTTCTGGTAATAACAGAAAATTTAGGAGGAAAAATTCTCAGAAATATAAACAAAAAGATATATATTATCTTAATATGCACCATAGATAGGGCATATTATAGAACTAATTCTGAATCCTAATTTTTTATTATATGCAAAAAATGGTGACTATTTTCTCATTGTCATTGTTTCAACAACACAATTTTGAATAGTAATATATCTTCTCCCATGAATGAAAACTTCCTGAAACATTGATTCTTTTCTTTTAATATCTCTTTGTATGTTAATGACATTGATTTTTTGTCAGATTTGCCATAAGAGTTTTTCGCAGTTTTTCCTCTTTACATGTCTATTTGGTTTTTTCAACATATAGAAATGTTATTGTTTTCTCTAATCAAATGGTCATTTTTCCCCGACTTTTGTTGTTTTGTATAGAAAAATCATCACCATCTCTAGAGATTTAATGTTCGCTTATATTTTTGCATGTGATATTTAAACTAGCTAGAACTTAAATGATGCATGAAATACTGATCTTTGTTTTTATTGTCCACATGATTCCATCAGTTTCCTCTAAAACTGCAACATAATAAATATTGAGCAGTTTCTATGTGTCAGGATCTTTTCTAGTCTTTCCATTCTCAAATACAATTTCTATGTGAGAATTCTCAATTCACACCAAAATCTTAGGAGGTTAATCCTTTTGCTAGCTCCCATTTTACTGAGAAAAAGCCAGAGGCACAGAGGAGTTAAGCAACTTGCCTGTGGTTATCCAAGCACAGAGCTGGGACTAATTCCCAGGTAGTTTGGATCCAAACACCGTGTCTATGACTAGTATACTGCACTGTAACTACTGGATAATCTGTTGCTTTTCCACTGGCTTGTGATAATTTCCCATTATATAAATATTGTTGCATTGATCTCTATTTTGTTGCATTGATCTGTTCATCAGACACTTCTATCGGCCCACACTGTTTTAACTAATTTAAGACATATTTGTATATTTGACAGAGACAAGAGCTTTTCTCATAATTCACTGTTAACTACTCTTGTCTTTTATCTTTTTAGATACAGTTTACAGTATTTTCTCTTACATTAAAAAAACCCTGCTTTGATGTTGGTTAATCTATAAATTTTTTAGAAAGAATTAATAACTTTATAATATAGAGACTTTTCATAGAGGGAACCTCAAGTTTTACTTTACTTATTCAAATCATATTTTTGTTGCTAAATAGTTTCACCTAAATAGTCTCTACAGGTATTTGAAATGGTAACTGCTAGAAATTTTGCTGTTGTTCTTGTGAATGAAATCCTTTTTCCTTCATTACATGTAATAAATTGATACTGCCAATTTATTAAAAAGGTACATATTTTTTTATGTATTTCTTTTCTGTTAAGTAATTATACTGAACTCTCTCCTTGGTTACATTTGTTTTGTTTTGTTGTTTTCTTTGTATATAATCAGACTGCAATTAACATAATTAATTGCAGTTAATGCAATTGTTAATATTTGGTCTCTTTTTAATTTGTTTTAAAAATTATTTTAGGCCAGATGAGGTGGCTCAGCTTGTAATCCCAGCACTTTGGGAGGCCGAGGCAAGTGGATCACTTGATGTCAGGAGTTCGAGCCCAGCCTGACAAATGTGGTGAAACCCTACCTCTACTAAAAATTCAAAAATTAGCCCAGCATGGTGCAATGTACCTGTAATCCCAGTTACTCGGGAAAGGCTGAGGCACAAGAATCGCTTGAACCCAGGAGGCAGAGGTTGCAGTAAGCTGAAATCACACCACTGCACTCCAGCCTGGGTGACAGAATGAGATTCCATCTCAGAAAAAAACAAACAAAAATATTATTTTATTAGCCAGAGTCTCCAGAATAATTGTAAATTGCAGTGTTAAAATTGAGTATTATTTCTTGTTTCCAACTTTAATGTTGTTTTGTGTGATGTTAGACATTGTATTATTTATCATTTCTCCTTTTCTAAGAGTTTTTATCATAAAAATATGTGACTGCAGTACCATTTTTCTAAAAACATATTGAAATTGTAATAGCTTATTCTATTATGCTTCTTATTCCGGTGAAATGCATTTTTAAATCTACCAATATTAAGCAATCCCACCAATTCTGAATAAATCTTATTTTGCCATTGCTGATTTTTAAAATCTTTTTTTTTTTTTTTTGGAATAATTTTGACATAGAAAAGTGTCAAAAATAGTAGAGAGAGCACCCACGTACCTTTACTCAGGTCCTCTAATGTTGACATCATATGGAGCCGTAATTAAACCATTATCAAAACCAGAAAACTAACATTAATACAATACTGTTAAACAAGCTACAGGCCCTATTTCACAAGCCTTTCTATTTAAAAAACGGTAACTATAAAAAGATTAAAAAATCTAGGTTAATATCAAATTTCTAGAGATAGTGAAAATATTATTATGTATAAAAATAATGGGGAAAAGTTGAAAAGGAAAAATAGACCTTTTTATTAGAAAAGAATTTTAACATGCTAATGTGAAAAATACGATAAATAGACATGGGCAAAAGGGAAACCAAGAAAAGCTCCATGGCAGATGCGACAATAGGTTAATGTCATTTAGTTTTCAAGAGCTAGTAAAGAAGAGAACGAGGCTGAGCGTGGTGGCTCGTGCCTGTAATCTCAGCACTTTGGGAGGCTGAGGCAAGCAGATCACTTGAGGTCGGGAGTTCGTGACCAGCCTGACCAAAATGGTGAAACCCTGTCTCTACTAAATTAACAAAAATTAGCCGGGCGTGGTGGCTCATGACTGTAGTCCCAACTACTCAAGAGGCTGCAGCAGGGGAATTGTTTGAACCCAGGAGGCAGAGGTTGCAGTAAACTGAGATGGCACCCCTGCACTGCAGCCTGGGTGACAGAGAGAGATTCCATCTCAAATAAATAAATAAATAAATAAAGGAGGGAAGAGAATGAGTCTAGGATTCCACGCTTCATTTTGTTCTTATGTCTTCTTGCTCTTCTCCAATGTTCAGTGATTCTGCAATCTTCCTTTTTTTTTTCATGACCATCGTGTAATTGAAGATTACTCGTCAGTTACTTCATAGAATATTCCTCCGTTTAGGTTTGTCTCATGTTTTCTCACTATTACACTGAGCTATCAGGAACCAATATCGTGGCCTTCTCAGTGCATCGTATCAGGAGCAACACCCTGTCAGTGTGGCTTATTACTGCTGATGTTAACTTTAATCATTTGGTTAAGATTATGTCTTCCAGGTTTTCCACACAAAAAGTTCTATTTTCCTCCTTGTAATTAACAAGTACTTACGGACAAATACTTGGAGACTATGAAAACACCTTATGTAAACATTTTTACACTAATTTTAGCATGTATCAATAATTTTTGTTTGCAGCTATTAATTATTTATTAATTTGCCTAATGGTGATTTTCTGTTTCTATCATTTCTCTTTCATTTAATAACTGGAATTCTATTAAATGGAATAGCTGTCTTGCTTTTCCCAATTCTATTTTTATTTATTCAATTGTTTATCTATGTCAGTACAGATTAACAATTTTTTCTATGCAATGGTTTATAACTCATTACTATCATTCTGTATTTTGTTGCTTAAATTGCCCCAGATTTGGACATTGGGCATTCCTTCAGACTACTGGCTCATGTCTCAGTTGAATATGATCATTTTTCTTTTAGAGGAGAACTTCCATATTTTCTGGCACTGAAAGCCATTCCAGGTTCATCTTGCATTTTTTTTTCTTCCCCAGGACTGCTATTAGCCATCTTTCCAAGAAACCCTGGTTCCTTTTCTTGGAGAGTGGTACTTAGAATTCAAGACCTGAGTGCTAGACGTATTCATTGAGACTGGGGCATCTTTGCCTCTAGGCCCTCTCAGTACATAGAGCTAGAACACAGATGTGTGTATACTCAAGCAGGCACATATATTTATTCATTTCTGTAGCTATCCAGTTAAATGGCATATTAAAAACCATGAGTTTCTTTTGATATTTCTGATTCCAGTCGAACACCATAGTTATTCTCGCCTCCCCTCTTTCCTTATTTTTAACTATTTTCCCTGACAGCAGAGAAACCTATCTATATTTATCTACACTATATTTACTTTTCAATCCTAATATACACATAATATAGTTTCAGAATTGCTAAGCTAAAATTATGAGGTGGGTTTTGAAATTCAATTTGTATGTTTCCATGAGTATGCATTAACAGGAATGATCTGTAGTGTTATTTTTAGTGTTATCCTTTTCAGGTTTTGTTGTCATCAAAATATGAAGCATCAGCATTTCAAATATATTAGTTAAAAATGTTTTTAATGCCAAAAGGTACATACATATTAACTTATCTCTCATTTTACAATTTATTTATTTGTAGACTTATCTTATGTAGATTATCAACATTTTAGTTTAGATTTTCCTTCAGCTATATTTCTTTTTGAAATCAGAGTATATGTGGGAAAGTCTGTCTTACATTCTTACTTTATTATGATTTTATGATAATTAAATGAGTTAATATATATAAAATGCTTAGAATGGTGCCACATATGGCACCAGGTATGGCACCATTCTAAGCAATTATAATGATGAATAATTATTATGGGTTATTTTATATTTTCTGATTTATTTTTTCATTATTTTTATAAATTCCTTTTTCCTACCTACTTTAGATTTGTTTTGTTTTCATTTTCCTCACATATTTGGTTGAGTGTTTGATTCATTCAGTTTCTATTTATTATATTAGATTATCAATATTCCTATAATTTACATATTTGCTATTTTATAGGTATAGACTTTGATTCAACTGAGAAAACTTGTAAGGGAAGACTTGCTATGTATTCATTTTGGGAATCATTGTATAAAATAATTACAACTAGAAAAGGCAGCCTGTAATATAATAGAAAAGTTCAGCACAGCTGGATGTCTCTTTTAAGTTGGATGTGATTGTTGCAATAATGAGCAATTCTGAAACATTATAACATGTGTCGGTGTCATGTAGGGCCTGATGTGAGCACATTCAAGAGAAACTCAAAGCTAATGGTCTCCTTTCTACCAACCAATATAACTTTACAGTTCACAGAGAGTCAATGATCTTTGACTCTTATGATTATGTTGTTCCTTAAAAATTTACATCCATGTAGCTTTGTAATGGGCAGAAAGAGAACTATTCAATGAATAATCTAGTTACTCTTTCTCTTCCTATTCTAATTTCAATGTCAATTTTCCATCCAAAAATACAATAAGATGGGAATCTTTAGGAGTTGTTATAAGTAGACATTCCATGCCTGGTTTATTATTTGCAGTTAGATCTCCCAGATGAACATAAGGAACAATAAATTCCCCAAGTCTGTGGAAACACCACATATTTCCATTTATCTCTTTACTTTTACTTCTGCTTAAGCAGAGGTCTATAGAGATGGGAAACTAGTGTATTTTCCTCCATTTTGGCTTTTAATCATGACAGTTCAAAGTTAAACATTTTGATCTGCCATCACTGAATCTAATATCAGACACTTCTGAAGGAAGAAAAGAATCATAAAATTTATAAACATATTCAACTGAGACTTGTCAGTTTGTACATTAGAAAAACTTCATTGAATAGAAAAGACTATTTATTACAGTATAGATTCTTAACAGTGGTGATGATAACAAGTTAAACTCTTTCTTATCCAGATACATTTATGGTATGATTTGGCATTTAGACATTTTTGGTATTTAGTCTGGAGAAAGTTCAACCCAAGTGGTACCTTTCGAATAATCCTTACAGAGCAATTTTAGCAACAGGTAACTATTTACTCATTATAGTGATTTTTGTAAGTGTCTCTTTTTAAACTGTAACAAATGCCTGGGGAGAGTTAGTCAAGCTGAATAAGGATTCTTGTCAATTAAAACTATGTACCTTGGCAGGAAATAGATTAGTTAAAATTCAACTAATTTATATACTGGTTAGCCAAGACTCAATTAATATACTTGCATAAAAATGATGTTTAGTGGATGGCTTAGAGATGTCTAGAAAAATATTGAAACAGGTCATGTTAGGTACAGAGTTGAGCATCCCTCATCTGAAATGCTTGGGAACAGAAATGTTTCTGATTTCAAATTTTTTCAGATTGTGGAATAGTTGCATACGTATAATGAGATATCATGGGGAAAGGACTCAAATATAAGCACAAAATTCATTTATATTTTATATGTACACACAGCCCGAAGGTAATTTTATACAACATTTTTAATAATTTTGTGCATGAAACAGTACCAGAAAGCAAGAGCATCCCCATGTCAGCCACCTATGTGGAAATCATTCCTGACACTGAATTTATGCCACTGTTAGCAATCATTTTCTTATACTTATTCACATATAGGTACTTATCACTTTTAAAAAATGACACCATTAATACAGTGAAAAAATGGCCAGGCACAGTGGCTCAGGCCTATAATTCAGCACTTTGGGAGGCTGAGACAGGTGGATCACCTGAGGTCAGGAGTTGGAGATCAGCCTAGCTAACATATTGAAACCCCTTCTCTACTTAAAATACCAAAAAATTAGCGGGGTGTGATGACAGGTGCCTGTAATTCCAACTACTTGGGATACTGAGGCAGGAGAATTGCTTGAGCCTGGGAGGCAGAAGTTGCAGTGAGCTGAGATCGCGCCATCGCACTCCAGCCTGGGTGACAAGAATGAGACTCCATCTCAAAAAAAAATGTGTCTGAGTAACTAAGCAGAACACAATATCATCACCAGAATACCTGCCTCAGCTGTTAAACAACAGCAACAACAGACAACGGCAGGCTTGCAGTTTCCACCTACAATGCTGTGTTTGTATTAAAAGGTTACTATACACTGTTTTTATTTTTTTAGGTGTGGAGAAATACCAGAAGAAGTTGAGGTACCAGAAATTGGGTCCTCTAGGGATGAGGAGGCAATCTACTAGATGGCTTTTTAAAATGTTTTCTCCATAGTTATCTCCCTAATTTACAATATTTTTTGTCTTAAGAGTCTTTGTTCAATGTTATAAACTGACATGATTTCTTGTTCTCTTATGAATGTACATTGCTCAGTTTCTTTAATAAACCATCACACATTTTAACCATGTCATCTCTAGGCACTTAATTGCAGTTTAATAATGTCATCTTCATCATCTCTATTATCATGATAACCTTAATTTAGAACCATCTCAACTATTTATTCATTGGTCAGTGAATGAACAGCCGGAACCTCATTACTGAAAAATTTCTCTGATATCCATTTCTTCCAGCTTATGATGAACTCTGAAGGTATATTTTTTGCATATTCTTCATCATCATCACTGAGCAAAGTTGCAGGCTAGAGTTTGTGCCAAGCATACACAAGTGTGTCTTCAGTCATCATTCTAAGCGTTAGCAACCGTATATATGATATCTTTTGTGCTAAACCTCTCTGGGAAGTCTTCCGTGCCTCTGTTTACTGCTTCTAGCATGCTGTTCAAGAACCTTTTTTTAAATTTACCCTTCATTGATCTAAGGATACCCTGGTCACATGGCTAAATTTATAAAGCTACATTTGTGGGAAAGTACAGAGGCTGAACATTATTATTAATGAGAATTTCAGTTGGAGAGTGAGTAGAGCAGTTGTCAAGGGATAACCAAATCTTGCAGTCATCATCCGGTCCAGCTTTCCTACATTTTGTACCACAAGTTGCTGGAACAAAATGACTGTGAACCCAAATGAAACAGATGTCCCTTGTGATCCATGCCTTTTTGTCAACATAATAATGGACTGGTAAAAATTTTTACTCCTTGAAAACAGCAAGGATGCAGGCTTTTGCCTATCACAACAAATTTACACTCGCGCATGCCTGCTGCATTAGCATATCCCAGCTCAGTTATCCTACCCTTGGCATCTTTAATTCCTTTAGGATCTGTCTCCTCAGCTAGAGTCAGTGTCTTTCCTGAACAGTAACATAAAGACAGTGATGTTTCATCAGCATTATAGTCTTGTTTTGGCATCAAATTTTCATCAGCAATAACCTTGGCAAACTTGTCAATGAATTTCTCCACTGCTTCATGATTGGCAGATGCTTTATGACCATAAACCTTTAAAAATTTAAAGCTACGTCTTTTCTTAAATTTCTACAGCCATCGTATTGAATATTCATAGTTTCTTTCAATTTTCAGTTCATCGTGACCTATCTTTGATTATTTCATGATCCACATGCCACTAATTGGCAGGTGTTCACTGTGACACTGACAGACCCACTGTTTGAGTACATGATTGAGATCTTAATTTTAGCTTTATGCAGTGTTCATTTTAATTTTTTCATTAACTTCTGTTCTTTACCTTCATTGTAGAACTTCAGCGATTTATCCTTCTCTTTCTTCAGGTCACTCCAACACCACACTCTATTGTAAGACATTTCACGCTTGCATTGCTTCTCAGTTTCTCCAACAGCTTGAATTCCTGTGCTATAGAAAAATATAAATGCTGCCTCTCTTTCTTATTACTGGGACCCACAGGGGTATCTGCAGGCCTTTGACATTTTCAACAATATGTTTAGGCCACAAAACAAAGACTAGAACAACAAAACAATTAATGCACAGTATGGGTCTTGACCACATGTGGGCATTGTGGGAAACTTGACATTGGGGCATCAGGCCTTGCCCGCTGTCATTTTATTCTGCTTTGTGAGGGTGCTTCCATGGGGGAATTTGGGTATACATGGAAAAGATACAATACAGCTAAAGGGGACCAGGAGGGGAGGGTCTTTTTTCTCCATGGGGAGACTGAATAAATCATGTGTATTTATTGTGCCTACATTTTTACTGTGACCTATCACAGGAGGTCAGGTACAGATTTTTCCACTTCTGATGTCATCTCAGTACTCAAAATGTTTCCAATTTTGTAGCATTTCAGGTGGCAAATTTTTGCATTTGGAATGCTCAATCTGTATTTAAAAGTCGAAACATTTAACTTTTCGATTTTAAAAACTTATCTCAGAATTGAGAATGAAAGAGAGAAAAGATCAATAGCTTTGTTGCTATGATGTAATAATTTATAAGCAAGTTACCCTGTAGTGCTGGTTTAATTCTTCTCTTTGCTTTTGATCTTTCTGCCACATCTAAAGTTCAAGCTATTGGGTCCTTCCTTATCAATAGAAGAGGCTATTCTGAGGTTGACACTTCTAAAATTTCAGTGGCATAAACAGCAACATTTTATTTCTTATTCATTCTACATGTTCATCATGTTTCTGTAGAAGGCTCTGTTTCAATGCAGACCTCATTCTGGCATCTGAATTCAAAGAAGTCCCACTGTCTAGAACATTGCCTGTCTTAGCAGGAAAGGAAGTGGGCAGGGCCAGCTGCTCACTGGCTCTCAAATGCTTTTGACAAGAAGTGCACCTAACTTCAAGAGAGCAAGGAAGTGTGATCTCATTTATTCCAGAAGGAAGAGGGGAACTAAAAATTATGTATAGTGATAATGTCTACTACGTATCTTAAACACAGCCTACCATCCCTTTTTAAAATCAATCAAGTCCAATTATTGAATCAGTGAAAATCTACGATCTGTCCAGGTCTCTGCTTTTGCAACTACCTGTAAGAATGACTGCCACTCTTTACTTACAGCCATCCTGTTCTGACTGACAATTAGATACACTTGACATGCGTTGCAGCTGTATTTTCGTGTTTGGTTTTATCTCATGAGTTTTTCCCCCAACACACGCTAATCCATTACTGCTTCTACATTATAGCAGAAATCCTTCACGATCACTTTTTTTTCCTTCTACTGCTATCTGCAAAGATAACCCTATTTTCCATCCTCTTAAATATCAAAATAGAAAATCATTTTTGCAGTGGTATTTTGTACAATGATATGCTTCAGTGCCCAACCAAAATTTCTATATTTCCATACTAACTGCTCAGATAAAACCTTCAACCCCACTATTCAAACCTTGGGTACTTAAGTCAGGAGAATAGGAAACAGAAATTGGAGTGGCTGTCCTGTTAGGACCTCCCATTTTCAGAGAAACATGATTAACAGAATTTCAATGCACATTGAGAGATCATGAGAGAAAATTACGTATTGGTATGGAACCCATGGAAGACATTTGATTTAGTGAGAGATAGTATGCCATATTATAAATAATGAATTAGAATTAATGAATGGGTTTTCTTATGTTTCTGATAAAATCTTTTAAGTATTGTTCAGCAAGTATATGTTGATAATTATTTCCAGAAGGTCTCTAAATGCCATTTCTAGCCTTTGTCAGGTATTTGAAAAGCGAGGCAAGATTAACCCATTGAATCTGACCAACCTTGTATTTCTGAGAGATATTCATGAAGAAAAGACAGAACTGCACCTGCTGTTTGCTTTTTAAATTTCTCATTAACATTATTTCTGTAGATACTAACGAGCTGTGATCCATGGGCTAATTTACTGGTTGTGAGTTCATTAAAGAAACACTGAAGACAATCATTTCAAGCATGCTTAATGCATTTAGGGAATTGTTTGATATCTTAACCCTTTTCAGTGGTGCTAAGTTTATAGAAAATCAAAATATTTAGTGAACTGCATTAGCCAAATTGAGCAATTTGCTTCTGTTTTCTTGCATTGTTAGAGACTGATGCTTTGGTTTGTGAAAATGAAAATTTCATGGATTACCATAAACTTGTCAACATTTTCTTCTCTGACACATAGCTTTACTTATTAGTAAGACTTGCTTATATTGAACTAACAATTAGAATGAACACCATCCAGTGCCAGCTATTCTACTGGTGGCAAGTCTTCAAACCCTACCCCTGAATAAAAAGGAAGCCAAATTGTCTTGAGAAGAAAGCCCTCAAAACTGGATAAACACATTCACTTAATACATGAAGCTTATGTTTACTCTGGGTTTGTAGGCATATGTTTAGAAGGTCTATTCTGGTTATTAGCCTTTGTAGTAAGCTCAATAATAGCCCCTTTAAGATGTCTATGCCCTAATTCTCAGAAGCTATGAATATATTATCTTATGTGGCAAAAAAAAAAAAAAAAGACTTCGTAGATGTGATTAAATTAAGGATCTTCAGATGGGGAGATTATCAGAGATTATCTGGGTGAGACTGATGTAATGACAACAGTCCTTAGAAGAAGGACCCAGGAGGAATCAGAAAAGAAGCGTACGTGATGATGGAAGCAGACATTGTAGTGATGTGTTTGGAAGATGGAAAAATGGGCCATGAATCAGCAAATACAGGCAGCCACTAGAAGCTGAAAAGGGCAAAAGCAAGGGAGACTCCCTTCTAACCTCCAAAATAACCACTCCTGCTGACATTTGACTTTCACCAGGTGAACTTGATTTTCATTTCTGATCTCCAGAAATGTAAGAGAGTAAATCAGTGTTGTTTCGTGCTATCACTTTTTTAGTAATTTGTTACAGCAGCAATGGTAAGTTACTACAGCCTCCTTATAGTAAATTGAGATAAGAATCTACTGCAAGAAGAATAAATTTATGATGTTAAAGTAATTCACTTAGCACCAGAATATCTTAAATTCAGTTTAAAGTATTTTCTGCTTTGTAGACAATTTGAAATGTTGACCATTCTTATTTTCTCTGCACTATTTTCAGTTGCATCTAAAATGTTGTTCTTTCTATAAAATAAACTGTTCAGTGTCAATTATCTACCATCATTATATTTAACACACATTTTAAATTTTAGCATTAGCTCTTCTATTCCATTAAATTCTGTATTTATATTATTCTTTAACATTCTACTGGATTTTTCTTAACCTCTGAGAGAGCTTATAGAATTGTTCTCTTTAAGGTAAGAAAACTATTAGCATTTAATCATTTATAGGGCATTTGGACAGTATCTGTTCATTTCATTGTAGATCAGAGGGACCATCTAGTAACCATGACCTCCACACAGGAGGACAACATTGCAGTGCATTTCTGATTGGTCTTAGGAATCGTATTGTTAATTCCACCTTCAAATTTTCTTTCCCTTTGTTTCATTTTCCTATCAATATAAATAATGATGATTGCTGTTCTCTCAGGTGCATTTCTTGTTAGAGCAGAAATTTTCTGAAAAAACATTTCAGTGGCAAAATACCATATGTAATCTTCAAAGTGAAGCATCATCCCCATTTTAGGTTTAATAGTTCAGCAAGTATTTATTGAGGACCTGCCTAAGCACCTTGCTTCCATTTCATTGGCTTGATAATATTTCAAATGCCTGAGAAGTACCAGCATCTTTAGACTTGGCTATTGGCTGAGAAGGCCGTCCCTGGTGACTCTTTTCTAGTTACCTAAACAAGTGTGTATAAATATTAATTAACCAATGTCCTTTTTAAAAGGAATGAGCCTTCAAGATGACATGGTATCTCCAGTTCTTAAGGTTTTTTAAAATTAATTAGTGCCTGAATAAAACGAGAAGAAACCTCATGACTGCACTTGTCAAACAATCCTATAATTAATATTCTAAAAGGGACTCTCTTTGTCATAACCTTATTTGATGGGTTTTTCCTGCTGGCTGGTGATGGGCCCCATCTGCCTTTGATAAGTACATTTAAGTAATTTTTCTTTAGAGTTTCAGACAGCAGATACAATTTCAGGCACTTTTATCAACTAATTCCTGTGGAAGGAACTATTTGCTATGTTTACTTTTTGAAATGTGAAGATCCTATGCTATATACTATTAATAAGTGGAAATAAATATGAATGCCAGAAAAAATACACAAGGGAAGGAAAAGGGGAAATATAATTCAGAATTAATTTTAATAAACAAATTTTTAACTTCAGAACTTTTAAAATATATTCCACAAAACAGAATCAGCAAAAATTTATAATTGCAGTGTTTTTCTAAAATTTTAGCATATGGCACCTTAGGGATAGTATAAGCCACCAGTGTGCTATAGTTCATAGAAATGAACAAACAGGAATATGATTCTACAAACTTCTTTATCGTTTAAACACATTGGAAAATTTAATGTTTGAAATTCATGAACAAAATTCAGAAGTGGAGGAAGAAGAAAGGACAGACAAGCAAATTTAATATTGATTAAATTAATACTGATAATATTTATGTGTCTCAAGTCACTCAAAAGATTTTGTGGTGTTGTGTAAGAGATATCCAGTGAGGGGGAAAAAGGCTGAAAAAAAAGATTTTTTTTTTTTTAAATCATAGATTTACTTAGTTTGAAGGTAGGTTAAGAAATCATTTAATCCAGTTCTGCCTGTGTTTCTGTCACCATTAGGAGTCCTCACTCTTATATCTACCCTTTCCTTGATACTGGGTTGATATTAGAACTAAAATCTTACACAGTAGAAAATGAGGGGCCTGGTGCGATGACTCACACCTGTAATCCCAGCACTTTGGGAAGCCAAGGCAAGTGGATCACCTGAGGTCAGGAGTTCAAGACCATCCTGACCAACATGGTGAAACCCCGTCTCTACTAAAAATGCAAAAATTAGCTGGGTGTGGTGGGGGGGGCCTGTAATTCCAGCTACTACGGAGGCTGAGGCAGGAGAATCACTTGAACCCAAGAGGCAGAGGTCGCAGTGAGCCAAGATTGTGCCATTGCACTCCAGCCTGGGCAACAAGAGCGAAACCGCAACTTAAAAAAAATAAAAAAACAGTCGGGCGCAGTGGCTCAGGCCTGTAATCCCAGCACTTTGGGAGGCCTGCACAGGCAGATCACAAGGTCAGGAGTTTGAGACCAGCCTGGCCAATAGGGTGAAACCCCATCTCTACTAAAAACACAAAAATTAGCCAGTCATGATCGCACAGACCTGTAGTCCCAGCTACTCAGGGGCCTGAGGCAGAAGAATCATTTGAAGCCAGGAGGTGGAGGTTGCAGTGAGCCAAGATTGCACAACTGCACTCCAGACTGGGCAACAGAGCAAGACTCCATATTCAAAAGAAAAGAAAAGAAAAAGAATATGAAATTCACTGAATTTAGATCTTTGCCTTGATTTCACTACTAACTTTTTAGATGAACTTGGTGAACTTGAACCAGCTATTTGTAATTTAGCTGTGCTTAATGTCTAGAGCCAACATTAATTTATTTTCCATGGAACTGGAAATAAATTAGAGGTTATCTAGGTTAGTATTTTGATTTTACTAAATCAGTTCCAAAAGAAAACTCAGAAAATATTGGGTAGTGGTGAGGAAACTGAGATCTGGAGAGTTTAAGTGGCCCAACTAAGGCTACGTAGCTCTTTTCCGGGAGACAAACACCAGACACTGGGTTTCCCAAGGCTCAACTTTGGTCTCTTTTCCTCATTTTGCTGTGCTTCTCATGAAAAGTATTGTTGTACACATACATAAAGACATTACATGCTACATCCCATTTTGAAATGTACATGATCATACAACCTATTTCCTATAAATGAGTGCTTAGGGGATGAGATTTAAAATTACAATTATTGTCTTCATTAGTGGTACAATAACAATGAAGTTGAGACAGGCCAAAGTTAGCTTCTAGGTTTTTCTCACTCTTTTCCCTCAGCGACAAGTTTACCAGGAATTACAGTCAGAATGGTATTCATGTCCGGTGGTTCCACCTTTGCAAACAAAACAACAACAACAACAAAAAGACCTTTCCTCACCAAACACAAAGATTTCTCCTACCTAGTTTAAATTACAGAAAGACATTGTTCCATGGTCTCTATTTAAAATGTAAGTACTGCAGAGAAAAAATAAATGATTAACTCATTTCCTGGTTTATTTTCTTCTTTATGTCCAGCCTCATTCCATGAAAATTTGAGGCCATAAAAGAGGCTGTAAGTTTATTGGCCAATTTATGTGAAGAATTTTTTAAAGTTTATTTAACAAGTTTCCTGGGCAGGAAGAATCTTGGGAAGGGCAGTGGGAATGTTGAAGGGGACAGGAAAGGAAAGAAAGACAGGAACCATGTGGGTGGCAAAGGGCGACTGGGAGGCTGGAGGCGACTATAGGCGATTCTGTCTGTTCACAGTTGTGCTTAGAGATGTTTCTGCATTCATTGTTTGCGCTGAATCAAACCTGCAGTAGGTTTAGAAAGAATTCTTTGAACTCAGAAGGAAGATCTGTAGGATGCATACGCCAAACATATTTATCTACTACCTGCTTTGCACTAGGCATTATATTGAGTTCTGGAAATGGGGAGAGAAAATCCACAAATAATAAGCAGACTGTGCTTTTTAATTTCTTCAAGGATCTTAAAGACTAACATAAATGAGAAGTCATAAAGAAACATGAACTGTAATTAAAAAGTTGAAAAAGGATTAATGGAGTGAGAGAAGCTGGTTGGAACTCTTAACAGATGAGGGAGAAAAACACTAGGGTAGAGGTGAGCAGAACATTTATAAAAGTGGTAGAAACTGAGCTGGAGTTCAAATGGTGGTGAAGATTTACATGTACGAAATGAAAAGTATGAGAACAGTATTTTAGTCCAAAAAGTGACTAGGCAGGGTCATAAAAAAGCAATAGGCATATAAGGTGAACAGCAGTCATTCTCGAATGCTTTGGTATTAGGACACCTTTCCTCTCTTAGCAGTTATGGGGGGCTTCAATAAGCTTTGGCTTTTATGGGTTATATTTATGAATGTTTGCCACATTAGAAATTAAAACTGATAATTTTTAAAATATTTAATTAATTTCAATAATAATAAGCCAAATATTTTAACAAAAATAATGTATTTTTTGAAAAATTTACATTTTCCAAGGTAAAACAAATGTTTTCTTCAAATCTCTTCAATATCTAAATTAATAGAAGCAAAATCAATGGATTCTTATATTTGCTTCTGCATTTAATCTGTTGAGATATCACTCATCACACACTTGTGGAAAATTTCCGTTTGTATTAAAGCTAAAAAATGCAATTAATACCTTAGCATGAATATGGTTTTGACCATACAGGAGTCCCTTAGACCACACTTTGAGATCTCTAATGGGTTAGAGATTATTATAAAAGATGGGGAATAGCAAGATAAATGGTGGAAAGCTCAGAATGACTAATATCTACAATATTTAATAGAAAAGCATACAAATTCCACATGTTGGTAGAAGTAGAACCAATTTCCCAAACTCTAAAAGTATATTAAATATCTATAACCTGGCTTTCAGACCACACTGATAAATATCTGGTAGGCTGAAATCATATACCTTTATATCAAATAGCTTCATGTTTTATAAAATGGCTTAAAGTCATAACAAAGGGATTGAAAAATTAGTGTGATGAATCCTGAATTGCCATTACCAACTCAAGGTCACTTTTCCACTGGAATTCTGGCCAGTGTATTTTGGAATGTATAAAAGGGAGCATAGCAAAATTACTTAAAATAAAAAAGTGTTCAATCCCGACCTGAAATTTGAGACTTGACCCCTGGCCACTAAGCCAAGTCTCTAATTTTCTTTGAAGATTAATTTCCTTGGGCAAATCATGTGTCAAAATAAAGTACCTTTCCCCATGCAACTTTTAAAGGATTTTTCCAACCCAGAAAGTCATCACTAAGGCATGACCTCGAGGTAAAAATAGGGGACTCCTTTGAATTTAAAATCCAGTGCTTTGTTCCAAAAAATGATAATGTAGAAGGGATTTCAGCAAGTATTCCAGCAGGGGGAACTGTTATTCAACAAATGAAAAGAAGACTGGGCTTTCCCTGGGCAATTGGCATTGATCCTAGAGAGTCAAGTGGACTCCATGTCATAACTTTGTTAAGAGCCAACTGATAAAGCAAGCATCTCTGTTGCTGTTTCTTGATGATAATCTCAGTCTAACGTAGGAAATCGTATTTCTTCATGGTCAAAAGAATTTGTTTTTCCCGTGTAATTAAAGGTGATGACTCTGGAGGAAATGGTATTAGAATATTAAAATCTGGGCTGGGCTCGGTGGCTCACAGCTGTAATCCCAGCACTTTGGGAGGCCAAGGAAGGCAGATGGCCTGAGGTCAGGAGTTCAAGACCAGCCTGGCCAACATGGTGAAACTCGTCTCTAATAAAACTACAAAAAAATTAGCTGGACGTGGTGGTGCACACCTGTAGTCCCAGCTACTTGGGAGGCTGAGGCACAAGAATCACTTGAACCCAGATGGTGAAGGTTGCAGTGAGCCAAGATCATGCCACTGCACTCCAGCCTGAATGACAGAGGGAGACTCTGTCTCAATTTTTTAAAAAAATCTGATGAAAAGTGATAAATCCCGTATAATACTTGGCAGTTTGAGTAGCTGTGATTACCTGTGTTGTTTTAATTTGCTGGAAATCTGGAAGCTTTTTATTGATTGAAGCATTATAAGGCAGAGTTTCTGAAACTATTCACAAATATCACAATTCACTATTTCTGAAAATATCACAGTCTATGGAAGAGCCATATTAAAAGGGCAGACTCTAAGTTCCACCCAATATACTGAATTATAGTCTATTGTGGGCAGGGAGGGATGAACTCAGGAATCTACATTTCAAATAAATTCTCTCAAATGATTTTTATGCATGATAAAGTCCAAAAGCCATTTTTTACTCATATCTTTAGGAGCATGGAATAGAATAGAATAGAAAAGTTGTAGCACCTAAGCATAAACACAGATTATGCGTAAGATTAGCATAAAAGTGATGAACAGAAGACTAGAGCCCAACGCGTACCTCCTTAAGTCTCTGTCCAATGATCCTCCACTTTCCCAGAGAGAGAATGGAGGAAGAGGGACTACAGAGAAGGAGAGAGATGTAGAACTCCAAGAGTCAAGAACCCAAGAGTTCATGCTGTAATCAACTTCATAACCTAAACGTCCTCAGGAATGCCAAGAATAGACAATCAATCTGTTCCTGAGTCCAAACCATGTTGTATTCCTGACAGAAATCAGGGAAGTTAGGAACAAAGGAAGCCTCTTGCTTTTCAGGTGCATCTCACAAGGAGGAGTTGTGTGACAGTAGAGACCCTCAAGGAATTAAGCCTTGTATAAAAAAAGTGGTTGACCAAGTGGCATTTACGTTTTGTTTCTTAATTGTGTACTTTAATGTTTAGTAGTAGTAGTTTGTGGTAGGTCAGGTGTGGTTCATCCTACCTACTCTTTTCAGCATTTTATTTTTAGGCTGAGTATGAAGAGGTAAGTAAATAGAGGCTAATATTTTTCTTTCAAAATACGTGAGGTGAGATTTCCTTAGAAGAGAAAAAAAGGTTAGGGGCAGGAAAAAATTAGCTTGGAGGATATAAAATAAGATCATAATGAATGTAGAACTAAACCAGAGTAACAGAACATAGAGACTATTTATTCATACTAAAATTTCAGCTAATTGAGTAAGTTTTGATTAGAAACAATAAATATGGTTTTAACTCCTCTATGTAAGAGAATAAAGATAATTACCCATTTGATGCAGTAAAGATAAGTATTCAACTGCATAGATCATTAGAAAAGCTTTTGTGAAATTAACTTGAAACTGAAAACAATAAATGTTGTAATCATTAAGGTAAACATTTATTGAGTACTCATGTTCAAGAAATTATTCTAAGCCATTGATATTTGTTAACTGATTTAATCCTAACAACCACTCTCTGTTATTATTTTTCTCATTTTACAGCTGGTAACAGAGGGAATAAACTTGCCCAAAGGGACATGGTTTATATGTGAATTCACACTCAATCATTTTGAACCCGAAGTTCACACTACACTATACAGTCTCCATGACATGAAAATAATGATGTAGAAATTCATGGAGTAACTGGGGCTTATCTTTATGAACCTTTATAGAGGCTTAGTAAAAATTTTAGACTGAATTCTGAATTTGACAGAAAGTTCAGAGCCATGGACTTGCCCAGTGTTGGAAGCAACAGAACTTCTTGTAAGAGTACCAAAAATAATAGAGATGGCTCTAAATATGGTCCCTCTTAAGTAGAAAATGAAATCTCATCAATTTAAACCTCACTGCATACATAATCATGGAGCCAACATTTCCCTTTGCACTGCCCATGAAAGAATGGAAGCCAATGAATGGCATGAGTAAAATTTCGAGGAGAAATATTTAACCTACTCATTAAGATGCATATTATGTTTTAGAATTTTAAAAGCATACATTTGCGTACAATTAATAGGTCTATTATAAATGAGTCATATCCATCGTTAGTGTAAGCTCAGCAGCAAAGCCTCTGCTTCGTAATTCTGATAGCATTTTCATAGTTTTAAGAATCATGCTATAAAACTACAGGTATATTAAAATGTTCTACAAGTCAATTTTTTCACTAACTTGTATGGACATACTCCAATTAATATGAATAAGTGAATAATATGAATAAGTTCCTGAATTGATAGGTTTAAAACTATTTAACACTTTCTTAACAACTTTGTTGAAATGCTATTATGCTATTATTTAATGCTTTTTTTCTCCTATAGTAAATAGTTAAAAACATCACGCAACATTGATAGCAAAGCATTGTGTGCACATAACATCATGTTGTGGTAATTGATCTTTATTAAATTATATATAATCTGTTCCTTTAAAACATGAGCTACTACTAATAGGTAAATCTCTATTATCTGATTTATTGTTCTATATTAATGAATTTATATACTTGCTTACTGTTCTGCATGCTTAAAGACTTGCTGATGGTTTATAAAATGAGTACCTCACTGTTAAACTTTGTCAGACAAAAGCAGGAGTGTGAAGAATTGTTCTTATCTTTAACATGACTACATTATAAAGACACAGTTGGGTAGGTTTATGTGTGACTCTTCCAGTATGCAATGTCAACAAGTGGTTTCCAAAGTAATATTATTTAACATATCTAATTTAGGCAGTACATCCAGCCAAAGTTTCTTAAAAGAAGGACAACTGTTGCATCAGAATCTGATATACATTTCTATGGAATATTCTTTTAGATGTATGATCTCAGAATTCACTATTTTTCTTGCCTAATTTAAATAGTTCTCTTTTAAGAGCAGATAAGCACTTTGAACATCTCTTTATGTTTTGATCTTCCTTTTCAGTATTTTTAAAATGAGTTTCATAAGACACATAAAACGTGGGTTGTTTTTGGTCAAGACAAAGTAACGTAAAAAATCAGATCATCCCATAACAACTGTTTTTGGGAAAACACACACACACACACACACACACACACACACACACACACACACATACATATATACACACACATATGTATGTATATATATGTATATATACACATATATGTGTATATATATATCAGATATATTTATATATACATATGTGTATATGTATATGTAATTATCTGGGCCTTAAAGAATGAAGTTATATGACTTTGAAGACAAAAATAATTCCAGCCTATGAATAATTAATCTCTTTTACACTGTCAACAAATCTTCAAATGGAAAAATTTAACTTTGTCTCCAGTAGTTATATAACTTTTTCCAAAGTTATATATAATATATATATTATACAAAGTTGATATCTATCATGTGGTGATGTTTGAGATAAATATCGATCCTATGGTTCTTTATCTAAGGCCAAAATGATAAATCTGTAAGCTAGAGCTGGGTTTGTATTCCATCATCAAATGTTTATTAAGCACCTACTATGGGCACAATATTGTATGTGGTGTGTTAAATATAAACTTCATTGTTTCAAATGCTGGTCTCAGATTTATTTAATTCTGTTGTGGATGTCAACTATGTTGAGATCATTTAAAGATCACTTCATGCAGATCAAGATTAAAAGCCTAGATTCATCCAAGAATTGGAAATACAACTGCAGGAGTTATCATCATAGATATGGTATTGAAATAGGAGAGTTATTGATAAGAAAACATACTAAGCAATAAGGAATATGGCTGTGGCAGAATAAGAAATAGATATCTAGTCTTTTTCCCTGGTTCCTGGCACAGAGCTCCTAAAACCCTTGGATTGCCTTGAATAATAGTAGTGTATTTTGCTATTTATAACAAGTCGCTTTTAATCATACCTGAATTTGTACTCGTGACAGAGATGGTCACCGAGATGCCAAGTAATCAGAGGATTAGAACTTTCAGTTCAGCCACCCACCTCTGAGGAGGTTGGAGTCCTTGGGACTGAGCTCTATAAAAACCCTTGAACAATGAGATTTGGGGTTTCTGGGATGGTGAACACATAGAGGTACTAAGATGGTGGCATGCTAAGAGGGCATGTGAGCTCCAGGAACCCTTCTACCCCTTACCCCACACCTTGCCATATGAATCTCTTCTATTTAGCTGTGGCTGAGTTGTATCCTTTATAATAAACCAGTTAACAAACTAAAGTGTTTTTATGAGTTCTGTGAACGCTTCTAGAAAATTATCAAATCTGAGGAGGGGGTTGTGAACACCCCCAATTTATGGCCCATGTCTGTCAGATAGGTAAGTGGCCCAGGACTTGCAATTGGCATCTGTATTAAAGTCAGTCTTGCGGGACTGAGGCTTTTATCTTGCGGGATCTGACTTTAACTCTAGGTAAATAGTGTTGGGATTGAATTGTTGGGCACTCAGTTGGTGTCAAGAGCATTGGTTGTTGGTGTTAGAAAACATCAAAATGATCAAGGATAAAACCTTGAAGAACAGATGCATCTGAGAGATCATGAGGGCCATTTCTTCCCTACCCCATCTATCCCCATGGCTTTTCTTCCTATTCACAGCCCTATGCAGTTGGCTTAATTCCCACTCTACTTGCTCCCCAGGGGAGACCACATTCAATCCTTACCCGTGTCACTTCCTCCAGGGTGGAAATTAATGTCTCTCCTTCTCCAGACTTATACCTCCTACAACCAAGCCCACATTTTCACCTGTCTGCAGGACTGAATTCAGTACCTTCTTCTTTAAATTTACTCCTCTTAGCCTACTTCCTTTTTCCATTTTATTTAGCATGTGTCTTTTAAAAAAAAAGTCTTAGACTCTTTCTTCTTCCTTTCTTTCCATATCTAACCAGCCACCAAGTAGTATTAGTTAGTTGATATTTGACATTGTGCCAACGCCTTGAACAGTGCTGTGTAACTGATCACTAATTTCTTTAGAATAAGTAGTTGAATTGGAAATTTATTACATTTGTCTTTCTACCCCTGGGTTTCTCTCTTTACCTCCTTCTCACCAGATCTTGAGCCAGGATTTTCTGAAACACTTTTGTGCAATTAAAGTCTCCTGATCCGATATCAGCAATTCGTCGACACCGTTCCCAACACAGCTGCCAAATGAGTTTTTGAAATGGAAACTGAAATATGCTTCGCATTCAGAATGTCACAGAACAAAGTCTAGGTTCTTTGGTGTGGCATATAAGCCCTCAGGCATAAAAGAGCCTGCATTACTTCCTTCCAGCCTGCAATTCTAACGTCACTTCTTTTCTTTACAGGTACACTGACAACTTGTCAAAGAATGACATATAGTTCTGCAACAGTGACGATTTTGTTTGCTTATTTCTTTCCATGTGACTTTACTCCACGCTTTCTGCCCTCTCTCCTGTGGTTTCTTTATTTCACTTATTCATCCTGCAAGGTTTACTTTTGTGCATCCCCTCCTCTGCGAAACTTTCATTCAGACCCTCAGATAGGGTGGACTTACTTTGCGTTCTTTATGGTGACAATTATTGCATTATCTTACAAATGATCTATTTTTATCTCTCATGCAGTAAGAAATACGTTGGCCTTCTGTAAAATCCAAAAACTTTGTTATTTGGATCACTTATTATAGTGCCTAGAACATAGTCAGGTCTTAATTAACATTGTTGAATGAATAAATAAATGAATGCTATTCAAAGCAATCAGGAAAGAGTTCTGCTTTACATTTACTTGCTATCTTTAAATGATAATCACTACTGCATTAAGTACTTACTTTGTATGAAGCATTACTCATATATTATTTCATTTATTTAACAAAAACCTGAGATATTGTTGTTTCTGTTTTACAGATGAGGAACTAAGGCTGAAATAATTAAATAACATTTCCATGTCTTACAGATTGTAAGTTGTAGGTTTTGAGCAACATCTGCTATACTCTCTAGTTGCAGTTCTAAACCATATGCTCACATGTGAACTATGCATCCAGGATTATACATAAACCATTTCTCTTATATAAAAATGTATGTTACAATAATAATGATTCTTAACTCAAAATAATTAGTATATTGAGATATGTAGTCAGACTCCTTCCCCAAATACCTACATAATTTTCTCCCTTCCTTCATGTTTCTGCTCTTATCACCTTCTCAGAGAGACCCTCCACCTCTGATGACCTTATATAAAAAGCAGTCCCCCATTCCTTGCCATGTAATTATCTATATCCACACAACAAATATTTATTGTATGAGTGAAAAGCTGGTCCCCATTCTATATATGGTAAAACAGGTGTATTCTTCTTTAAAAAAAAAAAAAGGAGATAAGGAACACTTTTATACTGTTGGTGGGAGCATAGATTCCTCAAGGATCTAGAAATAGAAATACCATTTGACCCAGCAATCCCATTACTGGGTATATACCCAAAGTATTATAAAGCATTCTATTTCAAAGACAGATGCACACGTATGTTCATTGAGGGACTGTTTGTTTACAATATCAAAGACCTGGAACCATCCCAAATGCCCATCAATGATAGACTGGATAAAGAAAATTTGGCACATATACACCATGGAATACTATGCAGCCATAAAAAAAGAATGAGTTCATGTCCTTTGCAGGGACTTGGATGAATCTGGAAAGCATCATTCCCAGCAAACTGATAGAACAGAAAACCAAACACCACAAGAACAAAAAACCATTAAGAATGTTAAAATGGAACTCTGGCAGCAATTTGAAACACTCACTCGTAGGCGGGTGTTGAACAATGAGAACACAGGTTCACAGGGACGGGAACATCACACCATGGGATCTGTTGAGGGGTGGGGGATTAGGGGACAATACCAGAGGGTGGGGAGATTGGGTAGGGATAACATTGGGAGAAATACCTAATGTAGGGGATGGGTGAAAGGAGGCAGCAAACCACCATGGCAAGTGTATACCAATGTAACAATCCTGCAAGATCTGTGCATGTACCCCAGAAAATTAAAGTATAATAAAAATCATATGAAATTATAATAAATATTTTGTCATCATAAAAAAAGAAGAGATTAAAAAAGAAGAGATTAAACATTTTAAGTCATTATAAAAAAAAGAGATTTAAAAAATTTACAAAAGCTCAGCTATATGATACTTTAAATTAGAGAGGAAATTGTTATAAAACTTTTTATTTAAAAAAAAATTATAAATTCACAGGAATTTGAAACAAAAATCTATACCTAGAGGTCATTCAGTAAATTTTTATTTTGTAAAGGTACTTAAAGTATGTTTTTCCTATACATACTCCTAGGACTCCCTAGGATGCTTAAAGTATAATTTTATTTATATGCATCTTTTCAAGAGAATGTTAAAATGGAACTCCAGCAGCAATTGTACTCTCTGGAACTCAATGCTTAATTCAGTAAATGTACCAACTGAATAGGCTCTCCCTAGTATTCATTCAAACTGTTATAAAATTGCCAGTATATTTGCAAAAATAAATTTCAGTTATTGTATTTGCAGCTGGTGGCTGGCAATGTTCATAATCCTGCTTTCTTTAATGACTGTGATTAAATCACCAAAAGAGATTCACACCGTGGACCCTCTTCCTTCTCCATCATGAGTAGTATCCTCTGAAATTATTACAGCAGAAGCAAATAGTAACCTCCTGATATAAAAGCTCTATACAGGTGAGATAAAGAAGAAAGATTTCTCCAGGGCATTTTCTCTGCCTACTCCTCCAGCTATAGCTTAAAACAAAGTATGTTTTAAAAATAGAAAAATTCATTTGTTTTATATTTGAAAAGTAATATTTTATAAATGACTACCGTATTTTCTTCCTGTTATTCTGATAATTTCCAAGGAAACAAAATTACCTCATTAACATGATCTTCTGCTTTAACTCGTAAGAAACTGATCCCTTTGACATTGTCAAGTTCATGAAAAATACGGCCTGTGCTACCTTTTGTCCTTTAAATGTCAGTTGTTAAAAAAATATTTTTTGCCATACTGAGACACATTTTTAAATATTTATCCAGTTGTTTTCATTCTTCTGTTTTCTCTAACAACATATTTCTGCATGTATGAGAAAATTCATGAATAAGGAGTTCTTCCCTAATGAAGAATAGTATTTATTAAGGAAATTAATTCCATTGCCTTTAATTTCAGGTGTCAATTTGAATGATTGTGTGTTCCTTCTGTGAAATACCATACACGTGAAATGAAAAACCATTGTTAGTTACTCGAGGGCATAAAAGACAGATCAAATTATTTCACACAAACATTATATTTTATGATATTTGACAAACATACAGTTGAAATGAAAAAGTATTTTGTTGATTTTACTAAGGATTTTAAAGTATACCATTCATTCGAAAGTAAAGTCTAATTAATTACATTTTTAGTCTTATTAATAATTCACCAAATTACATTTGTGCTTTATAGTTGAACACCTAGAAATGCACACAGAAGAGCCATTTTTAAAAATGAGAGTGGTCACCTGTTGTTCATTCATATATTGATAAATGTTTATTGAATCCTTTATCTGTGATAGGAGCTGAGACTGTAACAGTAATACATCCTCTGCCCTTAAAAAGTTTACAGTCCATTTGAAGGGGCAACTAAACCATCAATGAACCATAACTGCTGAGGCTTTGTGAGTAATTTGAATACTTTTATTAGCATTAGCTCAATCTGCAAACAAAATGCTTAAGTTTTCTGGGCTTTCTTTGAAAAAAATAATATACTTTAAGTAAGTGGAATTTCCCAGTGCCTTTCCCAGGCATTCATGTCACCTTGAATACAGATAGCAGGCTCCTCCCTCAGAGATTGTTACTGGGAGGGTGGGAGCATGGAATTTGTATCAGTGCTCCAGTGATACTGATCTTGGAGTTTAAGAAATAGATTTCACATAATGCATATTGCACTTTTTCATTGTTGTTTCTTTCTTTTTTTTAAAGTCATTTGTCTACTTATAAAATACTTAGATCCACCTAGTACAGACAGAAGCACAACTAAAATCATTACCGGTAATTAAGTGCTAACTTGTTATGCACCATGGAACTTCACAGTAAGTCAAATCAGTTAACACTGACATTAAATACAAACGTGGAAAGAATAAACAGTCTTTAGACAGACAAAATGGAATGATAAGAAAGGAATTGATGCTGTAGGAGTCACACTTCATTGTTTCAATAGGCCATTCTTGCATTGCCATAAATTACTGGGTAATTTATAAAGAAAAGAGCTTTAATTGACTCGCAGTTCTTCAGGCTGTACGGGAAGCATAGCAGCATCTGCTTACCTTCTGGGAAGGCCTCAGGAAACTTAAAGTCATGGGAGAAGGCAAAGGGGGAGATGGCACTACACATGGCTGGAGCAGGAGCAAGAGTGAGCAAAGGGGAGGTGCCACACACTTTTAAACAGCCGGATTTCAGGAGAATGCGCTTACGAGAACAGAACCAAAGGGATTGTGCTAAACCATTCATGAGAAATCTCCCATGCTCCAATCACCTCCCATCAGGCCCCACTCCAAACACTGGGGATTACAATTCAACATAAGATTGGACAGGGACACAGAGCCAAACCACATCAAATGTCTTCTAGATAATATTCCAAGTGCTTAGCCCAACATGGAAGGCTTTTCACATGATGTAATACGGTCCTGAACACCATGCACTCCAAACAAGTCAGTACACTGTCTCCTGCCCCCATGCTTCAAAACGGCTGTTTCCTCTGCTTCAAATGCTTTCTCTTGATCTTTGCCCCAAAGTGTGTCTCTCTTCTTTGGAATTCAGCTTAACCATCTCTCTTTCTGGGAATCTGCCAGACCCTGCCCAACTGTATTAGGGTTCTCTAGAGCTCTAGAAAGACACGACTAGTGGGGTATATATGTATATATATATTTAAGTTTATGATGGTATGTATTATGTATTATGATGGTATAAATATATATATTAAATATATATATTTATATACTCAATAAACACCATCATAAACTTAAATATATATACATATATATTTAATATATATATTTAAAGGGGAGTTTATGAAGTATTAACTCACATGATTACAAGGTCCCACAATAGGCCACATGCAGGCTGAGGAGCAAGGAAAGTCCGAGTTACAAAACTGAAGACTTTAAGTCTGATATTCAAGGGCAAGAAGCATCTAACACGGGAGGAAGATGTAGGCAGGGAAGCTTGGCCGGTCTTTCTTTTCACATTTTTCTGCCTGCTTATATTTACTGGCAGTTGATTAGATTGTGCCCATACAGATTAAGGGTGGGTCTGCTTTTCCCAGCTCACTGACTCAATTGTTAATCTCTTTTAACGACACCCTCACATACATACTCAGGATCAATACTTTGTATCCTTCTATCCAGTCAAGTTGACACTCAGTATTAACCATCACACCAACCCCACTGAGTTGACTGCTTTCTCCTTGAAGTCACACTATGCTTTGTATATACCTGTTTTGTCATTTTTCACAGACTGTAGTAACACTGCATTTTCATGTTTGTCTTGCCCTATGAGCTGTGTAGGGTCAAGGGCAACTCCTAGCAATTTTATATTCCCTGGAACATAGTAATGTTTATTGAATTGCATGGAAGTGCTAACCTTGCAGCTTAAGAATATCATTGGAAGTTCTTAAGAAACAATATGATAATCCATTATAAAAGATCATCTTTATATTCATTTTTAAATTAAAAATATCATTTTTTGGTTTGCTGCATTAGTTTGCTAAGAATAATATCCTCCAGCTCCATCCATGTTCCCACAAAAGACATGATCTTGCTCTTCTTTACAGCCACGTAGTATTCTCTGGTGTATATGTACGACATTTTCTTCATCCGCTCTGTCATTGATGGGCATTTCGTTGTAGAGGGTTGGAGAAGGGAGAGAAACAGAACAGATAACTATTAGGTACTGAGATTAATACTTGGATGATGAAATAATCTGTACAACAAACTCCCATGACATGAGTTTACCTATGGAACAAAACTTCACATGTACCTCTGAACCTAAAATAAAAGTTAAACAAAAACAATTATAACATATATATATGTGTGTGTGTGTGTGTGTGTGTGTGTGTGTATGTGTGTATACATAATTTTTTATAATTTATAAAATTCAGATACTGCCTTATTCCCTTGGAGCTACTCTAACAAAATAGCAGAGGCTGGTGACTTAGTTCTGGATACTGGGAAGTTCAAGATCAAGATGCTGACAGATTTAGTGTCTGGTGAGGGACGATTTCCAGACTCATAGATGGTATCTTCTTACTGCCTCCTCACATGATGGAAGGGGCAAACAAGTTCCCAGAAGCCTTTTTCATAAAGGCACTAATCCCGTTCCTGATGCTTTGCCCTTAGTATCTAACCACCTCCCAAAGTCCTCACTTCTTCATACCTCCACCTTGGGGTTAGAATTTCAACATACAAATTTGGGGAGAATACAAATATTCAGATACGGTCAGTTAATCCATTTGTGACTTTTTAACATTTTAAACCTACTATCTGTGAATAAAAAGTCACCTTCAATGTTAAAGAATTTTCTAAAAATTTAGGGCTTATTCCATTGTATCTCACCTCTTACGGGTATTCTGAGCTTGCAGTAATCATGGTAGAGAAAGTCTGATTTAGGTGACATAACTAATTTTACAAGTAAATAAAAACAGGCAAGGAAAGCAAGAGCAGAGAAAAGTAAAGTCAGTTATTACAAACTTGACTTTTGAAAGGGGGATTACAAGAGAACTTACTAAAATATAGGCCCTAGAATTCCGCAGTTCTTTGAGATTATTGGTCAAGAGTGCAAACGTTTGTATGTACCAAAGGAAATGAGTTTAGAACAGAGTCTGAAATGCAGAACATGCTACATGAAAATACTATTTCCTTTCCTAATAAGGCATTTAATTCAGGATTTTACTTTGCTCAAGAGTAGAACCTTTTCTTGAGGAACTGAGACATTTTATCAAATGACATTTAGCTGTTCTATAAATATGTAAAATACAAAGAATTAGAAAATATGTAAAGGATAAGCATAACATTTACCAAACTAACCAGTACCATTTTCCCATGTTAGGAAGTTGGAATATTATAGTAGTGATGTACTTGAAACCTTGATATAGTTAATTCAGGCAAGAGAAAAGCACCACAATTTTCACTAACTTAAAATTTGTTCCCTGAAAGATCAATGGGAAAAACAATATTTTATTAGTAGTTGTAAAAGATTTGAGATATGTCTATTATTTCACAGAATCAAGTGGCATATAAATTTTACTCCTTTTCTGGAATGAAATGGTATTTATTGCCTTCCTGCTATTATCCAAGGCCTTCTACATTTATATTACTATTTAAGGTTTTTAAATTGCATAATGGACAGCAAGTGAAGAATTGAAGAAAATTTTTTACTTGATTAATTCAAAAATTTGACTTAGTTATAATTTACATTTTTTTCCTTTTTTTTTTAATTGTAAATTTAAGTTCCAGCTTTGTAACATAGGTATACATATACCATGGTGGTTTCTTGCACCTGTTAACCCATTAACCCATCATCTAGCTTCCCTCCCCTCACCACACACCATGCAGCAGGTCCCAGAATGTGTTTTTCCCCTTTCTGTGTCCATGTGTTCTCATTGTTCAACTCCCACGTATGAGTGAGAACATGCTGTATTTGGTTTTTTGTTCATGTGTTAGACTGCTGAAAATGATGGCTTCCAGCTTCATCCATGTCCCTGCAAAGGCCATGATATCATTCCTTTTCATGGATGCGTAGTATTCCATGGTGTATATGTACCACATTTTCTTTATCCAGTCCATCACTTACGGGCATTTGGGTTGGTTCCATGTCTTTGCTATTGTACATAGTGCTGCAATAAATATGTGTGTGCATGTGTCTGCACAATAGAATGATTTCTAATCCTTTGGGTATATACCCAGTAATTGGATTGCTGGGTCAAATGGTATTTCTGATTCTAGATCCTTGAGAAATCACCATACTGTCTTCCACAATGGTTGGACTAATTTACATTTCCATCAACAGTGTAAAAGTTTTTCTATGTCTCCACAGCCTCACCAGCATCTATTGTTTCCTGACTTTTTAATGATTGCCATTCTGACTGACATGAGATGATATCTCATTGTGGTTTTAATTTGCATTTCTCTAATGATCAGTGACGCTGAGTTTTTTTGTTTTTTTTTAAATCTGTTTGTTGGCTCCATAAATGTCTTCTTTAGAGAAGTGTCTGTTCATGGCCTTTTTGATGGGGTTGTTTTTTTCTTGTAAATTTTCTTAAGTTCCTTATAGATTCTGGATATTACCCTTTGTTAGATGGGTAGATTGCAAAAATTTTCTCCTATTCTATAGGTTGCCTGTTCACTCTGATGATAGTTTACTTTGCTGTGAAGAAGCTCTTTAGTTTAATTATACCCCATTTGTGAATTTTGGCTTTTGTTGCAATGGTTTTTGGCATTTTCATCATGAAGTCTTTGCCCAGGCCTATGTCCTGATTGGTATCGCCTAGGTTTTCTCTAGGGCTTTTGGGGTTTTTTGAGAAGATGTCTTACACTGCTGCCTGGGCTGGAGTGCAGTGGTGCAATCTCAGCTCACTGCAACCTCTGCCTCCTGGGTTCAAGTGGTTCTCCTGCCTCAGCCTCCCAGGTAGCTGAGATTACAGGCACCCACCACCACGCCCAGCTAATTTTTTGTATTTTTAGTAGAGACAGGGTTTCACCATGTTGACCAGGCTGGTCCCAAACTCTTGACCTTGTGATTCATGCACTTTGGCCTCCCAAAGTGTTGGGATTACAGGTGTGAGCCACCACGCCTGGCCTCTTGTAGAGTTTTTATTGCTTGGGGTTGTACATTTAAGCCTTTAGTCCATCTTGACTTAATTTTTGTGTAAGATGTAAGGAAGTGGTCCAGTTTCAGTTTTCTGCATATGGCTAGCCAGTTTTCCCAGCACGATTTATTATATAGGAAATTTTTTTCCCATTGCTTGTTTTTGTCATATTTGTCAAAGATCACATGGTTGTAGATGTGTAGTGTTCTTTCTGAGGTCTCTGTTCTGTTCCATTGGTCTATATGTCTGTTTTGGTATCAGTACCATGCTGTTTTGGTTACTGTAGCCTTGAAATACAGTTTGAAGTCAGGTAGCGTGATGCCTTCAGCTTTGTTCTTTTTGCTTAGGATTGTCTTGGCTATATGGGCATTTCTTTGGTTCCATATGAAATTTAAAGTAGTCTTTTCTAATTCTGTGAAGAATGTCATTGGTAATGTGATGACGATAGCCTTGAATCTATAAATTATTTTGGGCACTATGGCTACTTCATGATATTGATTCTTCCTATCCATGAAGATGGAATTTTTTTCTATTTGTGTGTGTCCTCTTTTATTTCCTTGAGCAGTGGTGTGTAGTTCTCCTTGAAAAGAACTCCTTCACATCCCTTGTTAGCTTATTACTAGATATTTTATTCTCTTTGTAGCAATTGTGAATGGGAGTTATTCATGATTTGGCTGTCTGCTTGTCTGTTGTTGGTGTATAGGAATGCTTGTGGTTCTTGCATATTGATTTTGTACTCTGAGACTTTGCTGAATTTACATCTATTTTAAAATCCATTATAAAATCCTGAATATATTTCCTGGGCATCTCAGTGCATGTATGTGACTATGTACGCATTAAAGGGAGTAAGTGATAATTGGAAGGAGATTTTAAAAGGGACTCTAAAGGCTTTAAAATCTAGCATTTATAACATTAGCTTATCTTTAAAAAGGTAATTAGCATATCTGCCCCATCACAACCATTATTTCAACTGATAAGAAAATGAAATTTTTTGATGAAAATTGGGAGCACTGTCACATTTCTATAGTTTAAAGGATTTATAAAGAAAGTTAACAAAAATGATAATGCTCCTGATCAGAGAAAATTTCTGAACTGATATACACAAATACTCAAAGATTTACTGAGATGTAACCCCAGTTCAAAGCCCATGTTTACAGTCATCATCATTTTTGTACAGAAAACCCTAGGCCATTTCTTTTTCAACCCGTTGTCGTGTTCATTCACAATGTTAGAAAAAATGTGCCCCATATTGAGCCTTTTTATGCTAGAAACTTAACAAGCCCCCACCTTAGAAAGTGATTTGGTTACTGTTTACCACTGGACAAAACCAAACCCTGCTTCCAGGAAGTTGGCCTATATACATTCTACGACTAGCATCTTGGGTAATGGAGTGCTAGGATTGAATTTCCCCTTAGAAAATCATCTCCTGACTCTCTTAACTCTTTAGGGCTATGAACTCAAAGATTGAATGGCCAAATATATAGCAGATTCTCTTCCTGGATCCAGGAAAAAAATCATTCTATTTTCTTTCTGTATAACATTATATGGTAGTGATCTACATATATGTTCTAGCAAAATATTGAATATGTAATACGTTTTCAATAGGTACATGTTAATTGGTTTCTGAAATATTCAGTTAATTGCTCTAAATTTTACATGACATTCATTGATGAAATTGCTTCTTGGAATCTAAAGGTTATTCTTAGTTCTCGCTGCATCAGCTTACTCTCTTTCTCAGTTGATTTGGTTTCAAAAACACCAAGATGAATCATATTAAACAAATTAGCTTATTTAATCTACCTCTAAATATTATTTGTAATTAATTTCTCACCATACATCCATTCTTCTCATCTTAGGATATCAGCCCAGTCATTTCATGTCAAAATCAGAATACTGAAGCCTGACTTGTTGATGTAATTTGAGGAAAAATAAATAAGCCTTTCTGCATGGCCAACTCCCCAGAGTTCACCACCCAGCTGTGTTTAAGAATTACTGTCAATTATGGCAACAAAAGAGACAATTCCATGATGTGCCAGAATGTAAAAGCTTGTCTACTTCCCATTTCCCAGACTTTGGTGTCGTAGTTCAGTATAACAAATAAAATGACAACATTCTTCTACCAAACAGATTCTGAAGTTAGTTTCCCTCCCTGTTACTTGATGGTGTAATAATTTTGGTCACTGTGACATAGCCCACAGCTACATATAGCATTCTACTTCAACTTCACTTTCTGCCACTCCACAATATACCTGATGTCCCAACCAAACCTAGTCTCCCAAATATACCATTCTCCCCTGAATTCCTGTCTTTGCAAATGCTGTTGCTTTTAGGTGGGATGTCATTTCCTCTCCTCCTCTTTCCTTCGAACATTTTTTTTGTCTTTTCACATCTAACTCAAATATTTCCTTCTTCATAAAGTCTCTTTGCATCCCTTAGACAATGCTAATTTATTTTCTTCAGTGTTTTAAATAGTTAAATATATTTTGGTTTAGTTATTTATCTGTCTGTATCCTGTTTTATTTTAATCAAGTTTTGAAAAAGCCCACATCTCCTTTCTGAAACATTTTCGCCTCTTAGATACTGTTTATCTCTCTGCTTGCAAAATGGATTTGGGAAACTTACTGGAAGAAATGGAGACGTAATTATTAAGTGGAAATAGGTAATTCCAAATTCTGTGAAAGTCATGTACATGAATATACTTAGATTCTCAGAGCTTTCCAGAAGCCAAAGGAAAAAGGGAATTTTATTTGACAGCAGAAGTTAGCTTTATTTGCTTCATTGTAAAATCCTAATCTTGCATTTAGTATACAAAATGTTTACTAAATAAAAGGATCAATAAGGTTTAACCAGAAAAATCAGACTCAGTTTTAGCAACTATAGTGCTCTTTCACTTAGTGAGCTTGGAAAAATTATTATGATAAGCCCCAATCCTACAAGATTTACTACCTAGATTTTAAACCAAGTTAGGAAAAGATATGAAACCCAATAATATTGTCTAAGGGAAAATTAAGCATATGTACCCCAGGGTGATAATCTCTATGCAACATTGAGAAAGCATGATATTCTCTATGAAACTCTCATCCTATCTTAAGCCCAACAGAAGGAAGATTTAACATCTGATATAAAGGAATCAGACCGAAGATAACAAAGGGACCGTTGGCACCTGAGCTAGCTCTTCTTTTGGAAAAAAGGGACCCAGGCCATTTAAAGAGGACTTTTCGGCTTCTGTCCTCTCTTTGAAATAGTCTCTACCCAGGGCTTTCCCTTGTCTTCAGTGGCTTGCACTAGCCTCTTCCCATTCCCTATTTTACCCACATCTTCTCACAATGTTTTGGTTCCTTAGCTTCAGCAGTTTCTCAAATGCATACACTCATTGTCTAGTTTTTGTTTGAGATCAAAGGTTGGCTGGACTTGCTGAGACTCACCCATAGTAACAACCCTCAGCCCTACTTAAGCTTTTCCTCCATTTACCACATGGCCTAAGGCAAAGCAATTACTGTCATTACATTTTTTAAAAATTATATATGTACATATGTATAGATATGTATTTGTATGAATATGCATATGCACATATAGACATATGTGTGTGTGTGTGTGTGTGTGTGTGTATGAAGCTCCCATTTAGAAATTGACCCTAGAGATTTTTACGATTTCTATAAACTTTATTATAGCATATTGTCCTTGACCAAAAATAGTACTACCTGCTTGGCTACAACTCAGTCTCCTTTATAAATTATAAAGGGAATTCTCAAATTTGGAAAATGTGTAAACAAAAATATTTGCATCACTAGGAACATTATAAGGAAAAGGCAGTGAAATAACTGGGTTTCAGGGCTAGATAAAATATTATAAACCATGGTGGTAGAGATTCTTCAATCTCAGAGATGATAACTATTGAGGCACGGATGTGGCTAAAATTACTATCGGATGATAAAAAATGAAGTCAACATCCGTATCCAAGAAATTAAGGATGATAATGATGATAATGATAGATAAAGGGCTGCAACTACCTATTGTAAACCCCAAAGACAGTGCAAGTTTCAGCCATCTTCAAAATGGAACCAGACAAAAGCATGAAACTTAGGAGAAAATGAAGAGGGAGTATTAACCATTTTAGGTGAACTTTTCTAGCTGTGGCAGAATCAGCTACTCACCACAAAGGACATGGTGGTGTGGGGGTTCCCAGGATTATAGTGGGGAGTTTCCCAATAACAAGCTCCATTTCCACATTTTTATTATGTAACTGCATTTCTCTATTAGTAGTAGCTAACTACGTTCAGCAATATCTTTTCTTACCTATGTATGTCATTCTTTTTCATGTCCTTCCTCCCATCCTTCCGCTTTAGGTCTTTCCTTCTTCCTTTTCTTTTATAAACACTGAAAACTTGCCCGCTGTGGTCCAGCAACTCCTCTAGGTGTTGAAAGTTTGAATGTGGGTAGGACGACCTTTTCTATCCTTTACAGTATCTTTTTTTGTTTTTTTTTTTTCATTCTGATAAACTCATAGACACACTATTCCTGTCCTGGAGAATCACTGTTAGGGGTTAGATCATGTTTTTGTTATGTGTCCTCTTACCTCCACACCAAACTAAATGCATTCCCTTTTCTCTTCAGAAGTAAGAGCAACAATCCAAATCACCTGTACCTTAAATTAGAGGAGATTTATTACGCATAATTCAAAGGACACTTGTTACAACCAGAAGACCATCTATCAGCAAAGACAGCCTGCCCAGCTGTTTCTGCTCTCTACAATCAGCCTGACATCTAAATTATAATGAAATCCTGGTAAGGGCATTCTAGGCAGAAGAAACAACATGTGTGAAGGCATGGAAGTGAGCGATAATAAATTATTGAGCACTTACTAAATGCCAGGCAATGCACTAAATACTGAATATACATTATCCGTTTAATCATCCTAACCTTGTAAGACAGAGTGCAGAAGGCTAAGTGACCTAACCAAGGTCATACAGCTAGGTAAGTGGTGTATGCAGACTTTGAAGTAAGCTCTTGATTACTAATTGAAGTTACTCCTAACGTTGGAGTCAAGGTGGGAGAAGTGAGACAGAGAGAGAATTCTAGATGGCTTCCAGACTTTTTGGCTTGCATGGCATGGTGTCAATGAAAATTGCAAAACATTGTAGGAAAGAGTTTGGAGACAGTATACATGCATTTGAGAAATGCTGAGGAAGTAGTTACCATGGAATATTCAACTGGAAATATTCTATAAGTAATGCTAAAGTTTTGAAACTCAAGGTCAGTAAGTCTAGGGATAAGATTCTGGAAGTCAGCAGGAGCATATGTAAAATGATGGGGTGGGAGAGGTTATAAGGTAGAGTATACAGAAAAGAAAGATAATACCTGCTTGCAGGAATGAATCTTCGAGGAAAAATACTCTTTGACAGGTAGATTAAGGAAGAAAACCATAGAAAGAAAATAAACAGTTTGAAAAAAATAGGAAAAAAGCAAGGAGGCTTTGTGCCATTGAACTGAAGACCTGTTTGTCTTATGGTTCATTCTTTCTCCTGAAACTTTTGTAAATGGTGATGATTAAAAATTGCTTTATTGCCCCATGTTGGGGCGGGGGTGGCTTATGCCTGTAATCCCAGAACTTTGGGAGGCCTAAGCAGGTGGATTGCTTGAGGCCAGGAGTTCAAGACCAGCCTAGCCAACATGGTGAAACCTGGTCTCTACGAAAAATACAAAAATTAGCTGGGCATGGTGGCATATGCCTGTAGTCCCTGGTACTCGGGAGACTGAGGTAGTAGCATCACTTGAACCCAGGAGGCAGAGGCTACAGTGAGCCAAGATCGCACCACTGTACTCCAGCCTGGGTGACAGAGTGAGACTCTGTCTCAAAGAAAAAAAAAAGAATTGCATTATTATTTAGTATGCTATGCACGCAGTGTTACCCACAAGCTATAGAGGACCATGTTAGCTTTCAAATGTATGGTCTTATAACAGTGTTAGAGAACACAGAGCTTACATTTGATTGTATCTTCCCCAAGGTAAAAAGGAAAATATTTTCTTCCATTCTTCAGGTCCACTTGTATTATTGATTTTTTTTTCATAGAATTTTTTAAGTCTTAGCCTAATTTTATATTCCATATTTTAGGAAATTTTCTTTTGTTATCTTTCTTCTTCATCTGAAATTTTATTCTGATTTCTTACACAGCTTCTAGCATCCTTTGCACCTCTGGCAAAATCATATTTCCCCATGCATGAATTTCATCTTTCTCCTACACTTAGAGTCAGATGATGGTTATGTCATTGTCTGAGGACTGGGGAAGGCAGTGGAGATGCAGCCACTGGCTAAACGCTGATGAATCTGTCTGTACTTCTTTGAATCAGCTGCCCTACCTATTATAAACCCCAAATGAAGTAAGTTCTAGAGATGTAGTTAAAAATAAGACAAGAATGGCATTTATAAATGACAGAGGATTTATTTCTGTGCAGTTCCCAAGTGTTTTGAAATTAAAAAACATAGACAATGATTTGGTGCCGCTGATTCACTGAGCAACAGGAAATAAGAGGATAGTTACACATCGTTAAAGACTTAGTAATTAACCATAAATACCTCAAGGTGTTCAGTCAGTTCCACAATTTATTCAAAGCTGATACCTGCATATTTTTCTATGCACACACACACACACACCACACACACACACACTTTTGCCTTTGGTGACAAAGAGAGGTAGCAAAAACAATTCTTGTCAAAATATGTGTCAGGGACGTTTTAGATGTATGGCACCAAATTCTTAAAGACAAGGTAAAGAATGAAAGCTGTGGCTTTAACTTCACTTTCTCACTCCATTTTCTTATTTGTTTCATCTGTACTATGACTGCACTCCAGTGATTGTGGGCAATGTACCTTCAAAGGCACACAGCTTAAGATTCAGGGCCCCCACTCACAGGAATCCCGAGAAAGCGGCCCTAGCAATGTGTTCACATGTTCATACGCTTTAGGAAATGTTACAAAAGCTATTTTAAGGGCCATGAGTTAAGACCGCCTTCTCTTTTCTCTCTCACTTGCCCTGCCACTCTTCGCTCGGGTCAGCTAGGAATGGAATCACCCCGCTAATTTGGGGGATCTAAGAAGAAGCTAAGCCGGGAAAGCTGTGTGCTAAAACCACTCTTTTCCTGGATCCAGTCTCTAAAATGTTTGACTGTGTCATGTACTGTTTACAGTATCTTCCCTACCTTTTCCCTGGATTTGAGTTTTTCATACTTCCCAGGGTTTGTTTCCGCTAGTTGCCTGGTAGAACTACCAACAGGGGTCCAATGGAGCTTTTGTGTTTAGTGTCATTAACTGAAGGATGTAAGTGTCGTTAATTACAAAATACATTCCTGACAGGGAAACGGAAAGTTTGCATGTTTCACACAAGCAACCCACTGAAAAGTTCTATTGATGTTTTGTATGTGAAATTTGCCTTAAGTTTTGGTTCAGTTCCTCACGTTTATATGAATTGTAGAACTCTGGCATCTAAGAGAGTTCTAAATACATGTGAATGGCCGCCATTGTTCTTAATCACCAGGAACTTGACTCTGTGAATATGCTCCCGGGTAGGTTAAATATTTCATTGGAGACAAATTAATTGTTTCCAATGTTGCTCCAGGTGATTTGCTTATACTGGAACTATGGTTTTGTTTGAAAGCAAATAATTTTATTACAAAATGATTATATTTGTAAAATCTGAGTGATAGCATGACATGAGGTAAACATAGGGAGTACATTGGAAAGAAGTTAGTTTACCAGCCAGCAAAATGAAAGTATCACAGTCTCTTTTTAAAAGTTATATGATTAGGCCCAGCCCTAGTAAGTATCATTAATTCTGAGTGTGAAAAACTCTCTAAGAAAGCTAAACATCATTTTGGAGCAAATAGTATAGCTTTTGGCATTCATATTTAGGGGAAAATGAGAATTTAGAGAAGAATACAAATAACAACTATAAAGTTGTCTGAAAGGAAATGGAAAAGTAAATATTATTTTAATAATCCCCATGATTTCTTTCTGGTTTTACACTTCCTATAAAGTTTGCAAAATACATATACATATATGTGGTAAATTTGGTTAGATCATTTTATTGAATTTTAGTTTTCCTTATTGCTGGGATGTAAAAGAAATTATTTCATTGGATCAGCTTTTTTTCCATCTGTTCCTTATGTGCTGAGAAAACAGAAAACTAGCAAAATATAACAGAGGAATACATATCCTCTGGCAATAACATATTTTTCTGTCAAAGAATTGCTTATTTCCTGAAAGAATAAAATTTGACTAAATGTCAGAAGAATTCTTTTTCCTTAAAACAATTTACTTCTTGTTTGACAAGAACTGATCGCTTAATTTCCTGTACTGTGAATAGGAGCCCTTTTACTTCAAAACAAAAGAAAAAAAGCATATTTCATTTGAGCCTGGCTGTGTCTATATGACACCAACAAAATGGATGAATTCATACAATAATTCTCACCATCTCTGGTGTCACTGAACACCAGAATAACCAAAGCGCTTGCTTGAATATTTCCGGTAAGTTTTTTGTTGTTCTTCTACCACTTCCAGGGAAGAAACATTAGCTTTATTATTGCTTCTTAACAATGATGACACAATGATAATAATATTGGATAGCATCTATTTCTAAACTTCTCAGCAGCTATCATCAGTATTGTGGAGGGAAGATTTTTTTTTTAAAGCATTCTATCACACTCTTGTATTTATTACATTTCATATATTGCACTCTGTAATATTGTCTGATTTATAAACAGTAAGCTTATTAAGAAGAAAATTGTTAAATAAGTGTGTTTAGTGTGTTGGTCTGAATTTTTCAAATCACATATAAATACAGGAAAGCTTTTTCTGTCAAATCACTAACAACAGAATTTGAATTGATTTAATCCCTGCCCCTTAGACTTACAGACAATACAATGCGGTCTTTTTCTCATTTCTTGAAAATGCAAATGGTGGAAGGACAAGGATTTGAGGTGTGTTTGCTGTAACGCTGCTGAATATTAGCTGATCTATCCACACTCCTGACTAATTCGTCTTGCAATAGATGCCAGAATTAGCAAGATGGCTGCTTGGCTTCAGGTTTGCCATCTGTTGTGAAGCTAATTGGTCTTGCTGTTTTAATCAATGAACTGAAAGAATTCTAGAGTTTTCTGGAACTCCCAGTACCTGTAGACAACTCATCTTGACTACATATTTATTTATTTACACAACAAGTATTTATTGAGTTCCCACTCTACATTCATACTTATATGCGGTATACAGCTAAAACTAGAGAACTAAAGTTTATCCTTTCCTACAGCTCAAGTTCCATGGAGAAAAGATAAACTAAAAAATAAATATATCACTTTGGAGGGCCGAGGCAGGCAGATCACGAGCTCAGGAGATCGAGACCATTCTGGCTAACAAGTGAAACCCCGCCTCTACTAAAAATACAAAAAAAAAAAAAAAAAAAAAATAGCTGGACGTGATGGCATGTGCCTACAATCCCAGCTACAGTACTCGGGAGGGAGGCTGAGGTAGAAGAATTGCCTGAACCTGTGTGACAATAGTAGGGGTTATAATCTTAGAATGATCATAAAGGTTTCTGAGATGACATCTGAACAAGTATCCAAAGGAAGGGGGAGAAAGCCACAGCACTCAGAGTGGAAGAATATTGTAGGTACAGGGCCGGGCAAGTGTGATGGACCTAAAGAGAGAGCTTGCTTGATGTGTTCAAAGACTAACAAAGGGGTCAGAGAAGCTGGAGTGGAATGAGGGATAGAAGCATATGAATTAAGTCAGAGAGGAAGCTAGGGACCAGCTCAAAAAGGTCTTGTAGGGAGACTTTGAATTTGTATCTAAAGGTGATGGGAAAACATCAAAGGAGAGTTTTGAGACTGAGAATAAGAAGATAAGTTGTGTGTTTTAAAAATATTCTTGACAGATGTAAGAATATGTACTGAAGGTCAGATACATGAGGCAGCAGAAAGGCCAAACAGGAAGTGCCGGCAAGGGTCCATCTTGGCACGGTGGTGGTTTGGAGTTGAGTGGCAGCAATAGAACTTGATGGAAATGAGGATTCACTCAAGGCTTTAGCTAAAGTGTGTACACAAAGTAACACAAAAGCAAAGAGACTCCTTTCAAATAAGCTTAGAAAGAATTTGGGTCCCTTTCACTTTGGTGAATGGATTTCAGAATGTGTCCACTTTAGGAGGCCTTCTTAAGTGTGATAAAAATTTTAAATGGTGGCTTCCCCTTCATTGAAGGGTTGAGTGATGGGAGTAAAGAAATCTCTAATTTCTGAGCTCTTTTGGCAAGTAAACAAATCAATAAACATGTGTTTTCCTGTATGTTTGCCTTTGCCCATTGGTAATTGTTTAGACGGATCTTATGATGTGATGGATTGAAGCACTGATAGTTTGGCTAACAGTAGTTCTCAACACAGACCACATGATAGAATCATGTTGGAGATTGTTTAAAATGTACTCAGACCCCTCTGGATTCATTAAATTCAGATATTTATGATTCAGACCTGGTGTGTCGTTATTTGTTCACACCTCCCAGGGTATTTTAATGTTCACTGAGGTTTGATAACCTCTGTATTACATGCATTATATCATTTGAACACCTAAATGTTTTACAAGAAAAGTACTCTTATGTTGATACTTACTGGATTTGGAAACTAAAGCTTATGAAGCCTGTACATCCTTAGGGGGCAGATAGCCAAGGTAGGATTTTAATAGAGGCAAACTGACTGAGATTCATTGCTTGTAATGCCTCTTCATTTTCCTTTCATCCATCAAGTTTGGGATCCTGTCTGTGTCTGGGCACCAAGTGCTTGGTCATTATTCCAAAAGCAAGAGAAAGAAGAACTAACATTAATGATTTAAGTAAATGTAACCAACTCCAGACATTTTAACTTGTTCTTCCTCAACTCTCCTTTAAAACACCTATTCAGTTGCAATTTGTGACTTTTTTCCTTTCAATTCTTTGTTGTTCATTTTGCCTCAATTTCATTCTTATGAAAATATTAAAAAGTACTATGAATGTCATGGAGAAGTGTCTTGTCTTCTGCTTTAAATGTGAAATCTTCATGTTAAATATCACTCTTCGTTATAAATGATAGAGGTTGCCTGGGGAAGTCAGTTCTGCAGAAGAAAAAAAAACAATAATTAATAGTGTTTCCTAATTCCCAGAGTGCAAATGCTTCTACATGGCCAAATTCAACCAACATCATTGAATGAGGAGTCGAAAAAATATGTACAATAACATATTATGAAGTACTATTTTTATCATACAAATAAAATAGGTAAAATATGCTAAAGAGTAAAAATAAAAGGAAATGTTAAATAAATGTATAATTAGGAGTTTGAATATGTACTTATCTCGAAAACTTTTAAATTAAGGGGTACATATTCAGGTTTGGAGGTTTGGTATAATGTAAGCTGATGTCACAGGGGTTTGCTGTACAAATTATTTCATCTTCAGTATATTAAGCCTAGTATCCATTAGTTATTTTTCCTGATTTTCTCCCTCCTCCCACCCCTGGTATTCTGATAGGCCCTAGTGTCTATTGTTCCTCTCTGTGTGTCCATGTGTCCTCATCATTTAGCTCCCACTTATAAGTGAGAATATACAGTATTTGGTTTTCTGTGTTAGTTTGCTAAGGAGAATGGCCTGCACCTCCATTCATGTCCCTGCAAAGGACATGATCTCATTCCTTTTTGTGGCTGCATAGTATTCCATAGTGTATATGTATCACATTTTCTTTATCCAGTTTAACATTAATGAGCATTTAGGTTGATTCTGTGTCTTTGCTATTGCGAATAGTGCTACAATGAGCATAGATGTACATGTGCCTTTATGATAGAACAATTTATATTCCTTTGATTTGGCATTTCTGTTTTTAGGTCTTTGAGGAATTACCACACTGTTTTCCACAATGGTTGAACTAATTTACACTCCCCCCAACAGAGTATAAGTGTTCGGTTTTTTTCCTGCAACCTCACCAGCATCTGCTATTTTTTGACTTTTTAGTAATGGCCATCCAACTGGTATGAGATAGTATCTAATTGTGGTTTTGTTTTGCATTTATCTAATGATCAGTGATATTCAGCATTTTTAATATGCTTTTTGGCTGCATGTATGTTTTCTTTTGAAAATTGTCTCTCCTTTGCTTACTCTTTAATAGGGTTCCTTGTTATTTTTCTTGTAAATTTATTTAAGTTCCTTATAGAAGCTGGATATTAGACCTTTGTTCACATGTATAGTTTGCAACTATTTTCTCCCACCCTGTAGGTTGTCTGTTTACTCCGTTGATTGTTTCTTTTGCTCTGCAGACATCTTAAGTTTAATTAGATCCCATTTGTCAATTTTTGCTTTCATTGTGATTGCTTGTGTCTTAAATGACAAAACACTGCTCAGAGAAATCAAAGATGACACAAATGGAAAAACATTCCATGGTCATGAATAGGAAGAATCAATATTGTTAAAATAGCCATACCGCACAAAGCAATTTATAGATTCAATGCTATTCCCATTAAACTGCCAGTGACATTCCTCATAGAACTAGAAAAATTATTTTAAAATTTATTTGGAACCAAAAAAGAGCCCAAATAGCCAGGGCAATCAAAGCAAAAAAAGTAAAGCTGGAGAAACCACAATACTTTGTTTTTAATATAGTATATTTAATTATAAGGTTACATGATTTAATTTTTAATAATGGTTGTTTAACACATATATCTGTATATATACATATATGCATACATATATACATATATATACACACATATATAATACATACATATGTATATATGTACACACACAAACATGTGTATATATATAATTTTTAAATATATTTGTTTATATATATATATATATATTTTTTTTTCTCCCCATTTAGAGGATAGATTTCCTGAATCATTTCCATAGATTCACAACAGAAGCCATTTTTATTTAGTGTGGTATATGCTTATTTATATTATTTTACAATGAGCTTTACCTGTTTAACTGACCAGATTCATTTATTTATGCTGCCTCATTATATGTCTTTTGTGGATATTTTGTATTGCTCTGACAGGTTTTGAGGACAGGTAAATGCTGAAAACTCTAGGTAGAACAACTAAATGTGAGCCTAAAGATAGTTTCAAGTATACCAGATGTTAGCAATATATTTATATAGGAAGTTAAATAGATTCTGAAACATAATAAAGGTAGATGTGCTCAAAGAAATGAAGGAAATAAACAGTATCCTTCTTAAGTCTAGTTGCTAAATGACAATTATATCCCAAATTAACTTGATTTGTCATATAGGTTGACAAGTAATATTACTCTAAACTTCATTTTAAGAAGTTAGTTCTTATTGAAGCCTAACAATCTAATTTTAAAAAGAATCATTGTTTTCGTCAGTTTAAAACATAAGAAAAAATTGATGGAAAATTTTCCAAATGCCAGCTACCAATACTTATATAATTTGGTGTTTATTTATAATCCATTTATGTATAATCCATTATTCATGTATATTTTAGAAGGGTTATAAAGTTACATTGTTTAAGTTAAATAATTTGTTTCATTTGAACACCATTTTTCCTCAAAGCTATTAACCTTTTAACACAGTAAGACAGAGATTTCCATAGTGATGTTTCTGGTAATGAAGCCAAGTGAATTGAGTTGACCATGCTCTCTCAACCTTTTGAATATGAAGATATTTACAGCAAATAATGCTCTGCATTTAATAGCAAGCCCTTGGAGCCTTTGCCTTCATCTTTCATCTAAATTGCCTGTGCACATTCCCTAGAACTGATAACCTGTCAACTGCATCACGAGATGTGGACCTTCGGGTTAATTTATAGCTTTGCTGTCTTCAACACTGAGTAAAGCCACTTTTCTTTTTTTAAAGCTCTACATAAATATTTTGTAAAACAGCTCTGGTTAACATGTGTCCTAGTTTGAGTTCTTCATTATTACAATCTTGAAGAACTGTTTGGTGAAAAGAAAATACACATATATTAGACATTATCTTAGTCCATTTTCTGTTGCTATAACAGAATACCTGAGACTAGGTAATTTATAAAGAAAATACATTTGTTTCTAACAGTTCTGGAGGCTGGGGAGTCTAAGGTCAAGATATCACATCTGATGAGAGCCTTCTTCCTGGTAGATATTCTCTGCAGAGACCCTAGATGACCAAGGGCATCACATGGCAAAAGAGTACCAAGAGAGAGCCAACCTGGCTTTTAATAACTAAACTGTTACTGTGATAATCCATCAATCCATTAACCTATTAACCCATTAATTCATTAACCCACTAATCCATGAAACCGTGAATGGATTTTAGTCCAATCATGAGCCCTCATAACTCTTATCTCCTCTTAAAGGCCCCACATTTTAATACTGTTACATTGAGAATTAAATTTCAATGTGAGTTACAGAAGGGACAAACATTCAAACCATAGCCGATGTTTTCTGTTCACTTAATATCTGTTTGAAAGTTTTAGCTATTTTGTTGCCTAGGATAACAATTATTAAATAATATTGTAAGTAGTGAAGCTATCCTGATTTAAATAGTAATACAGAGAAAAAGCATAACGTGTGACCTTTAGCCAGAATATTGTTTTTCTGTTACTCTTATGTTGGACACTTGAGTTCAAAATATTTTTTTAAATATGTTATTAGATTTGTTTATACTTTACATTTTTCTTTATTTATTTGCCTATATGCCTATTATCTTGCAAAAATCTGCTTTTAATCTTAAATTTCAATTGGTTTCTTGGAGATTTTATAAAAATTTGCATTTGTATGATGACTTTTGAGTGAAATGAGTGTCTTATAAATTGTGTTACCATTAATCATGGTTTGACATGGTTTTATAGATAAAAGCACTGTGGTACAGGTACATGAAGACTAATTATTTTTTTTTTTGGAAAATGTTATTTTTTAAGCCTAGGCCCCAATTTTCTTATGTTTTAAGAATAAGAATAAACATTTTTAGAAGTCATTTGGTTACACTTTTTTCCCACAACTTGTTGAAATTTGATTGAAAACTGAAGGTAGTGCATTTCGGTGATAATTTCATGCCCCAGTTCTTGCATTCATTGGCCATATAACTTTGTAAAGTCACTTAACCTTTGAGCTTTCGTTATCTATAAAGTTAGTGAAAATCAGAGACTATTATCTAAGAAAAGTGATTTGGAAATTCTAAAGTGCTCTGTAAGTCTACATCTTCTTATGTAAAATCCAGTTGATAAAACAATAATTATATTGCAGAGGTGAAAGAAGACACGGGAGTTGGGGGGATGCATGTCTGAACAAAGACCCACATAGGATCAGTTGCTTAGTCTCTGTTTGTGAACAATGGCCACCTACCATGATATAGCCATTCACAAAGCATTTTTCCCTTTTTAGAGTGAGTTAAAGATGTAAAACAGGAAATCTTTCTCTATACCAGTGAATATCAAAGTTTAGCATGATCAGAATCATCAGGAGGACTTGTTAAAACACTAATTACTGGGCCTTGCTCTCAGAATTTCTGATTCAAGTCAGAATGGGTTGATAAATTACATTTCTAGAAAGTTCTCTGGTGAACTTGAAGCTACCACATTTTGAGGATAACTGACCTACACTATGAATAAAATGAATATTTAAAGAATGTTAGTAAAGTAACTGGCTGGCATTTACTTTCCTAAGCAGAAACTTTATTTCAAGTTAGATGACAGTATGGTGATTACCGATTTGGTCATTAAGATACGAAAGTCACCATGTGTATTAGTCCATTCTCATGCTCTTATGAGGAAATACCCAAGACTGGGAAATTTACAAAGGAAAGAGATTTCATTGACTCAGCGTTCCACAGGGCTGGGAGGCCTCAGGAAACTTACAATCATGGTGGAAGAAGAAAACATGTTCTTCACATGGGTTCAAGAGAAGGAAGTGCCGAGAAAAGGGGAAAAAAATCTTACAAAAACCATCAGATCTCAGCAAACTCACTCACTATCATGACAATAGCATGGGGGAACTTCCCCCACGATTCAGTTACCTCCCACAGCTACCCTCCCTCTCTCATTCAAGATGAGATTTGAATTGGGAACACAACCAAACCATATCACCATATAATTTACCTTTAGAAACATATAACTGAGAGCTCAAAAGAAATTTAGAGTTAATCTTTATTATTTTCCAGATGAGAAAATGGAAGTCAAGAAGAGATAAGTGACAAAGAATTACCAAAAACATTACATTAAAACATCGTAAGTCACACTAAAAGGATTATCCACATAGTGCTCATTCTACTCTAAATGTTGCCTCCAGACAATTTCTTTCTCTTATTTAAATAGGTAAAGAAACAAATGAAACACAGACCAGAGAAGTTTATTCTTCCCTAGATATTTGTGGAAACATGACTCAGCATATTGTGGGGGTTTGTCAAAGTAAATCATGAGTCAGTCAGGCTGTCAATCAGCCAATCACATTGGCTCTGAGAAATTAGATGCTTATTACATCCATGGATTTTTCTTTCCAATTATGCAGTTAATAATGACTCATTAACGTTGTCAAGAATCAATTAATTTCTCATTAATGCAGCCCAGGTTAAAGGAGACAATGAATACAAAGTCTATTCATGTTTAGATTGTTCTGTATTTCCATTTAACAGTATTTAAAATATTTGTCCCCTAAACTGGAACCTCACCTGCCTAATTGCTTTCTTTCAGTTGTTTCTCATTAATATGTAAATCAACTTGTTCACATTCTAAGGTAGAATGAAATACATCTGCAGGGGATGTGCAAGGGTCCGATGCAGAATTGCTTTGGGCAGTTTGTTGATGCAAATTCAACAAACTGCTGCTCCTTTATATCCAGGTCTCAGGAGAAACTGCCTTGTGAGATTTTAGGCAATTGTATTTTTGCTGTCTTACAGCAGTAGACTGGTTTGCTACCCTTAAAAAGAATCAATCAACTGGAGTCAAATCATTTGGTAGAGGATCAGCAGGCACAGTCTGTCCTTGAGCCACGATGCCAAAGAGCTGAAATATGTTTTGGTAAAGGTTTTATGTGCTGGACTTAGAACTAGCCTCTCTTCCTAGAGCAAGTGGTGATTTATACCCAGCAGATGGTAAAGAATGCTGATTTAAATGAGTTTCACTTTACATCTACGAGAAAAGGTAGCTGCTTTTCAAAATATGTTATAGTAAATTAAAATTTCAAAGTATGTGTGTATTTTAAACGTAGAAATGTGTAAATATATTTTATATAAAGTACACACACACACACACACACACACACACACACACACACAAATTCCTTTCAATAAAGGATGTTCAGTTGCCCTCTGAGCCGATTTTAATATACAGGTGCTGGTTCTAACATTGGCCCGTGCTCTTTATAAAGTGCCTTTGATTGTTCCACTTAAAGATCTTGTGAGATACCTGGTTTGAGACACTGTCATTCACAGCCTTAGCATAGTATAAAGCCTCAGGATAGTGTAAGGTGCCCTGGCACATTGAAAGGACCATCCGGGAGCAGCATTAACTCTGTATACAGAGTTAACCCACTTTAGAGAATAGTATTCTAATAGCAGTAGCATACATGACAATTTTTATTAATAATTTCAAGTTTTATTTTACATTTAGGGGTTAGATGTGCAGGTTTGTTACATGGGTATATCTGCTGATGCTGAGGTTTGGGGTAGGAATGGCCCTAACCCCCAGGTAGTAAGTGTAATACCCAATAAGTATTTTTTCAGCCCCTGTTCCCCTCCTCTCTGCTCCCTCTAGTGATCCCCTGTGTCTGTTGTTCCCATCTTTGTATCCATATGTACCCAATGTTTAGCTCCCACTCATAAGAGAGAACATGGCATTTGGTTTTCTGTTTCTGCATTAATTCACTTAGGCTGGTGGCCTCCAGTTGCATGCATATTGTTGCAAATGGTCATGATTTTATGCTAATTGTTCTGGCTGCATGGTGTTGCATGTTATATACACACCACATTTTCTTTATCCATTTTACTATTAATGGGTACCTAGGTTGATGCTGTGTCTTTGTTATTGTGAGTAGTACTAAGATAAACGATAGGTATCTTTTTAGTAGAAAGACTAATTTTTGTTTGGGTATGTATCCAGTAATGGGATTGCTGGGTTGAAAAGAAAGTCTCTTTTTAGTTCTTTGAGAGATCTCCAGACTGCTTTCTACAGGGCTGAACTAATATACATTTCCATGAAAAGTGTATAAGCATTCCCTTTTCTGCATGGCTTTTCCAGCATGTTATTTTTTGTCATTTCGATAATATCCATTCTGACTGGAGTAAGATGGTATCTCATTCTGGTTTTGATTTGCATTTCTTTGATTATTAGTGATGCTGGGCATTTTTTCACATTTATTAGCTGCTTGTATGTCTTCTTTTAAGAAGTATCCGTTCAAATTCTTTTGCTCCTTATTTATTTATTTTCGGCAACAGGGTCTTGCTCTGTCACCCAGGCTGCAATGCAGTGGCACAATCATGGCTCACTGCAGCCTTGACCTCTCAGACTCAAGCAATCCTCCCAACCTCAGTCTCCCAAGTATCCAGGACTAGAGGAATGTGCCACCACCCCTGGTTAATTTTTTTTTAATTTTTTTATTTTTGTGGAGATAGGGTCTCCCTGTGTCGCTCAAGCTGACTTGAAGTCCTGGGCTTAAGTGATGTTACTGCTTTGTTTCCGATAGTGATGGGATTACAGACATGCATGACAGTGCCCAGCCTCTTTGTCCACATTTTAATGGGGTTATTTGTTTTTTGCTTGTTTTGTTCTTTAAGTTTTTTTTGTAGATTCTGGATATTAGACCTTTGTTGGATGCATAGTCTGTAAATATTTTCTCCCATTATTGGGTTGTCTGTTTATTCTGTTTAAAGTTTCTTTTGCTGTACCAAAACACTTTAGTTTAATTAGGTCACACTTGTCAATTTTTGCTTTTGTTGCTTTTGAGGACATAGTCATAAATTCTTTGCCGAGGCTGATATCTGGAATGGTATTTCCTAGGTTTCTGTCCAGGATTTGTAGTTTTAAGCCTTACATTCAAATCTTTAATCCATCTTCAGTCAATTTTTATATACTATGAAATGTAAAGGTACAGATTTATTCTTCTGCCTATGTGTAGCCAGTTATTCCAGCCCCAATTATTAAATAGGGAGTTCTTTCCCCATTGCTTATTTTTGTAGACTTTAGCAAAGATCAGATGGTTGTAGGTGTGTGGCTTTATTTCTGGGTACCCTATTTAGTTCCACTGGCTTATATGTCTGATTTTTTTTTATCAATATCATGTTCTTTTGGTTACTGTAGCCTTGTAATATAGTTTGTAGTTGGATAATGTGATGCTTCCATTTTGTTCCTTTTGCTTATGACTGATTTGGCTATTTGGGCTCTTTTTTGGTTTGATATGAATTTTAAAACAGTTTTGTTTTCTACTTTTGTTCAAATGGCATTGGTAGTTTGAAAGGAATAGCACTGAATCTGTAAATTCATTCAGCCATTAATGTCATTTTAATTTTATCAGTGATTTCAATCCAAGAGCATGGTGTTTTTTTTCCATTTATTCGTGTTATTTGTGATTTCCTTCAGGAGTGTTTTGTAGTTCTCTTTGCAGAGATCTTTTACCTACTTGGTTAAATTGTGTGTGTGTGTGTGTGTGTGTGTGTGTGTGTGTGTGTGTCTATTACAAATGGGATCAAATTCATGATTTGGTTCTCAGCTTGATTGTTATTGGTGCTTAGAAATGCTATTGATTTTTGTATGTTGATTTTGTACCCTGAAAGTTTGCTAAAGTCGTTTATAAACTCTAGAAGTCTTCTGATAAAACAGTTTTCTGATACAGAATTGTATCATCAGCAAAGAGAGATAATTTGACTTCATCTTTTTTTATTTGATGCCTTTTATTTCTTTGTTTTGCCTGATTGTTCTGACTAGACTTCCAGTACTATATTGAATAGAAGTGGTGAGAGTGGGCATCCTTATCTTGTTTCTGCTCTTAAGGGAATGCTTCCAGCTTTCGCCTGTCCAATATGATGTTAGCTCTGTGTTCGTTATAGATAGTTCTTTTTATTTTTATTTTGAAGCATGTTCTTTCTACGCCTAGTTTCTTGAGGGTGTCTTTATCATGAAGAGATGTTGGATTTTATTGAAAGGTTTCTTTGCATCTATTGAAGTTTTGTTTTTAATTCTGTTTATGTGATGAATCACATTTATTGATCTGTGTGTGTGGAACCAACCTTGCATCCCAGGAATAACGCCTACTTCATCATGGTGAACTAACTTTATTTATTTATTTATTTTTTGAGACGGAGTTTCGCTCTTGTTACCCAGGCTGGAGTGCAATGGCGCGATCTCGGCTCACCGCAACCTCCGCCTCCTGGGTTCAGGCAATTCTCCTGCCTCAACCTCCCGAGTAGCTGGGATTACAGGCAAATGCCACCATGCCCAGCTAATTTTTTGTATTTTCAGTAGAGACGGGGTTTCACCGTGTTGACCAGGATGGTCTCGATCTCTTGACCTCGTGATCCACCCGCCTCGGCCTCCCAAAGTGCTGGGATTACAGGCTTGAACCACCGCGCCCGGCCCTGGTGAACTAACTTTTGATGTGCACATTGATTTGGTTTGTTTGTGTTTCATTTAGTGTTTTTGCATTTATATTCATCAGGGATATTGGCCTGTGGTTTTCTTTTTTGATTGTGTCTTTGCCCAGCTCTTGGTATCACAGTGACACTGCCTTCATAGAATGAGTTAGGGGGAAGTCCCTCTTTAATTTTTTGGAATACTTTTAGTAGAATTGATACCAGCTTTTCTCTGTATGCCTGGTAGAACTCAGCTGTGAATCAATCTGATCTGAGGCTTTTTTGGGTTGGCAGGTTTTTTATGACTATTTCAATAACAGAATTCCATGTTGGTCTATTTGAGCTTTCAATTTCTTCCTGATTCAATTTTGGAAAGTTGTATGTTACCAGGATTTATTCATTTCCTCTAGATTTTCTGGTTTGTGTGTATAAACTAGATAGTCTTTGAGATTTTTTTTTTTATTTCTGTGGGAGCAGTTGTAATGTCACCTTCCTCATTTCTGACTGTGTTTATTTGTTATCTTCTCTTTTTTTGCTGTTGTTAATCTAGCTAGAGTTCTATCAGTCTTGTTTATCTTTTCAAAGACTCAAATTTTTGTTTCCCTGGTCATTTGGTATGGATTTTTGGGTCTCAGTTTCATTCAGTTTTGCTCTGATTTTAGTTTGTCTTTTCCTCTGCTAGCTTTGAGGTTAGCTTGTTCTTCTTTTTCTAGTTCCTTTAAGTGTGATGTTAGATCATTAATCTGAAATCTTTCTAACTTCCTGATTTAGGCTTTAGGGATATAAACTTTCTTAACACTCCTCTGCTGCATCTCACAGATTTTGATATGTTGCATCCCTCTTCTCATTAATTTCAAGTAATTTTTTTCTTTCTGCTTTAATTTTGTTGTTTATTCAGAAGTCATTTGAGAGAAAGTTGTTTAATTTCTACATAATTGTGTGGTTTTGAGAGATTTTCTTCAAATAGATTTCCATTTTTATTCCACTGTGGTTTGAGAGTATGGTTGAAATGATTTCTATTTTTTAAAATTTATTGAGACTTGCTTTTTAATTAAGCATGTGGTCCACCTTAGAGTATGTTTTGTGTGCAGGTGAGAAGAATGTATACTCTGTGGTTGATGGATGGTGTGGTCTATAGATGCTTATTAGGTCCAATTCATCAAGTGTCAAATTTAAGTTCAGAATATGTCAGTTTTCTGCCTAGATGATCTGTCTAATGCTATCAATGGGATATTGAAATCCCCCTCCCCCATATTATTGGTTGGCTAAGTATTTTTGTAGGTCTAGAAGTACCTGTTTTATAAATTTGAGTGCTCCAACGTTAGATGCATATATATATTTAGGACAGTTAAGTTTTCTTGTTGAATTGAACCCTTGATCTTTATATAAGGCCCTTTATTTTCCTTTTTCACTGTTGTTGGTAAAGACTTTTTTTTTTCTGATTAAGAATAGTGACCTCTGCTCTTTTTATGTTTTCTTTTTGTGTAATAGCTCTTTCTCCAACCCTTTACTTTGAGCCTATAAGTGTCATTATGTGTGAGATGGATCTCTTGAAGGTAGCAGGCAAATGGGTCTTAATTTGCCACTCTGTACCTTTTAAGTGGAGCATTTAGAGAATTCGCATATAAGGTTAATGATGATATGTGAGGTATTGATTCTATCATGGAGTTGTTAGCTGGTTGCATTAATTTATATTGTGTTGTTACTTTATAGAGACTATAGAGTAGGTACATAAGTATGTTTCTGGGGTACCAGATACAGTTCTTTGTTTCTATGTTTAGAATTCCCTTGAAGATCTCATGTAAGGCTTGTCCAATGGTAACAAATTCCTATAGCAATTGCTTGTCTGGAAACAATTTTATTTTTCCTTCACTTATGAAGCTTAGTTTGGTAGGCTATAAAAATCTTGTTGGAATGTCTTTACTTTAATTATGCTGAAAATAGGCCCCCAATCTCTTCTGGCTCATAAGGTTTCTGCTGAGAAGTCTGCTGTTAATCTGATGGGGTACCCTTTGTTCAAGATCTGACCTTTTCCTCTAGCTGCCTTTTAAGATTTTTTTCATCAGTGCTGATCTTGGCCAGTCTGGTTACTATATGCCTTGGTGATATTTATTTTGTATGGTATGTCGCAAGTATTCTCTGGGTTTCTTGTACCTGGAAGTCTACCTCTTTAGGAAGATTAGGGATATTTTACTGAATTATTTCCTCAAATATGTTTTTTGGATTGTTTAATTTTTCTCCTTCTCTTCTAGGAATGCCAGTAATTTTGGTTGCTTTACATAATCCCACATTTCTCAAATACTTTGTTCCTTTTATTAAATTCTTTCTTCTTTTTGTCTAACTGGGTTAGTTTGAAAGATCAGTCTTTAATCTCTGAAAATCTTCCTTCTGATTGATAGTCTATTGATAAAGCTCTCAAATGTGTTTTAAAATTCCTTAAGTAAATTTTTGTAATTCCGAAAGTTCTGATTGATTACTTTTAAAGATGTTAAACATTTTTCTGGATTGCTTTAGAAGTTTCCTTTTGTTGACTTTCAACCCTGTTCTGAATCTCATTAAGCTTCTTTGCAATATATGCTTTGAGTCCTTTATTTTTCATTTCTGAGTTTCCATTCTGGTTTGAGATTATGGTTTTAGAGCTAATGTGATCTTTTGGTCATGTCACAACATTCAAGTTTTTTATAGTGCCAGAATTCTTGTGCTGGTTCCTTCTCATCTGGTGATTGTGTCACTACTAATTTTTAAATTATTTTCATGTGAATAGAATTATTTTACTTTCTTTCTTTTCCATTAATATTATTAACATCATTATTTTCCTCTTGCTGTCCTCTTTAACTGAGTGACTGTAGAGAATGTTGGGTAGGGTCTTTGGATTTTGCTTCTATAGCCTTATGCATTTCCATTGACCACTTTTATATTTATTTTATATATTAGGAGGATGCCTAACCTCCTAATTTAGGAGAGTGGATGCTTCAGATGCCTGAAGATCTGCCTGGTCATAAAGAATAGGGGCCCTAATGTGCAATAGTCTCTACACAGGAAGAATGAGGTGAATCAGGCTGCTGATCAGCCTGGCCATGTGATGGAGAGGGACCTGCTATACCATAATCTATGCAAAGGAGGGGTAGGTGATTTTAGCTTTTGGTCCAAGTGAGCAGGTGCTTCAGATATATCAATATCTACCTGGGCATGGAATGGAAAAGGCCTCACTGCACCATGATTTCACTTTTTTTTTTTTCATCTTTCTATCTTTTATGATTTCATTTTAAATGAATTGTCTCCACCCAAAATTCTAAGCCTCTGTTAATTATAACCAAAAACACACTCTAGACTTATAATCATGGTATTATTTTAGATATGCATAAGAGTACTTTGATTGGAATAGAAGATCTTTATTTAAATTTTTTGATTGGTAGTAAAAGTCATTTGGGTGACAAGATGTGAAATAACTGCATGTAATTTTCAAGCAGAACTTCTTTATCTACCATTAAAACTATATTGACTGTCTTAAGCAAACCACTACTATTATTTTCAGTAAATGTGAAGTTTGACATTCCACATACAGGAAACTAATTAAGCATTGAGAAACACATTAGGGATATAGTGTCAACGATAGCGTCTCAGACTTCAAATGGCTTACAATTTAGTTGGGTGAACCCAGAACATAATTCATAAGGTCCAGTGTAAAATGAAAATGTAGGACTCTTCATTCAAAAATTATTAGGAAATTCGACAGCAATAGGCGACTATGAAACCAAGCACAGGCTTTTTCTAAGTATGACTTGTGTGAATATACAAGTCACATTTATTCATCAAGCCAGCCATATATGAAACAAAAATAAACATATTTATTACTTATCTGTGACAGATGTGATGTGGTGAGCTATTCAAACTGTATCACTTAATTTTCACAATGACTTTGTGGGTGCTTGTTGTTACCCACAGTTATTGAAAAGGAAAGCCAGGTTCACAGATGTTAAAGAATGGGTCAGTGACTTCAGATCAGACTCGAATCAAGCTCTCGTTTAGAAGAAATAAGAAATATGTATAAAAATGTAAGGTACTAAATGCTCAGTGTCTAAGTAGCGTATTCACTAAATGTTTTAATCAATAAATATTTTTAGGCATGTCAGCTCATAAAAGCTATGATGTAGGATAATCTCTGAAAAATGCAATTATCCTGGTGTTAAATTAAATCAATCATTTAATCAGCCCATAGTAGGGAGGGGAGAGATGGGTCACATTTTTTATTTGACATTGTGTGGAAAAAATCTAATTATTACATTTTAAAGTTTTTAATGTTTTTATTATTGCCATTTCTGACATCTCAGCCAACCATCCTCCTCCTAAGCTGCCCTAGTATAAGATGGTATGGGATTGAAGCTAAGCTAATTAATAGCCGTGCCTTTGACTACAGGCTTCAACCCTTGCCCCTCAAGAAGTCTTGCAAGGGCTATTAGATTTTTCTCTTTCTCCATAGCTGACACCCATTGTGCTAAGATGGAGAGAAAAACACAGGTAACATTTTTAATAACTTAAGGAAAAAAACCATCTCCAAAAATTCTGTTTCTTTGCTGATTTATGTTGTTAGCACACAGTGGCTTATGCATGTAAGATTATTTATTCCCCCAAATAGTTTACTTGAATACGCTTCAGCCCTATCAATTGTAGACTTCCAGTTAGTAAGCATTCCGTTACCAGACTTGTCAAACATCTAGAAGATAAGTACAGTATTTTATTAGAATACATAACACAACAAAACTCTCATTTTATATTAGCTTGGAGTAATGAAGAAACCAGATTCCTCTGAATACAGAGCATCTGAAAATAAATCAGTACATGAAAAGCACATGTTCTACGTGATGTTTATACCACTCCCTAAAAAAGGTTTTGATAAAGTTAACAGGTGAGTTTGGATCATCTTGTGGTGCCAGGAAGTAAGGAAGGGCTAAAAAACTCAAGGATGGAGATATAACACAGGAACCAACTGACGGAGGTCCAAATGACCAAAGCTGGAGCAATCTGAGCATCAAAATAAACAGTTAGAATATAACCCAACGTATAAAATAAATTTATGTAATCCATACTATTATAGACAAATGATTGAATAAATAAATAAATGAGGAAGAATAGACAAATCTATATACAGGAGAATTCCAAATAACATTTATAAATATCCCATCTTCAGTGATGGGGAGCCTAATTCCATAGCCCTTAGGTATGGACCACTCATTGTGTCTTTCTTTTAAAAGCATGGAAATGAATGTCCTATAACAAACAGCACTGAATGTGTTATTTTAAAATATTCTGGCATCCACTATTTCCGAGGATACATCAACGAACATATCATTGTTCCCATGTACATAATGTGTCATTTTTCTTTTACTGCTTTCAACATTCATGTCCCCTCCATTCCTCCTTCCCTCCTTCTTTGCTTTTGGTGGTTACAATAATACTTTGTCACAATTCTCTTAGTTTTTTCCTGCTTTGGGTTAATTGAAATTCTTGAATTTGTAAATTAATGTCTATTTTTTTAACCAAATGGGAGCTAGGCTTAGACCATTATTTCTCAAGTGATTACTTTGTCTTTGTTCTACCTTTCTCTTTTTCTTCTGAGACTTTTATTACAGGTACATTGGACCAAATGTTATTGTCCCAAATTTTTGAGGTTTCATTTATTTTGTAATATCATGTTTCTCTGTGTTCTTAAGATTAGACAGCTGTTATTAATGCATCATCAAGGTTACTGATTTTTTTTCCCACATCTACTCTGTAGAGTGATTCTAATGAATTTTGTTGTAATTTTCAGTTCTTTTTATAGTTTTTATTTATGCATTTTTCCTATCTGTTTAGTCATTGAGATTATATTTAAAAAATTTTTTAAACATATTTAGACCAGCTGCTTCAAAGTTTTTGTTTGCTATGCCCGACATCTAGGCTCACTTGGAGGCACTTTCTATTTGTTCCATTATTTTTTTAACATGGGTCACTACTCATTCTTTGCATATTTAGTAACTTTAGGTTGAAATTGGTCATTTATATAATATATGTGCTGTTTTGTCATTTGGAGAATCATGGGGTTATTTTATTTGTTTCTTTATTTGTTCTGATAGGTAATTAATTTGCTTAAAGCCAAACTATGTATTTGTCTACATACGGTATGCAATAACTGATATTCTGCTTAGCTTTTTAAATGTCAAGCTGCCAATTTTATAGTCTGACTCCCTGAGGGTCTTCTGAGCCTGTGTAGTTTATTTTCAACCAAGAATATGGATGGGGCTTATATGCAACTTTGGAGACATTTTTCCTGTGGGTCTCTTGCTTCTATTGATTCTTTCATAAATTTTAGTTGCTTTTCCATCCTTGAGTTTTGTCCTCCTAGTAAGACTTCGGCTCTCTGCCTCCCAAGCTGAGTGTATCTTGGAGAACACACCCAGTCAATAAAGGAGCTAACTTTCAAATGTCACCTGGTCCAGTTCTGGCTTTTGAGGATAGATTTCCTTATTACCCTGTCTATTTTTGTCTATGCCCAGGCTGTCCCCTTACATCTATTACTTACCGGACAGCCAGGGAGATGGGCAGATTTTATACTCAGATTTTGTGTTTCCTCTTTTCTGCAGCTTTCTTTGCTTCTTGAGTTTTGTCCCTAATTTCTACCTGTTCTATCATACAGAGACTCTCTACTCAGCCACTATCACTATTTACCTTTCAAGGGTAAATCTCTGATTTCTGCTTGCATTTAGTTGATTTATATTTCCTTCCAATAATTTTATTTTAATTGACACATAATAATTATATATGTTTATGGGGTAGAGTGTGAGGTTTTGATACTTGTATACAATATATAATGATCAAATTAGGGCAATTAGCATATCCATTACTTCAACCCTTTACAGCTAGTGCTCGATTTACGACCATGATTGGTTCCGGCAGACCGGTCGTAACACGATTTGGTCATAAGTTGAGTTTGCTGTACTGAGTCTGGGATAACAGTTGAAATGGTGCACGTGGAGATGGTAGTGCTGCCGGAAGCTGGTCCTCACTGTCGTACGCCCGGCTGGGCAATGTTTGTGCTGCCAGACGCGGAGCAGTCGTGGCTGGCGATTGTGGTTGTAAAGTCGAATGGTACTAAGTTGCACAGGTTGTAAGTCGATCAATACCTGTATAATTTCTTTGTGTTGAGACCTTCTCTTCTAGCTATTTTAAACTATACAATATATTGTTGTTAACTATAATCTCCCTACTGTGTAATGGAACACTAGAACTTGTTTCTTTTTTCTAACTATAACTTGATACCCATTGACTAATAGATTGATCTCCCTTTTCTCCTACCCATTCTAGTCTATAGAAACTAATATTATACTCTTTACATCTATGAGATCAACTTTTTTGCATTTCCCATGTGAGTAAGATCATGTGGATTTTTTTTTTGTTCCTGAATTATTTCACTTAACATAAGTGAAAAAATTAGGCTCTGAAAATCATATTTTATTCCGTTTTTATAGTTAATTATCCTTGGGAGGGTTCACTGAACATTTCATTCTGCCATGACCTAAAGCCAGAACCCTATCTCTACTATTTGAAGTGTTGTCTTACCAGATACTAAATATCTGTATGTACTTGTGTATACTTTTGGGATTTCTAGACTATACCAATCTAATTAAATTATTGTTGTCTTAATATCTATATATGCAAATTTCTTTATTTTTTCAATTTTGAAATTGAAATTTATGACTATTTTTGTCTAGCCTTACCGTGTGCCTTAATTTATTCAAGTTGTTTCTCTCCATAAAATATTGTAATTGTTTTCATACTGTTACACATTTTTGATCTGCTTATGTCTGTGTATTTGATAATGGTTATTCCTGCTTCTATGAATCAGCTATTTTTCATCATATTTCATATGTGTTTATTCTCATAAGAAAGATACTGAGTTTTTGTAGTTTTTATAAACAGTCCCCTCATGGAACTCTTATTATAATTGATTTTCAATTTATTGTTGGGTTTTTTCAGTAGGCAGTGATTATCTAGAAATAATTAATTATATTTTTTCTTTTTTACATCATTGTAGCCGGATCATTACCTCTCCCGTGTGAACAAGCTCTCCTTTGCTCTATGCTGCGCTTGAAGTAGTACTCAACACTTATTTGCAGAACCACCCAAAAGAAATTCTACTCTACCTTGTGAGTGCACAGCAGCAGTCCCCAACCTTTCTGGCACCAGGGACAGGCTTCATGAAAGAAAACTTCCACAGACAGGGCGAGGAAGTTGGGGTGGTTTCAGGATGATTTGGGAATGTTACATTTATTGTATACTTTATTTCTATTATTATTGCACCGTAATATATAATGAAATAATTATACAACCCACCATGAAGTAGAATCAGTGGGAGCCCTGAACTCATTTTTCTGCAACTAGACAGCCCCATCTGGGGTTGATGGTAGACGGTGACAGATCATCAGGCATTCAATTCTCATAAAGAGCACACAATTTAGATCCCTTAGGTGTGCAGTTCACAAGAGGGTTCAAGTACTGTTGAGAATCTAATGCTGCTGATGATCTGACAGGAGGCAGAGCTCAGAAGTAATGCCAGCGAGGGGGAGCGGCTGTCAATACAGAGGAAGCTCGAGGCAGCCCACCTCCTGCTGAGCAGCCAGATTCCTAGCAGGCCACCATTTCGGTGACCAAGGGATTGGGAACCACTGGTTTATAGCATTTCCTAGGGGAACCTTAGTGGGAGGTTTGCATTACAGACTGCCTTTTACACATTAAAAAATGCGTACTTAGCAGCTTTTCTTAAAAATCATCATCTAAATTACTAAATGAGATTTGCAGCCTTAGTCTTTCATTCCTGTGTTCACAATCTTTTCTCTTTCTTATCAACATTTACTCCCTAAATTGCCTCTGAATTTTCCTCTCTCTGTCTTAAGCACCATTTCACAATGGGCCATAAATATTTCCCTCAGAGGTGAAAAGTGGGTGGATGCCTTGCTGCAGAACAAACAAATAAAAACATAAACACAACAAAAACTATTGATCTGTTAAATTGTCTGAGAATGAACCTTAAAAAAAAAATCTCAGTAAGGACAGTTACCCTTGTATTATTCCTGATATAAATTGTAATACCACTAATATTTTACTATTCAGTATGATTCCAACTTATGGTTTGAGACTGAAATTCTTTATCATACAAAGGAAGATATTTTCATTACTAACTTAAGATTCAAGGAATGCATGTTGAATTCAGCAAATGAAATTCTAGTATCTCTCAATTTCTTATTTAACTTATTGATAAGCTATATTCTATCACTATTTCCTAATATTAAGCAATCTTGTGTTCTTAGAATATACCCTACTTTTTGATTATGTATTGTTCTTTTGATAAGTTGCTATATTTTTATTTACTAATATTTTATCTAGGTTTTTTACATGTATAAATGAGGTCCATTAAATTTGTCAGTAGCTTTTTTTTTTTTTTTTTTCAGTCTTCAGGTTTTGTATCTGTTTTTACCAACTGGTACAGGAATCTCTAGAGAAAAAAAATTGCCCTTTGAAGTTTGTTTGTTTGTTTTGGAGGAAAGGAGGCCAAAGTATTCCATAAGTATACTTTGAGACAAGCCAGCTGAAAAAAGAAAAAATGTTTGTTTAGAAGAGAAACAAAGAGATTCTTGTATGTGTGTGCATGTGTATTTGTGGTTGATATTAAGTAAGGTCAAAGATGAATTTTGATATGTATATTATAGTTTATAACCATATATGAATATATGTTGGTTATAATATTTACCATCATTTTAAAAATCTCAATCTTTCCTAATTATTCAGTGTTTTTAAAACTGAACTCAGTTTTTTTTTTAATGGAAAGGCATATAATTATGAAACTCATTAAGACTTTGTTTAAAATTGTCTTTCTGCTAAATTTACATACAAGCGGTAACTCTTTTTTGTTCCATCAACTATAGTCAATTATTTTATTATCTCTTAAGTTGGTTAGGTAGACTGATATCTCTATGCTTTCCTCTATCTTTTCTCATCATTGTCTTTTTCTTTTAGATTTTCAGTTGTTAACTTTCCTAGTCTGATCTAAAACAAGAATTAAGTCTTTCTCTTTTTTTTTGCTCTTAGTTTCAGTTTAAAACTTTAAAACCAATAATCGGCATTTAAATTACTATCGTTATGTAAATTTTTTTTTCAATATTTCTGGAATAAGAAGTGGTTTTTTGTTATATGGATAAGTTGTTTGGTGGCGATTTCTGAGAATATGTTGCACCCATCACCTGAGCAGTGAACACTGTACCCTGTGTGTGGCCTTTTATCCCTCACCCCATCTCCATCTTCTCCCTAAGTCTCCAAAGTCCATTATATTACTCTTATGCCTTTGGGTCCTCATAGCTTAGCTCCCACTTATAAGTGAGAATATATAATATTTGGTTTTCCATTCCTGAGTTACTTTACTTAGAGAAAGGGTCTCCAGCTTCATCCAGGTTGCTGAGAATGCCATTATTTTGTTCCTTTCTATGGCTGAGTAGTATTCCATGGTGTGTGTGTTTGTATGTGTATATAAATATGTATATATATATTTATTTTGTTTATTTTTTTGAGACAGAGTCTTGCTCTGTATCCCAGGTTGGAATGCAGTGGCCTCAGCTCACTGGAATTCTGCCTCCTGGGTTCCAGTGATTCTCTTGCCTCAGCCTCCTGAGTAGCTGGCATTACAGGCCCTTGCCACCATGCCCAACTAATTTTTGTATTTTTAGTCGAGACAGGGTTTCACCATGTTGGTCAGGCTGGTCTCAAACTCCTGATTCATGATCCACCTTCTTTGGCCTCCCAAAGCACTGGGATTAGAGGCAATGAGCCACTGCACCCAGTCATATATCACATTTTCTTTATCCATTCATTAGTTGATGGGCATTTAGGCTGGTTCCGTATTTTTGCGATTGTGAATTGTGCTGCTATAAACATGCATGTGCAATTGTCTTTTTCATATAATGATTTATTTTCCTTTGGGTAGACAGCCAGTAGAGTGATTGCTGGATCAAATGGTAGTTCTGCTTTTAGCTCTTTAAGGAGTCTCCATACTGTTTTCCACAGTGGTGGTACTAGTTTACATTCTTACCAGCAATGTAAAAGTGTTCCATTTTCACCACATCCATGACAACATATTTTTTAATTATGGCCATTCTTGCAGGAGTAAAGTGGTATCTCATTGTGGTTTCAATTTGCATTTCCCTGTTAATTAGTGATGCTGAACATTTTTCATACATTTTTTTTGAAAAGGCAAAAACACATGTAATTTTATTTTTGTTTAATTTTAAGCTTGCCAACTTCTTTCCCTGAACAGCATTTGTCTTGTTTTTATACCCACCTACCCTTATATTAGAAACGTACTGCAAACCACTTAGTGATTCCACTTTGAATTTATAGTCGTACGACTAAGATGTTTTGAATATAAGCCTACCCGTATGCCAGATATAAATTTCAGGAACCCTTAATGTCTCTTCTTTTACAGAAATTCTAACTCTATCCTGATGTAATTAGGTTAAGAAAATTAAAAGGTTAGGGGCCAGAAAACTAACTTACACAAATACAACAAAAGGAAAAGGTTTTCCAAGTACCTCTATGCAATGGGAAATATTTCTTTCAAGTACCAAGTCAATTTCTTCAACTGTACAATGTATTCTAATTTAATGGTTTTCAAATATAATGTAGTAACAACAAAATGTAATAAAGTTAAGACTATAAGAAAACAGAGTAAATGGTATAATTCAAATAATGACTAAAACAAAATGGCATTATGGATGTTTTAATCAATATAGAACTATATATTTAAATTTTACTTTACACCCATAACATCACAGTTAAGGAGGTTAACCATAATTTCAAATTTTATTACCAGTCGTTTGTGCTATTTTATCACACTTGAAAATATCACTCTTATTTTTTACCTTAAACAGTGATCTATAAATTTGTTTAGACCATAATAATTAAGGACCTTTTCTTTTCTTCTTCAGGATAATTTTTAAAAATGAATGATATCTTGAACATACTACTAAAGAAACTTTACTTTTTGATTATGGCCTCTACATTGAAGATCTGTAGGAATTTTTCTAATTAATTCTCAAATATTTCCATGACATCTCTGTTCATAGAAATATCATCTTTGAAATAATTTATGTGACTACTTTACAAATCAAAAATGGATTCACATGATCAAATTATTCTAATCACTAATTTAACAGATTCCTAGATATTTTCTATATCAGTTTTCTTGATTATGTCAATAATGTAAACACACTCTTAATAGAACAGAATATTTAATTACATCAGTTTCCCATCGACCCACCAAAATCACTTAACAATTATATTGGCCATTTCCACTGATCTGCAGGAGGCTCTTCCACTAATGGCTCCCATGTTTTCCACTGCACCATTTTTCTTGCCAGACTTAGTTCATGTTCAGCCTGAAGAATCACCTCTTCTAACTGACCACCTTGAAGTTGGTCTTCTAATTTCTGAACATCTGGTTCCGCTTTAACCATAGCCAGCTTCTCATTTATAATCTGTTCTGTATATTTTCTATGTGCTGCATTTTTAGGGATATCCTCAAGAACATCAAGAATCTTTGTGTACAATATTCTTAGCCTCTTGTGTGGAGTATTGCACACAGCCAATCCCACAAGGCCAGTGGTCTTCTTCAGCACACCCGCCATGATAGCCATTTTTCATACATTTATTTGGTCATTTGTATATCTTCTTTTGAGAACTGTCTGTTCATGTCATTTGCTCACTATTTTTTTTTTCTGAGACAGGGTCTCACTTTGTCACCTGAGCAAGAGTCTGAAGTGCAGTGGCATGATCTCAGCTCACTGCAGCCTCAATATCCCTGCAGGTGATTCTCCCACCCCAGCTTCCCAAGTAGCTGGGACTACAGGTGTGTACCACCATGCCCAGCTAATTTTTGTTTTTGTTTTTTTTTTGTAGAGACATGGTTTTGTCGTGTTGCCCAGGCTCAGCCATTTGCCCACTTTTTGATGGGGTTGATTTTTCTTGATGATTTGTGTGAGTTCCTTGTAGCTAAAAAGACCCACATAGCCAAAGTAAGACTAAGCAAAAAGGACAAATCTGGGAGCATCACATCATTTGACTTCAAACTATATTACAAAGCTACAGTTACCAAAACAGCATGGTACTGGTGGACAAACAGGGACAAAGACCAATGAAACAGAATAGCGAACCTAGCAATGAAGCCAAATACTTACAGCCAACTGATCAAAGCAAATAAAAACATAAAGTTGGGAAAGGACACTGAAATGGTTAGGCTTTGTGTCCCCACCCAAATCTCATCTTGAATTGTAATTCCCAGGTGTTGAGGGAGGCATCTAGTAAGAGATGATTAGATTATGGAAGCAGATTTCTGCCTTTCTGTTCTCATGATAGTGAGTTCTCATGAGGTCTGATGGTTTCTTAAAGCAGTTTTCCTTGCTCTTGCTTGCACTCTCTCTCCTGCTGCCTTGTGAAGATGTGTTTGCTTCCCCTTCTGCCATGATCGTAAATTTCCTGACGCTTCCCCATTCATGCTGAACTGTGAGTCCATTCAACCTCCTTCCTTTATAAATTACCCAGTCTTGGGTATTTCTTTACAGCAGTACGAAAACTGACTAATATGGACACCCTATCCAATAAATGGTCTTGTGATAATTGGCAAGCCACATGCAGAAGAATGAAACTGTATTCTTATCTCTCACTCTATATAAAAATCAACTCAAGATAGATCAAAGATTTATTTAATCTAACACTTGAAACCATAAAAATTCTAGGAGATATTATTAGTAAAACTCTTCTAGGTGTTGGCATATGCAAAGAGTTCATGACCAAAATCCCAAAAACAAATGCAGCAATAACAAAAATAAATAGATGGGACCTAATTAAACTAAAAAGCTTCTGCACAGCAAAATAAATAATAAACAGAGTAAACAGAAAACCCACAGAATGGGAGAAAATATTCCCAATGCATCAGACAAAGGACTAATATCCAAAATCCACAAATGGTAACTTCTTAAGACATTTGTTAAAATGATAACAATCCTTGTCCTTTAAAAATATATCTATAACTTCATTTTTTCTAGAATTTAATGTACAGAAAAATGTGACATCAACCTGAACTTTGCTCTATTTAGATAATATGTTTTCATGTCCTAAAAACTCCACTTATTTTCCAAGAAATGTTTGCTAATCTCACCATAAATTTTACATAATATCTTTTTAAAAGTTTTATATTAGATGCCCTCATTCTTTTTTTACAATAGGTATATTTTAATCTGCTATAGTTTAAGAATTTTTCTTTTGCCTCAGGGAGACATGATAACATAATGGTTACAGGTAGAGAGCATGGGCTCTGGTGCCAGACTGCTTAAGTTGAAGACTTTGCTCTTCCACTTTCTTTGGGAACTTGAACACGTTACTTACCCTCTCCGTCCTCAGTTTCTCCTTTATGAAGTAGATATAGTCGTGTAACAACAAATAGAATTGTTTTGAGCTTCAAAATGAGTTAGAGCACTGAGAAGAATGTTCACTCTGTAATAGACATTCGGTGTCGTGTTGGTTATTTTCACTGTTTCTAAGTTTGTTTTTGACTATTCTTCAGGTTTACTCATCCTTAATTAACTATGCCGTTTTTCCATAATTTGAACATATTATGTCCATAGTTACTTTCCATTGTTGCCATCTGTATCACTAATTGAAATTCTGCATTTTACAATCTTTTTGCAGTATTTCCAATGAAGATTAATACTCTGCTATTGAATTTTAGTTAGTCTCCGTTTTTTTTAAATCATATCAACACATTCTTTTTTTTTTTTTCTCAGCTTACTTTCTTTCACTCTTGGTTGGTCCCCCTCTTATTATCACTCCTGCTGTGTTTTCCTTTTTCCCCATGAAAGCCATGTTTAAATGTATTTCGAGCCCAAAACATATGCTTTCAAAAATCTATTTCTGTAGGCTGTAGTAGACCCTTTCCAAATGTGCTGCCTCCCCCGCATCCCAAGGGCTACGCTCTCTTACTCTTGTGTTACAAGCTATTGTTGTCTCCGCAGCTCTCCCACCACGACAACCACCACCTTCTTTTCAAATTTTCTGAAGTGAGAAAGGAGTTTTAGACCATGTAGGTGGATTTACATGGTCCCCCTTTCTGTCCGTCTGAGTACGTGGAGTCTTTCTCAACCATCTTTAGCAGGAGAACTGGTTTGTGTAAATTTATACTGTCTCTTCCATTATTCAGCTGAGGGGCAAATGGGAAATGCGTTGTTTGACCTCAGTTTCTTCTGTGTCTGGAATTTTAAAGTAGCAGCACAGAATGGTCCCAGCAGCCTTGACAAGCAGGCAACTAGCAGGACACTAGGGGGTTGACTATGGAAGAAGCCTGGGACTCACAAACTAGTGTGAGGGCTAGAACAAGGAGAAAGGTAGAGAAGTAGAAAATTGACTAATGGTCTTCCTAGTTCCACATCAGAGAAGAAATAGAAACCATGTTTCCCTTCCCCACCAATAAATATCTATGCCTGATTTGTCCAGGACAGGCTAGATTTTATCTATTCATTGAGCATGCTCATTCACTCTCACAAGTATCTTTGTTTAGATGAGAAGTTATATGACCTTCCCCGTATCTGGACTTCCCTCCCATTCCAACAAGCATCTGAATATCTGAAGAGATAACACGATGGTATATCAATCAACTCTCCAATTAAAGACAGAGGAAGATGCTTCTAAGCAGTCAGGTTAGCACAAGCAGGGAAAGGGGGAATGTGTGTAACAAATATCTCTGTTTTCCTGGAGTCTGTAATGTTAAGTTCTGTACTAAGTAATTCTGGATTTCAATTAAATTACCAGTTCATTTTTTTTCTTGGTCACAATCAACTTACAAGCAGTAGCACTCCTGATTATACTCTCTCTCTTCTAAGAAACAAATGGTCAAAAACTTAAATTCGGAGTATATCAGATTGCATGTTTTCTGGAAAATGTCTAAATAGCTTGTTCCCTCTGTCACCTCATTCTTCACCGGTATATACTGCTCCTTTATGGTCCTTGTGAAGTTATAATTATCCATCCTTTCTCCCTGACTACAGTAACTTGTGTTTAAGGGATATGTAAATCTCTCTGGACTTTATCTTCTGTAATGGGAATAATTTGAAAAGAATTGGCTAAATTTACTTCTAACACTTTGTAAACATAAGATTCTGTTTTCCCATTCTTCATAACGAAGTGCTATTATCTTTCCTATCAATTAGAGCACTTTCCTTTTAACAAGACTCACCTCCCCATTGCTTTATTCCAGTCAATGATATCCCCGAAGTCACAGTGAAACTGTGTTTATCTTCTTCTTCTTCATTATTATTACTATTCATTCTATGTGCATTACTGTATAAATATTAGAAACCACAAAAACTTCCTGTCTACCTTCCTGCTGATTTGTACTGAGCCAGACAGAAAATGGACTGCAGACAAGCGACAGTACCTTCTAGAATATCCAAATACCAGCAACTACCCCCTTTTGTTTCTGTCCATCAATATTTCACTCTTCCAACTATGTATTTCCCTCAGTCTCTCAGATTTTCCTTAAGAGCTCCCTGACTAATGGTCTTCCTCACAAAGCACTCGTCTTAATCCTTCACCGTCACTTGCCAGGAGTCCTTAATTTTGGTATCATGAGTCTGACGTAGGAAGTGTCCTTCTCTTCTACTCTGCAGAACCAATTTTTCAAACCCAATATCATCATTCCTTTTTCAAAATTATATACTTTAACTCAAAGAAGAGATTAACATATCTCTGCTCTTCAGACCTCAAGTTTCTTACAAAGAATTTTGAAGTCACTGGAGACAGATTATAGATTTATACTGAAGTCAGTTACGTACTAGAAACATCTGACTCTCCTGACTGCACAAGGCCCTGATTAACAGGAGTCTATATACCACGATTTCTACTGATTAGTGGAAATTTAAAAATTGTAGGTACTTAGTTGCATGTTCCTGGGGTGTTAAAGAAGGGCCCTCTCCTCGAAGACACAGGGAAAGTAACTTTGCTCACATGTGTTTCTGCAGCTTCTGCCTCCCACTGCCCTTTCTCTTCTTTTGTCATTTTCAATGAAATTACACTTCCATTAAAAATTTGAAAAGTACTAAGGGAAAAAATGAACCCTAAATGTCTACCTTCAAAGGAGAAAAGGCAATAAAAGTTAAGGAAATAAGATGTGTTTAGTATCCTACTTTATGACAACCAAAGATTATATGAGAGCAAAATGAAAATGAAATAAGGTATTTTTATGAAAATTGGTGAAAATTTTACATGTGATTTCCAACCTGTTATTAAAATTTTCTGAGCCAGACAGAAAATTGAATGCAGACAAGGAACAGTACTCAATGACAGTGACATTTCCTGACAGAGCAATTCTTTGCATATCAGCAGCACTAATTATATTCAATCTGACAGCAGCAGTTTAACCCATTCAGCAGATGAAAGTGCTTTTTATAAGACCAGTGATTTAAGCATTTATTTGGATGCCAGTTTAGCTTGGCAATATGTATGTAAAGTGTACAATTAATTTTCAATGACTAACGTATGAATGATAAACACAATTTCTCATCAATGCTATAGACTGGTATGTGTGCGAGTGAAAGTATGAGGTGTCTGCATTCGGGAATCACACATAAGGCCACAGTAAACATTTCAGATATTCTATCAGGCACCTTAAATTTTTTGTGATCAGGGTAAGCCCATTGCCTGCCAGGCAACGTTTTGCTAATGTCGGCCAGCACATAGTATTTACAAGACGGTAATTTTTAGTTGGCAATATGATATTTACAGAACACAAAGCCAAGCAGAAATTATTCAGACAAAAATATATGGTATAACTGAAAATATAACGATTGAATGTTTTGCGTGATTAAATCAAAAGCTGAACCCTTACCTTGTACAGCTCTTTCCCATCAAACGAACCCAGTACTTCCCTGCGTGCTGGTCTCCACACACACGCTGACACCTTTCAGGGATTCAAGCTGTGACTCCATGATTGCAAAGAGTAGGAATTCTGACAATTCCGCTGTCTTAGAAATGGAACAAATTAAAAGGGGGTATAAAAGGTACATTTTCCTATTAAGATGAAAGTGGGTAAACAGAGGACACTTGACCCTGAGCGTTTTCTTAAGGATTTGGTGGAATGCGTTACACAAAAGGACTCTCTGGCCTTTATCAGGTCAAAGAATGACTGATCTTACAACTAGTGGATCCTGTGTTTATCTGTGAGCAAAGTTCAGAGCTTGATCAGGCAACTCTCAGAGTGATGCTCTTTGGAGGTTTCTACCCCTAGTTGTCATGTTGAAACTTGGTCCCCAGTGTAGAAGGTGTGGCCTACTGGCAGGTGTTTGGATCGTGAGAACAGATCCCTCATGAATAGCTGGGTGCCGTCCTCGCAGTAATGAGTGGTGCTCACTTGATTAGTTCCCTTGAGAGCCGGTTGTTGAAAGGAACCCGGCAGCTCCCCTCTTCCCCTCTCTCTTCTTCTCTCCGTTTCCTTATGGATCTCTGCACACACTGGCTCCCCTTTGTCTTCTGCCACGAGTAGAAGCAGCCTGAGGCTCTCACCAGATGCCCGATCTTTCAGTCACCAGATTCACAAGCTAAATAAACTCCTCTGTAAGTCACCCAGCCTCGGGCATTCCTTTATAGCAACACTCAACAGACAAGTGGTTTGCAGAATCTGGGGGATAGGAGCCAGGCCTTCCCTCCATTGCTTCTCAAGGTTCTCTTTCTTATGTATTCTGTGCCTTTTTCATCCGTAAGTTAAACAGAAAGCATCGCTATCAGGTTTTGAGGCATTTGTAATTAATGACATGCTTTATAGCCTCCTGTACACAAGTTTATTTGGATCCACATGAAGACCTTTTTCTTAAAACTTGGATTAGGATGAGATTTTAAATGCTCCAGGTTGCAAACACTTTACAATTTGTTACTTCTAGTGTTGTTAGAATTGGCAGAAAAAGTTGATAATGTTTTAAGATGTCTTGTCTAACTTTGCCTTTCTATCTTTTGCTTTAATGTATTAAAATAACTTATTTATTCTGAACATCTTTTAGTAAAGTGTTGCTACCTTTTATGGAGAAAAAGAGGCCAAGCCTGTGATATCATAGCAAAAATTGTCCTGAGTCCCAGATGGTAACGGACCATAACAACATTAACATCTTTTCCTAGATTAAGTGATTATGTAAACACGGAGCATTATTAACTTTTCAATGTTTATTACATCAGGGTTACTTAGAAACATCAAATTAACTCTATGCTTGAGATAGCATGAGTGATTAGAAGAAGGTTCCTGAATGAAATGAGAAAATAGATATATTTTGGTGTGTTGCTACAGAAATGAGGCAGTTGAGTTTCCTCTTTTGTAGTTATTGGTCATCCAACATAATGAGCAACTAAGAAAAACTTTCCTGGACAAACTTCATAGTTTACTAGTCATAGAAAATGTGAAGGACTATTAGGGAATTTATAACCGAAAATATCTTGGACAAGCACCCAGAAAATCTTACCAAATATTTGAAAGGCAAATTTTCCCATATACGTTTCCATTTTTAGTTACAGATGTCTATAGTCAGGACCAGCAGACCTTAAAGTCCATGTTGTAGGATGTGGAAGGTCATCTTTGTATTCAAACCCTGTTGGTTTCATCAGCATTTTTAAAGAAGTTCTATTCTAAGCACTCTGTTGTAAAGGAGACGGAAGCAAAGACATATTAAAGAAAACCTTTTTCATAAGGAACTTGCAATTAAGTTCAGGATCAGCAGCTACAAATATGAATAAAAAATTAAATTAACTGCAAATACATAGATTGCTTTAATATAAACAATAGCATATGTGGCACAGGATGAATCAGAGTAGAATCATGCAGGCTTATTAGTAATATTTCTGACCTTTCTTCTGAATTTTTATTTGTCCATTTGGTTTTATTGGAATTCCACATGAATGAAGAAGTCAATAAGGACAGCTCCACAATCCTGTTGCTAGGAATAAATAATATTCATGTATTCTAAGAATAAACAGATAAATTTTCATATAAAATAGAAAATTGATTCTCCAAAAGGAGGTGAGCAGGGAATTGAAGAGCAATGCTATTTAATCATTAAGAACAAGTCTGGAGTGGTAGCCGCAATAATTCCAATCATTTTTGTGACATTTTGTAGTATCCAAATGTTACTTTCTCATGCATTCTCCTAATTTTGTCCTTGAAACAGTCATGTGAAAATGCCATGACAATTATCATTATTTTTATTTTGCATGAAATAATAAATGTAGCCAGAAAGCTTGAGGTGTCACGGCTAGTGAACGGTAGGTTGAGGATTGCAAGCCAGATACTTAGATATTAATTGGCGTGTATCAACTTTTCTGGGAAACACTATAAAGTGGTTGCTTTATCTATGTGTCTAATTGTATGGGAGGAATCATGTACAAAAACTGAAAGAGAGGTAAATCATGAAGAAGGGTGTGTGCCGAAGAGGTTCTTAAATTCATAAGAATGTTCAAAAGGAGAAAAGCGAGAATAAGCATTATGTAAAATTCTAAAGGAAACACGGATTTCCAGATGTGTTTGGAGAGCAACCATCAAGAACAATAAAAGAATCAAAGGTTGATATTGGTAGATAGCCATGAGGGAGATGCACCATTTAACTGCAAAGGTGGTACCATTTTTAGAACTGGACAAGGGACACCTCTCCACACTGGAGCTCATGCCCTCTCTTCTGTTCATGTTCCTGAATTCACGACCAAATGGTCCCAAGCACATCTGAAGACATATTCAGTCTTCTTCCCTGGGCTCAATTTACCTGGGGTGGCTTCTTGCTTATGGGAGATGGTTTTTTTTTTTTTTTACATATGTCCATGTGTTGTGGAGACTGTCTAATACAGACAGATCTGGAGTGGGAAGAGGCCATACAACTCTGAAGGGCCTCTCAAGTTTTAAATTTGAACTCGGCTTTTCAGGATGTTTTAAAGATGTATTTGTGGCAAATCATGTGATAATGTGGACCTCTAATTGTAATCTTGGGTCAGGCTCCAAAAATGTTAGCGAGCACACCCATTCAAAGAGAATAATCTGTAAAATAAAAATGATAAAGTACATGTGGGTGAATCTTGAGTGTTCAAAAGAAGTTCACATTTCCAAGTTCCAATACATCGTGTATGCTAACTTAGAAATGGGACTGTGATTGCTTAAACCCATGTTTGCTTTTCAGAAATCATGTAAACAAAGAGATGTCTGGAGAGTGGAGCTGGGCAAATAGGTTTGTGATTTTAAATAAGACAATAAAGTGAATGTCAAAAATGCTAGACGGTTTCTGATTTTTGGAGATATTCTTGATTGAACTTTGTAGCACTTAGAGAATAAAGCAGTAACTAATAATGGTTAGCTAGTGTTCTCAGGACAAAAATGATGAGAAATGAAATTAATTTTCCTTTATTTTAGGGATTGCTAGAATAGTTCATTTAACCTTAATGTAGCCAGGTAGTTAGCACAGTTTCTCATGACGTTCTATCATGAATGAAAGAAAAAAGATTACCCAGGATGATAGTAAAGCTAAGAGGATTTTTGTCCGTTTGAATAACCCAACTAGTACATTCATTGATTGTGGGCCATTGAATGCCTAGATTTAATCTGATCTATACTTTTATTGACAGTATATAAGGAAACATAAACTGTGCATACCAAGTTTATGGTTGATCCAAATCTAGGACTAATTAGCCAATCGGTTATAAGATTGAAGCCTGACAAAAAGCCATGAATGATGAACTGAAGTTACAGATATGAAATTGAACCCTGAAAACGAGATAGTCCAAGTTTAAAAGGTACACTGTATATATGTAATTCCATTTTTGTCTTTGGGCTTTGTCAAATAAATGTGAAGTTTAGCTGCTTCACTAGTTGTCAGTTTATTTCCAGTTCAGATGCATTTGGGAATTGATTTTTGCAGAGAGGAGAAAGGGGGCTTGCACTGCTCTTCCCAAAGTGGGGATGATAACAGTGCAGAACAAAAGAGCATCTCTTCCCCAGCTGACCTGCAGGACTAGCTCTGAGTCCTCCAAAGTGGAGGGAGAATAGCGAGAAAGCCTTTTAGTTCAATGACTATACGTATATTTTCTTGGTGCTTATAAAGTAAGCTAATTAGAACCGACATCCCCAACAATAAGTTTAAGTGCAAAGTATAAAATGAAAAAAATCTTCTGCAACCCCTTTACATAGAAGTACCCACTGATTAAGTCTGATGTCTGGCGCTCCAGACCTTACCCTGTGTATATTACAAGAATGTGAACATATTGTCCCGTCTGTTTGGGAAACCTAGGCCATTTAGGGGAACGCCCTTGTGAAGCTTAGGATGGGGCAGCTCTACTTTGGGTCCTGGAATCCAAACTTTCTAAAGTGGAATGGAAAGGTGGACTCTGTACTTCTGCATAATACAGTACACATTTCAGCCGAGTCTGCAAATCAGTCACAGCAACAAACAGCATTTGCTTGGCGGGCAGTAGCATCAGATGCATCCTCCAAATGGCTCGCAGGAAGCCAATTTCACCAGGTCAAAGGGGAGACACTAATTTGAATGTGACTCAGTATAGGGGTTCAAGTTTTGCATGTCTCTATTGGGGGAACGGTGTTTGGATATTTAATGCTAATGTTAATATTACTTATACCCAAAGGCTACTGGAACCTGGCAAATTTTGATTTTACTAGTAAGGGCTTGCTTTCGCCTCAAACTCTGACAGGGAATGGTTTGCCCTGGTAAGCTAGGATAGGCCATGTCTGAATTGCAGAAACTCCATTTTTTAGACTAAAGGCTGGCTTTCCGATCGGAAAGGTCAGTTCTGAAGGAGCCAGGAGGAGAGGAGGATAGGGAGAAGACGTATTCTGAGGAGCAGGAGCACACCTAGGGGCTTCTCTTACCACACCAGCCATGCAAGAGACAAGTTCCTAGAGAGAAAAGGAACCCAGCAAGTAGAAATCCAAGGTCAACACGCCTCACAGAACAGTACAGTTTTAACCTTTCCTTTGAAGTACTGAGTTTCCAGCCCCCAATACTATGGTTTACCAGGACCCCTGGCTTTAACCCACCTTGGAGTGCCTTTGGGAGGCTGAGGGCCTAGGAACAGAAGAGCAAACGTTAGGCTTTCCTCCTGCTTACGTGTTGTCACTGACAGTAAAGATCATGGGTGTCATCTTCACACTAAGCCTTCATTCCCTCTCTTTTAAAATAATACTGTAACCCAGCCACTAAGTAAACGCCAAGTACTAATTTATCTTCTGGAATCACCACAGCTCCTTAGAGATTATTATGGCCATTTTGCTGATGAGGAAATGAGACTTGGAAAGATTCGAGTCACTTTGCCACTCACATGTGGTAAGTAGCAGACTGGAATGGGAGCTGGACACTCAGGCCGCCAGCCCTGCGGCACGTGCTGCTCAGACCCCTTTCCTCCCCACCTCCAGCTCTTCCACTGAAGCTCTGCTTAAACATACTGATCTGCAATAGCAGAGGGTCTGCACTGGTACCTACCTAAACTTGACTCTTCAGAGACTCTTCGTTGGATGATGTGGCTTTGTGTTTCTATTTAAACTCTCAAAAATTTCAGATTTGAAAGAAAGATGTGAACAGAAAGTGACTGTTATCAGGAAATAATTCTGAGAATATTATAATCACATTGATTTGCTATATATAAATGTTCTAAGGTATTACATTTTTAATTCTGAAGCTAAAATATAATTTATGTTATATATAGAGTATTTGTATCCATAAATCTGTGAGGCTAAAACCTAATTCGTGTGTGTGTGCGTGTGTGTGTGTGTGTGTGTGTGTATCTTAGAATAACATTTTTACCAGAGGTTTGGATTTTGACCAAATGTATTCAGCTAAAAGAACAAATTCATCCTCTTTGGCATGGATCAAATCTTTAAAATTACCGAAGTTTAAAAATAATTTCATTATTTCATTAGACTCAATATTTAGACTGATTTATTCATTTAACCCCGTGCTCATTTTCCAAAGTTTAAAAATGTTCACTGGGAAATTCAGGTATCACTGGCCTCTTCTATTTGCTTTAAAATAATAGTTCATCATTCAAATGGATGCCTATTTTTCACAATTATGGAAACAAAAACAAATGAAATTAAGTCTTAACGGAAACATTTTCTCACCATGTTTTCCTACTTTCAATGTTTAGTGAGATTTGAAAGTCTCATAAATCTGGCTCTTTTGAGGTGTATGTAGAAGTTTTCTTTTATCCAAACTGTGATGTTATTTCTCACGTGAAATATCCTAACAGATGGGAGAATGACCCATTGTCCCTATGTGTTATGGATATTGATTATTTTCTTTTTAAAAAATGCAAGGTTATTGCTTCTGCTGAGTCCACAAAATAGATTCTGCTGAGAAGTGAAACCATTTTGGTAGCTTAGAACTGGAAACAAAATTCCAGCCAAGGTATTTATTAGGCCTTTACAAGTAAGATCAAGGCTTGGTTCATATTGAACCAGATGAGTGAATCTTTTCAGATTACCTGAGCATTTTATTGATTTACCTATGACACGTGATGAATAGTCATTTTCTATTCTCAATTTTTATAAAGTGAGGTCTTTATTTTGTATATACGTAGCATGGTTTTAAAAGAAAATGTCACTTTATCATATTATTCTGCATTACAAATACTAATGTTAAAATATGCCAATTTTTCCTTTATTTATGCCAAAGAATAATATTCTGCATGAAATTTGAAGCATGAAATGGTGTCTCTTGATGATTAACTTTTGCTTTGCTTGCGTATGTTAATAGAATAAGGGGGATGATAATATTTGAGGATAAATACAACTTTCATAAGTAATTTAACTCACTTCATTCAAGATTTCATTTTTTTGTTAGAGATAACTGAAGGCATTCCCTTTAATCCTGGGTGAATGACTCTTGCATTTGTTGTAGAACACCGAAAGCTAGATTTCAGTAGTTAGTGCGCCGACACATCAGTACTTAAAAGCAGAAAAAGGTTTATTCAATGTGGACAAAATGTGAGGACAGTAGAGGCAGACTCACAAGTCTGACCTGTGTTTGAATAAAACTGGGGCTTTTTATGAGTAAGGTAGGTATTCGAGAGGTTAGATTCCCAGATGATCAAAGCTGCTTGCATCCCTGGCCCCATCAAACTTCCGGATGCCATCAAGGAGCTCTGCCTCACCTAGGGATCATTGTTCTTTGAAAGAAAAGCAAATTCATTAATCTGTGAGCAGCCCCAGGGGTCAAGATACAAAGTTATCAATTATTAGTGACTACCCTCTACTCAAATGACTAGGTGCAAGTATTCTTACGTGGAGCAAGAAAAGAACAAAAAAGAAAGGAAAATAAGTAAAACAAACATCTTATGATATTTATAATACAGGCTCATATCAAATTTATAACAAACAGAAGCTGCAAAAGTGTTTATGCATAGTTTCACTTTTCATTCCAAAAAATCCTGTGATAGGAATATTTCAATTGCTTGTATAATAGCAGAGGATACCTAGATATAGAGAATTTAAACAATTCGCTCAAGGGCAAAAAGCTGTTCAACTCAAGGGCAATTTGACTCCTAAACCTGTACTCTTTCCAAACTTTCATGCAGTCTTTCCTTATCATGCAGACAGTTCTTAATCCTTTTTGAATAATCAAGAGGAAGAATGAGACAGAGAAACAATTTCGCTTCCGACTTAAACTTTACAAGTTTACATCCCAGGTGCAAATGTCAATCTCAACAAAGGATTGATTATTAGAGTTGATGTCTCCTGCCAAACAAACTCCACTTTTATTAGTAATACGGGTTTTTATGTTAGATATGTTTCTGGCTTTATTCATAATTATCCTGGTTTTCAGCCTGTGTATTAAAGATGAGGTTGGGTTAGACCATAAGAAAAGTAATTACTATGGACTAATGTTACTCGGTAAATGATTCTCTTTTCTTCCCCAAGAAACAAATTCACTTCCAGCCCTCCCGGGATATAACTACGGGAATGTTTTCAGTGCTTGGTAACGTAGGAGAGTGCATTATTAGACTTGGTAGAGTTACTATAAAACATGTTTCCACTTCGTACTGAGCACTCATATTATCGAGAGGTTTTTGTTGTTTTCTGTCACCTTGGCTGGAGTGCAGTGGCATAATCTCGGCTCAATGCAACCTTCATCTCCCAGGTTCAAGCAGTTCTCCTGCCTCAACCTCCCAAGTAGCTAGGATTAGAGGCACATGCCACCACACCCAGCTTTTTTTTTTTTTTTTTTTTTTGATTTTTAGTAGAGATGGGATTTCACCATGTTGACCAGGTTGGTCTTGAACTCCTGACCTCAAGTGATCCACCCCACCTTGGCCTCCCAAAGTGCTGGGATCACAGACATGAGCCACTGCGCCCTGCCCCAGTTTTTGTTGTTATTGTTGTTGCTATTTTCTGTTTTGTTTTACTAACACTAATTTTTTAATTCAGTGTTTCCCAATGTATAGTCTACAGACCCCCTGCATCAGAATCATACTGGCTTAATTAATATAGCATCTCCATTATCATATGTAAAAGAATAGAAATAATTTACATAGGACAATTATGATAATTTAATATTTCTTTCATTAAAATATGCTAAATTTCCCTTTGAGAATGTTTCTTCCCATTAAACGTGCAGATAATTTTTAAAGCTAAACCATCCCATTTTCTAAAACATTTGCTTTTCCTTTTTTCTTTTCTTCTTTACTCGTTTTCTCCCATTTTTCTTCCCTCCCTCCTTTCCTTCCCTTCTTTTTTTTTTTTTCTTTTTTCTCCTTTTTTCCCTATAGTTCCTGTTAACTCAGCCAATGACTTCTTATTAATGCATTAGATAGAATGAGCATGAACAAACTGATCATAGTGTAAGGTTTTTGGTGTTTTTTTTTGTTGTTGTTGTTGCTGTTTAATTGAGATAATTAGTTCATTTAAGCACTGGTTTTATCCCAGTTCATTCTTCCACCAAGCAGTAATGTCTGTTTTGTTTCTATGGCTGTGATATACAGGTGATATTTGAACAACATGGGCTCCAACTGCACAGGTCTACTTATACATAGATTTTTTTCAGCCCAACACTTTGCTTGAAATATTCATGGGATGAAAAAGCTGCATATAGCATGGGCCAGCTTTTCATATACAAAGGTTCCACAGGACCAACGGTGGGCTTCAGTATGCATGGATTAAGGTATGCTCAGAAGGTCCTGGAACCAATCCTCCTGTATACCAAGAGATGTCTGTAATGTGTTATGTTGAATTCTATAATAATGCTATGGACAATAGTATAATAATCCAGAAGAAGTAGTAACCAACCTAGCCTGCAAAGATTAAGAAAGACTTTACCAGGGAATTGAATATGAATCAGTTATAATTGTAATGGCTGTTGTTACAGTCAACAGTCAACATTTTCTACTTTTAGGAAATATAAAGCCGTTACTTTACTATAGAACAAAAAAAAAATCTTTGGATATACTTATTTATGATTTTTCATAACTCTATACATTTCATTTACACAAAATTCTAAATTTCTCCTCACTCGTTATAAAACAAGTATAAGTTTTATAACGAATTATAAAAATGAGATTCCTATCTTGTCACATCTATAATTTATCTCATAAAATACATTGTTAATATCTTAACATTCTCATACAAATTTTAGTAACTGACCTACTACTTTTAAAGAAATGTTTTAAAAGTATGTTAAATATATAATCTAAAGTTTGACTACAAAATAAACAAAAATGTTTGTTGAATTTCTTCCTATAGAGTATACATTGTTTCCATGAAGCAAATTTAGGAAGGCTTTTTAAACAGAAGAAATTTAAATTTTTATCAATAAATCTATTTTTCTTTCACTAAATGCATCTAACAGTTGAATCCCCAGAAAGTATTGTAGATAAATTTCCAATAAGCCATCACAGCTGCTGAATATATTTTTGTCTTGTTTAGATAGAAACTCTAAATCAGAGAGAGAAGGAGAGAAACAGATCATCATAACAGCAGTAGATTTTCTGTCCCCTTATCAGGATACTTATCTTGCCATGACATTGCAGGGTGCCTATCATCAACCCTTAACTCTAATATTGCAAGTGTCACGGTAGGACTAACTCTTCCACCAGAGCTGCTGTCCACCACTGAGAGTGGGGTGAACGTGGAAACTAGTGATGATCCACAGGTCCTGCACAGACTAATGTAAACTTTTAACTTTCATTTAGAAGTCATTTTAGAAGGCAAGATTCAGAGCAACAGTCAAGAAAGGAGCAGGAGCAGGATATTAGATCATGAATGGGCCAGACATGGTGGCTCTCACCCATAATCGCAGCACTTTGGGAGATCAAGGCAGGAGAATTGCTTGAGTCCAGGAGTTTGAGACAAGTCTGGGCAACATAGTGAGATCCTGCCTCTAAGAAGAATTAAAAATTAGCCAGGCTTGGTGGCATGTGGCTGTAGTCCCAGCTACTTAGGAGGCGGACGTGGGAGGAAAGTTTGAGCCCAGGAGGTAGAGGCTGCAGTGAGCTATGATAATGCTACTACACTCCAGCCTGGACAACAGAGTGAGACTCTGTCTCAAAAAAAGAAAACGCACACACACATACACACACAAACATAGAATGGATGGACAAGAGTAATATGTAAGCATTATTCTTAGACATGGTCAGGTAACGGGAGGCTGATATGAGGTCTTCCCTCCTATATAGTTCCAAATCTCTTTATTGGACTGTTAAATAAAAAGTTATGCTGTTCCTCACAACCACAAAATGCTGGTATGACAGGCATGAGCCACCGTGCCTGGCCCATTGTTGATCTAAAATCCTGCTCCTGCTGCATTCTTGACCTCGATCTCCATCCAGCCTGCTAAAATGATTCATTTTCTCTTGAGTTGCTTTGTTCCTCATTTGCCCAAATTCCAAGACACTAATATGTGGCAGACATTTACTGAAGATACAGAAAACTGAAGAGCTAATTTAAACAGCAACCTTGAATTGAAGATTATAAATCACTATTCTAAAAATCCATCGTTCTTGCTTTTGTAGGAATTTTATCTTGGCTGGACCTCTCCATTCTCTCAAGACTGACTGTAATCCAAATCAAAACTCCTGCCTTTTTATGTTGCCACCCTCCAATGCTAAATCACTTAAATTTCTTAAGCAGAGCCATGGAGCTCTCCACTCTTTCCATTCTCCAAATTAGGGTTAAGCATCCTGTAGGGTCTCCAGTCCCTAGTAGTACAAATTGGACAAATTTATCATGCATAAATGGAAATGTCATACTTTAAAACAGAGGTAGCTTTATAGATTAGCGTTAAGTGTTAGAATCTTAAGTAATGTCAAGACAAATGATTCTGCACATGAAGAACATTAAATCTCTCCTTCTCTATTCCATAGGCAAGCATCAATTCAAGGTGAATCAAATTCTTAAGAGAAAAATATAAACTTTTACAATTCTTAGATTACATATAAAGTTATCCTTATTACCTCTGGATATGGAAATGTTTCATAAACAAGACACCAGAAAGTATCACCATAAAGGAAAATATTAACAAAACAAAATAAATAAAATTTAAGATTTCCTGTTCATGAAAAAAAAAACCCATGAGAAAACTGGAGAAATATCTGTCACACATATAGTTAATAAAAATTTGATTTCCATAATAATATAAAGATCTCCTTCAAAAGAGTAAGACAAAAGCAAACAATTTTATTGGAATATAGGCAGACAAAATGAATAGGCTCATTGAAGAAAAACAATGGGCAATACAAATATGAAAAGATGCTCAGCTGCATTAGTAATGAAGGAAATACAAATTAAGAACCCCCAATAATATAAATGGTTTACCTTAATTATATTGACAGGACTTTAAAAATATGACAATATAATGTCAGTCGAGATGTGGAACAATTAGCATTCAAATACCGTTAGTGAGAGTGTAAATTGGTGCCAACAATTTGGGAAAGATTTTCTTCTTTTTACGGAAAATACACAGATAGCAGGTATGTATTTTATGCCCCATCAGTTCTACTGATTAGGCATGTGAAAATTTGTAGATCTATACCAGCAAGCATGGGCAAGGATATTTATAGCTGCACTGTTTGCAGTAGCAAAGAACGAGAAACAAACAAGAGAATGCATAATAGATTCTATAACCATATGGAACTGCAAATGAATGAACTCTAACTACAGATGTCAACACGGATGAATCTCAGACATGATATTGAATGATGAAAGCAAGTATCAGGCTTCCTACAGTGTGAGAACATTTTTATTAAGCTTAAAATGAGCAAAATTAAACAATGTTTGTTTAGCCATACCTAGGTAGAAAAAGCAATGGAAGAAAGCAAGAGGATATAGAAACAAACCTTGTGGGTGACCGCAGAGGGGTGAGATCTGGGGGGAACATGCGAGGAGTTGCCATTGTATTGGGAATGCTGCCTTTTTAAATTGAGTGGTAGCTTCACCCCGCTTGTTTTATTGTTGTGTTTCATAAGAACACTTACGTCATATGTCACTGTCTGGGACAGTTACTCTCTGTCTGAATTTCCAGAGAATACTGTGCCTCTCACAGCACTCCAGGAGGGGCATGTGCCATAAATTAATATTGCCCTACTCTTGAAAACCTTGGCACCTAGCATAGATCTTGTTCTTGGTGGTTAAGATACACTTGTTAATTGGACTAACAATGAGAAATTAAAGGTGGCAAGAAAATCCCCTTGGGACATCTTTTCTAAATAAAGAAAATGTAATCACCGTATTTTTTATTATTATTTTTAGTTTTGCTCAATTATTTTCTCACCTTCTCTAAGAAAAAAGTAATATCTTTTAAAGCTATTTGCGATGAGTACCTAGCCATAACTATAAGGAGGTGATAAACATTAAAATAAATCTTAAAATTGAATGTTAAGCAATATCATTGCTGTGTACTGAGACAGTCAAAAAAAGACATCCAGCCATGTGATATACATTTTATGTTTAAAATACAGTAAAAATGGCTGTTTCTTTCCCTTAAAAAATCACCGAGGAAAAATTAATTAAAGTTCAACCTATTCAGTGTCTTTGTTCTGTAGACTTGCTGCTGTTGTTTTGAGATCGTCATTGTTTGCTAATGAGCAATTAAAAATGTCAAACCCAGTCAGTGCTTTGGCTGATATTTTGGGGCCATAGCAAGACTTGACAGCACAGACTGCCTTAAACCAGTAAAGCAGAGACAGGGACTCCCTCAAAGGAAAGCCCTGCTTTCTGCTCCCCCCGCCACCTCTGCTCCCGCCACACCGTTCACAGTTCCTGAGGAAAAGGGTAGGGGATGGGCCTGATGATACTACAGGATTATCCAGGAAAAAGTCAAAATTTTGAGGAAATAAGAATAAGAACATCTAGGCTACAAGGAAAAATGAATGTATACTAGAAATGTGTACAAAAGAATAGGAAATATCCACTTCCTCCCCACAACAGAGTTAGCTAGCTGTCAGCTGCTAAATTTAGCAAAACTTGGGGCAAATTGGTTTAATACTGTGTATTCACTTTTAATTCAAACAACGCCATCATTTCCTAATGCCTTCTTTATAGTGGAGTATATCTCCGTTATATGTAATGAGAATGTTACATATAGTCTTCTTCTGAAATAGAGACGTTGCACTATAGCAGCAGTTTAAGGACATGGACTTCAGACTGAAGCTTTCGTTTGACTGTTTGCTTCCTACATTGCTGGCTGTCAGATCTTAGGCAAGATGCTTAACCTCTGTAAACCTCCATTTTATCATCTGTAAAACAGCACCTAGAAAACACTCAAGTAATGCTAGTTCTGTTATTCAACTTCATTTGCAGTAACATTGCCATTGCATCTGAAATTTTCATGGATCTATTAACAAATGCTAGTGTGGAACAAGCACCTAGACAATTTTTTATACAGTAAGGAAAACAAGGTAAGTCATTAAATTCAGCACCTATTTATTACCTACTCTAAGTCGGGCACTAAACATAAATATTAATCTGCTAATCTGCAAAGTTTCTTATAGTTTAAGGGTAAGTCAAGATGAAGTATGTAGTGCTGAATTTTTGCATAGAAGTTGTAGTATTTTCACGAGAAAAAAAGTTACTGAGGGAGAATTTTATTCCTTGCAATGGAAAAAGATCAAAACAAAGAATAAAAGCACCATGTCTACATACCACTCCCAAAAATTCATCTCTGAAACATTGTTAAGTATTAGATCTACAATCTTCAGTATCAGAAACTTAGTCTTTAGAGAGGTTTCCTTTCATTTTCACGATTGGTAGGACTAGTGATTTGAGAATGTTTTGAGGAAATCTCTTCACCTTTTTCTTGTATCTTGCACAACGGCATTTCAATTCCCTGGGATGGCACACTGGATTTCCCAAAGGTCTAGGCTTCCTGCCTTTCACTCGAACCATGTTTTCTCCATTTCCTTTGCTTTACATTCCAAATCCAAAAGAACGTGTCTTGCTTCTGCAGCCTTCATGCGTTAGCTTCTGCATGGCATTCACTCTGTTGGAATTACATCTAGATTTGCTTAGTACACCAGCGAATTGCTAGATTTTGTGGATTTTGTGTATCCAACTCTCTGCTGAGATGTGGTAGAGTTTGCGTGTGTTTGGTTGGTTTTTGCTTTGCTTTGTTTGTTGTGTTTTTGCTATTCCGTGTCCAAGATACTGCTCACTCTCCTTTCTCTACTATTTCTGTATCCTGAGGACTTGTATTATAACACTTATGTATTGTGATTGTTTTGAGATTTCTTCTGCTAGCCAGTAAGCCTCTAAAAAGTCAAGTCCATGTTTTATTCATATTTGCATATTCAGATCTTATCTCAGTCTCTTATGTGTAGGAAGTGTACAATAAATATTAACAACACTAAATTAGAATAGAGTTTCTAAATCCTTAAAGTGAAATAAATGTGGAATTTGCATAAAAAGCAATGTTTCATAACCATTTGTTAGGTGATTAATTAGTTCATTCATTGATTCAATAAATACTTAATGAGCTTCGAATATTTGCCAAGCATCGTGCCATTTGTAAGACAAATGAGTCCCTGTTCTCATGGAGTCTATATCTAAATGTGGGCAAACAAATATATAGGTACTTGGTGATAAGAGATAAGAAGAGAATAAACAGGGCTGGTGGTGGATTAGGACATTACATAGGTGGGGAAGAAGATATATTTTGGCTGTGATCTTAGTGTCAAAAAATAGTGACAAAGAAAAATAGCCTTGAAACTAGTGGAAACAGCTGGCAGAAAAGTCTTAAAGAGGGGCTAAGTGTGGGGTTGACAGAGTAGAGAGAAATGTTGTTGAATTTTAGGGTACAAGGAGATAGAGTTGTAGGAGAGGAGATCAGTAGAAGTAGGTCATGAAGAGGTTTTTTTGTTCATGTCAGAGTTTCGATTTTACTCTAAGGGCAGGGGGAGTCTCTCTCAAGTTTTCAGGGAACAAGATGATCTAATTTAAGTCTTTAAAATTTATATCTGTTTGTGATGTGGAGAAAGGCTTAAAGGAAGGCAAGGTTAGAAAGCGAGCAAAATAAATCAAGACATAAAGCTTGTTTAGGATAGGAACGCCTGAGATGGAAAACACTTGTGGATAGAGTTGTGATGTCCCTGAGCAGATAATGGATTGGATGTGGAGGGTGAGGGAATGAGAGGAATCAACGATGATTAGGGACTTGGTATATGGCAGTGGCTCAGGAGAGCTCTGGAGGAAGATGGAGAGCGCTAGAGGAAGATGAGCCCCAGAGGGCCAATGAAAATTTCTGTCATTGACTTGTAGAACTCGGAGTGCCTTTCAGACAGCCAAGTAGAGATGCCAAATAGAGAGAGTTCAGGGGGAGAGGTCAGGTCTCTAGGCACTCACTTGGTAGTTACAGATTCCATTTAAAGCCGTGACATTGGGTGAAATTACCTGGATGACATCATTTTTAGTGCTTGATACTTTGAGATTCTGGAGTCTGTTTGTTTTGCTGGTAAGTTAGAAAGTTATTCAGTAATTCAATTAATACTAAATACTTACCCTATGCCAGATACTAATGACGTAACAGTGAACAAAGCACAAAACCACCTGCCTTTGGGGAGCTTAGATTCTCTGGAGGAAGACAGTCAATAAACAAAAAGCAAACAAATAAATAAAATGACGTCTGTAGACACCGAAGAAAAGTGAGAAGAAGGGCCAGGGAATGACACAGGGAGCCGTTTTAGATAGAGTGATCGGGAAAGGCCTTTGTAAACAGGTGACATTTGTGATGTAGACAGATAAGATCACAGATAGGTTTAATGTTTTACATTTATCTCCAGTACAAGATCTTTAACTTTACTGTGCAAAATAAAATGTCATGGTTGTACCACAAATCATTTATAACGGTTCACATTACATGGGTTTATCAGTGGCTGATTTCTCATACTTTGTTTTAATATGGATTCAGTGTGGGCATAGACTTTGACAAAATCTAAAAACACTAACATTATGTTGACACATGTATGAATTAATGTTCATCCTACAAAATAACCCTTTATTATCTAACAATCTCTCTCTCTTCTAAACTTTTATTTTACCACTACTCCTCCCAAGCCACTAGCCATTTTAGTTTATGCAGTAATCATTTATGGGCATTTATAAGCTGTCTTTGGGAGAATCCACATATAAGGCATATTTTAAATATAATATCTAAATATCTAGAATAGCATCTAGCATATTGAAGCTACTCAATAAATGAATGAAATAGATTAATTTTGAGAGGTCTTATAAGTTACTTTTGATTTTATTATTTGATTCATTTTCCTTTCCAGCACAGATAATTATAAGGAGAATATCGTTGTGTAAATATCGCTTTAAAACAACTTTTGAACTACCTGTTATCTTTTATCCATAAGAATATCAGTTATCAATAGCAGAAGGGGTATTCTAACAAAGTATTCTAAAGTGAGAATCCTGAAAGGGAGAAAGTTGGGGTTGGGACACATGTAAGAAGCACCTAGAGAGCTTTTCCAGGCTGTCTAAGCTCCTCTTCTCTGTAAACCCCTCCCCTATGGGAAAAATAAAAGGAAAAGCTTTAAATATATGACGTTGGAAAGAGCTTTACTTCATCACATGGAGTTTCATTACTTTCCTGAGCCGCTATTTCTGACATAAATATTTCCTGCCATTCAAGTGTTTTGACTGGAGAAAAATGCTGAGAGACTCTCTGGTACATTATGTGTAAATCACTGATTTGTTTTTGCAGAGTTATCGTTAATTCCACATGGCAGTTTAATAAACAGTAATCCTAGGATAAAGAAACCGAATGAATTTTAGGGAATTATCACTTCAGAGAAGAATGTCTAGGAACCCGGTCTTTGGTCAAGTGCTTTTGACCTTGTTTTCTTGGTAACATCAATGTTACCTTCACAAGATAAACTATTCCTAGAGCAATACACATTATCTTTTACAATTAAAAGCTGATAAATTGGGAGCTAAAAGAGTGCAGGCAACCCTGAGTGTGAAGACAGCCATACTGTTTGCATTCTGTATTTCTCATGAAGACTTGCTATACACCCACACATCTGACATGATTAGAACACGTGAATAGTGTATTTAAAATTGCAGTGTATTAAGCCTAAGAAATGAGATGAAAGTTTAACTAAATTTTGTCCGTTTTGAAAAGGCATGTTTGTTTCCAGCTCATCTCCAATTCTTTTCTCCCAGATTGTACGGTTAATGGAGCACTTGATTTTTTTCAATTTTTTTTTCTTTTCACGATCTGATTGACATTACTTCCCCATGTTCAGTGGGGCATAGCATGACACATGTAAACACATCATGGTACCTTGTCAAAATGGCATATTGTATTAAAGATGATCATTTCTCCGTGCTTCTAAAACATAAAAGGTACTGAATATTAAGTAAGATTTTTTGTTAACAATTCGGTAATATTTCATATCACTCATCCTACTAAGGGTTTCACCTGAAAATATCCAGAAGTATCTTTGCCACATTTTGTTGCCTTTCTGCACCTTCCCACATCTCCTTTTTCACATTGCCCTACTGTACACCTGCAAATGATTGATGTCACTGTCACCTCTGACCCAATCTATTCTTAAACGTCAGCTTAAATGCTCTAGCACATTAATCCTTTCCCGCGTGGGTATAGCACCCCTTTCAATGTGAGGAATTAGCAAAGGACAAGGTCAGCAATGGGGTCTTGGAAAGATACTCACACTCTGTTTAACAACAGGTTGAACAAAGATTTTTCTATTAATTCCCTTTGACATTTCACGTTAGTATGATTTTTTCTTCAGCTATCCACAGTGGTTTCCCATACCGGTTGGTTGACAGCAATAGGCCTTATGTTTTATTTTGCATCCTTTGAAAGTTATACTGGTACCTTTTCCCTCACAGCATTCAAATCCTTGGGGGAATTTTTCAACAATACATTCTAATGATTCAGAAACTGAACTAACTTTGTATCATTCTAAGGCCTTAAGCTGAGAAGAGAGAATTGATTCCTTTTTATGTGTTTAGAACTGACCTTCTCTCCCCCATAATTTATTAAGATGATAGAACTACTATTGATTCTTTCACTAAAATGGAGATAAATCCTGGCAAGGGAGAGCAGTTCAAATCCTGACCCAGAGTAACCAGAATAATATTAGCAGATGATTCGGTAATAGATTTGTAAAATTGAAACATTACACTATTGCTTTCTTACTGTGTTGAAAGACAGTGGTCATGTGATTGCCCCAGGAACAGTGTTTATAGGAATATATTCTTTCAGAAAATGGAAGGTGATGCTCCTGATATTGAGGGAATGTGTTCTCTTTCCTGGTCCGTAAGGGGGCGTAGTTTTACAGGCAAGAATTTCCCAGTGACATGCCCCCGCTCCCATCTGTCGCCATCCTGGAGATTTAACAGTTTATGTTTGAATTTCGTGGGCTCGGGAAGAAACTAAGAGTCAATCACCCCAGCGGAAGTTTGAAGAAACTCCTTTCATTGGCCAGAGGAACTTGGGAAGGTGGGAATTTCTCCCAGGATAAATTCCCCTGCTCCTTCACCCACATCGGATTTCCAGCTCTCTGAAATCCCCTCCCAAATGGTGGGAGCTCCTTTTCCCCTCTGGGATTTCCCCTCTGGAATCCCCTTCCACACTCTTGGTGGAAGTCTATCTCTTCTTCTCCTTCCCTTCTCCTTTCTCTACCTAAATAAAATCACCTTTCTGCAGCACTTCTTGGGTCCAATATTTACTTTTACAAGCATACGGCACACCTGCAGTGGTCCCATCGCTTATTCTTTAAAAGATTAAAGGCCACAGCATTCTCTCGGGGGAGCTGTGCCTCACCAGCACCCACCAAGCTCCTTTTGTTAAAGCATTGGAAATGAAGACTCAGAGTTTTAAAACTATTTTCTTCTGAACTCAGAGAGAGATTTCTAGTTTCTTTATCAACTAGAGTTTTCTCCTTTCTTGGAAATGGCATCAGTATGTTTCTTTCACCATAGCCACCTTAGGTATTTATTGGAAAATGAATAATAGATGGGTTGTTCTTTTTTATTTTTATTGAGGTGCAATTCATGTATCATGAAATCTACTTCTTTAAAAGTGTGCAATTCAGTGGGTTTTACTATATTTACAGTGTTGTATAACTATCATCTGTTTCTGACTCCAGAACATTTTCATCACCACCTGTTCCCCACAAAGAAACCCCGCACCTATCAGCAGTCACTCTCCACTTCACCCTCCACCTGCTCCTGGAAACCACTCGTCTATTTTATGTCTCTGTAGACTTGCCTATTCTGGACATTTTTAAGCAAATGAAATCATGAAATATTGTTTCACTTTACATGATGTAAGGTTCATCCATGTTGTAGCATGAACCAGTACTCTGTCCTTTTGTGTTCTCTTTTACAGTTAAATAATACTCCCTTGTATGGATATTCTCAATTTTTCTATCCATTCATCAGCTGATAGTCATTTGGATTGTTTCTATCTTTGAACTATTATGAATAATGATGCTATGAGCATTCCCATACAAGCATATCTGTGGACATATGTTTTTATTTTTCTTGGATATACACCTGGGAGTGGATAGATGGATTTATCTTGTACACTAATTTTAAGTGAAAAGCAGACCAAATTACCTTTCAGTATTTATACAATTATTGGAAGACTGTAATTAACTCAATTTCATTAGGGTAGCTGTTGCTCCTTTGGTCACCTTTTAAGAATCTGTGAATAGGAACCATAAAATCTTTTTCCAACCTCTTTTGCCTTTAAATACAGAAAAAAATCTGCAATCAGAGGCAATATGTGAGTGTGTGTCTGTGTTTAGATCTCCTTTTAGTTATTTCTGCCACATGTATATGTATATGTGTATGTATATGTATATATATATATGTATATATATAAAACCTTATTTTTTACAGAGCTGTGGTCAATATTAGACCAAAAAGAAAATAATGAAAAAGGAATTATAAAGAAAGATCCCTCAAAATCTACATTTTTAAACATAGAAACAAGAAAGCCAACCCTCAAACACTAAACGTTAGGTGACTATGTATCAAACTATTTTCATAATGCTCTTAAATTTTTATCATTTAAAAAATTAGAAAAAGTACCTTATGAGAAGAGCAGATTAATAAATCATCTTTCCTAATTATAGTATATAAAATGATAATAAATTAATGTTTTCAATGAATATTTAGTGACAGGCAAGTACATAAAATATGATATTATCATAGAAAACTACAATCTATAAACACAAAGTTTCATGTAGCATTTTCCCAATTTTATAAATAGCATATGCAGAGAAGCTAAATATTTCAAAATGCTAAAAGGTAGTTATTTGTGGAAGCTCTTTTAAATGCTTTATTTAGTTTTCTAGATTGTATACAATCATAAATTATAAATATAATTAGGGGAAAACAATAATTTAAAATTGTCCTTATCATGCTTGTTATCAAGACAACCAGCAAACTCGACAAAACCTGACTCACTTTCCAAAAAAGAATCAACTGACTTCTCTGTTCAGATGCAAAAAGATAACAGATCTCATTAAGGATTGTCCTGGAAATTAATGGCATAAAATAGGGACAACCAGGTGTTTAAGAAAGATTGAAATGCTGTATTTCAAACCGAAGCCTCAAGTTGCTGGAACATATCCACAAGTAGTTGTAAATCACACCCTTTGTTGTCACAACCTGGGGGCCTGGGAGTTGCGAATGACATCTGTGGGGTAGAGGCCAGGGGTTCAGCTCCGTATCCTATAACACACAAGACCCTACAGCAAGAAGTTAGAAAGCTCAAAACGTACCAACTTTGAGAAATCCTGATACAGATTACCTGTTGTAAACAATCATTTTTATTAACTTAGATGACTTAAATAGGCAAAAGTCATTAAATATTTAAAGCTTTTCTTAGACTTGGAATTTAGAAATGTCGTAAATCTGAAGTTGATACCCATGTGTAGGATAAACCTGTATTATAAATTTTACAGTTAAGTTTAAAAATGTGATACTTGGATTACAGTTGGTACTGCTTAAAGCTGCTACAATAAAAAATGAAATTTTGATTTTGATACTCAATATTGTTTAATGAAAATTTATTCCAAAATAAATTACTTTTGGAAAATAACACTTTTGTACTTCGGTTTCTCATTAACACCATACACATATGGGGTTTTTTCCTTCGTTGTGATCACATAAATCTAATTTATTATACATCTACTAGAGATTTTATACGTAAATTATACTGACAGACTATTCTGATGTATTTACTAAAAAACGTGGCTATGTGTTCAAGGCTCTTTATTTTGTTAAAAATGATAAAACAAACTGATTACTACCAAAATATTAATATGGAAAAGTTCAGTTTTAGAAATATAGAAGTACTATGAAAGTACAACTAAAGATTCATTACCAGATGGAATTAAGATGACTGAAGAAAAAAATGCCAGGATGAGACTTCTTCCTGAACCAATTACTAGAACATTGAAATTTACTGGGTGCGATTCAGAAAAGTATTTGGATTTGACAGCCTGTCTCTTCCAGGAGCGGAGTTGGCTTCATTCTTCAGCCTTGCCCCATGCTGTAATTTCCTTCACTCTCTGAGTTCCCCACATCTCTGAGGAGATTCTTTCAGTGCAATACTTCTCTTTCATAATAACTGTAATTTTGTGATTATTTATTACTTGTTTGTCTTCACTTCTTTATTATCTGTCTCTGACACGGGATGCGGGAGCTTTGTTTTGCTTACCCACTACCCAGGACGATGGCAAAGTGATTATTGGTTGAATACCTGAATGATTTTGTAAAAGGGAGTCGAACAACATTTTTAAGCGCCTATGATATGCCATATGCTCATCTGAGTACTGATAGTTTAGACTTTTACTCAAACTATGTAAAGTGGGCAATGTCCTGGGAACCCTGCCAGAAGTGAGGTATAGGGCTCTAAGGAAATACGATAGAAGCTACTTGGGTGGTCAGAGAAAAATTCCTGGGAAAATCATATTTAAGCTTTGACCTAAAGGATGGGAAAATGCTTTCCAGATGAAGAAAGGGCACAGCATCATTCAGGCAAAAGGAATTCTCCCAGATAGCCATTTAAACATAGTGCATGGAAATTCTATTCACCCTTGTGAATATGCAGAAAATATGAGAGCATTTTCTGTGTATGTCATAATTTTTAGTTCTGTGTAATTAAATGTTAGACATCAGTTAGATATTCAGTTAAAAGTTGGGTGGATTTGCAGCTTAGGAGAGAAGTTTGAATTAGATGTGTGGATCTGAGGAGTTGTCAAAGGATAGAAAAGGGAATTGAAGGCATGTGTAAAGATGAGCTCTCCCAGAGACAACGTGCAGGCTGAGGGAAAGTAGAGGCAAGATGTGAAGAGATAGCAGCAAAGACCAAGGAAAAGAGAAACCACGAAAGCAGTGTTGCTAAAGCTGAGATTGGGAGGAGTTTCCAGGGCAAGTGATTGGTGAGCCATGCCACACCAGCTTAGGGCTAGGGGTCACATGCTTGGGAGACATCGCACTTGATAGGCATTGATTTAACACTTACAAAGTCCATGTGATCGTTATGAAGGCAACTTCATTTTAGTAGTGAAGGCAGAATTTCAGCTATAGTACTTGAGTGAACGGCTAAGCAATATGGAACTAGAGGCAGGGAGTGTAGGTAATTTTTCAAAGGTTACTTATGGGGGGAGAAGTTGGCAGTTACATGGTGTCATAGAAAACTGTTTTCAAAATGGAGGGCAAAGTATGCTCTCTGGCATAGAGACAGAGCCAATGAAGATGGAGACATTGAAAATGTAGGGGAAATAGAGGGCATAATGAGTGGAACGAAGTCTCAAAGGATATGGGTTAAGTGCTTTATAGCTTTCATAATGTATCTATGTTGATTAATTTCTTAAATGCTTACGATAACATTTTCACATGGGCCTTTTTATTCCTACCATACAAATGAAAAAAAAAATGAGATTCAGAAAGTTTAAGTAATTTGCCCAAGGGTACTCAGCTAATAAATGTTAAACCGAGATTTAAAATCTTGTCTGTTTCCAAATCGCATGTTCTTTTCGACTAAGTGAGGCTGACAAGCCTCACCTCTTTAATGTTGGTAACATTCACCTGCAAATTAGCAAGCCCCCAAGACAAAAGAGAGAAACTGGCCTTGTTTATTTTCAGAGGCAGCATCTCACTATTTGCTCCTCAACTAAACAACAAACTGGATAGCAGCTGAAAAAACGTCTCTAAATAGATTGAATCATACTCTGAACTGTACATAAAGTGTCGTCAGCAGGTTGGCAGCATGAATATCACCTGAGATCTTATGACAAAGTCACATTCTTAGACACACCACAGGCTTTATGAAGTTAGACTCTGAGGGTGAACTCAAGGAACGTGTCTTTTAACAAGCATTCCAGGAGACTCTGAGAAGCACTGAAACATAAGCAGCTCTACCTGCCTCGATCATACCCAACTGACTGTACAACTTACTGTATAAAAGTATTCATTTGAAAGCATTTTTTAAAAAACACAATTATATGGGTTTAACTAACTAAAGTTTCAAAACAGCCTAAATGTATAGAATCATTTAGCAGTATTAGAATGCAATATTTGAAAGGTATCTTAGACTAATTTAGGTTTCATAATTCCCATTTGGTAAACACTGGGGAAACAATTGTTGAATTGATAATGTATACTTACAGGATATAAACACCTAAACAGTTTAAAAAATTAAATAAGGTGAATAAAATAAAATTACAAGTTGAAATTACTGATTATACTTTTGAAAATGAATTGGTTTATTTTGGAAATGAAAGGGTAGCTGACATATAAAATTATGGCAGTAATAAAAGAAAATTATTCCTGTGTGTAGAGTTAATAACATCTTTGATAATTATGGCATAAACTTATTTATGGAATAAACCAGAGCACTGTAGAGTTTCTAAGAAAAAACTGGACTCTTTAGGATATTTTTGATTACTCCATTTTCATTATGAGTGAATAGATTATTGATTCATAGATTTTTGTTGACTATAAACGGTAGTATAGCATGATACGGTTTGGATCTGTGCTCTTACCCAAATCTCATCTTGAATTGCAATTCTCTTGTGTGGACAGAGGGACCTGTAATCCCAACGCATCAAGAAAGGAAAGTGGCTGGGTCATGAATAGTTTCTCCCATGCTGTTCCGATGACAGTGTGTGAGCTGTCACAAGACCCGATGCTCTTAGAAGTATTTGGAAATTCTTCCTTTGTTCTCTCTCCTGCCATCTTGTGAAGAGGGTGCCTGCTTCTTCTTTTGTCCTGATTTCAGTTTCCTGAGGCCTCCCCAGCCATACAGAACTGAGTCTATTAAACCTCTTTCTTTTATAAATTACGCAGTCCCAGAGAAGTTCTTGATAGCAGTGTGAAAATATCTTAATATGTAGCATTAAGTCTTTATTTGCCCATTTTGATAAATATACATATTATTAAACATCATTATTATTTTTAGCATCACAAAGATTTTAAAGAAAACACAATTTGACTAAAGTTGAATGCACTAAAATAGCTGAACCTAACCAGCATGTTTTCATTAAGTCCATGTTAAACATGTACCTCCAACTACTCTACATTTTTAATGTTAATCATTTGCATTTAAACTTTAAATTTTAGAGAAATCATGGGTATCAGAAAATCACATCAATCATCCTGTGCTCCATATGCCTAGAAATGTGTGTTTCTACCTTTACTTTCTCTCTATTTATGCTTCTCTTTTTATCCCTCCTTCCAATTCTTTCCTCCCATTCCACTGTTACTAAACCCCTTTCTTCTTCCTTATTCTGGCATATTCCCTTTTATCTGTTACTTTCATTTACAGCTTTGTACAAAAAGAATGTTGGATGTCTTTCAAGCATAAGCGCCTAAGACGTGCTAATAATATAGTTGGAATCATTAACTGCTAGAATACCACATAGTATTTATATTAAGTGTTATAATACCTCTTGGGGTCTGTTTCTCCTATATATATATATATATATATATATATATATATATATATATATCACTCTTATTTAGTTATTGTTTTATTTGCTTGACAGGGAAACAGTTACATTTTACTTTGAGAGTCTGTGTATTCTGTAACTATTTAATTGATTCTATTAGTTTTGTGACTCAGTGTGTCTTTCTGTTTTTATTTTAATTGTAGCCTTTCCGGACTAATATCCAAAAAGAAAAATATTTAGTATTCGGTGTATATTTGAGGTATTCATGAATAGCATCAAAAATATATTTGTATATGCAAATATAGACAGTAAAACATTTGGATATAAGAAGTTCCTATTACTCTAACAGTACATATCAGTAATATAGTTTTCATAATTTAGAAATCTGACACACACACACACACACAATGTTTTTATTTAATTTTTAGCTATAATATTTTGGAAGAAGAAAAAATGGAAGAGGACAAATGAATTGGGAATTTTGACAAACCAGTCAGTGTACCAATGATATGTATGATCAACTGCCCTCTTTCATCAGCATTCATCCTCCAAATTAACCTGAACCTGATTAGATGATTCTGTGATGAAGGCCAGTGGCAACCTTCAAGTACATGCCATGTTCAAGTTTTCAAGATTTATGTCTGTCTCTTAGGATTTACATTCAGGAAAAAATATCTACAACACAGAGACTAAGCAGATATTTAAGATAAAGTTTGACATGTTAGTCTAATTGACTAGACCCAGCATAGGCCATTATTTGGAACAAGTTCCTATATGAATGCTATTCTTTTATATCTCAAAGGTCAAGCTTTCTGAGCAGTTTTCAGAAAAAATTGTGGATGCATTAACGATCCATGGGGAGAGCCAATCTACAATGCCAAAGAGATATAAGTGATTTTGCTGGTTTCAAAAAACCCACAGTACCCAGCTAAAAGCCCAGGACTCTGAAATCATTGTTTTTCAATGACTATTATTGAGCATTTGAATTCTCATCTAGGTGATGTTTCCAAAAGCCACTTTGCTAGTAAAAAGCCTCAAATGGAACATACTGAAGGTTTCAAAAAACATAGTTTGGTAATGCTTCTGGTTTAAAAAAAAAAAGTAGTAACAAAATTAAGCATTCCTAAAATCACAAAATTCAGTTCCATTAAAACTGTAGTTAGAATTTCCTTTATACCTTAAATCCATTAGTAAGATTTAAGTGTGCATTTTTAATTTAAAATATTATCCAATCAGCCACTAAAGCTTTTAAGAAATATTTAATTTTTACAATAAAAGGACATGTATACCTTGTTGCATTTTGTTAGAATAGTACATTTGCTATGTCCTGGTTAGTTTATTTTTAAGAGAAATTAATTATGTGATGAATACCATGGAGAATAATAAGAATGAACTTGTCTCCAAATAAGCCTGCTATCGTAATCACCAAAATTACCAACGATTTTGGTTCTATCTTCCATAATAAAAATGGAAATTTCTGTATGTGTATAAAGTAATACATGTAATTAACATAAGAAAATTTATAAAAAGCATGTCAACAAGTGAAAATTGATTTAATCAAACAAAATATAGATACTGAGTGCATATACCACAGCAAGAAGCTAGAGTAGGATAGGCTTAAAGATGATTTCTTTGATAAAACTATTTCTGAAGTAGAAACAGTGTACAAATACATGAAGTACAGAATTAGTAAGATGTGTTTCATTGGTACTTGGGAGGCTAAGGGCACAGCAGAGAGATTTTTGCAGAGAATTTTGGGTTAACAAGGCTGAGATCCACATCTCGACTCTGTTGTTTGGGGTGATCACATAATTAATTTGACCTTTAACTATAAAACCAGAAGTAACAGCAATGTCCACCTTATGTGATCATTTTGAAAACCGAAGTAAATTTGTATATGTGAAGGTCTATGGTGAATTATAATTCACCACAGCAAGAATTTTAGTTATTATATGCATGAGTTAATAACTACCTAGACACTCATGTAAACACAAAGTAAGAACAACTGCTTATAATTTCTAAGAAAAACACTTGTACTTACAGTGTTTGTGATAAATCAGAAAAGTTGAGTTTGTGGGCATCAGCATACAGAGTTCAGCACCTTAAATACTTGAAGGTAAAGGATTTAGGGACTAGTAATGTGGATATTCTCAGGTGTACCTGTGTTTTGGCACTAGGATCCTAGAAAATGCCAAAATCATCACTTTGAGACATTTATTAGTAGAAATCCCTTCATTTATTTATTTAAATAGAAATAAGTAAGTTGTAAAACAAATGGTGACTGCTCCAAAAAAAATAGCACTAATATGTGGAAAGATGTGCATTAAAATAGCTTTGTGATTATATAAATTATTTATTCTTTTAATTTCTTTTTTTTTTTTTTTTTTTTTTTTTGAGACGGAGTTTCACTCTTGTTACCCAGGCTGGAGTGCAATGGCGCGATCTCGGCTCACCGCAACCTCTGCCTTCTGGGTTCAGGCAATTCTCCTGCCTCAGCCTCCTGAATAGCTGGGATTACAGGCACGCGCCACCATGCCCAGCTAATTTTTTGTATTTTTAGTAGAGACGGGGTTTCACCATGTTGACCAGGATGGTCTCGATCTCTCGACCTCGTGATCCACCCGCCTCAGCCTCCCGAAGTGCTGGGATTACAGGCTTGAGCCACCGCGCCCGGCCCTTATTCTTTTAATTTCTATCAATCTGAACTTTGCTACTCACTTCTCTATAAATAAGCACTGACAGTAACTCAAGGTAAAAATTAAAAATAAAAACTAACATTTTAAGAAACCAATATTAATTTGGCTATGTTATAGAGGTGAAAATAATATTTATATTAATATTTGAAAATATCTGATACTGTGCCATAATGCGTAAGCAGTCTGTTGAATGAGGAGAACATTGGACTGAGAGTTAAAAAAAACCCAGTTCAAGTCCAACCTTTTGAAATAACTTATCTCCTGACTTTAGATATATTTATTGACTTCCATGAGCTGAAGTTTTGTAGGAAAGATGGAGGTGAGAAAATGGAATTCACTTGCATCATGTTGGAAATTTATCCCGCTTCTGAGCATTGTATTGTTGTGATGCTATAGGAGTTAGTTACCAACACATCTGTTAAAAATATGCTGACTTCTGCTGATATAGTCACTGCAGAAAGAAAGAAAATTCTGTGAATACCCATTACTGTTTATTTTGCCATGCTGTGATCATTTCTTACTAGAAAACGATGAAGCCAAGGTAATGAGAAAATAAAAATCGGTGGGTGCTGCCTGATTGCAGCCGGAAGTCTATTATACAGCTGAGTAGCGGATAAGCAAGCTGACCCGCAGCCAACTTAACTCTCCCTAAGAAAGAGAGAAAGCCTAACTCCGCTTTCCTCTGTATGCTGACCAACGTTTGTCTTCTGGTCATAGAAAATTACTTTCAGAAACAAAATGGAACCACAAATATATTGGAAAGATGGTTTCACATTTTCCTCCTGCCACGTTCTTCCCTCCATTCTTTCTGGCCTATGCTAATGTCTCCTTCCTAGGAGGTGAGGAATGATAGGAAAACCTGTCCTTTTTCTCCTTCCCAGGAATGATAAAGAAAACCCTGTCAGTTTCCTCCTTCATGGGAGTGAGGAATGATACGGTAAACCCTATCCGTCTTCTTTGTGATCACTTGTTATACATTTATGATTTTGGAGCACCCTAAGCAACCTCATCTGCTTTTCACAAGTAGGAGGTTCACTTCCTCAGGGAAGCATTCCCAGCTTCTCTAAGGGAGAATGATATTTTCCTTTGATTCAAGGTCTTGGATCTATAGGATCAAATTTAGTTCTATCTTCTGTTTTTGCAGGCTGCTTAAACCAAATCATATTCACATATTACATGCTACATCTGTTGCTGATTAACCACTCTTGTATAATTACGTAATTTCTTTTTATTCATAAATTTAAAAGAATGAAAGAAATCACAAGATACCATTTAGCACCCATTAGGATGGCTATAATAAAAAAGATAGACAATAATACATGTCCATGAGGATTCAAAGAAATTTGAACATTTGTGCATTGCTGGTGGGAAGGTAAATGGCACATCCATTTTGGAAAACAATCTGGCTGTTCTTCAAAAAGTTAAACATAGAGTGACTATATGACTAGCAATTTCATTTCCAGGTAGATCTCTGTATTAGACTTCTCCTGCATTGCCATAAAGAAATATCTGTGAGTGGGTGATTTCTAAGAAAAGAGGTTTAATTGGCTCACCGTCTGCAGGCTATACAAGCATGGTGCTGGCATCTGCTGAGCGTCTGAGGAGGCCTCAGGGAGCTTTGCTGCATGGCAGAAGGTGAAGGGAAGCAGGCATCCCACACAATGAAAACAGGAGCAAGGGGAGGGGAGGTGCTACAAACAGTTACACAATCAGATCTCGTGAGTACTCAGTTATTACTGCAAGGACAGCACTAAGCCATAAGGGATCCACCCCTGTGATCCAAACACCTCCCACCAGGACCTGCTCCCAGCATTGGGGATTATATTTCGTTATGTAATTTGGGTGGTGACAAATATCCAAACTATATCCGTATCTAAGAGAAAGGAAAACATTATACATAAAACTTCTATAAAAATGTTCATTTGTAGAATTACTCAAAATGGACAAAGAGTGGAAGCAACCCAAATGCATCAACTGATAATAAATACAATACAGTATATTATTTATACAGTGAAATATTATTTGGCAAAAAAAAGGAACCAAAAACTGATACATGCTACAACATGGATGAATTTGAAAACATTTCACTAAATGAAAGAAGCCACATATCATATGATTTCAGTTCTATAAAATTCATAGAAAAGGTAGCTCTATAGAGACAGAAAGTAGCTTAGTAGTTGCATAGATCTGAGGAGGATGGGGTATTGGAGAGAGAAAGCTGAGAAGTGTGGGGTTTCTATTAGGGGGATGAAAATGTTCTGAAATTGGATAGTGGTTATAGTAACCCAAAATTGTGAAATATGTGAAAAATCACTGAGCTATACGCTTTAAAAGGGTAAATTTTGTAGTACATAAAATACATCTCAAGTTTTTTCAAAGCTCTGATAAAAATGGAGGTGAAGTCATGCCCATGTTGTCCAGAGAACTGTAAATTTAATATTCAAATTTTTGTTTAAAATAGGGGACATACAGGAATTCAAGGCTACCATGAGTTATGATTACACCACTGCGCTCTAGTTTGCACAAAAGAGTGAGACCCCATCTCTAAAAAAATGAATTTTAAAATATGGAGAACATAATAATTCCTTTCACAGTAGTAAAAGGATTCTGGCTACGGAGTATAGAAAACACTTGCGGGGTTCTCTTCTAACCATTATTTACTACATAGTCAAAGATAACAAAATTTTTCCTAACAATGAGAAACGATCATTTTGTTCTCAAAAACTTCCATTTCAGACTCTATAGAATCAGGTAGCACTCTCCCGTTTGCGTATTAGGCAGGGTATAGTCAACAACAAAGGATATTACAGAATCCTGGGGTGCTTCAGTGCTGCTTCTGAAGTCATCAGTTACCACCCCTAGGCTTGAGAGAACAGCCCAAGAGGTATGTTAGGAGTATATGAACAGAGAGGGCTGTGTGAGGAGACACCTGTCAGGCATTGAGCCTTTGGTTCAGGGCCACACCCAAGCCTCCTTTGCCATCATAAGAAGGGAGATAGGAGGCTAAATACCCACTAAATACTCCAACTTTACTCTCCCAGTTCCCCCTCCTATGATGAGATTATGTGGGTCCTCCCCAGTGGTCAAACCCAACAGAAGCGAAAGCTTATAAATGTCATTCATGAGGGTCCGATTTTCAGGAAAACAGAGCAGCATGAAGAATGCATAGTGTATCTGCTGAGACAAATGAAAGACAGCCCCTAAACTCTTTTATTTCCACCCATCCTTACAATTGCTTTGTACCAAATTATCTTCATATATTTTGTCACTTCCAAGAAAATAAAATTTCCTTAAAAAGGAGGATTGGATTTTAGATATCTGTGTATTTCCAACCCTACTTTAAAACTGCATGGTAGATGTGTCAAGTATTTGATGAATGTTAGTAGACTACAAATGAAAAAAAAAAGGTGTTATTTTCCTTTCTTAGTAGTCAAAAAACAAATGCAATTTACATTTTAACTACCAATTCTTAGAATTCCTATCTGTAAGGAATATTTAAAAGAAAATGATTGGCTTTTTAAAATTTTTTAATTTTATTTTATTTATTTATTTATTTTTACTTCAGAGAATACTTTGAGCAACTGTAGTTAGGGGTCATCATGTTTCTAATCCAGATATATTTTATTTAAAAATATAGTAAGAGAAAGAAAGAAATCCTTATTCTGAAAAACAATTTAAAAGGTCACTTACCGCTCATTCATATTGAGACACTGATTCACTCTTTCTGCAGGTAATGACAGCCTAAAAATGTCACCAATTCAAATGCAGCCAAATGGACTCTTCCTTTTAAAGTTCAGTTGTGAAAATAACCACCAGAATAAATAAGTTTCACAGGAATATTATAACTCTCTTTTAAGAGAGTCTTTAAAGTATTTGACTCTCTTAACCTCATTCTAGCAATTAAAACAATTTATCTTGTTGTACAATGCAGGTTTTAAATGTAAATTCACTATTTAACTTTTCAGAAGAAAAAAGATATGGAGCTCTATTTATTTGTTTTAAAAAAGTGTATGTTTTAAAACATACTAATTGAAACAATGGAGGCTGGGAGAAGTAGAAAGTATGGAGGTTAGATGAGAAAATCAGTAACTGTTACACTGTTCTGTAAAGTCAAGATCAACGTAGTTAGTTGCCTGATGTGAGAATTAAACGTCTAATAAACATTTTTAGCCGAATCTTGACTGAGTGCTTACACCTGTAATCCAAGTACTTTGGGAGGCCAAGGCGGGCAGATTGCTTGAGCCTAGGAGCTTGAGGCTACAATTAGATGAGATTGTGCCACTGCACCCCAGCCTGGGTGACAGAGAGAGACTTTGTCTCAAAAAAAAAAAAAAAAGATGATTTTAAACTTCTGAGCTTATAACTGAAGTGCTGTAAAATTGCTTTGATTCTTGCTCAAAGAATAAAATCTTTTGGATGAAAATTGTAAAAATGTAGGGCATTTTATATTCAGAGACCAATAAAATATGGAAACCTAACTATTCTTGGGAGGAGGCATTTTGAAGCAGGGAAAACATCAGCCATTGGATGGGGCCTAACAGGGCATGAATCTACTAATGAAACTGTAGTGTGGCTGATAATGTATGGACTTCAGTCGCAGTTGCTGGTTGTAGTAATGAGATAGCTTCCATGCTTATGTCCTTGCTCTGAATTTGAGGGAAAAAATGTTAATAGAAAATGCAAGTTTCTACTTCCAACCAAATGTTGTATTGTAAATTATTATGCTAACAAAACGGAAAAAAAGTCACTGTGTTCTACCTTAGTCCCCCTTTGTCTAAAGACTGCCATACTCTTCCCAAAATCATTGAAAAGTAGGTTCATCCATGTATCAAGAGCCTTTGCTGTGTACATAATATTCAAGTCTCAGGAGGAAGTGTGGCTATGATTTCCATAGCCAAAGGCTGGCTAGATTGCCAATTGGCCCCTTTTTGCTTAGGAATCCAGGGATTCCCTTAACCTTTTATCCCTTAACTCTTTATCCTTTTTCTGAGCTTCTCTGCCACAGTAGAAAGCAATCCTTTCTTCACTTAGCATTCTTGAATCAATCACGCTCCAAGTACTAAGATACCCTCACTCCCATTTTTTCCATTGTAGTGTGTGTGTGTGTGTGTGTGTGTGTGTGTGTGTGTGTGTTTTATTGCATTTTAGGTTTGGGGGTACATGTGAAGAACATGCAAAATTGCTACATAGGTACACACATGGCAGTGTGATTTGCTGCATTCCTCCCTGTCACCTCTATCTGGCTTTTCTCCCCATGCTATCTCTCCCCAACTCCCACCCCCTGCTGTCCCTCCCCTATTTCCCCCAACAGACCCAAGTGTGTGATGCTCCCCTCCCTGTGTCCATGTGTTCTTGTTGTTCAACACCTGCCTATGAGTGAGAACATGCAGTGTTTGATTTTCTGTTCCTGGGTCAGTTTGCTGAGAATGATGGTTTCCAGCTTCATCAATGTCCCTACAATGGACAAAACTTCATCGTTTTTTTATGGCTGCATAGTATTCTATGGTGTATATGTGCCACATTTTCCCTGTCCAGTCTATCATCTATGGACATTTGGGTTGGTTCCAAGTCTTTGCTATTGTAAACAGTGCTGCAATGGACATTCGTGTGCATGTGTCCTTATAGTAGAATGATTTATAATCCTTTGGATATATACCCAGTAGTGGAATTTCTGGGTGTCAAATGGCATTTCTATTTCTAGGTCCTTGAGGAATCACCACACTGTGTTCCACAATGGTTGGACTAATTTACACTCCCCATTGTAATGTGTTTATTTGAATATTTTATGCAAACAGCCCAGATTTTAGTGATAACTGAAAATCACAGAAAAACTAAAATAGATATTATTTTAACCAGAATATAATTAAATTGTGTTTCTAGTTTAAAAGTGAATATTAACAAATTTTATAATTTTAAACAAAATTTTACAAAGGATGCAGAATGGAGTGGAAATGTAGATGATAGTACTACAAGGGGAACACTAAAGAAAAAAGAGATTGGATAAGATCTATTACATCATGAACCATATCTGGCAATTACCATTCCTGAAGCAAAGCAAAATGGAAAAGCTGTTTGTTGTACAAACAATTCTTAAAAATAAAAAAGTGGTCATGATTAAGAGACATTGTCAGAAAATACTTAGGGATTTTAACAAACAATTTTCTTTCAACACTAACAAAAGACCAATGAAGTTAGTTGCCCACTGTAAGAATTAAATGTGCAATAAAAATATTTACGTAATTGTTAAGTTCTGAGCTTATAACTTTGAATTGCTGTAAAATTGTTTGGGCTCTCGTAAAGAAAACCATTTTGATGAAAATTATGAAAAGAAAAATTATTTAAACTATGGAAAGGCTAAAAGAAAATTATGAAGAAACAACAAAAGAAATATTTTACAAAAAGTAAAGATCTTAATTCAAGCTACTAAACAATTCCCTATCGTATACAAGAATTTTCTAACAACAGTAAATATCAATCAATACAAAATGTGAAAAATTACAAGTGCTTTTTTTTAGTTGTAGGTCAGTCGTACAATATTAGAGACATAGCCCAATTAATACTTTGGATACTTTCTTTTCAAAAAACTTCAGAATTTATGAAGAAATATCAGTTTTGTGAACTAAAACAATTGAGCTCTTGGCATATATATTTTTGAATCTTCAAACATCAAAAAAGAATATCAGCTACATGTGAAAAATCTGGTTTTGATCATGATGGTTGATGTTCCAGCTATGTTAGGTAAAAAGTCCAGATTCATTGGAATTTTAAAACAAGAGACTGATGCCTGTGTTGTGGCTTTAGTTCACTGTTTGATGCCAGAAATATTTGTACTGAGTTATCTGAAGCAGGCTTTATGATAAGTGTCAGGGATATAGTTGTTAAAATCATTTAATATAAACACGTAAATTGATGAATCATCAGTAGCTTATGGAATTGTTCAAAGAAACAGAATACAATGAACGTACTGATTTTGCATTCTACCAATGCTCTTTAATTGAGCCATGAAAAATCTCTGATTGATCCGTGAAAAAGATTCACAAAGATTTACTGTATTGTGGACTTCAACATTTTTTTAAAAAAGAAATACTTTTCAGATGGTCATAAACAAAGACAAAAGGCATATGTTTTACCTTGTCTCACCAATATCAGAAAGCATATAAACAAGATAAATTTGAAGTTCCCAGGAAATAAAAACTTGTAATCTAGATGGACACTTATACAAATTTATATTCAAATTGAAGCTTTGAATATGAATTGAATTTGAATATAATATGAATTTATAAAAATAGTGTACATTTTTATCAAAGGATATGCAGGTGTAATTGTTATCAACATCATGTAAGTCTTGTAGCTGCACAAAATACACAAGAATTTGAAGGATGCTTTGTTGAGATTAATAAATTTTAAGTTTTTGATTTATGCGATTTCCCTTCAAGTTCCATGTTACTGAGCTCACATAAGAATGTGTGAATTTGCTCTAGTTAGAAAGACAGTTTTTGAACCTGATATGCTCTTGTTTCAAAGGGTCAAATCAATTCTTATTTAAAAAAGAATCAATTTTATATTGTTGCTAGAAATGAATTTAGAATGTTTGTAACAACTCGGCTGTGTGAAATTACTTTTTTAAAAAAGAATCTTTCATTTTAGAATAATTTCAGTTTTACAGAAAATTTATGAAGATAGTACGGAGAGTTCCTACACACCACTCACTCACTTCTATTGTTTACATCACATATCACAAGTATATCATATGGTGCATTCATCATAATGAATGAATGAATATTGATACAGTAATATTAACTAGAGTCCATACTTTATTCATATTTCCTTAGTTTTTATTTAATGTTATTTTTCTGTTCCAGGATCCTGTCCAAGATACCATATTACTTTTAGTCATCATGTATATTTAGGTTTTTGATGACTTTGTACTTTCAAGGAGTACTGGTTAGGCATTTTGTAGAATGTCCCTCAAATGATATTTCTCTAATGTTTTGATTGGTTTTGTTTTGTTTTATGGTCAGGGTAGAATTGTGTGTTTGGGACAGAAAGGTTCATAGAGGTAAAACATCATTTTCATCACATCAGATCCAAGGGACAGACTATCAACATGGCTTATCAGTATTGATGGTGACTTGATCACCAAACGAAGATAATGTTTGTCAGTTTTCTCCACTGTTAAGTTACTCTCATCACCCCTTTTCCCATACTTTACCTTTTAAAAAGAGGCTACTATACTCAACTCTTATTTAAGAGGTGAGAAAGGCCAGGTACAGTGGCTCATGCCTGTAATCCCAGCACTTTGGGAGGGCAAGGCAGGAGGGTCACTTGAGGTCAGGAGTTCAAGACCAGCCTGGCCAACATGGTGAAACCCCGTCTCTACTAAAAATAGAAAAATTGGCCAGGTGTGGTGGTGCATCCTGGTAGTTCAAGCTACTTGGGAGGTTGAGGCAGAAGAACTACTTGAATCTGGGAGATGGAGGTTGCAGTGAGCCGAGATCATGCCACCTCACTCCAGCCTGCGTGACACAGTGAGTCCATCTCAAAAAATAAAATAAAATAAAAGGAGGGGAGCTGTGCTCCACCTCCTTGAGGGTGATATACGTACCTAATTTATTTTGAATTCTTCTGTATATAGTTGTTCTTTTCTCCCCTATTTATTTATTATGCAATCATTTATATCAACATAAACACATGGATATTTATACTTTGGGTTATATTTCAATATTATTATATTTATGTTGTTGCTCGAATTTTAAGTGTGTATTTATATGTTTAGCACTTTCTTATTTTTTGACAATATGAAATGTGCTCATCTTGCGTATTTCTAGAGTCCTAGAATTAAACAGTTTCCTAAGGAGGCTGGGTGCACCATGGTGAGCTACCATGTATTCCCAGCACTTTAGGAGCCCAAAGCAAGATGATTGCTTGAGATCAGAAGTTCAGTACCACCCTGAGCAACATACAAGACCCCATTTCTACAAAAGGTTTAAAAATTAGCAAGGACTGGTGGTGTGCACCTGTAGTCCTAGCTATTCAGGAGGCTGAGGCAGAAGGATTACTTGAGTCCAGGAGTTTGAGGCTACAGTGAGCTATGATCACTCTACTGTACTGCAGCCTTAGTGACAGAGCAAGACCCTGTCTCAGAAAAATAAGAATAATCATAGCAAAAAATAACATTTCCCTAAGGAGTCCTGGTTCCTTTTATTAAGAATGGTGTCGGAACCCAATATCTATGCCCTAGGTGAGCTCCTTGCTAAAAGAGTGTTGTTTTTAGGCCCTTTTAGCTAAAAAAGCAAGGAAATAGATGTGTGTATACTAACTTAAGTGTATATAAATATCTCTAAATATTTCAATGTGTAACCATCTGTATCTATTAGAAGCTAACATGAATTTATACTGATGTGTCTAATTCTATCACCACATCAATTATTCTAGACTCTTCTTGGATAACTGTAACCTCTCATTTCAACAGTAAGCAATCTGGCTGTTACTATTTGAATTCATTTAATTGTTCAGTTCCAGGAAATACGTGTGAGTGTGTGTGTGTGTGTGTGTGTGTGTGTCCCGCACACATTCACTTTCATGAGCTAGATGGTATTAAAGTAGTTTATTTTGCCTTTAGTCCTAGACTCCCCTCAGTTTCAGTTACTTAGGTTATCACCTTTTCCCACGCCTCCATCAGTGAGGCTGTTTCATACTTTTTGTATTGCGGTTAGATCTTTTGTCACATTCTGCATTTCATACTGGAAATCTCCTGACCTCCTAAACAATTTTTTAATTTACATAAATTAAGATTCATTCTTTGTGCTATAGAAGTCTGAGATTTGACAAGTGCATATTGTCATGTATCCAACATTATAGCATCATGCATCATAGTTTCATCACTCTGAAGTTCATCTGTGCTTCACTAATTCATCACTGCACCCACTACCACCAAACTCTGTGGAAACCGCTGCTTGCTTTTCTATTTATAGTTTTGCCTTTTCCAGAATTAAAAAGAATTAGAATCCTACAGCTTTATTACACCATTTTATTTTTTACTTATTAAGATGCTCTTAAACTCATCCATATTTTTTCATGGCATGAAAGCTGTTTTTTTTTTTTTATCACTGCATAATATTCTATTGTATGGCTGTACCTCTGTTTATCCATTTACCCATGGAGGGGCATCTTAATTACTTCTACCTTTGGATTATTATAAATAAAGCTTCTATAAACATCCACACAGAGTTCGTGTGGGTACAAATTTTCAAATTGGTTGAAAACATCTCAATTTTTAAGTTGGATAGAGAAGAAACAGGTGACTAATAGCCAATACCATTGCTTACAGATTGTAGGCCCTCCGTAAATATTGAATGACACGTACATGCATTATTTTCAGAAAAGGTAAATGAGGATCAGGCCAGTTAGTAGATGAGAACTTTCACTTTCACGCATAGGATTGAATCTTAAAGAGTGGAAGAAGAAAATGGCTTTAAATTGAATCTCTATCACTTTTTTAAAAAAAGAATACTAGTTTTTTATTCTTAAAAATGAGCTCTAATTTTGTAATCCACCAATTTAATAAAGTGTCAATTAAATCGTGCCTTAAAATGATGTCATAATTGGGAAATTTATGAAACGCTCCAGTTTCATTAAAATGTACTACAAATCACTATTAAACACTGTTAGCTTACTCAGGCATTGCAAAGGAGGTAAAACCAGTAACTTATACTTACAATACTTAAATAAATGTGTAATCTTTGGTAGTTCATTTTGTAATTTGGAAGCTAAAACTAAGTTTCTTCCCAAAGGGAGGAATTTTTTTTTTTTACCTCTAACTTTCTTTCTTGCTTTTATTTTATTTATTTTATTCTGCTTTAAGTTCTTGGATACATATGCAGAATGTGCAGGTTTGTTACATAGGTATACATGTGCCATGGTGGTTTGCTGCACCTATCAAGCCATTATCTAGGTTTTAAGCCCGACATGCATTAGATGTTTGTCTCAATGCTTTTCCCCTTGCCTACCACACCCCAACAAGCCCTGGGGTATATTGTTCCCCTCTCTGTGTCCGTATATTCTCATTGTTCAACTCCCACTTATGAGTGAGAACATGTGGTGTTTGGTTTTCTGTTCTTGTGTTAGTTTGCTGAGAATGATGGCTTCCAGCTTCATCCATGTCCCTGCAAAGGACATGAACTCATTCTTTTTTTGGCTGCATAGTATGCTATGGTATATTTGTGCCACATTTTCTTTATCCACTCTATCACTGATGGGCATTTGGGTTGGTTCCAAGTCTTTGCTGTTGCAAATAGTGCTGCAGTAAACAAAAGAGCTTCTGCTCAGCAAAAGGAACTAGCATCAAAATGAACAGGCAACTTACAGAATGGGAGAAAAATTTTGCAGTCTACTCTTCTGACAAACGTCTGTATCCAGAATCTACAAGGAACTTAAACAAATTTACAAGAAAAACAAAACAACCTATCAAAAACTGGCAAAGAATATGAACAGACACTTATCAAAAGAAGATATTTATGCAGCCAACAAACATGAAAAAAAGCTCATCATCACTGATCATCAGAGGAATGCAAATCAAAACCACAAGGAGATACCATCTCATGCCAGTTAGAATAGTGATTATTAAAAGTTCAGGAAACAAGAAATGCTGGCGAGGCTGTGGAGAAATGGGAACCATTTACACTGTTGGAGGGAGTGTACATTAGTTCAATCACTGTGGAAGACAGTGTGTCAATTCTTCAAGGATCTAAAACCAGAAATATCACTTGATCGAGCAATCTCATTACTGGGTATATAACCAAAGCATTATAAATCATTCTACTATAAATACACATGAATCTCCATCACTTTGATCTTCTCTTTGATTATACCTTATATATCAAATTCAGTTAATTTGTTTTGTTTTATATTTATTTACACGGTCATCATTAGGAGAGATCTGTAACATCCAGCAGATACTTCACTTTTGTTTTTATTTAAATGTATTTATCAATAACCAAATGCCTAAACCTTATGGGACATTACATTTTTGAATTTAGCCCTTTTAGCTAACATAATCACTGGAAAACAAAAAAGACTAATCTGAGAATTTCAATAGGAACTTAGTCTTTATGTATTAAATCAGTATTGACAATGCATTGTGTGTGTGTGTGTGTGTGTGTGTGTGTGTTGTGAAATGCAAGAGAAGGTAATACCAGTAACTCTGAGAATTTGGAAAAATCACCAGTTAGACTTAACTGCTAATTTGCCATCAGAAGATTTTCCACATTTTCTCAGCATATTCTAAAGTTTACCTTTTAGAAGCAATGAATATTTCTTTTTCTTTTGATATCTGACGTTCTTATTCTTCTACCTAACCATTTCATCCACCATGCTTCTTCTTTGTCACCTCAAAATGATTTCTTTAACTGGCTGCTGAAATAGACAGTGTTGTATTTCAAACTGATTTTTTGAGACTATCAACCCACAGCTTTTGATCTCAATCAAATCATCTCATGTGGGACACCTGTTCCATTCTGCAATTACAAGTAGGGATCTACCTACTATGGACTTACCTATTTAAAATAAGATCCTTTAAGTTGACAGATGACATTTTTAAATTATCTTACAATTTAAGTCTTAAAATATACTAAAAATTCTGACTAACAAGCCACATTTTGTGAGATGACCGTGCTCTCCACAGTCCTCAAAAAAGGAATGGTGGTGGCACATGTATACCTATGTAAGAAACCTACGTGTTCTGCACATGTGTCCCAGAACTTAACGTCTAATTAAAAAAAAGAAAACAAATGTAAGTCAGAGGAAGAGCTAAGAGCTACTTTATGTCTTGCACTATGACAAGTACTTTATACATACCATCTAAACAGCAATCTCTTTGTGTATTAGCATTTTTTTCATATTGAAGGTAAGAAAAGCACAGAGAGGTCATGTAGTCGCCCCAAATCAGAGATGTGTTGTGTGATTTCAACCCACATTTTACAAAATTTATACTCTTCTGTTACAACAATCGGCATTTTCATTTAAAACTTCTATCACTACTAAAAACAATCTCTGAAATGATTTTGGTAGGTTTATACAAGTCAATAATTTCTTAATATGTGCAAATAAGAAGAGTATATTTATTACTAAAAAAGAAATGATTTAATATTATATATGTTGTTCATGGCTCTTCAATACATTATTCAAACGGCAAAAATATTTTATGTTGACTTGCGTAATGCCCATCTTTTTCCTTTTTTATTTTTAATTTATTTATTATACTTTAAGTTCTGGGGTACATGTGCAGATCATGCAGGTTTGTTACATAGGTATACACACGCCATGGTGGTGGTTTGCTACATCCATCAACCCGTCATCTACATTAGGCAATTCTCTATCCCTCCCCAATCCCTCCCACGCTGTGCTATTCCTCCCCTACCTACCCACCCACCCGTCTCTGGTGTGTGATGTTCCCCTCCCTGTATCCCTGTGCTTTCATTGTTCAATACCCACTTATGAGTGAGAACATGAGGTGTCTGGTTTTCTGTTCTTGTGTCAGTTTGCTGAGAATGATGGTTTCCAGTTTCATCCCTGTCCCTGTGAAGGACATGAACTCATCCTTTTTTATAGCTGCATAGTATTCCATGGTATATATTTTCTTTATCCAGTTTCTCACTGATGGACATTTGGGTTGGTTCCAAGTCTTTGCTATTGTGAACAGTGCTACAACAAACATGTGTGTACATGTGTCTTTATAATAAAGTAATTTGTAATCCTTTGGGTAAATACCCAGTAATGGAATTGCTGGATCAAATGGTGTTTCTATTTCTAGATGCTTAGGGAATCACCATACTGTCTTCCACAATGGTTGAACTAATTTACAGTCCCACTAACAGTGTAAAAGCATTCCTATTTCTCTGCATCCTCTCCAGCATCTGTTGTCTCCTGTTTTTTTAATGATCGCCATTCTAACTGGCTTGAGGTGGTATCTCAATGTGGTTTCGATTTGCATTTCTCTAATGATCAGTGATGATGAGCATTTTTTCATGTTTTTTGGCCTCATAAATGTCTTCTTTTGAAAAATCTCTGTTCATGTCCTTCGCCTACTTTTGAATGCGTTTGTTTTTTTCTTGTAAATCTGTTTTAGTTCTTTGTAGATTCTGGATATTAGCCCTTGGTCAGATGGGTAGATTGCAAAAAATTTTTCCCCTTCTGTTGGTTACCGGTTCACCCTAACGATTGTTTCTTTTGCTGTGCAGAAGCTCTGGAGTTTAATTAGATCCTATTTGTCTATTTTGGCTTTTGTCACCATGGCTTTTGGTGTTTTAGTCATGAAGTCCTTGCCCATGCCTATGTCCTGAATATTACTGCCTACGTTTTCTTCTAGAGTTTTTATGGTGTTAGGCCTCATGTTTAAATCTTTAATCCATCTAGAGTTAATTTTTGTGTAAGATACAAGGAAGGGATCCAGTTTCAGCTTTCTGCATATGGCTAGCCAGTTTTCCCAACACCTTTTATTAAATAGGGGATGCTTTCCCCATTGCTTTTTATTTTCTAGTTTGTCAAAAATCAGATGATTGTAGATGTGTAGCGTACTTTCTGAGGCCTCTGTTCTGTTCCATTGGTCTATGTCTCTGTTTTGGTACTAGTACCATGCTTTTTTAAAACTGTAGTTGGAATTAACTCCATTTGGAAAATAATTCAGATACTATTCAAGAACTTCTAACTTTCTAGTGGCTGCATTGTATACTTATAACTTATTTGACTCACAAAGTTACAAGAAAACTTAGCATTTGTATTCATCCACATAAGATCTTTGATTTTATTTTTGGTAGAGACGGGGTTTCACCATGTTGACCAGGATGGTCTCGATCTCTTGACCTCGTGATCCACCCGCCTCGGCCTCCCAAAGTGCTGGGATTTCAGGCTTGAGCCACCGCGCCCGGCCAAGATCTTTGATTTTAATAGCTTTTGTTCTTGTTCGCTGAATACTTCAGGCATGCTGTCTTGTTAAAAAGCAGGCAGTAGGAGGGGAAAATTTTTTTAGTAGTGTATACCTACCCTTATATTGTCATTGTATTTTTCTACTAGAAAGAAGTTAATTATATAGGTTGAGCATATGTCTGTGAAACTTTGGAAAATTTCTTTCAAAACTGTTGAACAAAACTATTGAAGATAGAAAAGAAAACAAGGAAGGCAAGAAAAAAAGCAAACAACACCCACACAAGCAAAATTCAATTTTAGAAGAGTAAGAACAAAAAACAATTTGAAAATATACTATTTAATAGTAAAATTGCTGCATCTTACACGATACTTGAGTGAATTAAACAGGAGTTAAATTATTAGTCTTGCTGTAGTACAACCAAAACTTTCCCATAAAATAACAAAATTAAAAAGTACCAGTAGAAGATACTATTATCCTGTTGCTATAAATTTGTAGATACTTTTGAATAGCATTATGCAAATTATCAAAATATGTGCTTTCTGAATCTTAATTTAACTGAGACGATTTGTTTACTGTCATGAATGGACTTTATTCTGATTATAACTCAGTCTATTTCCATTAAGGCAAAACCACGAGAACTGATCTTTTTAAATCCTTGTTATATAGTCAGGATGGAATAAAATCGTAAACCAACTGTTCAATACATGGTCAGTTATTTTAAGAAAATAGGTGCCCATGTTGTATAATAAGTGTAAAATTGATTATCTGTAGATATAGCCAACATAAAATATATATTTTGATTGTCAACCTACATGATTATCTTTCATCCTCTATTTGAATTGTTAGTACTCCAAATTCAAAGAAAGGTCATGACGTTGCCTACAGAATTTTCTTTGCCTTTTCTTTATGAAAAAACATCTAACTCAAATCTATCATTGTCAGATGAACATTTTAAAAGGTTAAATATTTTTTAATGAGAATAACACACCTGGGATATATTTGATTAGTTTTATTCTAAGTGAATATAAGTCAAATTCTCAATAGGCAGAATAACTGTTTGACATTAAAGAATAGAAAAAGAAAAAAAAAAGATTTATTACACTTTAAATACTTATTACACTTTAAATAGTTTTATAAATTTAATCATATACATACAATTTTCACATGAAATGTTTAAATATTTGTTTTAAAAATATCAAAAGTTGTCAGGTATTTCAAATTTGACTAAAATGGTCAGTAAATATAATATACTTGCTTCTATAGTTTGCAGTTTTGTTATGTATTTAAAACACGTTTTCATTTATTCCATTTCTAAAATAGCCTCTCATTCTCCAGTCCTTACTATGGTTTATTTTTTTCCCCATACTTAAAAACCTGTTATTGACTTACATGTTCATTTTGTTATTTGTTGTCTATTTTTCCCACTAGAGAGAGAAATAGACAATCCCTGAAAGCAATGGCTGTTTACTTTAGTACTCTATCTTAATTGCCTGCAGCAGTGCCTGGAACATAGTAGGCATGTATGAATATTTGTTAAATGATTGAATGGATACTGTTTAGATTGCATAAGGCTCTTCTTGTTTTGAAATGGAGGAAGCAGAGGTTCAGAATAATTACCCAACTTGACTAAAATGTTCAGCTAGGAGCTACATCCCACACATATAATGTGCTTATTACTAATCAAATGTCATTTCTAATACTATCTTTGCTTGCATCATCAACACTACTTCTCCCTCTCTGAGTTACTATACCATTGTTATTGCTATAGCCTACGTAAAAAAAAAAAAAAAAAAAAAAAAAAAAAAAAAAAAAAAAAGATTGAAGTGTTGATCCTTTAAGGATAAGCTAATTTCTAAAATAAATTAATCACTGTGTTAAAAAAGTCATCAATATTTCTTTGGCTTTGATGTATTCATCATTGAAAACAGAAGAAATAATTTAACTCTAATTGCCTCTAGAAACCAGTTTTGGAAAAACTTTGGCCAAGTAGCATATCATCTTTATTCTTTGTTTTATTCATTTGAGTCAAACTTAAATTTTACATTTCAATTAGTTTTTAATATTTTCTTTTTAAGTGCTCTGATGGAACACACTGTATTATTCCACTTTTTTGAAATCTGGAAAAATGAAAATTACTAGTACAATAACATGTTGACTTTCATAACTTTATCCTTAAATTACTCCTCTCTTTCCTCATTTATGACTGTGTCTCTCAGTTTTGTTCATTTAAAAATGTTCTTTCAGGATTCAACCTTTGCTTTCCTACTCTGATACTTGAAGAACACATCGTTCTTATGGTTATCATTGTATATTTATATATCTCCTCAAATTACTTCTGCTACTTAAAGTTCAGTTCTTTGAATGAATCTTCTATTTTAAAGCTCCATTATACCCAATGAAAATTGAAAGATAAATACATCATTTCACCTTCTCAAGGTGACTTTTTAAATAACAACTCTAAAATATCCAGTGACATTACTGTTCTTCCGATGTCACCATTTTTTCAAGTTTATGATTTTTTTGATTCCTACTAACAATCAATGACCAAGTCACATCAAACTTTCTCCTCTGTATTCACCTGATTCACTCTTCCTGCTCACATTCATGGACTTAGCTAAAAACCGTTAAGTAGATTTATTGTTATCTCATAAAAAGGCCACTGAAATGGCATGGATTCTTTTTTTTTTTTTTAGATTGTACATCACCAGGCTTCATGTCTACATATTCTAGATTGTAGACCACCAGGCTTCATATCTACATGTCTTCTTCATATTTAATTTAAATTATTTATTTATTTATTAAGACTACTTTAATAGTTCTTATTACTGGAAAGCCTATTAAAAATGTTTGTATAATATCTTCAGTAGGTGCTCTTTTAGATGATTAAGAACTTTCATGTATTGGTTAATGGGCCCAGGAACCTAAATAGTATAGGAAGATGTTGAGATCTTCACAATAGACACACAAGTCCTAGATAATCTATGTATGAAAATGAAGTAGAGAAATGGTTCATATGACTTAAACCAATTTGCACACACACGCATACACACTGTCTTCTCTTTTCCTGTCTCTCTCTAACACACACACACACACACACACACACACACATCTTTAAAAATTATTTATAGTTTGTTTCAATTTTTTAAAATTTGAGATGTTTAACAAAAATGTATCAATCCCAAGTTTAAAAATAAATACATGAGAGAAATGGAGGAATGGGTCATATTTCTAGGTAAACCTAGAAAAAGGTTAAGATATAAATTCCATGCCCTTAAGATACCACCAAGTACTGGAGATAGGTTGTAAATTTGATTCTGAGCTTCTGAACCACAGAAGCCATGAAAGCTACAAATTTACTTACAAGAGTCACAATGTACAAAACATAAAAACAAGAGATGCTTCCTGATCCTTCAACCTGTAAGAAATCTCTCCATGAGTCCTTATGAAAGGAACACTTTGTGATGCAGGAAATCGTTTTATATAACTCTACAATAAATGCAGCCAACAGTTTAGAAAATATAAAATCAATTTTGAAAAAATTTAAAGCAACATAGTTTGTGTATGTAGGTCTGTGGTGGCTTGGGTTGATTTAAAGATGAATTTCAACAAACTTTTATTATGAATATTTCAAATATATAGAAAACTGAAAAAACAGTAAAGTGAATAACAATATCTCATTTGAACAATTGTGAACGTTTTACCATAGCTGCCTTACCTGTTTTTCTGTCTATTCTGAATCACTTGACGCTAAGTTAAATTTTGTAGAGTTCTGAAAATTGATGTAAGCTACATAATAGTACCCCTCATATGTCTTGAAAACATAATCTCTCAGCCTCAGGTTTTTAGTAACAAAACTTCTAAAAGGTACATTTCGGGATAATAGCTACAAAAGGGTAAGATTGAAAGAAAGGTAAGCAACGAGTTTTAAAAAGTACCCCATCTCTATTAAAAAATACAAAAATTAGCTGGGCATGGTGGCACAGCCTGTAGTATAAGCTACTCAGGAGGCTGAGGTAGGAGAATCGCTTGAACCCAGGAGGCGGAGGTTGCGGTGAGCCAAGATTGTGCCATTGTACTCCAGCCTAGGTAACAAGAGCAAAACTCCATCTCAAAAAAAAAAAAAAAAAAAAAAGTCATCCTCTCCAGTAAGACATGGGGTGAAGTCATTCTATCTTGTCCAGTGAGGGAACATCCATATTCTAAGACAACAAACTAAGCCAGCAATGTGGCTATACACACACACCAAAGAAAGTATTTTCACTTCATTTTTTTTTCAAGAATAATTTGTGTAATATGAGAAAAATAGTTAATGTTGGCAATATATTTAGATTAAAATAAATTAATAAATTTAATAATGACTTTATTAAACTCATCAGCAATTAACTCATCTACTCACATAAATAACATAAGTAGAAATGATTTCAGCCTTGTGTTAGGCACTCCCTCTACGTGGCTGTTCAGCAGTTCATACTCAGAAATAAGAGCATTTAAAGTGGAAGCCCTTACTGAGCTCTCAAATATAAACAGAATATAGGGGGTCAAGAATGAGACAGCCTTTCCTCCCTCTATGGAGCACATTTAATGGAATTCAGTCTCAAAAAAAAAAAAAATTCAAACAGAAGCCTCTGTTCTTTGTTACATATAAAGTACTTAAAACACATGCCAAGACTCATTAATAAACTTCAAATGCAAAGCTTCACAAAGAGTTGGCCATAGGTTTGTTCCTAATTTCATCACTAATGTTAGGGATGGTTCAGAAAAATAAAAACTATGCAGATTTATTTAGGGCTAGTATAGTACTGGATCGGGCACACTGCTGAATTTTAACATACAGGCACAGCTCAGAGATAACATAGGTTTAGTTCCAGACAACTGCAGTAAAATGAATATCTCAATAAAATCAGTCCCACAAATTTTTTTGCTTTCCCAATATGTATAGAAGTTATGTTTCCAGGCTGGCCAACTTGGTGAGATCCCATCTCTACTAAAAATACAAAAAAAAAAAAAAAAAAAAAAAAAAAGTCAGGCATGGTGATGCATGCCTGTAATCTAAGCTACTTGAGAGGCTGAGGCAGGAGAATCACTTGAACCCAGGAAGTAGAGGTTACAGTGAGCCAAGACTGCACCACCACCTTCCAGCCTAGGCAACAGAGTGCAACTCCATCTCAAAAAAAAAAAAAGTTATGATTACACTATGCTGTAGTTTATTAAGTGTGAAATTCCAACAGGCCCCAGTGTGTGATGTTCCCCTCCCTGTGTCCATTAGTTCTCATTGTTCAACCCTCACTTATGAGTGAGAACATGTGGTGTTTGGTTTTCTGTTCCTGTTTGAGTTTGCTGAGAATGACTTTCTAGCTTCATCCATGTCCCTGCAATGGACATGAGCTCATCCTTTTTTATGGCTGCATAGTATTCCATGGTGTATATGTGCCACATTTTCTTTCTCCAGTCTATCATTGATGAGCATTTGAGTTTGTTTCAAGTCTTTGCTATTGTGAACAGTGCAATAATAAAAATATGTGTACATGTGTCTTTAATGTAGAAGAATTTATAATCATTTGGGTACATACTCAGTAATGGAATAGCTGGGTCAAATAGTATTTCTGGTTCTAGATCCTTGAGAAATTGCCACACTGTCTTCCACAATGGTTGAACTAATTTACACTCCTTCCAACAGCATAAAAGCATTTCTATTTCTCCACATCCTCTTTAGCATCTGTTGTTTCCTGGCTTTTTAATGATCATCATTCTAACTGGCATTAGATGGTATCTCATTGTGGCTTTGATTTGCATTTTTCTTTTCTTTTCTTTTCTTTTTTTTTTTTTGAGACGGAGTTTCGCTCTTGTTACCCAGGCTGGAGTGCAATGGTGCAATCTCGGCTCACTGCAACCTCCGCCTCCTGGGTTCAGGCAATTCTCCTGCCTCAGCCTCCTGAGTAGCTGGAATTACAGGCATGCGCCACCATGCCCAACTAATTTTTTTGTATTTTTAGTAGAGATGGGGTTTCACCATTTTGACCAGGATGGTCTTGATCTCCTGACCTCATGATCCACCCACCTCGGCCTCCCAAAGTGCTGGGATTACAGGCTTGAGCCACCGCACCTGACTGATTTGCATTTTTCTAACGATGAGTGATGATGAGCATTTTTTCATATGTTTGTTGGCCATATAAATGTCTTCTTCTAAGAAGTGTCTGTTTATATCTTTTGCCCACTTTTTGATGGGGTTGTTTGTTTTTTTTCTTGTAAATTTGTTTACATTCCTTGTAGATTCTGGATATTAGCCCTTTGTCAGATGGATAGATTACAAAAATTTTCTCCCATTCTGTAGGTAGCCTGTTCACTGTGATGACAGTTTCTTTTGCTGTGCAGAAGGTCTTTAGTTTAATTAGATCCCATTTGTCAATTTTGGCTTTCATTGCCATTGCTTTTTGTATTTTAGTCATGAAGCTTTTGTCCATGACTATCTCCTGAATGATAGTGTATAGGTTTTCTTCTAGGGTTTTTATGGTTTTAGATCTTAAGTTTAAGTCTTTTATCTATCTTGAGTTAATTTTTGTATTAGGTGTAAGGAAGGGGTATAGTTTCAGTTTTCTGCATATGACTAGCCAGTTTTCCAAACACCATTTATTAAATAGGGAATCATATCTCCATTGCTTGCTTTTGTCAGGTTTGTCAAAGATCAGATGGTTGTGGATATGTGGTATTATTTCTGAGGCCTCTGATCTGTTCCATTGGCCTATGTATCTGTTTTGGTACCAGTACCATGCTGTTTTGGCTTCTGTAGCCTTTTAGTATAGTTTGAAGTCAGGTAGCATGATGCCTCCAGCTGGGGATAGCATTGAATCTATATATTACTTTGGATAGTATGGCCATTTTCATGGTATTGATTCTTCCTATCCATGAGCATGGAATGTTTTTCCATTTGTTAGTGTCCTCTCTTATTTTCTTGAGCAGTGGTTTGTAGTTGTCCTTGAAGAGGTCCTTCACATCCCTTACACATTGTGTTCCTAGGTATTTTATTCCCTTTGTAGCAGTTGTGAATGGGAGTTCGCTCAGGATTTGGCTCTCTGTCTATTATTGATGTGTAGGAATGCTTGTGATATTTGTACAGTGATGTTGTATCCAAAGACTTAGCTGAAATTGCTTATCAACTTAAGGAGATTTTTGGCTGAGATTATGAAGTTTTTCTAAATATACGATCATGTCATCTGCAAACAGAAACAATTTGACTTCCTCTCTTCATATTTGAATACTTTTTATTTCTTCCCCTTGCCTGATTGCCCTGGCCAGAACTTCCAATAATATGTTGAATAGGAGTGGTAAGAGAGGGCATCCTTGTCTTGTGCCTTGTCTTGTGTTATCAAAGGGAATGCTTCCAGATTTTGCCCATTCAGTATGATATTGGCTTTGGGTTTGTCATAAATAGCTCTTATTATTTTGAGATATGTTCCGTTAATACCTAGTTTATTGAGAGTTTTTAAACTGAAGTGGTGTTGAATTTTATTGAAGGCCTCTTCTGCATCTATTGAGATAATCATGTGTTTTATGTCATTGGTTCTGTTTCTGTGATGGATTACATTTATTGATTTGCGTGTGTTGAAGCAGCCTTGCATCCCAGAGATGAAGCCGACTTGGTCATGGTGGATAAGCTTTTTGATGTGCTGTTGGTTTGCCAGTACTTTACTGAGGATTTTTGCATCAATGGTCATCAGGGATATTGGCCTGAAATTTTCTTTTTTTGTTGTGTCTGCCAGGTTTTGGTATCAGAATGACTCTGGCCTCATAAAATGAGTTAGGGAGGAGTCCCTTTTTTTCTATCGTTTGGAATAGTTTTAAAGAAATGGTACCATCTCCTCTTTGTATCTTTGATAGAATCTAGCTGTGAATTCGTCAGGTCCTGGGCTTTTTTCAGTTGGTAGGCTATTAATTACTACCCAAATTTCAGAATTGGTTATTAGTCTAGGGATTTGACCTCAGGAAATACAGAGATCACCACAAAGATACTCCGTGCGAAGAGCAACCCCAAGACACATGATCATCTGATTCACCAAGGTTGAAATGAAGGAAACAATGTTAAGGGCAGCCAGAGAAAGGTTGGGAAGCCCATCAGACTAACAGCATCTCTCTGGAGAAGCCCTACAAACCAGAAGATAGTGGGGACCAATATTCAACATTGTTAAAGGAAAGAATTTTTAATCCAGAATTTTATATTCAGCCAAACTAAGCTTCATAAGCAAAAGAGAAATAAAATCCTTTGCAGATGAGTAAATGCTGAGAGGTTTTGTTACTACCAGGCCTGGCTTACAAGAGCTTCTGAAGGAAGCACTAAATATGGAAAGGAAAAAGTGGGTACCAGCCACTTCAAAAACATACCAAATTGTGAAGACCATCAACACTATGAAGAAACTGCATCAATTAATAGGCGAAACAAAAACAAAACAAAACAAAAAAACCTGCTGGCATCATAATGACAGGATCAAATTCACACAAAACAATATTAACCTTAAATGTAAATGGGCTAAGTGCCCCAGTTAAAAGACACAGCCTGGCAAATTGGATAAAGAGTCAAGACCCGTCAGTGTGCTGTATTCAGAAGACCCATCTCACATGCCAACACACACGTTTGCATGTTTGCTCAAAATAAAGGGATGAAGGAGTATTTACCAAGCAAATGGAAAGAAAAAAAAGCAGGGGTTGCTTTACAGTGTGATAAAAGAGACTTTAAACCAACAAAGATCAAAAAAGATAAAAAGGCATTACATAATGGTAGAAGAAGCAATGCAACAAGAAGAGCTAACTATTCTAAATATATATGTATCCAATACGGGAGCACCTGGATTCATAAAGCAAGTTCTTAGAGACCTATGAAGAGACTTAGACATAGTGGGAGATGTTAACACCCCATCATCAATAGACCAACAAGACAGAAAATTAACAAGGATATTCAGAACTTGAACTCGGCTCTGGACCAAGCAGACCTAGTGGACATCTACCGAATTCTCCACCCCAAATCAACAGACTATACATTGTTCTTAGAACCATATAACACTTATTCTAAAATCTACCACAAATTGGAAGTAAAATACTCTTCAGCAGATGCAAAAGAATGGAAATCATAGCAGTCTCTTAGACCACAGTGAAAGCAAATTAGAACTCAGGATTAAGAAACTCACTCAAAACCTCACAACCACATGGAAACTGAACAACCTACTCCTGAATTGACTACTGGGTAAACAACAAAATTAAGACAGAAATAAATAAATTTTTTGAAATCAATGAGAAAAAAGATACAATGTCCTGGAATCTCTGGGACACATTTAAAGCATGTTTAGAGGGAAATTTATAGCACTAAATGCCCACAGGAGAAAGCAAGAAAGACCTAAAATTGACACTCTAATATCACAATAAAAAGAACTAGAGAAGCAAGAATAAACAAATTCAAAAGCTACCGGAAGACAAGAAATAACTAAGATCAGAGCAGGACTGAAGGCGATAGACATATGAAAACCCCTTCAAAATGAATCCAGGAGCTGGTTTTTTGAAAATATTAACAAAATACATAGACCACTAGCCAGGCTAATGAAGAAAAGACAGAAGAATCAAATAGGTATAATAAAAAATGATAAGAGGAGATCACCACTGATCCCACAGAAATACAAACTACCATTAGAGAATACTATAAACACCTATATGCAAATAAACTAGAAAATCTAGAAGAAATGGATAAATTCCTGGACACACACACCCTCCCAGGACTAAACCAAGAAGAAGTTGAATCCTTTTATTTCATTTACTTGACTTACTGCACCAGCTGTGTCTTCTGGTGTAATGTGTGGTAGAGGGGGTTAGAACAAACATTCTTGTCTCATTTCAAGCCTTAGGAAGGAAACATTAGTTTTTCACTATTAAGTTTCATGTTAGCTGTAGGTGTTGTGTGTATGTTTTTTATTAGTTGAGATAGTGACCTTCTATTCCTAGTTTGCTGACAGTTTTACTCATAAATTGGAATGGAATATAATTAAATATTTTCAAGAGTTATCTCATATATTAGACTGTTAATATGGTGGTAACATTAATAGATTTTAAAATATTGAACTAGCCTTACATTCCAGCTTAAACCTCACTTGGTTGCCATAAAATATTCTTTTTCTTTATTACTGATACATTTGATAATACGTGAAAGATTTTTACTTCTATATTAATGAGGGATACTAGACTGTGGTTTTCTGGAACTATGACTTGGTTGTAGTGTTAATTAGTGCCTCATAAAATAAGATGGAAAGTGTTCCTTCCTAAACTGCTTTCTGGAATAGTTTGGGTAAATTTGTGTTATTTTTCCTAAAATATTTGAGAGAATTTTCCCCTGAAATCATCTGGGACTGCCATTGCCTACTTTTTAAAGTTCTCAAAGAGTCGTTCCATGTATTTTGTCTAGACTGTATAGCTGCATTCAAAGACAGGCTGGAGATGTCTACTGTGTATTACCCAGAGCCAGAACTTCTAGTCTATGTTTTTATGGTGAGTTCTCATATATGTTTTAATTCCTGGTGATGGAAGTCTTCTCCTGGAAGTCACGGAATGGCCAAGTTGGCTAACTGTTACACACTTTCTCTAGCATGAGTTGTTCCTGTAACCACATCCAAGCAATGGGTTCATCAGTCCCATTTCAACCTAGTTAAGAGATGTGATATTCATACTGGATTTGTTACTGGAGTTTTGCTTCGTTGTCATTATACCATATTTAACCAACAATTCCTAGTAGGATACAGCTAGAACAATCACTACCTTGAAAGCCTCAAGTAGTCCAGTATTATTCTGTAATAAATCCAGTCTATCAGCAAAAATAAATAAATAAATAACTTGACAGATAACTCTAAAATGTTATCCCAGTACACCACATGGATCTAATATCATATGCTACCATACTGGGCTGGTTTTTAATTATGTTTGGGTTAGATAATTTAAAAGATATATACTTGTTAAATATGCTAGCAAGACATGTATATTGGGATTCTGTGTCTGAAAACTCCAGGCTAACAAGCTTCAACCTCTGAATGAGGATTTGAAAAACTGCAGATAATAAATATTTTAGACTTTGCAGACTACACATAGCTTCTACCAAATATTCTTTAAAACATTTTTTTACAACCTGTATTAGTTTTCTCCTGCTGCTGTAACAAATAACCACAAATTTATTGGCTTGAAAACATATTTTTTTTTATTTTCTAGATCTGCAGTTTAGAAGTGTGAACATGGGTTTCATTGGAATAAAATCAAGTTGTCATCAGGACTGCAGTCCTTTCTAGGAGATCTAGGTGGAAATCTATTTCCTTGCTTTTTCCAGATTCTTAAGGCTGCCCACGTTCCCTGGCTCATGGTGCCCTCCTATTTTTAAACCCAGCAAGGTTGCATTTCCTCATCCCTGCTTCCATTCTCCCATCTCCCTCTGACCACAGCCAGGACAGGTTCTCCACTTTTAAGCATTCATTTAATCAGATTGAACACACCCGGGTAATCCAGAATAGTTCCCTGATCCCAACGTCTTTGGTTTAATGACATCTGCACATTCTCTTTTGCCATGTAAGGCAATATATGCACAGGTTCTGGGGTTTAGGCTATGGGTACCTTTGAGGAGGGGACATCGTACAGCATACCATACCACCCTTTAAAGATGTAACTACCTCCTAGCTCAGAGGGTACACAAACAAAGGCCACGAGCCAAATTTGGCCTTCTCTAAACTGTGCAGCTAATGTGGAGGGAAATCTTTCAGCCCACCTCCTTTTGTCTTTACATGTTAATAACCGAAGCTAGATAACGAAAACTCCTTATTTGATAAAAATGAAGGTAGAAACTGGTTTTTAATCTTAATAATGTAGAAAATGAATCAATGACCTTTATAAAAAAAAATACATGATTTCCCCCCAAATTCTGAGAAAAACATATATTCATACTCATTATTAACATTTGCTTGAATTGCTAGATTCTGGAAAAAAGTCAAAAATTAATTATCATATATTTTAATATACACATCAATCATATAATTTAAGAGTTTATTCATTTTATGTTATAATCTTTTTGTCACTTTCTAGCTCTATGAGCATTCTCTTGGGTCCTCTGTTATAAATTAAAATACAAAAGTCACTTTTTCTCCAATTTATTAACAGGAAACAGAATATTCATTTTTTAATAAATTTAGTCACATATAAAATATGTGTAGTAGAATAATTTCAGTGCATTAATAATTTAAAAGCAGATAAAATTTACTCAATTTTCTGTAAAACCTGAAGACTTAATCTGTCTGATTGTTTTTGGAAGGTTCCTCCAGTCTACTAAAACTTCATATTAACTTTTGAAATAATCAGACTCTAAATGCTATGGAATTATGGATTTTCAGCTCATTAATTGATAGCAAGGATAAATCCTATAGAACAAAGTACTAAAAGATTTCAATGTATTGCCTACATTCATCAAAAACAAAAAGAAAAGAATATTAAAACAAACTTTATTTAAAAGTTGCCATTTATGTTTATATCTTATAATTTAAAATAAGTTTTGGAAGAATTAATGACTCATTATTCCTAACGCTTTATGTCAGTTATTATTACCAGCATGTCTACAGTTTATTAAGAAATTATTAATTATTTTCACTGCCTTTATTTTTTACATGGCATTACTGTGAGTTTAGTTCACAGAAAGAGACAGAAAGACAATTCTTCACATTTTGGTGGAGAAATAAGCAACTTTTTAACATATACATATATATTTTACTGCATTTTAGGTTGTGGAGTACATGTAAAGATCACGCAGAATTGTTGCATAGGTATATACGTGGCAATGCAGCTGCCTCCATCCCTCCGTCACCTGTATCTGGCATTTCTCCCCCTGTTACCCCTCCCCAACCACCCTACCCCATGCTGTACTTCCCTTATTCCCCCCAACAGACCCCTATATGTGATGCTCCCCTGCCTGTATCCACGTGTTCTCATTGTTCAACACCCACCTATGAGTGAGAACATGTGGTGTTTGATTTTCTGTTCTTGTGTCAGTTTGCTGAGAATGATGGTTTCGAGATTCATCCATGTCCCTACAAAGGACACAGACTCATCGTTTTTTATGGCTGCATACTATTCCATGGTGTAAATGTGCCACATTTCCCCTGTTCAGTCTATCATCGATGGGCATTTGGGTTGGTTCCAGGTCTTTGCTATTGTAAACAGTGCTGCAATGAACATATGTGTGCATGTGTCTTTATAATAGAATGATTTATAATCCGTTGGATATATACTCAGTAGTGGGATTGCTGTGTCAAATGGAATTTCTATTTCTAGGTCCCTGAGGAATGGCCACATTGTCTTTGACAATGATTGAACTAATTTACACTTCCACCAACCATGTAAAAGTGTTCCTATTTCTCCACATCTTCTCCAGCATTTGTTGTCTCCAGATTTTTTAATGATTGCCATTCTAACTGGCATGAGATGGAATCGCAGTGTGGGTTTGATTCACATTTCTCTAATGACCAGTGACGATAAGCATTTTTTCAAATGTTTGTTAGCCTCGTAAATGTCTTCTTTGGAAAAGAGTCTGTTCACATCCTTTGCCCACTTTTGGATGAGTTTCTTTTTTTGTTGTAAATCTGTTTTAGTTCTTTGTAGATTCTGGATATTAGCCCTTTGTCAGATGGGTAGATTGCAAAAAAATTTTTCCCATTCTGTTGGTTGCTGGTTCACTCTATTGATTGTTTCTTTTGCTGTGCAGAAGCTCTGGAGTTTAATTAGATCCCATTTGTCTATTTTGGCTTTTGTTGCCAAGGCTTTTTGTGTTTTAGTCATGAAGTTCCTGCCTATGCCTGTCCTGAATGGTTTTGCCTAGGTTTTCTTCTTGGGTATTTATGGTGTTAGGTCTTATGTTTAAATCTTTAATCCATCTGGAGTTAATTTTAGTGTAAGCTGTCAGAAAGGTGTCCAGTTTCTCATTTCTGAACATGGCTAGCCAGTTATCACAACACCATATGTTAAATAGGGAATCCTTTCCCCATTGCTAGTTTTTGTCAGGTTTGTCAAAAATCATATGGTTATACATGTGTGGCATTCCCTTGAGGCCTCTGCTCTGTTCCACTGTTTTATACCTCTGTTTTGGTACCAGTACCATGCTGTTTTGATTACTGTAGCCTTGTAGTATACTTTGAAGTTAGGTAGCATGATTCCTCCAGCTTTGTTCTTTTTGCTTAGAATTGTCTTGGCTATGCAGGCTCCCTTTTGATTCCATATGAAGTTTAAGGTGGTTTTTTTCTCAATTCTGTGAAGAGGGTCATAGGTAGCTTCATGGGGATAGTGTTGAATCTATAAGTTACTTTGGATAGTGTGGCCATTTCCACAATATTGATTCCTCCTAACCATGAGCATGGAATGTTTTTCCATCTGTTTTTGTCCTCTCTTATTTCCTTGAGCAGTGGTTTGCAGTTCTCCTTGAAGAGGTCCTTTACATCCTTTGTTAGTTGTATTCCTAGGTATTTATTCTCTTTGTAGCAATTGTGAATGGCAGTTCATTTTGATTTGGCTCTCTTTAAGTCTGTTGTTGGTGGATAGGAATGCTTGTGATTTCTGCACATTGATTTTGTATCCTGAGACTTTGTTGAAGTTGCTTATCAGTTTCAGGAGATTTTGGGCTGAGATAATGGGCTCTTCTAAATATACAATCATGCCATCTACAAATAGAGACAATTTGACTTCCTCCACTCCTAATTGAATACCTTTTTTTTTTTTTCTTGCCTGATTGTTCTGGCTAGAATTTCCAATACTATATCGAATAGGAGTGGTGAGAGAAGGCATCCTTGTCTAGTGCTGGATTTCAAAGGAAATGCTTCCAGTTTTTGCCCATTCAGTATGATACTGGCAGTGGGTTTGTCATAAATAGCTTTTATTATTTTGAGATATGTTCCATCAATACCTAGTTTATTGAGAGTTTTTAGCATAAATGGCTGTTGAATTTTGTCGAAGGCCTTCTCTGCATCTATTGAGGTAATCGTGGATTTTGTCTTTCGTTCTGTTTATGTGGTGGATTACGTTTATAGACTTGTGTATGTTGAACCAGCCTTGCATCCCTGGGATGAAGCCTGCTTGATCATGGTGGATAAGCTTTTTGATGTGCTGTTGCAATTGGTTTGTCGGTATTTTATTGAAGATTTTTGCATCTATGTTCATCATGGATATTGGCCTGAAGTTTTCTTTTTGTGTTGAGTCTTTGCTGGGTTTTGGTATCAGGGTGATGTTGGTCTGATAAAATGATTTGGGAAGGATTCCCTCTTTTTGGATTCTTTGGAATAGTTTCAGAAGGAGTGTTACCAGCTCCTCTTTGTATGTCAGGTAGAATTCGGCTGTGAAGCCATCTGGACCTGGGCTTTTTTTGGTTGGTAGGCTACTAATTGCTGCCTCAACTTCAGCCCTTGTTATTAGTCTACTTAGGGTTTTGACTTCTTCCTCGTTTAGTCTTTGGAGGGTTCAAGTGTCCAGGAATTTATCCATTTCTTCCAAATGTACTAGTTTTTATGCATAGAGTTGTTTGTAGTAATCTCAGATGGTAGTTTGTATTTCTGTGGAATTGGTGGTGATATCCCCTTTATCATTAATCTGGTGGGTGGTCTGTCTATTTTGTTGATCTTTTCCAAAAAGCAGCTCCTGGATTTGTTGATTTTTTGAAGGGTGTGTGTGTGTGTGTGTGTGTGTGTGTGTCTGTCTGTCTCCTTCAGTTCTACTTTTCTGCTAGCTTTTGAGTTTTTTGTTTGTTTGTTTGTTTGTTTTTGCTCTTGCTCCTCTAACTGTTTCAATTTTGATTATAGGTTGTTGATTATATCTTTCCTTGCCTCTCATGTGGGTATTTATTGCTATAAATTTTCCTCTAGAAACGGCTTTAATTGTATCCCCGAGATTCTGGTTCATTGTGTCTTCATTCTCGTTGGTTTAAAAGAACTTCTTTATTTCTGCCTTCATTTCATTGTTTATTCAGTCAACATTCAAGAGCCAGTTGTTCAGTTTCCATGAAGTTGTGCATTTCTGAGTTAGTTTTTTTAATTCTGAGCTCTAATTCGATTATACTGTTGTCTGAGACACTGTTTGTTATGATTTCTGTTCTTTTGCATTTGCTGAGGAGTGATTTACTTCCAATTATGTGGTCAATTTTAGAGTAGGTATGATGTGGTGCTGAGAAGAATGTATATTCTGTGGATTTGGGGTGGAGAGTTCTGTAGATGTCTATTAGGTTTGCTTGGTCCAGATCTGAGTTCAAGTCCTGGATATCCTTGTTAATTTTCTGTCTCATTGATCTAATATTGACAGTGGAGTGTTAAAGTCTTCCACTATTATTGTGTGGGTGTCAAGTCTCTCTCTAGGTCATTAAGAACTTGCTTTCTATATCTGGGTGCTCCTTTATTTGGTGCATATATATTTAGGATTGTTAGCTCTTCTTGTTGCATTGATCCTTTTACCATTATGTAATGCCCTTCTTTGTCTCTTTTTATCTTTGTTGGGCTAACATCTATTTTATCAGAGACTAGGATTGAAACTCCTGCTTTTTTTCGCTCTCCATTTATTTGGTAAATTTTTCTCCATCCCTTTATTTTGAGCCTATGTGTATCCTTGCACGTGAGATGGTTTTCCTGAATATGGCACACAAGTGGGTTTTGACTTTTTATCCAATTTGCCAGTCTGTGTCTTTTGATTGGGGCATTTAGCCCATTTACATTTAAGGTTAATATTGTTATGTGTGAATTTGATCCTGCCATTTTGATGCTAGCTGGTTGTTTGGCCTATTAGTTCACCCAGTTTCTTCATTGTTTTGATGCTCTTACTATTTGGTATGTTTTTGGAGTGTCTGGTACTAGTTGATTCTTTCTATGTTTAGTGCTTCTTTCAGGAGCTCTTGTAAGGCAGACTCAGTGATGACGAAATCTCTGAGCAATTGCTTGTTTGTAAAGGATTTTATTTTTCCTTTGCTTATGAAGCTTAGTTTGGCTGGATATGAAATTCTAGGTTGAAAGTTCTTTTCTTTAAGGATGCTGAATATTGGCCCCCACTCTCTTCTGGTTTGTAGGGTTTCTACCGAGGGATCCTCTGTGAGTCTGATGGGCTTCCCGTTGTGGGTAATCCAACCTTTCTCTTTGGCTGTCCTTAACATTTTTTCCTTCATTTCAACCTGTGTGAATCTGATGATTATGTGCCTTGGGGTTGCTCTTCTTGAGGAATATCTTTGTGGTGTTATCTATATTTCCTGGACTTGAATATTGGCCTACCTTGCTATGTTAAGGAAGTTTTCCTGGATAATATCCTGAAGACTGTTTTCCAGCTTGTATTCATTCTCTCTGTCACATTTAGGTATACCTATCAAACGTAGATTAGGTCTTTTCACATAATCCCATATTTCTTGGTGGCTTTGTTCATTTCTTTTCACTCTTTTTTTTTCTATATTGCCTTCTCATTTTATTTCACTGAGTTGATCTTCAATCTCTGATATCCTTTTTTCTGCTTGGTTGATTCAGCTATTGAAACTTGTGTATGCTTTGTGAAGTTCTCGTATTGTATTTTTCAGCTCCATCAAGTCATTTGTATTCTTCTCTAAGCTGTTTATTCTGGTTGTCATTTCATCAAACCTTTTTTCAGGGTTCTTAGTTTCTGTGCATTGGGTTAGAACATGTTCTTTGAACTCAGAGAAGTTTGTTATTACTGTTTCTGTCAATTCATCAGACTCATTCTCCATCCAGCTTTGTTCCTTTGCTGGTGATGAATTATGATCCCTTGGAGGAGTGCCATTCTGGTTTTGGTTGTTTTCATTTTTTTTTTTTTTTTGTCCTGGTTTCTTCCCATCTTTGTGGATTTATCTTCCTGTGGTCTTTGTAGTTGGTGACTTTCAGATGGTGCCTCTTGAGTGGACATCCTTTTTGTTGATGATGAAGTTATTTCTTTTTGTGTTTTAGTTTTCCTTCTAAAAGTCAGGCCCCTCTGCTCTAGGACTGCTGGAGGTCCACTCCAGACCTTGCTTGCCTGGGGATTACCTGCGGTGGCCTCTGCATAGTTCTCTCTGGGAACTGCACTCCAGAGCTGTTGCTATTTGGCTATCTTGGATGTGCCTTTTTGTCTGTTCCTTTACTTTCTTAGTAAACTTGCTTTTCACTTTACTCTATGGACTTGCCCTGAATTCTTTCTTGCATGACATCCAAGAACCCTCTCTTGGAGTCCAGATCCAGACCCTCGATCAACCAATACATGCTTTCAGGAGAGACACTAATATGCCTTAGGATCCATTTTGGTTCAATTTCTTCTCTCCCTGCAGACCTCCGGAATCTTTTCTGTAATAATCAATATCTTCAGAAAAATCAGGTAATTTGGCTAATAACACCAAATTTGATTTTGTGGGATACCCACACTAGGGATGTGATCTGAGGTCTTGATTTACTTTGGGCACACTTGGCTCCTTACTTAGCCCATCATCGCATAAAGTCACAGCTGTACCTCCTTCACTACCTGAAGCATTAGGTAATGCAAATTTGTTTTTAATAAGAAAAAGCCAGGACTAAAATTGTATTGGGAGTCATTTTGTCATTATCTAGAGGGAAAAAGAGAATAAAAAACTTCTAGTCCAATGTTCTCATTCTAGTACCATTTTGATGTCTGCAGAACTCATAGTTCAGATTTAAATATTTATTTGGAAAAACAAAAGAGTTTAGTTATCACTGTTACTGTTACCTACCAATGCAGTAATATATTAAATGATATTCTCATAATCTGAGGACTTTGTTTATAATAATGAAACAACTCACCTGATAAAAATCTGGTGTGAGACTGAACAAGTCTTTGTTAAGATTATACTTTATCAACTAAATTTATTGTAACTGTAATTTTTAATCTAATACATAGATATTGATTCTAGAGTCTTTGGAGTAGAAAAGTTTGGTTTTTTTGTCTCCAAGATAGAATATGATCAATAATATAATCTCCCTTCCTGGATAATATTTAATTGATCTGCCCCAGAAATACTGCCAACAGTTTAAAAGAACTTCAAACTTCTAAACGCCAACACTTGGAATAGTTACGTAACAAAAATTTTTATATAACTTCTCAGGAAAACAATATACCAATTTTATTAAGCAGCCTTTCCAAAAAAAAAAAAAAAAGAAACAAACAGTTACCTTCTATGGGACCTAAAGATATTTCCTGTATATCATTCAACAATCGTTACAGTCCTTAGAAACTGTGGGGAAAATTACATAATTAATTTTTTTAGAAATGTACTTGAGCTGAGAGATTTTAAATAAAACTGTGAATTTCATAAGAAACTTGAACTAATTAAAAGGATTTAGAAATTGCTTTACCAATTATTTTCATAGTTCCATTTTCTAAATCTCAGGCAATTACTTATCTTTTATATTGAAAATCATATTTCTGACATTATGCCAAACAATCTGTTTAAATCAAGTATCCTAGAGCCAAACTTACATGATTATTCTGGAAATTGCTGTTACTTTATTCACATGCTGTTTCCTTCTTTTTTAAAAAAAATTATCAATATATTTTTGGAGTCTTTAGAGAGCTCAATTAATAACATCCATTTCCTGCTTACAATCTGAAAAAATTTAATAATAGGAGAAAAAACCGGTAAAGCAACTGGGAAAACAAAATATCACCTTCATTACAGATAAAGTGGACATCGGAACATATGGCTCACATCTGTAGGTAAGTGGGCTTCCTAATACTGAGTACTAAAATTAAATAGACTCACCAACAACAGAACCACTTTCCTGTGGGTAGTTCCAAGAGACACCAGGAAGGGCTTTTATCGCACATACACATAATTTCTTTCCAGATCCTCAGTCCCATTAGGTCACTTTTCTCCAGAAGGAATAATATTAGGCTCATGGGTTACACCCCAAATGAAAGCATACTTCCACAGTAGAGATGAAGCATTCCATCCAAAACTGTATTCTCTATGTTAATCAACTGTAATATTGAAATAGATCATCTATAAAATACCAAGATATCTGTCCAGTGGCATTTCATTTGTGGAGTGTATAGTCTGCATGAACTGTATCATCCTGAAGAGTCTATGACTAACTGAAGTCACTGATGTGACCAGATCCAGTTTTATACTGTAAGTGTATAGTCTGAAATCCTTTCCACACCATCCATACCACTTACAGACACAAACTGTTGTATGTTCACCATCGATGTTAAGTTATACTTAACGTATTTAAGGCAGGTATTCACAATGGAGAAATATCACGCCTTAGAACATGAAAGAATCTGGGCCGTGTTTAATTGACTGTAGGTATTGACTGTTCGTGACAGAAATTAAGTTTGTGAACTGAGAAAAAGATGCCAGCGTGTTGCTAATTAAAAGTTAGGGTCATGTAGCTTTATCACATCATGGCGCCTGCACTCCTACCTGGGTGAGTGACCTCCTCAGGGGCAGGGCTGCTTCTGCTGATGTGGAAGTGGGGTACTCCCATATACCCCCTACTAACAGCAAGGGGCTGGGTACTTCACGCTGTCGATTTGAATTAATCCTCCTTAACTCACCTTCATTTCCATCAAGTGGGTTTCCTTCGTGTTTCCCTCATGTCATGCTTCTTCGTACTAAACCGAATTTTCACATTCTGTTCCTTTGTTCTTGCCTGTCTTCACCCTCATTATTTTTAATTATAAGCCGTAAAAATACAGCTGAAGGCTGGTCCTTCTCCTTGAAAGTATCCACCAGTGCTCCAGCTCAGTACCTACTGAACTTCTCCCAGAAACCTTGAAACACTTGTTTTAGCCATAAATTCTTCCTAACCAAATCACTTAAATCAGTTTTCTATTATGTTGTGGATGTTCTTCATAACTTTTTAGTAGACCATTAACAGCCCAAGACTCAGGACTGTGTGCCTGTTTTTTGTTTGTTTGTTTGTTTGTTTGTTTTTGTTTTTGTTTTAAATAAATCACAATAGTCAGTAAGGAGTATCAAAGTCAACCAGAACTAACTCTGGGGCCAGGCACTGGCATCTACTGTCTGCGTCAGCACCAGTAAATTACCTCTAAGCCTCAGTTTCTTCATCTATTTTAATGGTAAGATAAGACAAAATGTTCAAATGCCTTAGTGGGATACCTGACGCATGGTATCCAATAAGGTTAGCTATTATTACGATTATTTTTCAACGGATGTTCATAGTTAGGATTCACATATTGATGAAGTAATTTATATTTTATTTTCTATAGAAGGATATGCAATATTTATTTGGAAAATTTTCAGGCTCCAGGAGTAGGCTCAATGCCTTAAGGGCAAAAATAAGACGAATGAGGAAGAGCCACTGAGGCTTTTTAGTACTTACCTCCCAGAATAGTATGGGTAACTAGTCAATAATACTAATAATAATACAAATAAAAAGTTACTTACCTTTTTCACTGTCATTCTCTCATGAGTAGACAGTGGACTTTTCCAGAGGCTGTGTGATGTGCAACATCGCAACAGATTGAATGAAAAAACCAGATGTGAGAATACAGATGACTCCTGTTAACCCAGACATTAAAGATAGTTACAAAACGGTGTCACTCTCCCCAAATATATTTTAAAAAATCACTTTTTACAATTTCCATAAAACATATTATTTATATTAGCACAGTAGAATAATAATTGTGTTTAATGCATTCATAAATACTTTCAGTTTTTTTAGTTTTAATGTCTAATACTACAAATATCAATAACTATAATCTGCATAAACAACTTTGGAGTAGAGTCTTTACTAATTTACAACAGTGCAAAGGGATCATGAGAACAAAATGTTTGAGAAATGCTGGTGTAGCTGACTCTCTCTGGATTTTAATGGGCTTATACATTTAATCAGAGGATTGCAATAAACATCTGTACCAAATATGTATTATACTGAACATGAGGTGTACTTAACATTTTATTACTCCATAGTTTTCCTAAGTTTGTCCTTTCCTCTTAATGATACTTGACTATTATATTTTCTAGTTCCCTTATCTTCCAATAAGGAACCATTATAAATTTATTTTATTTTGTTTTATTTTATTTATTTTATTTTGAGACAGGGTGTTGCTCTGTGGCCCAGGCTAGAGTGCAGTGCCTGATTATGGTTTACTGCAGTCTCAAACTACTGAGTTCAAGTGATTCTTTTGCCTCAGCCTCCCAAGTAGCTAGGACTACAGGAGCATGCAACACCATGCTAGGCTAATTTTTTCTGTTTTTGTAGAGACAGGATCTTGCTGTGTTACCAAGACTAGCCCCAAACTCCTGGACTCAAGCAATCCCCTCCACTCAGCCTCCCAAAGTGCTGGGATTATATGGGTGAGCCACCATGCCTGGCCCCATCATAAATTTCATGAAGTAACATTGTTTCCTAAATAAAACATGTTTTAAACAAATACATGTATTGTATAATGTCATGTAATTCTCTCATTGATAAAAGTTAGGAGCTCTTTGGGTCTAATGCTCTAACTCTTGGCAGGATTCCATTAGCCTTTAATAATAATAGTGGTGATAATGATGTTATGCCTGATACTTACTGAACACGTTTTACATATCAGTCATTTCCCTAAGAAATTTGAATATATTATTCTACTTAATTTGCACAGATATCTTTCAGTGTAGGTGAAGTTACTATTCACATTTTATCTATGAAGAAACTAAAGTCCAATAAATTAAGAAAATTAATGAAGGTCACACATGGAGGAATTCATATAACCTGCTTTAGAACTCATGTCTTCTCTACATTAAGACTCAGTGCTCTTCCTCTATAAGCAATATCACCAAAAATAGAAGACTTTCTCCGGTTCTTATTTGTTTGCTTTGTTTTAAAAGTTTGTTAATATTCAGGCTGGCATCTCCTTGAAAACAAGAATGTTTGCTTTGTGTGTGTGTGTGTGTGTGTGTGTGTGTGTGTGTGTGTGTATAACAACAGTATAGTATTGACTTTATCCAATAAATAAGCTGTCAGTTAATTTTGTGTTCATATTTAAAAATTGGTGATTGTTATATAACACAAACAGTTTAAAACAAAAATAAACATTAATTATCTTACAATATATTTAGTTCAGAAATTCAGGAATGGCTCTGCTGGAAGTGCCCCATGATTCCAGCTTGGGATCTCTCGTGAGGTTGCAGGGAAGATGTTTGCCGGGACTGCTGTGATGTGAGGGCTCAACTGGTGCTGTAAGATCCGCTTCTAGGATGCTGCACTCACCATCATGGCAGTTGGCTGGAGACCTCCGTCCCCTACTGTTTATTCGCAAGAGTTTCTTACCTCATGGACCTTTCCATAGAGCTGCTTGAGTGTCTTTATGACACGGTAGTTGGCTTTCCCAGAGTGAATGATCCAAAAGGAAGCAAGATGAAAGCTACAGATACTGTCATTTCCACAGTATCCTTTCGGTTCTGCAGGTCAGCTCTATGCAGTGTGCAAACGGACAATACAAAGGCATAAATACTAGCAGGTAGGGATCACTGGGACCATTTGGAGGCTGTCTAGGGCATGTATTGTGATTTAAAAAAAAACAAAACATACAATTTAGCTAAACTTCAACTAATAGACAATTCTGCTCTTCTACTGTATTTTCCATCATTTTATCCACTTTCTTCCTCTTCAGCACTTTTCCCCTCCCCCTCACCTCATATCTTTTATTGGGGTGTATTTTAAAATTAGGTAGGGTAGAGAACAAAGAGGAAAGAACATGATTATATGAGCACCCGTAAGTGATAACTGTTCAAGAAATATGAGTCCTATGTCCTTCCATTAAATAATCTGTCAGCTGTTTTGTTTTGTTTTGTTTTGTTTTGTTTTGTTTTGTACTCCCTTCAAAAAGTACAAGGTGAAACTAATTAGTAAATGCATTTAATATATTGTATCCATTTTCCAAACTTTGACAGCATCTCTATCACTTGCCAAGGTATTTAGAGTTGTAGCTCCATGGAATGAGGTGACATGTCAATTTTTTAAAGGTTTTTTATTTTTATTTTTATTTATTTACTTTGAGACTGAGTCTCACTCTGTTGCCCAGGATGGAATGCAATGGTGTGATCTTGGCTCACTGCAACCTCTGCCTCCAGGGTTTAAGTGATTCTCCAGCCTCAGCCTCCCAAGTAGCTGGGATTACAGGCATCCACTATGATGCCCAGCTAATTTTTGCATTTTTAGTAGAGATGGGGTTTCACCATGTTAGCCAGGCTGGTTTCGAACTCCTGACCTCAGGTGAGCTACCCACTTTCGTATCCCAAAGTGCTGGGATTATAGGCATGAGCCATCTTGCCCAGCCAAAGTTTTTTTTAAATAATAATAATAATAATATTTCAGTTTACCTGTGGCTTTTAAAAGTACAATTAGAAACAATCCTCAATATTTTTATAGTAGCAATGAAAGTAAGCTATTAGTACTTTTCTCCCTCATTCTTGATAATTGTTAATGTGTTTCTATATTCCAAGATAGTAGCTTGTCCCCATTTATACTACTATACCAAAGGGAACAAGAAAGTTGAAGCCTTTTTTCCAATTAGAAGCCCTTTCAGTAACTGACTCGGACTGTGCTGAAAATATTAGAAAACAGAGTACTTGTCTATGTATATCTGTTCATCTAAATAATGGATTTAATACTTCCTGGTGGTGAGAATCAATTAGTTATTATTAGAAAGGTTCTGAATGCAATGAGAAACGCAATATAAATAGGAAATCATAGTTTTCAAGTTTAGCATATGCAAGAGCATAATTTATGCAATTTCAGTTCCATCCGTAATGCGAAATTGGTAACAGGACATGACATAACTGAAGCTTGATTCAAGCATAGCTTTCTTCTTCCGTGTCCCAGCTATCACAATTTTAATACTAAATGGTTTGTCATTTTTCATTAAGTAGGCTTTCTTTCTCGATGACAAACTTAAGGAATAGTCTAGAGTTTTATAAGTATCTGCAAATATTATGTAAATTTTTGGTCACACATAACAGCAATTTTCTTTTTCACTTGGGTTGAATTTACTTTTACGTATATGAGTCATATACATAAATATAAGCCATAAATATTATTCAACCCTTGCTTCAGCGTTTCCTTTTTGCTCCTTTTCTGATGTTTCATTAGTGACATTTTTCAAATCAAATTTGAATAATCCTTGGTTCAGACTCCAAACAGGAAATCAGTTCAAGTAGCAGGGATCAGAATGACAAAAGAACTGCTAACTTACGGGATACTTTATAATACTTTGCTCCTTGGAAAAAAATGCAAGACTTCAGATTTTTCTGACCTTAATGCACTGATTTTTCCGTTTGGATTCAACTGTGAATGAAAAACTCTGAAAAGCCATATAATCCGTCAATATTATATTTGCTAGCGCCTAAGTTTCATACAACATCAAAGTATTTTTATGGCTTTGATATTTTGTCTTCTTTAATTATGCCAGTCCTAGATATATTGCATTGAATACCATTTTCCTAACTTGCTCTTATGAGCAGTTAACACTTTATGTAGAACATATGTAGAATTCCTGACATCTGTTATTGCAACCTTGTTTTGACTGATAAGTATACTAGTGTTTAATTCAGGATAAAAGGAGGACGTATTTTTAAAATGCACATGTAAATTAAAGATTATCTATTCTATGTAGCTATATATTTTGATATGCAAATAGGTGCACGTGTATAAAAATGGACACTTCATGATGATCATTAATATTAAAAGTCAAAACTAAAATATTGCTATACAAGAAAGCTAAACTGAAAAAAATCCAAGATGTCTAGTATCACAGCTGTCAGAGGTCTTTTTTTTTTTTTTTTTTTTTTAGATTTTATAGTTTTTAGAGCAGTTTTAGGCTCACTGCAAAACTGAGCAGAAGGTATGGAGATATCTCATATGCCGCCTATCTCCACATATGCATAGCCTTCCTCACTAACAACATCCCACAGCAGAGGGCTACATTTGTTACAATTGGTGAACATACAAGACATCCAGTCTCCATACTTTACATTAGAATTCACTTTTAATAATGTACATTCAGGCCGGGCGCGGTGGCTCAAGCCTGTAATCCCAGCACTTTGGGAGGCCGAGGCGGGTGGATCACGAGGTCAAGAGATCGAGACCATCCCGGTCAACATAGTGAAACCCCGTCTCTACTAAAAATACAAAAAATTAGCTGGGCATGGTGGCGCGTGCCTGTAATCCCAGCTACTCAGGAGGCTGAGGCAGGAGAATTGCCTGAACCCAGGAGGCGGAGGTTGCAGTGAGCCGAGATCGCGCCATTGCACTCCAGCCTGGGTAACAAGAGCGAAACTCCGTCTCAAAAAAAAAAAAAAAAAAAAAAAAAAAGAGAGAGAGAAAAAAATAATAATGATGTACATTCAATTCTGTAGTTTATATTCAGGTTCATTCTTGGTGTCATGCATTCTATGGGATGCCATTCACGGTCAGGTAAATTCATATTTTCATGTCACGTATCTACCATTATATAGTAGTAGTATGCAGAGTAGTTTCACTGCCCTGAAAGTCCTCTGTGCTCCACTCCTGTGCTTCCCTTTGTTTAGCTGGCACTCTCCCACATGAACCCACACAATTTTGTCCAGTAAAGTGCATGATGAATGGTCTTGGGGCTTTTAAAAATGTAAATTGGAACATTTCGCTGAACTGTTAAAAAGCCAAATACATGGCTTCTATTTGCCCTTAGAACAAAATATAAAACCCTGAACTTTACATATAAAAAACCTAAATGCATGGCTCTTGCCCTCAGGGAGATTATAGTTAAATTTAGAACACAGGCATTAAACAAACATTCATGAATGTACGGTTATAAATTGTGTTCAGTGGGATAAAGGAGAATGAAGAAGGACTATGAGAAAGGTTAACTTAAGGAATTTGAATTAGATTGGTAGATCACAGAAACTCTCTTTGAGGAAGTGATATTTACGTTAAGATCTTAGGTACAAAAGCCTGGAGAAGAGTACAGAAAAGAGCGTTTCCAGAGGAGGAAGTGTTTATGAGAGAGCCCAAGAAAGAAAAGTCCTTGATCTGGAGGAACAGAAAACTCTTGGTAATGGATTATTCAGAATGAATGACATAATGTAGTAAAATGACATTATATTAGTTGCAGATTATTCTCTGTGCACCTCAGTATTTTCTCCGTGCCTTTCATAGTATTTGGTGTATATTAGATAACCATTAAACATTTAACAAATAAACAAGTTTAGTGGTAACAATAGAAAGAGGAGGAGAAAGGATAACAGTAGCATCTGTCTTATAAGATGGTGAGTAATACATGAGGTCACTCATAATAGCTGCTGATCTCAGAGTCTGGCACGCAGAAAGGGCTTGCTGTATGGTAGTTTAAAAAAATTGAAGTTCCTGCTTTACACTTGAATCACTTTAAATGACTTACACGAAATGTTGAAAGGCAAACTAATTTTACAATTTTTAAGTGAAATAATCCCTGTGGACCACCAAAAAAAAACAAAAACCTTTCTTATTAATTACTTGAGTTGCATGCTATCAATCTATTTTCCTCCCTGGTTCCTACCTGGTTTGCAGAGGTAACACTTTCCTTTCATATACAGACACACATAATTTGGATGATTGGTAGACAGTACATTATCAATAATGGTTTGGGGGTACATAATGGCCTCAAAGCGTGTGCCTCATTTCTGGATATCAAAACATGTCTAAGTCCCAATTATAAACCTAGTTTTAAGCACAATTCTGAAGCTTTCCCAGATCGTTCATCTTGGCTGTGCTCTGTAAGAGCAAACCTAATGGTGCTGATATGTAGACATGAAGTGCTTGTCTTCTGATTATTCAAGTAAGGGTTCTGTATTTCGAATCAGGCAATTTGCAGTTTCCTTGTTTCTAAATAAACCTATGAAGTTTCCTGTTGCCGAGAAAAAATTGTTTTGAATTATTATCCTCAGTCTTTAAATCTCTTGCCAAATGTTAAACAAACTCAAAAAGACACATTCATTTTTCTTAGCCAGCAATACAATGCATTGCCCAAATATGATCAAACATCCCTAAACACTGTCAATCATTTAAATTATTAAACAATAAAACATTAAACCCTGTAGCTAAAATAAAAGTCTATATCCTGGTTTTTATGAAATTATATTCTCATAGGTCATTTGTGTATTATTATTTCTTTAAATATGGCTGTTAACTTCAGTCTTTTCAATTAGAGTTTGCCTTTCATGGTCAGATAAGTTCAATTTTCTCTGTTATTTCACTTGGAACCTGAAACCCCATTCAAGCATCTTACAAATGCCTGCCATTGATCGCAAAAAAACTGAGCAAGGAAACATGGATGGCTCAGTGTGAATCATTGCTCTCATTAAGAAAATAACATAAAGTCCTACTGAGCAAGACACAATAGAATCATTTTCATGTATTAGCTACAGAGTAGTGTTATTATAACCTCACTTTTGCATGTAAATATACAATGAAAATTAAATGTTAAAACTAAGACAAAATGTAATTGTATGATAGACCAAAAATTATTCTATTTTTGTCCTTGAGTGAGTGATGTTAAATCATCTCATCTCTATGAGAGATGACTAGTTATAAGGAATATCCATGCTCTTCTTTTCTTCTTGGACACATAGCTGTCAGTTCTGAGTAACTGTGAGCCGGAATAGCTATTTTTAGGACTCTCCCATTAAGCCTCCAACTGAATAGAGAGGATAACAAAGGCCTAGAGGAGAGGGGAGCCACAACAGGGAAGACCTGGATCCCTGAATGACTATGTGGATCACAATTCATTCTCCCCACTCCTCCATCACCTCTCATGCCTATCTATATTGAACTGTGAGTAAAAATAAGCTTTGTTTGCCCAATGCCACATATGTTTTGGAATTGTTTGTTATAAAAGTTAGTCTGCCTGGACAATTCAATAACTAATTATCTATAGATAGTTTCAGTATTACTGAGTTTAATCAGAGTCTATAGATTAATATTAAAGCTTCTCATCCATGGGTTTTAGGAAATTAAAATAGTGGTAAAACTTTCAAAATATTTACTGTGGTAAGATTAATCATACCACAGAACTTCTAGGGGCAAGTTTAATTAAATTGCATATAAAGTGTTAAAATATTAATTTTATATAATGGAAGATCCATTTTAATGTGTTCTAAATAGTAAAATAAAATATTTCTGCCCAAAAGAAGTGCTGCTTTCCCTCACTATAGCTGCTGTTTTGTAGCATATATTCCACAAAAACTCTAGTACTTAAAAAAAAGTTCTGTGGAAAAAAGCTGATCCCACAGGGAGCTGGTAATTGGCAGAAAAATCTCAAAATACTCAGGTAAGAAAGGCAGAGAGCAACAGCACTGCACAGCTTCAACCAGGAACCTGAAAAATACAGGAGTAAAGCACTTTGGAGGAATTAAGACTTTCTCCTTTAAGACTGAATTTGAAGGAAGAACAAAAGCAAAAATTGGCACCCTGACACAAGAAGCAAACATTTTTCCTCAGATTATACCTCATAGAAAAATAGTCATGCAGCTCACACAGAAGAGTCCAAAGTGGAACAAATCTATATCCTTGGCCACATGGGTTAAAGTTTTTTGCCACTTCCTTAGAAAGGAGGAAATAGAGGTTGATAACAGAAACCATAGGTATTAAATGTGTACACAATGGTGTAGAAAACATTCTTATTCATAAGTGTGGCTTTGGTTATTTTCAGTGAATCATTTTGACATTCGTGTTATCTTCTGAATTCAGGACTCTCCCCTGCTTCTGTTATTAGAGTTTATATTTGGGGCTCATAAAGGCCAAACCAGGTAATGCTTATGGAATTTTGTGTTTACGATGTTTATTTCTGCCAGTGTACAGAGTGGTCATATACAGCCCCTTGTATGCTCTCAAAAACAAGCATATCTCATTTCAATAGTTGTCCACTGCCTATTTCCTGAAAGCTGTAGTATATCAGGCACATGCTCTGCAAATCATCCGCAGGACATAAAAGGGACACTAGCAAAGACAGACAAGGACCTGTCCTGACCAATGAAGGAATAAATTGTAAAAGTCACTGCAGTTATTATCCCCCAACAATTTCATAACCCCAAAATTGAGCACTATGGCAATCATCCATGAAAAATAGAAATTCCAGTTGTAATACCATCATTCATGTCTTTTCTTTGTTGATCTTCTTGCAAGATAGTAAATATGAGGAGACATAGGTTGTTTGGCAAAGGCCTTTGGAATTCACCTGCTAGGCCGTGATATACATTTCCAGCCTGGTGGTTTTGTACAAAGTGTATGTTAGATTTGCCTTAGCTGGAATACAGATGAGCGACTTGAGCTCAGCATGGAAGTTTGCAGAGCTCTCTACTTGCACGTTTTACTGAGTATAGTTCAGAGAGAAAATTATTGTTTAATAACTGTGGTCCATAAATGTCAAAGAAAGGCATGGGTGTTTCTCCATTGGGAAATGACCACAAGACTGTGGCCTCTCCTTCAATATCCACTCTGCAGCCTAAAGATTGAAGCCCAGTTTCCAAAGACCAATCTCAAAGAGAAGAATAAGGAAAAGAAACAAAATAAAAGAACAAGGAGCAGCAGAGCCATGTAGCCCATCAGGCCCGTTCCAGCCCACATTTTCATAAGGAGAGACCACGCCTGCATGCATAGTCAATGAACTTATTTACCAAGAAGCGAAAATCTGACAAACCAACTCATTTAATTTTCTGTTTGGCTTAATGTTGTGTTTGTCAACGTGATAAGAATACCTTATGTCATTGAATTTTTTCCATATGAGATAATTCATTGACTGAATTGACTAGTCATTTATAAAGCAGGGTTGATACAATATTGGATAATTGAAACCCTCTTCAGAGCAATTTCTCCTATAAGATGAATTAATGATCATAGAAATACAGTAGTTTTCACAACTGGTTTATTGCCAATCCAGAATGCAGCCTGTATAAATCCTACATCTAAGCAATTCTCGAGGGTAAAGAATGAAGTTTTTCTCTTCGCCCATTGATCTGTATTTTAAAAACAACCTGTTACTTATTTTTGTTCATTTTTATCTCCTGGTCACTTACCTAGAGAAAACGGAACAGAAAGAATAAAACAAGCACTTTGTATCTTGTGCCATTGTGTGACCCTGTTCTTTTGCAAAGTATGTTTCTAGATTCCTCTGGAATTAGAATGGACATTATTATTAATGTGTCAGGTTTCATTGTCATGCACCCTATTATTTGAACTGCTCTTGGATACTCTTTCCCTTTGGGCAAGACTATACCAGCTCTCTAAGGGTTCTGGTTTTTCCGGACCCCTCTCCCCTCACCCCTAGTGTGAACATATAATCCACTGGGCCTGGAAGTTGTCTCCGTAGAACTTTGACATTGTTTGGATAAAACGTATACCTGATGTGTAGCAAAGATATAACAATAACACTTTTGAATATTACAAACCTTTTGCTGTGTTTTGATAATAAATACTCACTGGTTTACATTTATATGTGATTAACATATCTGAAGTTTATTATTTCTGTTATTAAAACAGAACATTACCGACATAATGTTCCAATTACTCTTCTTAAAATTCATTTACATAAATAAAGAAACAGTGGATGTTGCCTAAATAAAAAGCTCCATTATCTGATTCTACACCTGAGATTAGTACATCACAGATTTTGAAGCCGAATTCCCAAAGTTTGTATTGATCTATTCTATGGGATTTAGGATTTCTAGAGCTCACTTAAATAAAAAAGAATAATTAAATGGATCATTACCCAGGATAGGTTGCCGTTTTTAGCTATGTGATATAGATAAGTCTTTTTTAATTTTATATTTTTAATGATATATCATAGTTTTACATATCGTGGGGGAACATGTAATATTTTGATACTTGTATGCAATAGTAAATGATTAAATCAGGGTAATTAGTATATCCACGACCTCAAACATTTTTTTCTTTGTGTTAGGAACATTACAATCCTTCCCTTCTAGCTATTTTGAAATATTCAGTAAATCATTGTTAATTATAATTTTCCTGCTGTAGTATCGAATACTAGAACTTATTCCTTCTATCTAACTGTATTTTTGTATCCGTTAACCAACTTCTCTTCATTCTTCACTCACATCTTCCCTTTTCAGTCTCTGATAATGACCATTCTACTCTCTACCTCCATGAAATCCACGTTTTTAGGTCCCACATAAGAGTGAGAACATACAATATTTGTCTTTCTGTGCCTGGCTAATTTTGCTATAACACAGTGACTTCCAATTCTATACATATTGCTTCAAATGACTGGATTTCATTCTATTTTATGGCTTAATAATATTCCATTGTGCATATATACCAAATTTTATCTATTCATTTGCTGATACTTATATTGATTCCATAACTTGGCTGTTGTGAATAGTGGTGCATTAAACATGAGAGTACAGATTCCTTTTTGATTACCTTCCTTTTAGATATATATACACAGCAGTGTGATTGCTGGATCATATGCTATTTTAAAGTTTTGCAGAACTTGCATACTGTTTTTGATCACGGCTGCACTACATTACATTCCCACCAACAGTGTACGAACATCCTCCTTTCTCTGCATCCTCACCAACATTGATTATTTTTTTGTGTTTTTTGGTATTAGCCATTTTAACTGGAGTGAGATGATATCCTACGGTGGTTTTGATTTGCATTTACCTGTTGCTGATGAGTGATATTGAACTTTTATTCATACACCTGTTTTCCATTTGTATGTCTTCTTTTGAGAAATGTCTATTCAGGTCTTTTGATCATTTTTAAATCTGATTACTTGTGTGTGTGTCTGTGTGTGTGTGTGTGTGTGTGTGTGTGTGTTTTAACTACTGAGTTGTTTGAGTTTCTTATGTCATGTTACCAATCCCTTGTTGGATGCAGGTTTGCAAATATTTTCTCCCATTCTGTAGGTTATGTCTTCACTTTTTAAATTATTTCCTTTGCTGTATAAAAGCTTTTTAGCCTGAAATATTTTCATTTGTCTCTTTTTGCTTTTGTTGTGAGACAAATGAAAATACTTGAAGCTAAAAAATCTTTCCGCAGACCAACACCCTATAACATTTTCCCAATGTTTTCTTCTAGTAGTTTTATAGTTTCATATTTAAGTCTTTATTTCATTTGGAGTTGATTTTTGCATATGGTGAAAATTAATTGTAGTTTCATTCTGCATATGGTTATCCAGTTTTCCTGGCACCATTTATTTAAACAGACTGTCCTTTCCCTATTGTATGTTTCTGGCACCTTTGTCAAAGATGAGTTGGCTGTGTGTAGATTTATTTCTGTGTTCTCTATTCTGTTCCATTGGTCTATGGGTCTGTTTTTATGCCAGTACAATGCTGCTTTGGTTATTATAGCTTTATTACATAATTTGAAATCAGGTAATGTGATGCCTCCAGATGCTCAGAATTGTTTTTGCTATTTGAAGCCTTTTGTGATTCCATATGAATTTTAGGATTGTTTTTTATATTTTTGTGAAGAATGTGATTGGTAGTTTGATATAAATTTTAACAATATTATTTCAATCCACAAGCATGGAATATCTTTCCACCATTTTGTGTGTCTTTGACTTTTTTCATCAGTGTTTTAAGAATTTTCCTTGTAGAGATGCATCACTTTTTAAGTTTATTCCTGGGTACTTTAGTTTTTTTGTAGTTATTATAAATGTAATTACTTTCTTGATTTCTTCTGCAGATTGATCATTGTTAGTGTATAGAAATGCTACTTGTTCTCATGAGTCAATTTTATATCCTGTAACTTTACTAAACTTATCTATTCTAAGAGTCTTTTGGTGGTGTTTTTAAATTTTTTAAATAAAAAAATCATTGCATAAGATCTAAATATAAAATTATTATATTGTACGATCTTAAATATAAGATCAAATAAACATGTATATAAGATCATCATCAATAATTATATGATCAAATAATCATATATATAAGATCATAATAATCTTATATTTATATATGCAATATAAGATCATTGCAAACAAGAATAATTTGACATCTTTCTTTCCAATTGGAATACTGCTTATTTCTTTCTCTTTTCAATTGCACTGAGTAGGACATCTAGTACTATGTTGAATAAAAGTGGAGATAGTGGTCTGGCATGGTGGCGCATGCCTGTAATCTCAGCTACTCTATAATAGAAGAATCACTTGAGCCCTAGAGTTCAAGATCAGCATGGCAAACATAGACCTTATCTATAAAAACAAGTTTTTTTCCATTAGAAATAAATGGTGAAAATGATATGAATCTTTCTTTCAATTTGCCCCTGGATCTTGGTTATGTGTGTAGCCAACATAAGTTAACTCCTCATTTCCAATAGTTTTAGTGTTCATAATTGCAATTTCATGTCCAGAAAACTTACTTTATTCCATAAAATCCTCCAATTGATCAGTAGAGAAAATAAAATACAAGTATATGGTGTTTATAATTTCCAAATATGTAAAATCCAATTTTCTTGAAAAACAGCATTAAAATATTCCTTTAGAATTTGTTGTTTTTTTTTTCTTTTGCATGAACTGGACAAGTAAAGGCTTCTTAAAACAAAATCAGTAAAATCTAAACTGAAGAAACCATCTTCTTACCTGATAAATCCTGTGACAAACAGGAATTTTTCATTTGCCAAAGACATTTGAACTACTTCCAAAATTTATGTTATCTGTCTCAAAAATTTCCATTGACAATTTTATGACCACACAAGTCTTTGAATGATAAGTAATGTGGAGAAGGGCAGTTTCCATGGGAATTCCTGTTTCTTAAGCATCTTTTGCTCCTCTATTTCAGTTAGTTTCATTGCTAAGCTCCTGAGAATTCATGAGATTCTTAGAATGCAACTACCAACCAACTCAGCTGAGCCCTCACCCCAGGATTAACCAGGCAGTGCTGTCACTGGAATAGCAAAATGTGTCAGTTCTCACTGGTCCCAGTTCTTAGTCAATTGTAATATTAAGTTTTGATTATTACCAAATGGATAAAAAGAACATAAGTGTGTAACAATGGGAGGCCACCCATAATTTAGAATACCTTATTATCAAATACTTAGTGAGATGCAAGAACCATCTACTCATTTTAGAGGTCACAACTGTTGTAATAAATTCCTTTTAAAATACCTTAATTTAAAACGCAGAGACGATACAGCAGACTTTGTTCAAATACCTACATGAACCAGATGTCCCCAAGACATGTTCATGGATTCTATCAATGAATATGAGCACATATTTTCTGAAGCAGAAAGTGTATGTGATATACGACCACCAACTAAGCAACTGTACTCTTTCCAGTTTTTGGCTTTATGGACTCTTTCAACTGGCCAAATATCAATCAGATATTTTTACTTTTGTTCTGAGAAATATGTTTTACGATACTGAAATATGACATTAAGAAAACAGCTATTATTTCCTTCTTACTAACAGATAGTGTATTTTTCTCACATGAGTTTTCTGAATCTATTGAGAAGATCACCTTTTTTCTCCTTTGCCCCATCATTATGGTAAGATTATATTAATAGATTTCCAAATATTGAACCATCTATCAGTCAGAATATCCTAGCTTGTGCTGTACCAACAAAAATCCTTATATCGCCATGATTGACAGGATTTCTCAAACTTTGCGCTAACATTTTGGATTGGAGAACTCTGTTGGGGGAGGCTGTCTGGTGTATTGCCAGATGTTAAGCCGCCTCTCTGGCATTTATCCACTAGATGCCATTGGTGCACATCCCACGCAACTTGTAAAAGCCAAAAAATGTCTCTAGATATTGCCAGTTATTCTTTTGGGGCGCAAAATTGCCTCCAGTCGAGGGCCATTGCTTTAAATCAGTGAGGTTTTGTTTTTCCTCACAGTGCATGTCTCTCAAACATCAGTTGGAGTCTCTTCCCTATGCCCCTCTCTCTGGGGTGCAGAATGATAGAGCTGCCACCATCTACAGCTTTCCAGGATACAGTGGCAAAATGGAAAAGAAAAGATGTACAATTGCATACCAGCTCTTAAAACTGCCTTTCAGAAGTAATCTGTTACTTCCATGCTTATACAAAACAAGTAACATGGGTACCCCTATGTTCAAAGGGATCTGAGAAACGTAACATGGGCCTAAAAGACATGGAGCCAGTTATCCTGGTGATCTGACATATTAACATCAAAAATATTATTTGAGAATCTGTTTGGAAGTATAAATTCTAACTCAGGCACATTTTCTTAGTAAGAATGTAAACAGCACAGTGCACGCTGAGAATGTTCTCATTTAGTCAGCTTTGTTATTCACGCCTACAGACCTATGGGGTGGTTGTATTGGGCTGATGTGTTTTGTATTGCTCTTTCACTGTATAAATTACTTCTTTTTTTCAGTTAACCATTTACACTTATGCAATCCACAGTAGAATATAAATATTTGTGGTTTGTGTTATTCAAATAATGTGTTTGAGAAATATGAGAAGCAAATAAACCGTAAAAAAATTCAGAAAGGAAATCTCCATCTGTACTTACTGGAATGATTTTATACTTGATTATAGGGAGTTCAAATTGACAGGCTGGGTGCATAGAATGTGCTCCTCTCAATGCTCTGTAACCATGGTCCTCTTCTCACATTTATTTCCAGCCTGAGGTTCCTTGCCTCTTTTATCATCCTTTGATAAAGCTCTATAGCAGTGTCATTGTAGTATAGCTCACTTGTTAATAAAAAATGCAGCTTTAAATAATTATAAAAGCTGTTGTTCATATGAAGTTGTACAAAATAAAATTGCATTTTCGCATTAAGGCTGTAAACTGAGAATATGAGGTGGTCAGCGAACACTTCCTAAGTGTTTATCGTGTAAAGGCTTTACATATGTTCCTCGTGATTCCCCGTGTAACCCTAAAGATGTAATACTATGACAGTTTTATAAATAAGTTACTCAAATGACGCAGCCAGCAGGGATAACGTCTGCATTGGGACTTAGGCCAAACGTGTTCGACTCTTCCATGTTTCTTCTCTAGTGCTTCTTAATAAGTAACATAGTGAATCAATCTTATTCCTAATGACCAGTTTTGCAATATATAAAGTAACTCAGCAGAAATCTGTCTAGGAAGAGATAAGCACTATGAAAATTTAGTGTATAGCATCCTATACATGTTTTTAAAAATAAAGATCATTTTCTAAATTCTAAAACATAATTCGGTAACTATATGATTTTCTATTTTAAGGATACTCCATGGTAATTTGACACACCCCCTACTGTGTTGGCACATGAAGATTGTTTCTTGGCAGGGTACAATGGCTCATGTCTATAATTCTAGCACTTTGGGAGCCAGAGGCTGATAGATCACTTGAGGTCAGGAGTTCAAGACCAGCCTGTCTGATATGGTGAAGCCCTGTCTCTACTAAAAATACAAAAATTAGCCAGGTGTGGTGGCGCCTGTAGTCCCAGATACTTGGGAGGCTGAGGCAGGAGAATCGCTTGAACCTGGGAGACTGAGTCTGCAGTGAGCCGAGATCGTGCCACTGCACTCCAGTCTGGGAAACAGAGCAAAAGTTCATCAAAAAAAGGAAAAAAAGATTGTTTCTCTTGATTAGCTATTAAAAATAATGCTTTGCCCAAATCTGTTTTCTTAAACTTCCAGAAGAGAAAATAGACAATCTTGAGTTTTTCATTCATAATTCCAAACTATCTTGCAGGAAGTTCACTAAATTATACCATTAGCAAAAGTGCCTGTTTATCAATAATTTCTCCAATATAAGGGAAAAAATTAATATCCCCTCAAAAACCTTTGCCAATTTCAAAGCAGAAAATGTTATCTTGTTTTGATTTGCATTTCTTTGTTAGTTAAACTTTTTTCTCTCTCTTTTTCCTTTTTCTTTTTTTGGTCATGAGTATTTCTTCAGTGTGACTTACCAGTTTCGTATTCTTTGCCCATTTTTCTATTACGGAGGACTTCTCTCCAAAGGCCGTTACTATAGCACTCTACTCAAACCTGTTGTTTTTCCCAGCATACCATTTTTGCTTTCCTGTATAGCAGTTGATTAATATTTAGAAAATCGCAGCTGTGTTTTTCTGGATCTATTTCATTTAATCCTCTAGTTTTATAGACTGTTTGACAGTACCATTTGGAGTCAGACGTCTTGGATTTAAATCCAAACTCAGATACTGTGCTAGCTGTGGGACCTTGGGCAAGTCACTTTATTCCTCAAAGATCCATTTCTTCTTCTGTGTAGTATGCATCAAATTTTTATCTGTGACATTTATGTAGATAGTACCTGGCATAACAAGTATGACATGAGTACTCAGAGTAAGCTTTGTTACTGCTCGTGTAGCAGGAGCGGCCGTGGGAAACGGATCTCTCCAACACCGAATACGGGAAGAAGAGGGGCTTATTCGGCCGGGAGCCTTGGGGGGTAATCTGTCCAAAACCCAGCTCATCTAACAAAGGAAGGTTCTGCCTTTATATATATAGGCTTTTATACCTTAGATGTTACACATGGAAGAATCTTAGGTTTATAGCTTTAGAAATCACATATGAAAAGGGTCTCGGTTTACAGCTTCAGGAATTACATGTGAAAAGGTTTCCGGTTTACAGTTTTAGGAATCACATATGAAAAGGTTTCTGGTTTGATCTTGTTTTAAGTAAAAATAGTGCCTTCCGGAGAGTTTCCCCAAGACCCAGCCTGCCACCTACAGGAAGGTGAAACTGGAGGCGCCAGTCGGTCAGCCTTTTCTTCTGTCGAAATGCAGTGTGATAGTCAAAGGAGAAGTTGATCTGAGACGCCTGGGTCTCCCTCTTCACTTGTACTGTTATTAATCTTACTATTGATTATGATGACAGGGTCTAGCCCAGTGGCTCACACCTCTAATCCCAACGCTTTGGGAGGCCCCGGCAGGTGGATCACTTGAGGTCAGGAGTTCGAAAGCAGCCTAGCTAACATGGTGAAACCCTGTCTGTACTTAAAATACAAAGATTAGCAGGGCATGGTGGCTGGCGGGCACCTGTAATCCAAGCTACTCAGGAGGCTGAGGCATGAGAAGCACTTGAACCTGGGAGGCAGAGGTCGCAGTGAGCTGAGATCTTGACACTGTATTCCAGCCTGAGCAACAGAGGAAGACTCTGTCTCAAAAAACAAAAACAAAAATTCCAGGAAGGCAAAGTGATCTGTTAACGAAATTTCAGCAGAAATCTTATTTCACTTTTATGAACCCTTTTTGCTTTGTTAAAGGATGGATTCTATAAAATAAATATATAATGGAACATCTGTTTTTTAAAGGAGCAAGGCCTCATATCATATCTCAGATATTACCAAGTAAGACTTTCATGCCTATGTGTACTGTAGACTAATATGTTTAACTATGTACAACTCTAATATTTTACATTATACTACCTAGTAAAGAGTTTCTAATTTCCTGAAGTGAGAATACACATTTGTTTTATTTTACTGGATAAGTGAAAATATTGTTTCATGCAAAATATATAATTTTATTCTAAATTAGCTAACAATCAATTGATCTGTCCATTGGCCTATCAATTGATCACTCTATTGCTCTATTTAGGTATAAATATAAGTTATATGCTTGAGTATATTTTATGTTTGCAATTGATAAGCAGTTTGAGCATTTCTGCTTCTCAGATAGGACCTACTTATAACTATTTTCATTTTATTTCAAAATGGATCCTGCATATCACCACAACACCCATATTTTGATATTTGTAAACGACCATAAATTTTATGGATTTTTGTGCTAACTAAAGAGCTACAGATAGAATGAATAAGAGTTAATATGTGATAGTACAGCAGGGTGACTACAGTCAATAATAATCTATTGTCCATTTAAAAATAACTAAGAGTATAATTGGAATGTTTGTAACACAAAGAAATGATACATACTTGAGGCAATAGATACCACATTTACCTTGATGTCATTATTACACATTGTATGCTTTATCAAAATATCTCATAAATATATACAACTGTTAGGTACTCATAAAACTTACAAGTAAAAATGAATTTTTAAAAATAAAGAAAAACACAAATAAAAAGAGCTAGAAAGAATCACTGTTTAGTTCTAGAGAATATGCAAAATGTTTGAAGAGTAAGAAATCATCACAGCAAGCAATATCATTCATTGCCCATGGATTTTAAATCTCTGCTGAGAAAGCATGTGCCAGTAAGAGGAAATTATTGGCTACTTAGATAATTGAAGTCAAATTTAATGGATTCTGCTATTAACCAAACTTGAAAGATTTCTTGTTTCCCTAAGATGAACGAAGAATAAATCAAATATATGTTTGTGAGACTTGGGTAGCTCAAATAAATGATCCTCATAACCATTTTACTTTTTTTTTTTTTATTCTAAATCTTAGGGAGAGAACTGTAACAAAGAGGAGATTTTTGTCCTACAGTAGCTTACAATGCAATGAATAGATTTTCAAAACTGGAAGTAGACAAAATGAATAAAATATGTAAAATGAACTGTTATCAGTATTAGTAAGAAAACCCGCAAAAGGCTGAGAAGAAGGATATGCAGGGAATCTACTCTAGATAGTATGCCAGGAGAAACTGAGAGGAGACCAGTGAGATCTGGACGGTGACCCAGAAGGAGGACGGAGCCTCTCGTAGAGGTATAGAGGTAGAGAAGCCACACCTTACATGGTCTCCAGGAATTCGTTGTACTTAATGTCAGCTGCAATGGGAAGGTCTGGAAAGACTTAAATCATTGGAGTAACAGCATATAATACTTGCAGGAATACCCCAATGATATTCAGACAGTAAGAGGAAATAGGACTTAAATGGAGTTATTAGTGGGAGGTATTTCATAAGGGAAAGGGAATCCCTGAATAGAAAATGATGAGGCATAGTACTTTCCTAGCTCAGTTCTAAACTACAGAAATCTAAACTGGATTACACATCTATGAGTCATAAACATTAAACTAAATTATAGTCAGTGCTTTTTCACTTTTTTTTTGTAAGCAAAGATAGGTGCCCATAATTCAAATTTTTTTAAAATGAGGAGATCCAGGATTAGAGAGAAAGGGCAGTCACAGGAAAAATGAAGAGAATTTGTGAAATTATACACATCTGGAGAACACTAAACTTAGGATATGAAAGATAAAAAGACCAAATAAAATGGAAATGTTGGATGGAGTAACCTGGAAGCTATGGGAAAGACAAAAATTCATTTTGATTGGTCTCATCAAAAGAGGGAAAGCTGGGAATCTGGAAGAGTAAGGCTATAATAATACATCAGTCACAGACAATTCACAGAATAGAAATTCTTTCTTAGAGTATAAAAGAGATTATGCCACATACATACTTTTTTTATTGCTATTTTGCCACTAACTTGGGGAAGGGAAGGGAATATGCAGGTCTTTCCTTTCCCAAAGCACGTGGTTTGACTCCCATAAGCAGAAGTCCATTTGGTCTCACCCACAACCATTCTAAAGTTGATCACTGCTCTGCACATGCTCATTCACGATCTGTCAGGGCATGTCTGTGCCTTGGCATCACACAGGAGGACATGAATTCTGTATTCTTGAGTGAAGAGGAAATTAAGAGGCAGAGAATGGAGAGAATGGTATCTGACTGCTATCATTATTTTTTGAGGAATAAAATAAGACTGAATGAAACTTTGGGATTTATTCTGTTTATTTTTAATCATTAAACTTCTATACTAGAAAATTTCAAACATGAAAAATTAACAAAATCATATAATTAACTCTAAATAACCATCACCTGGCTCCATCAAATACTGATACTCTGCCATTCTTTCATTTTCTATAGTTCCAGGCACTTTCCAATGATTTTTTTTTTTTTGAATGTGAGAGTTTAAATTCTGATTTTATGCTTACACAAAGCTAATTCTTACTGAGGAAGTATAATTATGTAAGTGATATCCAGCATTAGCTTTTTTTTTTTTGGAGCAAGAGTGAACGTTTATTTATTTATTTAATATATATATTTTATTGCACTTTCGGTTCTGGGGTACATGTGTAAAGCATGCAGGATTGTTGCATAGGTGCCTACATGGCAATGTGGTTTGCTGCCTCCATCCCCCCGTCACCTATATCTGGCATTTCTCCCCGTGTTCTCCCTCCCCAACCTTCCTACTCCACGCTGTCCCTCCTCTATTCTCCCCCAACAGATACCAGTGTGTGATGCTCCCTTCTCTGTGTCCATGTGTTCTCATTGTTCAACACCTGCCTATGAGTGAGAATTGATTTTCTGTTCTTGTGTCAGTTTGCTGAGAATGATGGTTTCGAGATTCATCCATGTCCCTACAAAGAACACAAACTCATTGTTTTTTATGGCTGCATAGCATTCCATGGTGTATCTGTGCCTCCTTTTCTTTGCCCAGTCTATCGTCAATGGGCATTTGGGTTGGTTACAGGTCTTTGCTATTGTAAACAGTGCTGCTATGAACATATATATGCATGTGTCCTTATAATAGAATGATTTATAATCCTTTGAATATATACCCAGTAATGGGATTGCTGGGCCAAATGGAATTTCTATTTCTAGGTCCTTGAGGAAACGCCGCACTGTCTCCCACAATAGTTGAACTAATTTACACTCCTACCAACAGTGTAAAAGTGTTCCTATTTCTCCACATCCTCTCCAGCATCTGCTGTCTCCAGATTTTTTAATGATCGCCATTCTAACTAGCCCGAGACAGTATCTCAATGTGGTTTTGATTTGCATTTCTCTAATGACCAGTGATGATCAATATTTTAAGTATGTTTTTTGGCCTCATAAATGTCTTCTTTTGAAAAATGTCTGTTCATGTCCTTAGCCCACTTTTGAAAGGGTTTGTTTTTTTCTTGTAAATCTGTTTTACTTATTTTTAGATTCTGGATATTAGCCCTTTGTCAGGATGGGTAGATTACAAAATTTTTTTCCCATTCTGTTGGTTACCGGTTCACTCTAATGATTGTTTCTTTTGCTTTACAGAGTTCTGGAGTCTAATTAGATTTCATTTGTCAATTTTGGCTTTTGTTGCCAATGCTTTTGTTGTTTTAGTCATGAAGTCCTTGCCTATGCCTATGTCCTGAATGGTTTTGCCTAAGTTTTCTTCTAGGGTTTTTGTGGTATTAGGTCTTATCTTTAAGTCTTTAATCCATCTGGAGTTAATTTTAGTGTAAGGTGTCAGAAAGGGGTCCAGTTTCTGCTTTCTACACATGGCTAGCCAGTTATCCCTACACCATTTATTAAAAAGGGAATCCTTTCCCCATTGCTTATTTTTGTCAGGTTTGTCAAAGATCGGGTGGTTGTAGATGTGTAGTGTTGCCTCCAGGGCCTCTGTTCTGTTCCACCGGTCTATATCTCTGTTTTGGTACCAGTACCATGCTGTTTTGATCACTGTAGCCTTGTTGTATAGTTTGAAGTCCAGCAGCGTGATGCTGCCAGCTTTGTTCCTTTTGCTTAGAATTGGCTTGGCTATGTGGGCTCTCTTTTGGTTCCTTATGAAGTTTAAGGTGGTTTTTTCCAGTTCTGTGTGGAAGGTCATTGGTAGCTTGATGGGGGTAGTGTTGAATCTATAAATTACTTTGGGCATTATGGTCATTTTCACAATATTGATTCTTCCTAACCATGAGCATGGAATGTTTATCCATTTGTTTGTGTCCTCTCTTATTTTCTGGAGCAGTGGTTTGCAGTTCTCCTTGAAGAGGTCCTTTACATCCTTTGTTAGTTGTATTCCTAGGTATTTTATTCTCGTTGTAGCAATTGTGAATGGCATTTCGTTCTTGATTTGGCTCTCTTTAAGTCTATTATTGGTGTATAGGAATGCTTGTGATTTCTGCACATTGATTTTGTATCCTGAGACTTTGCTGAAGTTGCTTATCAGTTTCAGGAGATTTTGGGCCGAGATGATAGGCTCTTCTAAATATACAATCATGTCATCTGCAAATAGAGACAATTTGACTTCCTCCACTCCTAATTGAATACCCTGTATTTCTTTTTCTTGCCTGATTCCTATGGCTCGAATTTCCAATACTGTATTGAATATGAGTGGTGAGAGAGGGCATCTTTGTCTAGTGCCAGATTTCAAAGGGAATGCTTCCAGTTCAGTATGATATTGGCTGTGGGTTTGTTGCAAATAGCTTTTATTATTTCTAGATACGTTCCATCAACAGCTAGCTTATTGAAATTTTTTAGCATAAAGGGCTGTAGAATTTTGTCAAAGGTCTTCTCTGCATCAATTGAGATAATCATGTGGTTTTTTTCTTTGGTCCTTTTATGTGGTGGATTACGTTTATAGACTTGCGTATGTTGAACCAGCCTTGCATCCCTGGAATGAAGCCTGCTTGATCATGGTGGATAAGCTTTTTGATGTGCTGTTGCAATTGGTTTGCCAGTATTTTATTGAAGATTTTTGCATCTATGTTCATCGTGGATATTGGCCTGAAGTATTCTTTTTTTGTTGAGTCTCTGCCGAATTTTGGTATCAGGATGATGTTGGTCTGATGAAATGATTTGGGAAGGATTCCCTCTTTTTGGATTGTTTGGAATAGTTTCAGAAGGAGTGGTTCCAGATCCTCTTTCTGCATCTAGTAGAATTTGGCTGTGAACCCATCTGACCTGGGCTATTTTTGGTTGGTAGGCTACTAATTACTGCCTCAACTTCAGCCCTTGTTATTGATCTATTCAGGGTTTCGACTTCTTCCTAGTTTAGGCTTGAGAGGATGCAAGTGTCCAGGAATTTATCCTTTTCTTCCAGTTTTACTAGTTTATGTGCATAGAGTTCTTTGTAGTAATCTCTGATGATAGTTTGTATTTCTGTGGAATTGGTAGTGATATCCTCTTTATTACTTTTTAAATTGCATCTATTTGATTCTTCTCTCTTTTTTAATCTGGCTACTGGTCTATTTTGATGATCCTTTCAAAAAACCAGCTCTTGGATTTATTGATTTTTTTGAAGGGTTTTTGTATCTCTATCTCCTTCAGTTCTGCTCTGATCTTAGTTATTTCTTATCTTCAGCTAGCCTTTGAGTTTTTTTGATCTTGCTCCTCTAGCTGTTTCAATTTTGATGATAGGATGTTGATTTTAGATCTTTCCTTGCTTCTCATGTCAGCATTTATTACTATAAATTTTCCTCTAGACATTGCTTTAAATGTGTCCCAGAGATTCTGGTACGTTGTGTCTTTGTTCTCGTTGGTTTCGAAGAACATCTTTATTTTTGCCTTCTTTTCATTGTTTATGCAATCAACAGTCAAGAGCCAGTTGTTCAGTTTCCATGAAGTTGTGCTTTTCTGTGTTAGTTTCTTAATTCTGAGTTCTAATTTGATTGCACTGTGGTCTGAGAGACTGTTTGTTCTGATTTCCATTCTTTTGCATTTGCTGAAGAGTGATCGACTTCTAATTATGTGGTCAATTTTAGAGTAGGTGTGATGTGGTGCTGAGAAGAATGTATATTCTGTGGATTTGCGGTGGAGAGTTCTATATATATCTGTTAGGTTTGTGGTCCAGATCTGAGTTCAAGTCCTGGATATTCTTGTTAATATTCTGTTTCATTGATCTGTCTAATATTAACAGTAGAGTGTTAAAGTCTCGCACTATTATTGTGTGGGAGTCTAAGTCTGTTTGTAGGTCATTAAGAACTTGCTTTATGTATTTGGATGCTCCTCTATTGGGTGGATATATATTTAGGATTGTTAGCTCTTCTTTCTGCATTGATCCTTTGACTATTATGCAATGCCTTTCTTTGTCTCTTTTGATCTTTGTTGGTTTAAAGTCTATTTTATCAGAGACTAGGATTGAAACTCCCGGTTTTTTTGCTCAACACTTGCTTGGTAGATCTTCCTCCATCCCTTTATTTTGAGCCCATACGTGTCCTTGCATGTGAGATGGGTTTCCTAGATAGAGCACAGCTATGGGTTTTGACTTTTTATCCAATTTACCAGTCTGTGTCTTTTGATTGGGACATTTAGTGCATTTATATTTAAGGTTAATATTGTTATGTGTGAATTTGATCCTGCCATTTTGATGCTAGCTGGTTGTTTTGCCCATTAATTTACCCAGTTTCTTCATTGTGTCAATGCTCCTTACCATTTGGTATGTTTTTGGAGTGTCAGGTACTAGTTGATTCTTTCTATGTTTAGTGCTTCTTTCAGGAGCTCTTATAAAGCAGGCCTGGGGGTGATGAAATCTCTGAGCAATTGCTTGTTCATAAAGGATTTATTTCTTCTTCGCTTATGAAGCTTAGTTTGGCTGGATATGAAATTCTGGGTTGACAGTTTTATTTAAGGATGTTGAATATTGGCCTCCACTCTCTGCTGGCTTGTAGAGTTTCTGCGGAGAGATCCGCTATGAGTCTGATGGGCTTACCTTTGTGGGTAACCCAGCCTTTCTTTCTGGCTGCCCTTAGCATTTTTTCCTTCATTTCAACCTTGGTGAATCTGATGATTATGTGCCTTGGGGTTGCTCTTCTTGAGGAATATCTTTATGGTGCTCTCTGTATTTCCTGGACATGAATATTGACCTGCCTTGCTAGGTTAGGGAAGTTCTTCTGTATAATATCCTGAAGAGTGTTTTCCAGCTTGTATTTATTCTCTCTGTCACATTCAGGTACAGCTATCAAACATAGATTAGGTCTTTTCACATAATCCCATATTTCTTGGAGGCTTTGTTCATTTATTTTCACTCTTTTTTCTCTAATCTTGCCTTCTTGTTTTATTTCACTGAATTGATCTTCAATCTCTGTTATCCTTTCTTCTGCTCAGTCGATTCAGCTATCGAAACTTGTGTATGCTTTGCAAAGTTCTCATCTTGTGTTTTTCAGCTCCATCAAGTGATTTATATTCTTCTCTAAGATGTTTATTCTCATTAGCATTTCATCACACCTTTTTTCAAGGTTCTCAGTTTCTTTGCATTGCATTAGAATATGTTCTTTTAGCTCAGAGTAATTTGTTATTACCCATCTTCTGAAGCCGGTTTCTGTCAATTCATTGACTCATTCTCCATCCAGCTTTGTTCCCTTACTGGTGGGGAGTTGTGATCTCTTGGAGGAAGAGCGGCATTCTGGTTTTGGGTGTTTTTATCCTTTCTGCACTGATTTCTTCCCATCTTTTTGGATTTATTTGAAGTTGGTGACTTTTGCATGGGGTCTCTGAGTGGACGTCCTTTTTGTTGATGATAAAGTTATTTCTTTCTGTTTTTTAGTTTTCCTTCTAACAGGCCCCTATACTGTTGGACTGCTGGAAGTCCACTCCAGACCTTGCTTGCCTGGGGATCACCTGTTCCATTGTTCTGTTCAGAGCTACCGGGTAGGTATGTCTAAGTCTGCTGCAGAGGAACTCATAACCGCCTTTTTTCCTAGGTATTCTGTCCTGGGAAGGTGGGGTTTTATTTATAAGTTCCTGACATGCTGCTGCCTTTTTTCAGAGATGCCCTGTCCAACAAGGAGGTAGCTTAGTCACAGTCTGCCAGCAGAGTTGTTGCTGAGCTGCCATGGGCTCTGCCCAGCTTCTGTGTGAACTTCCTTGCGATTTTGTTTATAGAGGTTTAGTTAGAACTGCCTCAGTAATGGTGGTCTGCCTCAGTAATGGTGGACTGTCTCTGTGGCGGACTGCCTTGGTAATGTTAGACTGCCTTGGTAATGGCGGACAGCCTCAGTAATGGTGGACACCCTTTCCCCCACAGAGCTGGACCATCCTGGGTTCTGCTGTGCTTGCTTTGAAACTCTCAATCCAGAGCATTTCAGATTGCTGGTCTTTATGGGGGTGGGACCCCATGAGACAGATCACCTGGCTCCATATTTCAGACCCCCTTTTTTCAGTTGAATGGGTGGCTCTGTCTCCCAGGTGTTCCAGGGACCATTTGAAAAGGCCACCCAGATTTGTGAGTTTTTGTGTGGGGACCCACTGCGCTGGCTGAAACAGCTGTGCTGAAAACTCATGGGCACGTTTCGGCCCAGGAATCTCCTGGTCTGTGGGCAGTAATAACTCTTTTGGAAATGTGGTGATCACTCACCCTCTGCATTGTTCTCACTGGGAACTGCACTCCAGAGCTGTTCCTATTCAGCCATCTTGGATCCTAGCATTAGCTTTTTGATGGCTAATATTAACTTGATGGTTTGGTAGTAACAGGGTAGAACAGAAAAATACTTTCTAATCTTGTTTGTATTTCATCCTGGCTAAACTCAAAATTTAAATATTTTGAATCATTAGGAAGCATCCTGAAACAGGAGCGTTTGAAGACCAGGGTTCTAACCCTGTGCTCTTTTGCTGTCTTTGTGACTTTAACTGCTCTTGTGACTCTATTTTCTCATTTGTAACCTGAGGTAACTAAGTGAGATACTCCCAAAGCAGACTTTTATTCCCAAGTGGTATCTACTTCCCTGTTCCAAAAAAAAAAAAAAATCGCCTCCATACTTCTCATCCCCAATCCAGAGTCCTACCTTCTCCTTAAGATGCAGTTCAAGGTTTCCTTTCCATCCTGTAGTTAAAAACAGTTCAATTCATTTCAACTAGTATTTCCAGAGGGCTGATTATGTGCCAGGCACTGTTTTAGGCACTAAGTGAGCAGAAGTGATTCAAATCTCTGCCTCATTAGGCTTCCATTCTAGTGGGGTGGCACGCAACAAAAAAGATTAATAATTGAAATACGTAGCAGTAAGCAGTCTGTCAGATACCAGAAAGCACTACAGAAAAATAAAGCAGCTTCCTGAGAACTAGAAAGAGTATGTGAGTGGGGGGAAGTGGGAGAAGGTAAGAAACAAGGAAGGTAGCCGTACAGATATCGAAGAGAAGACCATTCTAGGCAGAGGGCCATCAAACACAAAGGCCCTATAGTGGGCTCCTTGTGCTGGTTTAGAAGGGCCATCAGGAAGTCCTTGTGGCCAGAGTCTAGTAAACAAGAGAAAAGGTACTAGTTCAGAGAGGTAGGGGCTTAGAAGTGGCCAGCAAATGTTGAAGGGCCTCATAAGTCATTTTTATTACATTGACTTATATTTGGAATGAAATGGAAACTCTTTGGAATTAAAAAGGACCCAGAGGATCTGACTTAGGTTTTAACAGGTTCATGAATCTGACTAAGAAGAAGAGCAGAAGCAAGGAGAACAGTTAGAGTGCTGCCCTGGTCCATGTTAGACATCAGGGTAGCTTGCACCCACCTGCTGGGTGTGGGGGTAGTGAAAAGGGGTTACATTCTGATCTATTTTGAAGGTACAGCTGGCAGGATTTGCTGGGAGGAGTGCAAGACAGGAGGCAAGGATGATACTAAGGTGTTTTGTGTGTGTGTGTGTCTGTTGTTGTTGTCGTTGTTGTTTTCTGAGCACCTGGAAACGTAGAGCTGCTTTTAACAGAGAAGTCAGAGTCTATCAAGGCGTGTTGGGGGCGATAATAGTGGCTCATTACTACCTCTAATACACAAGAAATCCATAAATGTCCAGTAGATGCCTCCCTCTCTGTTTCTCTCCCAGCCTGCTTCACTATCTCTCTCCTTCATTCCTCTGTCTCCCTCTGTCTCACATTCATAATGTGTTCTTGTCTAGGTTATGAAATCTTACCAGGGAAGTGTCCAGGCATAATTTGCAGAGCGTGAAAAAGTAACTCTCCTCATATTTGTCTTTTGGTGTCACACCATATTGGGTGACCCTTCAGCTTTTCTCTAAAATTGCATGACGTTTTAAAATTGAAAGAGATCATAAAGAATATCTTGTCCAACTTTGCACTTTACAGAAAGGGACACTTAGCTCAGATAAGTTAGATGATGCACCTGGAACACAGGAAAGAGGAGAAATAAATAGTATGGCTTTCTCAAGAGCAAGGAGTAAAGATACAACCATGAGAGGAACAATTATGTGAGTAAATAACATAGTTTTAAATCCCAAAAAAGAAAACAAATAACAGAGTACCAAAATGAAAAAAAGTTACATACATCCCCAGAGCAGAAAAGTGGCATCAAAGGCAGTACTTTTGACATGATGGCAAAATTGACAATTCATTTCACAAAGCTTTTAACAGCTTTTCAATTCAATACTTTTCCAACGTTGTAAACATTAAAATAGAACCCTTACACAATTTTGTATTATTGGCTTATAAAAACGGTTCCTAAAATAAAATGATCCAATCTCCATTTTGTTTGCAAACTCAGGCTTGCATAAACCTAATTGACTTTTAAACAAACTAACTTGAAGCAGAACAAAATTAAAAGCATTTCTCGAATGAAGATTTTTCTCTCATTTTAAAATATTTAATTAGTTTCATTTTATTTGGGTTTTCTGAAGTTAAATGATAGTTTCAAAATTATGTTATAACAAAACTGTAGGCTGATAACTTTATTACTCACTTGGTTAGCTTGAGTTTTGTTCATTTTGTTTAGTGAAGGTATAGTTATAAGTACAGGGTTATACATTTTTCCCCTAATAACTTTACATATATGACTGTCAATCTTAGCCAGGCAGCATGCATGCCTAATGAGAACCTTTAGAATGATGCCAAAAATAGTTCTAAGCTATTGCATTGTTTAATAGTGTAGGGATGGAAAGATGATACCTTTTCTTACCCATCTTAAGGGTCACAGCCAACATTTGATTAAATAAATCTATCATGCTTTTCTCACCATAGGAACACACATACACACGTTTAACAAAAGACAGGTTAACAAGAGAAAAGCATAACAGATTTATTTAATCAAAGTTTTTCTTGACACAGAGCCCATCAGAAAGACCCAAATATACAGAGCAAACTATCCATTTTTATGCTTAAGCTTCATGAAGAATAGACGTCCATGTAGAGATATGATTGGACAAAGAGTACGATCTAATGCTAATAGACTGAGTGGAGAAACCCAGCAAAGCCTGGCCAGGTTATTTTTGGCCTCTGTTATAGCATTTCTTCCTCCTGGGTATGGGGCAGCACCCTTCCAGAATGAGGGTCTTATAACCTACCATCGGACAAGGCTAAGTCAGAGAAATGTCTTTAGGGCCAACCCCCAGACAGAAAAATGGGGAAAATTAGAGTGATAACTTGTTTTTATGACAAGCTTTGGTTAATAGGGGTTCTGGTTTCTATGACCTGCTTGGAGGAAGAAAAATTCTGATTTTTATAACTTACTTCTGAAGAGAATGAGGCGCAAGAGACAGGAGGGCAAGAGAAGGTCAGAGAGACCCTGGTTCTGAGGCTGCTTCTGATATCCTTTATTCCAAAGTACTCAGCATGCCAAAGTGACATACTTTAGGATATTGTTTCCTGAGCCCCAGTCTTGGTAAAAAAAAATACAAAACAAAAACAAAAACCCTGAAACAGACGTGGTTTACACTTGATCTAAACCTTTCTGAGCTTCAGTTTTATCTGAAATGCTGGAATTATCAGACTTGCTTGATCTACCTAACTGGATGGTAGATCAAATGATCAAATGAGATACTATCTTTGAAAGCTCCCTCACACACCATGCCAACGCAATTAGTATGACCATTCCAAAAACATGTCAACTTCTTTTTTTCCTGATTAAAAAAAGGCTATATCCCAGACTCAGTCAAAGAAGAAAACGGGTGTTTCCGTATTCTTTAAATAAAATATGTGTGTCGCTATGCTTGACATTTTAAAGAAGTAGGCCACATCCTGTGTGCTAAAATAGAAATATGGTGAGTTTTTCTTCAATTCCTAAAATTAAACGTGATTTCACTACATTAGTTATTTTGCTGTTTAACAATGTGCACAGGTGTTCATCAGTACAGCACTGCTGCCTACAAACTAGGGCCAGGAACTCAGCACTGGCGGGTGTGGTTGCTTGAGGAAGGAGGGTTCCTCAGCCCGAGAGCCAGAAATTGACACCTCATGGATTCACCCATTGTAATTCAATTACACTTTATTGAATTCCAATGAAGAAAATCCATAGGGGGCAAAGCTCCAGGTTCCTGTACAGTGGAGGTCCCATCCAAAAACACTACAAACCAATTTAAAAACATACTGTTTCCAAAATAGCATGGTAAATGAATAGGCTATCAAGAGACACCTATAATTATGTTTCTTTTTTCTCATCACAGGAACACACATACACCTTCAGACTGACATATATAAACATCTCCAAGTCAAATCAACATCCTCCAAAAATAAAGCTGACGTGGCTTTAAGTCAGGAAAACAGTCCTTTTTCTCCGAGTGGCCATTTCAGATTTTATTTTAGCATCAAAAGTTGCTTGTTCTGTTATTAAAAGATACTGAAATCTTTATTCAAGTATGTGTTTCAGTCTCTATATTCATTCGTACTGATTGATGATTTTATCTTGAAGAGCCATAGTATGACCAATTAACTCTCACATGTTAGTGAATATTATTGAGCACCTACTATTTTTCTTTCTTTCTTTCTTTCTTTCTTTTTTTTTTTTTTTTTTGAGAGGGAATTTCGCTCTTGTTACCCAGGATGGAGTGCAATGGCGCGATCTCGGCTCACCGCAACCTCCGCCTCCTGGGTTCAGGCAATTCTCCTGCCTCAGCCTCCTGAGTAGCTGGGATTACAGGCACGTGCCACCATGCCCAGCTAATTTTTTGTATTTTTAGTAGAGATGGGGTTTCACCATGTTGACCAGGATGGTCTCGATCTCTTGACCTCGTGATCCACCCGCCTCGGCCTCCCAAAGTGCTGGGATTACAGGCTTGAGCCACCGCGCCCGGCGGAGCACCCACTATTTTTCTTGGGCACTCTACTAGGTGCTGTGGAGAATAAAAAAGGACAGGAATAGTCCTTGCCATCAAGATGTTTGCATACTAGTTGGAAGATAATACAAAATGCAAAACAAACAAACAAAACACCAGTAACAATTGTTTTCAAGTATTGTCAAAATTGCAGAAATAACATGAGATAAGGAGTCTCATTTATCAAATCAAAATCCCCAGAGACAGAGTCTTTTTAAAGCTCTCAAAAGTAGTCTGAGAGAGAAACAGGTTTAGAAGCACTGAAATACGTGTGTTTTTGCCTTCCCCTTTACAGTGTCTCAGATCACTTAGGATCTGCTTCGTGCTCTCAACGTTTACAAAACAGCTGTTTGGCACCACGTTTGCCAGAGGTGCTCAGGCCGTGTCTGCTTGGCCCCCAGGCAGTCTGTGTGTGACACAGTCACCATCCCCTATTTTTCTTTATTTCTGACAATCTTTCTCAGCATCATTTAATGGCTCCAAATCTTTTCTCGCCCCTCAAATACTGATGTTTTCGCTCTTCTTTGCACCTAGTCCCTTCCTGGCTGGTAGCATCCATTCCTCCCACTTCCGCTAGAGGGCTCAGTTGTCCCCGAGGGGATCCCAGCTCTGAACCTCTCCAACTCAGATGCTGTCAAGTACTGCACGCTCAAAATTTTTAACATCAAACTCATTTTTTCTTCCCACTTCTTTTTCAAAGGACTAACCTGCCCCACACTGACTCTCCGCCTACTGGGGATAGGCGAAATGAAGTTGGGACAGTGAAGAATGGAAAGACCCAAGCTAGAAGCCAGTGCCCCTCAAATCGCCCTTCTCCATGACTCTGCATCCACTTGTTTTTTCAAAGACCTGTTTGTTCTACCTAAGGAGTCTAGGGTGAATCTTTCCTCTTCACTCCTCCTACCCCAGCTGTGGTGTTTCGAGTTCCCACTCAGTGGCCGACATTCTCCTGAGCTGGAGGAAGCTTATCATTTCTGACGCCATTTTGTGCTAATTTTCCACCTCATCAGATATGAACCTTTTTTCTTAAGGTGACTGTCTAATATTTAGAAATTGTTTTGAATTTTGAAAAATCTGAATCACACTTGGATTTTAATTTTACTTTCACTATTTTATCATTTATGAAGTTGCCTAAAATTTGTAAAATTTTAAAGAATTACGTAAGAACTTCCAAGGTGTTACTCTAACTTAACTCTTTATTAGTAAGAAACACAACGGTTGAAGAGGGATATTTACCTTTTGTTCTCAAAGATTTCAGAGTAAAACTTCATCAGGGTCTTTAATATCCAATTTCTTTCAGTGACCTATTCTAATAGTTAGGATGCTTTTTCTGATGTTAACATTCTTTGCTTTAATTTAGTCCTAAAGCATTATTTCTTCTATTATAAAAGCACTATTTCTCATTTAAAATTTCTAATATAATTTTTTGCTATGCAAGCTATTCCTTTCACATAGAAATATATTGTCCTATGGGTGGCCATTGAATATGTTGGGTATTTGTTTTTCTCCTCTTTATCATAAATCTTGAAGAGGGAAGATGTGCTTCAATTTCAGTCCCATTTTCTCCCTCCATAGCACAGATGCTTTAAGCATCTTTTCTCTTTTTGTTTATTTAGTAGATGGGGAGAAATTTCTGCACATTTATATGTGCAATAATTCAACACTTTGTGCAAATTTTTTTTTACATAGTAGACTCTTCACTTTTACTCCTCTGCTATATTCTTACCTCAGTATCTCACAATCAGAAGAAATGAATAAGATGAACTAAATTGTCTCAGTAATCAGAAATCATTCCCCAAACTATCCGAATATCATTTGTGAGGCCATCTACACAAATGACAACTCCATTGCTTGCTCAATTATACATGCAATTTTCCTACAACTTGTCAGTCATCCTACTTTTATTCTAGAGGAATTCAAGCAGTTACGGCACTTCAAGAAGGTGAGGAATAAGAAAGGCAGGGCCATGGGACAGTTTTACTTTTCCTTTCTGTTCAAGTTTCCCTAATGGCCCTTTACTGAGACAGAACTGACAAATACTACAATTATCACCTGCTGATTTTACTGGAGGCACCCCGCCTTGGGTTCACTGAAAGCCTCACATATCTCATATGAAATCTTGAAAAGTATTCATTCAAAAGTTATATAAGAACCATCCAGTACATGGCAGAAAATGAGGTCAAGATCGGGAGCATGGAGTTTTGTTTGCTTTTATTTGCTGGGATTATTGAGTGTTATATTATGAAACTGAAAGAGAAATACTAGTAATCATTATCGAGCGTTATATTATGAAACTGAAAGAGAAATACTAGTAATCTGCATAATTTGATAAAAAGTGGCAGTATTGAGTAGGGCATAATTGAAACTCCTGATATTCATTGTTACTGACTTGAGAAACATGTTTGAACTGATATTTTGCTTTTTAATATGTTTACAGAAAGTGGTATTATAAATTCAAGTACAAACACACATGAACACACACAAATCCACACATACAGAGTGGGGTGCTGGAGGTGGCTAGCACTGTCTTGAAAGACATTTGTGCACATCTTTTCCCAAATCCAGTTCAGTGGCTTTAAGTTCATAGCTTGAAATTTGCCATAATGGGCATATTTACTCTAAAAAAATGAGCAAGTGATACAAATCCATGTGTTTGTTTGCTTGCTTTTCATCGAGCCAGTTTTTGAACAGTAGGCAGTACAATTGTCATCACAGGCATTCTTTTCTCAAGTTTCCTTGACTGTTGCAGGACTGTTTGCATTTATCTGCAATGGTTTTGCAGTCACTTAAGTAAGATGTGATTTCTTAATATCTTTATTTCTAATTTCTGTCCCAGAGGGTGGCAGCATAGTGCAGTAAAAAGTACCTGGGGGCTTTGTATTGAAAGGTGTTAATCCATGTTCTGTCCCTTTGGGTCTTTGACCTTGGGAAAGTCACCTAAGCTTTCTGAGCCAAAAATTCTTCCTCTCTAAAACGAGTATAGTACTATCACCAAGGGGATTGAATGGGATGTTGCACATGGCAGGGTCTGGCCTAGAGTCAGGTTGAGGCAATGGGAGCTCACTTCCCAGTATCATGAACTAATAGGGTTTGATGTTGAAAGCACCTCAAGAAATATTCAACTTCTTAATCTCTTACAACCAAAAGCTATGAGCCTAATGAGCTCTTGAAAAAGTTCAATATCTGTGTTTCAAAGAGAAGGTCCTTGACATTAAACGAATTATCCAGGGTAGGTCTCCTTAATCCTAACACAGTGATTCAATCAAAACTTTCTCAACTATTCTGCAGTACCATCTTCTGGTCTCTAGAAAGAGCATGTAACTCTCTTCTTTCTCTTCCCTCTTTTCTATCCTCTCTTATTCTTCCTTTATCTTTCCCTTCTTCTTTCTCAATCCAATTTAATTTGATTTTGGTTTTAAGTTGCTTGGGTGCCTTCAGGAAAGTATATCACTTGACCAAAATGTGGATCTTCTGCAAGAGCACATTACTTAAATAGTGAGAGACGTTCAGGCAAATGCCAGGTGAACTAAGGAGATGGGGGCAGATCAGGTGACACATGGGCAGTGATCAAACCTGGGGAAAAAGTAGCTATTTGGTGAATGAATGACTTCTTTAAAAGGCTAAAGGCTGGCTCATGCCTGTAATTCCAGCACTTTGGGAGGCCAAGGCAGGCAGATCAAAAGGTCAAGAGTTCGAGACAAGCTTGGCCAACAATGAAACTTCGTCTCTACTAAAAATACTAAAAATTAAACAGGTGTGGTGGCGCGTACCTGTAATCTCAGCTACCCAGGAGGCTGAGGCAAGAGAATTGCTTGAACCTGGGAGGCAGAGGTTGCATTGAGCCGAGATTGTGCCACTGCATACCAGTCTGGGCAACAGAGTTAGACTCCCACCGCCCGCCACCCAAAAACAGGCTGAAAAGGAAAGTCCTGTTTCCTGAGAAACTATTATATGCTAGATTCTGTTCCAGTAATTTCATAATTATTTTTATTTTTTAGAATATACCTGAGAGATTAGATATTGTATTCTGTATTTTACAGATGAGGAAATTAAGATTTAAGGACATTAAGCTATCTTGCCCAAAGTCACAGTTTGTGATAGAATTGCCATTCAAAACTAAAGCAGCTGTACACTGTCTCTTTTTCCAGTGCTAGGTTACCTAGGTCAGAGTATATAGTTTCTCAGCTTTCCATTTTCCTTTACTCTAATTTGAAATTGGACTTTATGAGAAATGTGCTCAGTTAATTCAGTCCTTTAAATAGACATTTTAGGCCATAGTTTACGTGTTCCAGAAATTATTTTTAGTTTCTACTTCTAAGAAATGTTTTTATCTTGAAAGATTATACAAATCATCCAAAGTCACCAAGACAAAAAGTAGCCCTACTTTAGATAACCACGTACTAATTTACACAGTTTATTCTATTGAATTTTGATTTTGTTACGAGGTGAGAATCAAAAGCAGGAAGGACTCTAAGGGAATGGGGAAAGTGGCACTGAGTGGATTAAAGTGCAGAGAAAAGAAGTGGAAGGTATGGACAATAAACTCTTCAAAATTTTGTCCAGGCTCAGCTCTGGCAAACTTTGTCTTTGCCCCATTTATGCCCATCTTATTGGGTTCACAAGGCAATGTAGATGATTATGGAAAAGCATGATCCTCTGGTGAAAAGAAAAGATCCCAATTTGGCCTGGTTTGCAGAAATCAAAACTGGGATGATTCATTATGAGATCAGAAATGCAAATCCATAAGGAGCAGCTCAAGAACGGAATTTATTCATGATCGCCTGGTACAGACAGCCCTTCTACTTGTGCTTCAGTCCTTTCAGTCATGTGAAGCATGTTGTTAATATATGATGAATTACACTCAGAGGACTTAGAAATCATCTAGACGGGTCCTTCCTTGTGCAACAACTGATCCTGAGACTTGTTTATGGAGAAGAAAGACTACTAAAGGAGAAAGCATTTTATGTTCCATTTTACTTTATATACTGGAAGGTATTTAAATGGATGCCTTTACTTTGACTAGGGCCCATTATGATAGTGTGTTTTATATCAAGGTAATTGGCTCAAAATATGCAATTTTATAACTTGAAACCAGTAAAAGAAAATATTGTAATAATAATGGTGGAAGCTAACTGTGCACTTATTTAGAACAGAGTCTGGTACCTGACAAGCGTTGGCTATGATGATAAGTAGGAGGAAGATGATGATGGTGATAGTGATAGTGGTGGTGAAGATTATGGTAGTGGTGGTGATGGTAGTAGTTATGATTATGGTGGTCGTGATGATGATATTGATAGTGATGGCGATCATGGTGGTGGTAGTGGTGATAATGGTGATAGTGTACCAGGCACTTTGCTAAGCTCCTTACATACATGATGTCATTTAATGCTTGATAACTCTATACAAGTGATATGAGCACTGTTTTACAAATGAGTAATTTATCTGGTACCACACAGCTAGGAAATAGTGTAGTTAGGGTTGCAGAAGCTGTGCGTCTTTGACACTGTGCTATATTTAAAGGCTTTTCTTAAAACATATGTTTTGGCTGGTTAGTTTAAAGAAAAACCCAAAGCATGATTTTGCTCCTTTTTGCTTTTCTTCTCTTAGAATGGGGTAATCAAACTTTAAATATTTCCTGTGATATTTATACAGGTACCCACATATAACTATCTTCAAGTAGAGCAGCATACATTTGACAGTGACTGAAAATGTATTAATTTGTCCTAAACAGTCAAAAAGAAGTGAATAGTCCATGAAACAGGGTGAGAAATTTCCAATAGATCCTGGCTCTGCAAATACCGTAGCTGCCAACCCAAAAGTGATGTACCTACACACTCAATGTTCAATCATATCGTATATCAATCATTTAGTTTACCCTCACACAAATCATCAAGAATAGGATGTTTACCTGGTAGGATCAACAACTTATTTCATTGAAAAAAGAAGATAATTTTCTCCAGGTTATGCTTATCTATAGTTTGCAAAAATGCGACCATCATAATTCCCATGCAGAATTTTTCCCATTGTGAGATAAGATTTACTATTTATTTGGTTTTGATTTTACATGAGCACAATGTCATATCTACACTAAACATGTACCTAACTGCCAAGTGTGATACATACTTAAAAGAAGTTTTCTTTGCCAGTAAACTTAGAATGTACAGAAATGTTCCATGGAAATATTGAAAATACTTAATTAGAAAAAAGACTTGTTTATAGGTAAAGCAGATATAATTGCTTTTTAAAAAAAATGAATAATTAGCTTATTGCTAAAATGCAAGTGCTGGATTTTTAGAAATTATGCAAATTCTACTTTCTGCCTGCCAAAAAGAGATCACAAATGTCTCAAGAGACCATCCACTATTAATCTAATTATAAAGTAATATATGTAGTTTATGATTAAATACTAGTAAGTGTAGCTTCCTAATTTGATTAATCAACAGGGGCTCGGTAAAACCAGAATGATTGAAAGCTACATAAATTATCTGAAAGCTATGCAAACTGTCCTTTCTCTGGATAAGGAAAATCTCACTGAGGGATTTTGCTTCTTACTTTTTAATAACAATAATGGTAATAAAATTAATAATTAACATTTAATGAGAACATAATCGTTCTAGGCATTGTACTAAATGCTAAACATAAAATTTCATTTGATCCTCGTGGCAAGTCTATGAGATAGGTCTGGAAACTGAGGCACAGAGAGTTTAGATGACTTGCCTTTGGTCGCACAGCCCAAAAATGACAGAGAAAGGCTTTAAACCCAGAGGTAGAGTCCAGTTCCTAAAATGGAGATTTTTGCAGGTTCACAAGAGAGTAGAAAGCACAACAGCTAACAATGCTCTCTACTAATATAATCAACACCTAAATTTTGGTTTCCAGATGATTCGAGAATAAGATATAATACAATGTTAACTGCATAGCACCAGTTGCCTTGAGTCTTCATCCAGAAACTGCACTTACTAGTTTTCTGACCTTCACTGAATTATTTAGGTTTTCCACACTTCACTCTCCAAGTTACCGTGACAATTAAAAAAGTTAAATCCTTCAATACTAATAGAAGAACCTTATATTAGTATTTTTATTTCTGCTGCTGCTGTTGTAATAGCTGAATACCTTAAGTTTAAACTGTCCTAGAGATGGGGTAGATTCATGTGCACAATGTTATCAGGGAGTCCTTAGAGATAAAATAGATAAAGTACAGATGGAGAAAGGAAGGGAGGCTCCATTTCAGGAAGGGGAATCAAAGGCACAGATGTAAAAAAGTCCCTGGTGTCCGCAAGAGATAATAGGTCTCCCAGTTGGTTTCATAACAATCTTGGGTACATATAGAACTCCGTATGTAACTATTCCCATTTGTCTAAATTTCCTGATTAAATTTTGGCCTTTCTTTGGCCTTTAGGCTTCTATATATGTAAGTGTGGCGTTCAAAAGCAAATATATCTCCTCTACTGACTAGTCAAATGGAGAGTTTCTTAGTGGTGTCTGTATTATAACATAGCATCTAGAGCAAATGAAGATAAACTTTTTCTTTGCGGTGACTTTTTCTCTTCCATACTCTCATATTCAGTTAGTCTCCAGGTTCTGTGAGTTCCACCTCTGAAAAGCATCGGGGACATTTAGTCTTTTCTAATACTGGCCTACTCAAGCCTTCTTAATCATTGTTTGCTTGAACTGTAGTGTCTGTATCGGATCTGTTCAGGTGTGTCTGCCCTGCCTGTGGTCTTCTCAGAAAATCTTTGCCCAAGCTCCTGCAAAGTGAATGTGAGACACTCTGGCTGTAACTGATGCAATCAGGAGCAAACTAAGGAAATCAGCACAACCAATACAGTCTTTACCCACTGATGTTAGAATTGACAAGACAACACTGCCTTGGAGGTGACAGGATGCAGGAAAAGGAGGCTGTTTAAGAACAGGAGACAGGTGCTGGGCGCAGTGGCTCACGCCTGTAATTCCAGTATTTTGGGAGGCCGAGGCAGATGGATCACCTGAGGTCAGCAGTTCGAGACCAGCCTGCCCAACATGGTGAAACCCTGTCTCTACTAAAAATACAAAAATTAGCTGGGTGTAGTGGTGGGTGCCTGTAATCCCAGCTACTTGGGAGGCTGAGGCAGGAGAAGTGCTTGAACCCAGTAGGTGGAGGTTGCAGTGATCTAAGATCACACCATTGCACTCCATCGTGGGTGACGAGCAAAACTCCCTCAAAAAAAAAGAAAAACGAATAGAGACAGGAAGAATCAAAGGGGGCAATTACACAGCTTCTACCAGGCAGGGAGAAGAGGATTCTTGGTTTTTAGTGGCTTCTTAACCCCAGGTTCTGTGAGGCTTCATATAGTGTTACTGTGTTACCTAAGTGTATGTTACTGCCTTTTGTAGCATGAATACTCTAATGGAGCTAGCTGAATTCTGTTGTTTCACTCTAATATTCTCTACAACAGCTTTTAAATACGTAGTCTTTTTTTTCTATCTTGCCTCTCTCTAAACCAATGATTACCAACCTCGGCTGTATTGGAATCACCTTAGAAGATTAAAATCGACAGTATTTCTGGGTTCTATCCCCAGATATTCTGATTTAAGTAATTTAGAGGTGGGCTGCATTTGATTGGTTAAAATCTCTACAAGTGTTTCTTGTGGAGAATCTTGTTGTACCCAGCAAACACTACAAAACCAGTGTTCCCAGAAACTTTCTGATAGTAACAATTGCCTGGGATACTACTCGTAAATAGATATTCTTGAACTTCTCCTCTAGATTTGGAGTGGAATCCGGTGATATACATATTTACTACAATGTGCAGGTGATTCTTATAATTAGGAAAGTTTAGAAAACACTTCTGTAATCTGCCCTTCATCTTGCTGCTAAAATAATCTTTGTAAAACATATAATTTTCTAGCCAAAGAACTTTAAATAACTTGTTATTGCATCTCAGATGCAGCAAAAATTCTTGGGCAGAACATTCAAGATCACTCACAGCCCTTTAGGTTTGTTCAGGTTTTTTGTGTGTGTCTTTTTGCCTGAAATCCCCTGCCTTTGCTTTCTTACCTAGAAGACACATACTTAACGGCTAAGTTCAAGGGTTACTTATTCTATGTGACTGTCCTGCCTCCCATTAAGGAGAATTTTTCTTCTTTTTCTGACATTCCACAGCACTTGGTACTAACATCTATTACATGTTAGCGGGTACATGTTTTCAGTTTCTGAAAAAACACTGTTTTCTTTTCCTTGTACTTCTCAGTGCCTCGTATAATGCCTAGCACAAAAGAAGTGCTCAATGAACGTTAGTTGAATAAATGAGTGTGTTAGTAAAGGTTTATTCTACCCTATGTCAGCACGTCAGTTTATTCCTTGAGTCATGGACGGCATTTTGAAAAGTTGGCTAGCATTAGTTGCTATACTGTTTTTGCTAATTTATTTTAATCTTTTTTTTCTTTTTGCACTGGCCTGTCATTGGTGAGTTTTAACAGGCCTCTGTAAGTCATGATCTTTCTGTTTTTTAATAGAAACTATATGCAGTCTGCCTTCCATGTTTATCAAGTCTCTTTGTTAGAATAGCATGGAGCCTGGAAGTTGCCATACACTCGTGTTTGGGTGAAAGCTCACACATTATCTGATCTAAGGTAAGATGTCTTTCTCACTCTCTGTCCTTGCCAACATTTTGCACATTCAAGGAAAGTGTCTCCATGGCCAAAAGAACAAAAGCCAGGGGTGAAGTAGGGAAAACAAAACCAAACCAAACAGAATTCTGATTAAACGCAAAAGGAAAACAGCCAATGCTAGAGGGAAAAAAAGAAAAGGTGAAAGAGCAGCAGATTTGGTTATTAGAAGCTATAAAGTGAAATCCTTTATATTTTTTTCCTATAACATTTTAGGTCTTTCTAAATTTGCCTAAGGCAACTTAACTTTTCGAGGGGAGATTTTTTTTTTATTGTCCAATGTTTTGGTGCCAATTTTTGTAGCACAAACTGAAGCTAAATTTGCAGCCAGTTAGCATATAATTTATTTTAAAAGCTTAAATAGGATCTTTTTCATGCAAGGTAAAGCTTTTAAAGTACAAAGCCAGCAAGAGCAGTGAATAGTTCTTATTCATTTTAGGTGTTGATGGAGAGGATTGGGTATATTTCAGCTGGCGTCCTCAGTCCAAGCAGCAAATGCAACACTCTCTGACATCGTTCTGGAAAGAGGGAGAGGCTCTTTGTGTAAAAGTTTGAAATGTTATCTTTTGTGGCAAGGATAATGTGATTTTATGTCAGCTCTCCCCCTGTTTTCCTCTTTTGCTGAGGCACGAGCATCATCATGCCTTTGAATTAAGAATCCATGGATAGAGCACCAATTGCCAAATAAGAGTCTTCTGATGCTTGTTGGTCCTCATTCTAATTATCACTTAGCTTTACAAAGTACTTTTTATCTGAGTGTTCCAAATAAATGACTGATTCTTTGACCCTTGAAAGATAATGGATATTATCTCATTTTTCTTTACAGTGTTCCTAACAGCAGATTACATATCTTTTCCATTCAGTGGTAGAGATAGAAAAGATGGCCTCCCCTGGATATTAAAAACTTCGTAGTGGGGAGCAGGTGGTGCCAAATTTACTCTTTAGGGTCTAGGTCCATAGACTATAAATGTATCTTCAGTGCTATATTAGGTTAGCACAAGGTTTTCCAGTTGTTTCTGTCTCTGGGGTACCATGTGGTCTTAGCTATCTGGACACCCTTCTCTACTAGGCTTGCTTGATTGGGTTTCAAGAAGTGGATACTTGCTACATTTATTGCATTTATTTCTATTTAAGACAGAGACACTGAAACAGAGAAGGGAAAAATTGTCTCAGAGCAAAAAGTTACTCATTATTGAATCTAGTTCCACAATAGCAAACTATTGATTTCTACCTGTGCTATGTGCTTTGGTGTTTCTGTCACTTATTTTTTTTTCCTTTCACATTATTTTTATTGTCTTTCACAATAATATTTAACTTTATGATAAGTTTAAATAGATGTCAAAGAAAAGACCCATTCGGAAAAGCATGTAAGTCGTAAAACGACTGATTCTTTGACCCTTGAAAGAAAAAGAAACAGTCATGCTTACAAGTTTAAAAGAATTGTTGAGTTGGATGATTCTGAAAGGATGCAGCCTTGTTATTAACGCTGAAAAGTTTAATTACATTTCATTATACTATACTAGCTTCTCTTAATTGCTAAAAGGGGACTATGAAAGCAGAAACAAAAATGCTTAATCTCTAGGAGCTAGATTTTCCTCGCTGCTTTGTAATGTAAATGTGCCTGTGTGTATATTAAAATTCACACACTCCATCCATCTCACTGGCTTTTAATGGAGGGGTCACCTGACTTCACCTAGAGCCGCCCCCCCGCCCTTTCCCAGAGGAAACCCAAAAGTGAGAGGCGGGCGCGTAGATAACACAGGTTCTCGTGCTGAGAGATGTAAATGCCCCCGACTGACCGGGAAGCCAGCGAGGTTGCTGGTGGGGGTTGGGGAAAGGGAAACGGAGGGAGAGCGCCGAAGCGAGAGAGGGGAGAAGGAGAGAGAGGGAGAGGGAGAGAGGGAGAGGCAGAGGGAGACAGAGAGAGAGAGAGAGAGAAGTGCTGCATGCTTCATCTTTGAGAGGAGGGAAAACAAAAGAGCTCAGCGGCAGTTTTGTGTTGCTGTGTCTGGCTTAGAGAGGAAAATTCTAGACATCCATGTTGAACAATCAAAGCTCAGCGGAGACTACTTCTATCAAGAAAATTATTTTTATCTGCGAATGGGTTGGATCAGTACAGGTGGTTTGAGAAGACACTGACTGAGGACCATGGAAAGGTGGGAGAGGACGTGCGGCTTCTCTGCTTCCTCTGAACAGAGCTCTAGGTTAGTAAGCTGAAACTGACCCGGGTCTGGCTTAAATATCTGCATGTGTGTATGTGTGTGTTTTCTATTTATAGCCTCCAAACCCTTCTGCTCCTCAACCCCTGGGGAAGGCAGTGCCATATTCCACCAGATGTGAACCTAAACTTGATTCGACTCTTACTTCATTTGCCAAATGCCTCTCGTTCGTTTGCGGAGCTTTTGTTTAATACAGCCAGTGGCGAGCCGTCATGATGTCTCCTTCTGAGTCAGAATGTGTGTTTCAGCCCTAGATTGTCAGGTGGCTGTTTGGAGAGCAGTTAGCGTTTTGCTCCAGAAAGCTGCAATTGCATGATTAGGTTATTGTGAAATGTAAACAGCAAATATCTGCTGACTTGGCATTTCTTCTAACGTCAGAATAATTCAGAGAACCAGGTGCATTTGCCTTATCTTTATTTCCCACATAATGGACATCAAATATAATAAGTTTGAAATGGCACCCCATCAACAAAGACACCCACCAGGTATTCTTCCAGCAGTGTGTTTTACCTCCTATCGAGGCAGAAGCTTAAAAAATTGATTTTATTGGGACCTGGTTGGGGGAAAAATACAATGTGTCATAATTAAAATAGGTTTAAAGCCTTTTTTTAAAAAAACCAGTGGGTACAGATGTGTGTAAAACAAACACATAATTTCTCTTGTTTCTTGCTGTGCAGATAGAGTGTCTTTTGTTCCAGCATGTGTGTTTTCTTGTGTTTTTACAAAGAAAGCATTGCTTGTGCTTTCTGTGATAGCAAGAGGCTTGTATGCCAATTTGCTATAGTGCCCTGGTCAAGAATCTGCTCGATTCTGAAGTGAACTGCCTGGAGGTATTAGTCAAGCAGCTGGAGAAGGGTGGGGAGTAGGAAGAGAAAGCTTCTCTTCCTCTCTTTTTCCCCTTTGACTCAGAAGTGTCTAATTCACATGATGTTAAGAGGAAGTGGGGGGAAGCATTTAGTTTTGAATAGGATGCAGATCGGTGCCATGCAATTGCCACAGACTGTATAACAAGATGCTCGAAGCTGAGGGAATCACATTTGTAATGGGGACTCTTTAAGAAAATGTTCTGCGAGGGTGACTGGCTGAGTCCCTTTGGACCAAATTAAGATGCGCTCTGGCAGTGCACTAGCACTGTGAGCTGACATTTTCTTGTGAACCTAGTGAAAAATGGCTCCATATCGCTGTCTCGTCCCGAGGAGATCGTCTTTGAGTAGTCGAGCCTTTCTTTAGCATTGTAATTTGCTCTGATCTCTGTGTTTCCTGATGAGGACGGACTGACTTGTGGTTCCTTTTAGTTCACTGCCTTTTTAAATCTCGGCTTGAATGGGGAGTGGGTGGTGACGGTTTTACTTTGGTACAAACTACCCAGAGCAAAGCTTGCAGAAGATTTCTTTCTGGCAATCATAGGTTTCCATTTTTAAAACGGTAGATTATATATATTTTTGGACGTGACCTGCAGCACTTTGTTAAGTGGGCTCACAAACAATTTCTCTGAAAAAAGACTCATGCTTGTGTGGCAGTTGACATTTGGACTTTCAGCAGGACTGACTGGTAAAAAAACAAAACCTAGAGATATATGCCTGTATCATCCATCTCGAAAATGAAAAGCTGTGTTTTTCCTGTCTTACCATGTTTATGCTTTTTCGAATCGTGATCCATTGTGCAAGGAAAAGGATGTGTCCCCGCGTGAAAACGCAGGGAGGGAATGTACTACTGTCCTGTACTACACATGTGCCTATTAAAGAATTTCTTCCTGTACGGAGCAGGGAGTGGAGGTGCTACAGCAGCCACACTGTTCCTTTATTTAGTCTTTGGTTTGTGAAAGCTCCAGCCAGCAGAGGCAGGATGCGCTTTAGCAGAGAGCTGTGTTTGAGGGACTGATTAAGAGCATGTGTTGTTTGGGGGTGGGCGAAATCGGTTCTCTATTGTACAGCGTTTTAGGATGATGGTGTGAGTATACCGTGGGTTTATATTTTAGGCAAGAGGTACAGTGTTGAGGCACTAACCGCTAGAGAAGGCAGCATGAAGATGCAAAATAGTGCAATAGTGTGTGCCTTGTGGAAAAAAAAAAAAAAAAAAAAAAAAAAAAAAAAAAAAAACTTGTATGGTAGTTCCCTAATTAGAGAAATTTGGAAAAACTTCAATCCTTTCTGCAAAATGGCATTGAGTCATCTCTGTATTAGGACAAGGAAGACTCGAGTACAATACTTTGAACAGCATGGGAAAGTGTTTTAAGTATAACATTTGCTCCCCTGAAGAGTATCCCTCCCAGGCTTTGCGTCATCAACACCTTCCCATAGGATGAGAGTTAGAGCACAGATTTTCTTGGTGTCCATTTAGAATAATTGACAAAGCTAAGAGCTTACAGAGGCAATAAGATTCGCCTCTTTAGTAAAACCATGGAAATGGAACTTTAATACAGCATGTAGATCTGACTCCTGCTTTTATACATGTAGACAATTTGACTCTGGCACATGATGTGCTTTGGGGAAATTGATACAATTACAGTAGAACAGCAAACAAAGCAATAGGTGATATAATGAAAACGTGGACCTCAAAGTTCCTAAGAGGATTAGCAGGGTCATTCTTAAATATTGTTAATGACTACAGGTGCAGTGGTTTAATGTAGAGAAATTTCAGATGTTCAGAATTAGAGGACCATATTTGTAAAGCTAAGAGCAAGAGTTCTCTGGCTGTTGAAGAAGCTGCATGGCACTCATATTTAAACCGGATAATGTGTATGTATAAAGAATCACAATCTTAGAAAGTTCCCACCAATGGAATTTTGTTTTAAAAGTGGCAAAATAACTAAAATGTGGAAAATAGTTCACAGCTCAGAAACCATCAAGGGAGAAATGAGAAAATCCAGAAATAACAAAATTTTTGCGGTGAGAGTTATGTGCTACCTGAACAACATTCTAGATGCCAATGAGTTCTTAATGAGCGTTCAAAAAGAAAAATTCACATTTTGAGACAAATCTCTGTATTCCTATAGTCCTACAGCTTAGAGCTTGGAAAACAGAAAACTTCCCAAGAATAAATTATTATTTATAAGATCCCTGTGGCATGGAAAGGAAAAGTTGATAAAACAATTATGTTTCAGGCGAACATTTTGCTCTAACTGAATTCTTCTTGAAATATTTTTAAACAAAGCTAACTTTCTGAGAGATCTTAAGTAGTAATGGACTGCTTTCTGACATTCGTTTTCTCTATCACTTTAGAAGTCCACTACCCTAAACTCTGTTTTCAATGTTTAAAAGCCTTATTATGTGGCAACATGACATTAAATAAGCAGAAATATAAAAGACTGCGCTTAAAATACTTTAATTTTATGTTCAATTTCAGGAACATTTTTCTTCTACTGTGTCTGTCCTATCTTCAGCTTTTGCTCTTAGTCACGCAGCTTGTGGTACTCTGTCAGCTGCTTACTCCGAAGATAACAGATTTTTAATTGTAATAAATAAATAAATGCGTGTTGCTATTTTGACTGCATTAGGTGTACTTTAGCAAAGGTTAGAACTTTGTTACAATATGAATTCTCAACCTAAGAGTTTCACAGATAACAGAGACTAAAGCATACACTTACATTTCAAGCATCTCAAGACCTGTAAAATACACAAAGTCAACAGTAGGACAGTTAGTTTTTTTTTTTTTTTCTAGTTCTCATCACAAGGAGGGCTTTCTGTCACATAAGCCTGCTTCCCAGAAGCAGTGCATTATTCTGCACATTCTTTGCCCATTCTCCCTAGGCTCATTAAGAATACATTGAATTAAATGAGTGTGATGATATAAAAAATGTTCTTAATTGGTGTTTGAAAATTTAGGTAATATTCACCATGTGGAGGAATACAATCAGAATAGGTTCTTTTTCTCTTTAAATCAGTAAAGTAAGTCAAACTTTGGAGTCTTTAAGGAAACTAACAATACTGTGTACTGTGAAGTAAGAGGCTCATTGCCAGCAAGTTAGCCAATGGAGGAGAAGACGCAAGCTTACTGATGGCTCCAATTGAAGCATTGTAGCTCAGGAAGTTCCCATATTAATAGAACCTCAGCTAAGACTCCAGAGCCAGCTGCTCAGCTTTTCCCCTCTGGGGCTGAGGGAGGAAATAATAATTAAATAACAGATCACTTTTGCTATAAGAAAATCTCTCTAATAGACCAGTCCTGCAAGCAATTCAGGTGTCTTTAAGATCCTCTCTGTCTGAAGTTTCTATGACTTTCTCCATGAAGCAACACATCGCAGGTGACTTTGGAAGCCACTCAAAGATTTGTTCCAGAACTTTGGAATGATCTTGCCAAGCACAGCCCACCAAAGCACAAACCCAGCCGAACAAGAAAGGCACAGGGATGAGGGCTTTCTCTGGTTTGTAGTGGAGAACTGAACCCTCTGGGTTCTTTCACTCAAAGGACCACAAATGGTCAAATGCCAAACTAAGGAACTGCTGGCCAAGTCTGGAGGATTCCTGATCTTGGATTCATACAGCTCTTTACAAAGAGCCTTTCTTTTAGATCTTAGAAAGCATCATATTGCCTTCTATCTCAGGGCCTTAGCACAAGCTGGTGTCTCTGCCAGAACACTGTTCCACCCTCTTTGCTTGCTCAGGCATTAAATTGATGCTCTCCATAAAATGTGCTCCAGGCTCATCATGCTTTTCTTCATTACACTTACCAGGTGTTTTTTTTTTTTTTTTCAATGTTTTGTTTTAGGTTAGTGTTATTATTTGATTAATGTTTTTGCCAGGAGGCAGGACCTTCTAAAGTTAGGGTCCAAATTCATTTTGCCCACAATAGTATTTACAGGACCTCAAATCATGTCAACCCAGATATAAGACATGCAATAGGGCTAGACAGGGTGGCTCAGGCCTGTAATCCCAGCACTTTGGGAGGCCAACAGGGTCAGATCACCTGAAAGCAGGAGTTTGAGAGTAGCCTGGCACACATGGCAAAACCTGACTTTACTAAAAGTACAAAATCAGCTGGGTGTGGTGGTGGGTGCCTTGTAATCCCAGTTACTCAGGAGGCTGAGGCAGGTGAATGACTTTAAACTCGGGAGGCAGAAGTTGCAATGAGCTGAGATCATGCCACTGCTCTCCAGCCTGGGCGACAAGAGTAAGACTGTCTCAAAAAAAAAAAAAATGTGCACTAAACATTTGTTCAATGACTGACTGAGTAAGTGAATGCTAAGGCACCAACATAGTGGGAAAAGATAGTGTAACTAGCTTTGGCTCAACAAAGAGTGATTCTCTTCACTGGGTTGGCTAGTTCGGAAACCCAATAGGTGAATACACTAGGACAGTCCCAGGATCTCCCTTCTGCCAGGATTTTCCGTGGAAGAAATCACGCTTGAGTGCTTGCTCTTGTGATATTTCAAAAAACAACTTCGCTATCCATATCAACAAGTATTTAGAATCAGTCTGGCGAAATCGTAGTCTCTTTTCCTCTCCATTCCTCCTTTCTAAGATAGCTGTTTATTTTTAATCTCCCAACTCCCATTACCCTTTAGTTCTTTGCATGCAGGCCCTTCTAGGTCTCCTCTGAAGATGACTGTGCTTTGCTAACTGAGCTAGTAATTAAGATGAGAGACCTGAAAGCCCATCTAAGGTGTGAGCTTTATTTGCATTTTGAGCAAAATCGTCATATACTGGTTAGCACTCTGCCAATTAATACTGGGCCTGTAAGGCATAACATAGCACAAAGCTTGCCTGTAGGACGCTATTTTCAATTGTGGAGCTAAGACTCACTAAAAACAGCTGGCAACTGCTCAAAGAGTCTGTAATCAAGAACTGGTTTTGGTTATTCAGATTTTAATAAAACTAGATCACAAAGGAAAGGATTTGTAAAGAGGTGGGATCTCAAGTAAACTATGACCAGTAAGTGACATCTGAATTGTCAAAGAGGAAGAACTGTTTAACATTTGGGATGGGGGGAAAAAAAAAAAAAAAACATAAAATGGTCAATGGGATTTAGCACAAGGTGTCTTAAGATACTTCTCACATTTCCTTTCCTAAGTATAAAAGGCAAAAATAACTTTTATTTACAAATTCATCAAGATTTTATTCATTTAAGTCGTAACTTTGAGACCCTGGAATTTAGGGCAGTTAGCAATTATATTCCTGGACACTGGAATTCACTTCCCATTATGTCTTGAAGAACGTCATCTATCTCAGCATTTAAAACTAATCTCAAAGAAGTTTTCTGTCAGAGGTGCTTTTAAAGATTCTTTTAGCAATATTGATCACTTTAATTGAGGTTTATTGAAAGTGCCCAGCACAGCTCTCTTGTGGCTCATGGTCTATAAATATATCATCATCTTATTGATAGATGGTAGAATTCCCATTTCATTACAGTCAGCCTAACACTTTTTAGAAACCTTAAGTTCACACCAGAGCATGAGGAGGTAGAAGCATTTGTTTCCTCTGGTCTTCCACTTGTCCTTAAACCACAGCACTACGTAAGATTCATTTTAAAGCATGTCCTTAGTAGTACTAAGCCTCCTGTTTCAGCCCTGTGTCTGGCTTGAAGGTTGTCTGTTGAAAACCCTGAAGAGAATAAACAAAACTCAGAAGTTAGAAAATATCAAGACTGCAGACATGTAAGAAAAAAATGAGAGAATTGAAATTAAGTGATTTTGTAAGTAGGGCAGGTAACCTATAATTAGCTTTCTAGATAAATTATTGATACAGTTTCCATTTAAGTGGTTGGGTTTTAGGTTAGGTGCTGGAATTGTTAAAGCCTATGAAAATTTATTAGTCCTATTTTTTGTGCTTTCCTTGTTCAGATGGAGATATTAGACCCTTTAGGGTAATACAGTGTGTACATCTATCTAAAGAGCGGGGTTCCACTTAGGACTGCTTGCCAGCTACGTTACTATAACCATGCTTTGAGAGGAAGATTTTACACAGACAGTATTTTAGGTGCTCTCACTGTTATAAAAAGAGCCAGAGTATATAAATCATGCCTTCTAAATATCATAACCTCTTCCACACACCTGTGTGAATTACTCTTTCACTATATGCTAAGGTAAAGAAACACTTCAGAAAATGAAATATTTTTAACCCTATTTTATTTCAAAAGCGAAAATGTGAAAAGAAGCTGGGATTGGCCAGGAGTATATGAAAATCTGTTCTGTACGGATCCCCAGGTTACAGTAAGTCTCATTGTGCATGCGAGCCTTTGTATGGTGCTGCAGATGGTAACTTTTATTTCCTAATACACAGTTGCTACTCTGGGAATCATGTCTTTCTTTTATGATTGGTGCATTAGAGTTTAGGAAAAGTCTTTGCGAGTTCATTTATCTAAGTCAGGAGCAAAGAAATTGGTATTAAACTCTTACTATATCTATTAATAGTTCAAATCCCCCGAACCTGAAAGAACACATTTAACCATGACCAGTGACTGGCAGGCCTTTGATAAAGTTATCAACTCTGCATTTCTCATGTTACTCTCTTCTGAAGCTATAGAATTCTCTATGTCTGAGATTGCCTGAATTAAGTTCTATTGCAGAAGGCTGGAAGTTTTCTCATACTCATCTCAACAACCATTCTAACCAGTGTACCGAACTAAACTGTTATTTTATGCCTGTGAGTATTCACACATTTTCCGCTGTCTGGAATGTTTTCTTCTAAGAGAATGCTAGTTATAGACACAGGTCTTCTGTATCTTTGAAGGTCACTGCCTTGATAGTAATCCTAGGAAAAACCGGTTGTTCCCCCAAAATATTCACACATATGCATGCCACATAATTTATTATGCTTTTCAATTTACAATTCTGTTTCTCCACTAGACATATTTTCCCGAAACTGAGTCATTTTCTTGATTATTTTCCTATGTCCATTTCCTAATAGAGGTTGAAGGACTTAGTTCATGTGTAGTTTAGTTACGACTTGAGGAGCTGATCCTCTTATCCACATCATGAAAGGAGGAACATAATATGAGTTTTTAAAATTAAATGATTCAAAATTTCTATTTGGTTGTTTTTGGTTTGTTTGTTTCCTTTTTGTTTTTTTTTTTTGTTGTTGTTGTTGTTGTTTTTTGATGGAGTTTCACTCTGTCACCCAGGCTGGAGTACAGCGGCACAATTTTAGCTCACTGCAACCTCCACCACCCAGGTTCAAGCAATTCTCCTGCCTCAGCCCCCTGAGTAACTGGGATTACACATGTGCACCACCACAACTGGCTAATTTTGTATTTTTAGTAGAGGTGGGGTTTTGCCTTGTTGGTCAGGCTGGTCTGGAATTCCTGACCTCAGATGATCTACCCACCTCAGCCTCCCAAAGTTCTGGGATTACAGGTGTGAGCCGTCATACGCAACCAAAAATCTGTACTTGTTTTAATCCATGTTTTTTGCAGTCTCCATTTTACTGAAGCTGAAAACAAATGTCAATTATACAAGAAATCAGAAATATTTTTCTCTAAGAGACTATAAAGTATCAAATGTGAGCAATGAAAGAAAATTGTGCTAAATAATTTGATACATGAAAAACTAATTCTGGATAGAGTCCATTCATCATGTCAGTCTTTTTTGCCCAAATTCTGGTGGAGGGCTCCTCATTGGTGCTCCTTCATACTCCAACCAGTATTGCAATGAGGAGGTGAGGATAAATGTCTTATCTTTGCCTGGAGCTTTACTGTTCTGTGCATGTGGTCTATAGACCAGTAGCATCAGCATTGCCTAAGTGGTTGTTACAAGCAGAGTCTCAGGCCTCAACCCACCTTACAGAATCCGAATCTAGGCCAGGTGTGGTGGCTCATTTCTGTCATCCCAGCACTTTGGGAGGCTAAGGTGGGTGGATCATCTAGGGCCAGAAGTTTGAGACCAGACTGGCCAACATGGCGAAACCCTGTCTCTACTAAAAATATAAAAATTAGCTGGACTTGGTGATGGGTGCCTGTAATCTCAGCTACTCGGGATGCTGAGGCAGGAAAATCACTTGAACCTGGCGGGGTGGAGATTCTAGTGAGCCGAGATCGCACCATAGCACTCCAGCCTGGGCTACAGAGTGAGACTCCATCTCAAAAAACAACAACAACAAAAAACAAGGAATCTACATATTTTAACAAGATCCCCAAATGGTTCAATTCTTCACTGTTTGGGAAACACTGTTACAGAGAACCTATGATCGATTTTGTAGCCTTCAGCCTAATAACTCGGAGACAAATTATGAATATGGAAGGTTATTTCTTCTGTCAAGCTATGGAATGGAATCATTTCTCTCTTCAAGTCACCCATGTCTTTCATGTCCCGGGAAAGAGAGGGAAATGAGGCTTACTATAAGTTAATATCTTCTTCCCAGACCAACTTCTATTATACACACTGGCTACGAATGAAGTGAGACCAGAATTGAGTCTGGCCTCTGGCCCACATCAACCATATAAGTTGGACAGCTTCCCTAGGTGTTTCCATCTCATTTTCCTCTTCTGTGAAATGGAAATTATAATACTTCTTGGTAAGATTGTTTTGACATTGGAGGTGGAGATGAGAAATTATCTCCTATAGCTTGGCACGTTGTAGCATTCAACAAATCAACAAACGCTATGGCTACCCCACTTCCTCCTGGCTCCTTGGTGAGAGTAGAGAGGTCATCTTGTTCTTCCGATAACATCTTTTAGGTGTTTACCTCAAGTACCTCTTAGAAGTAGACACCGAGGATTTCAGTTTGTTTGGCTTCCTACCACTTGCGTTCAAGAGGACAAACCAATGAACACCTTGTTCTTCTTGCACACACACTTACATATTGAAATAAAATATTCTTGGAAATACAAAGCAAAAAAGGAAACTTGCACCCTCATAGTCTCTTTCTTCTTCTAATAAAACAGATTTAGGACACTTCTCAGTAAGATTATCAAGGAAGGTTAATGTCAGAATTGGTTAGGAAAGGGAGTTACTTCTTTAGCGAAAATAGAGAAGGAACCCTAACTCTACTAAAAATACAAAAATTAGCTGGCCGTGGTGGTGCACACCAGTAATCCCAGCTACTTGGGAGGCTGAGGCAGGAGAACCACTTTAACCTGGGAGGCAGAGGTTGAAGTGAGCTGAGATCGTCCCATTGCAATCCAGCCTGGAAGACAAGAGTGAAATTCTGCTTCAAAAAAATAAATAAAGTCTATTTGCAGGACTCTAGGAATTGTCATTACATGGTGGTCCTTTTTTTAATCAGGGAGGAAATTTTAACATTTGAACATTTAACCATTATTACTCCAGCTGACAATGTAGCCTTAAAAATATTATATAATGAAAAAAAATAAGATTATAAAATGTAGGTCTCTCAGAGAAACTGTTGAAAGCAATCTCTTTTATTTTCTGGAAGAATTAAATTGAAAGAAAATAAAATTTAGATATCTGTCTAGAAAATAGGAAAAATATGTGATGAAAATTTCACATAAAACTTACACATTAAGAACCTCAAGTATTGTTAATCTGAATATTATTTCATCATAGCAATATGAAAGAAAATAATAGGTATTTTTTCTAATGAACAATTTTTGGTCACAGCTTTATATTAGCATCATTCTTTAATACAACTAATGAGTTTAACACAGCATGAGAATCAAATTCTTACACTGAAATGAATATTGCCACATTAAATTTGCCATTTTAACATTCACAACTAGAAACAAAAATAAAAGCTTCTAATTAACTTTAAAAAATTCTTTTGTTTACAGAAATTTTAAAGATTTAATACAAGACATATTCCAACCTTGCTCTGAAAAAAAAATCTATTTGTGATTTCATTACTTTTAGCTACTTTTCTTAGGTTTAATGATTATATAAGCTTCTTAATGCCATGTGTCTTAATTGAGAAACAAATTTATAGTTAAAAAATAAAGCAATTCATTTGTATTTCTAGACAAATAATTTTAGATAGGCCAGATGTTCAAATTTGAAGCTCTAGTATAATATTAAATTACTTATAGTTTTTTAAAAATTATTTCTGACTCTGGTAGACTTGATTATTTAATATGAAGAAGTCTATTTTGTTTATTTTCTTGACAATAATGCTTTTAAAACCTTACTTCTGACAGTGATTTTTCTCAAAAATATGTTTATAAAGATAGAGTTGTATTTGCATTCCACGAAGTCATCACTTTGTGGATGAGTGCCTTAAGGAAAGAATCAATATCTACTATGTGCCAGATTTTGGTTAGATGCTGAAGATGAAAATATATTTATGCCCATAACAAGCTCCTAATTTAGTGTGGGACATAAACATGTAAACAAATGATTTGAATGTGACATTAACTACCAGAGGAATATGAACACATAGGAAAGAATAAATCACTCTACCTGGGTGTAACTTAAGGTGTGGAGGAATCTACGTAAGATCTTGAAGAATAAATATGTAGAAGAGAAAAGGATACTTCAAGCAGAAGAATGTGTCTTGGCTGAGATGTATAAAGAGCATTGTTTGCCCAGAAAATTGTGGCCCAATCAACACAGAGAGCAAGGAGAATGGAGAGCAAAGAAAATGAGGCCCTTTTGGGAGAGAAAGGCTTCATGCAGCAAGCTGTCTGATCATGAAGCTATTTATTTCTTTTCACACAGATGTGCATGTGATGATATGTACCTAGTTTACAATATGGAAAGAACTTTGGTACATATATCATTCTTCTCAAGTACACCTGAACACATGCAAACACATTGTACTGTGGAGAGTAATCAAAGAGAAGTCTAGAAAAATAGAAATCAGGTAGAATAATGATAAGCGCACGCAATTCTGTGAATAGGAGGCTTTGAAGTTTGTTTGATTTTTAAATGGAAACTATGCATTCTATTTCTAGCATACTTCATTTATACTGCAAGTACGTATTGAATGCCTGCTATGGTTTAGGCACTGTTCCAGATGCTTGGGATATGGAGTAAACAAAACAGAAAAAAACAAACAAACAAACACCTGTACTTTGTGAGGGAGATCAGTAGGATAAAAGATAACTAAGTAAAAAAATATATATGTTTATATAATATTATTAGGTAGCTATTGCTACTAACAGGAAAATAAAATAAGTAGGCAAAAGGAACATTAAATGTCCCAAATCAGAGGAAGGGGAAAGAGATTTTTAGAAGGGAGGTTGGAGAAGGTAGTACTATAGATGACTTTGAGACAAGTCTTAACAGAAGTGTGAGAGCTATCTGGGGGTGGAAAGGTACAGAAGCCTTTGATTAGAATATGCTGTGTTTGCCCTGCTTATTTGTCGTACAATAGGACTGGTCGAGTAGGCTGTTGGGTCTATAGTTCTGGAATTTGGGAGTAAATTCTATGGTATAATGCACACTTGGGGGTCAACAGCTTATTACAGTGTTTAAAGCCATGAGATGAATGGCATCATTTGAGGACTATTGTGGAGAGAAAAGAACACTTTCTGTACTAAGTTCCGGGTGTATTAATAGTTGAAGAGAATAAGCAAAAAACACCAAGAAGTCACATCAGAATGAGAGGAGGAAAACAAGAGAGTGGTGTCCTCAAAGCCAACGAAGAGAAGTTTCAAAGAGAGAATTATGAACTGTATCAGATGCTGCTGCTAAGTCATGGAAGATGAGGACTCACTAATGTCCATTAGCTTTGGTGACGTTAAGAGTTCAAGATAAAAAGGAAATGGAGACAGAGAGTGCAGATTCTTCTTTTAAGTTTTCATTTTACTTTATTTTTTGTTTTTTTGTTTGTTTGTTTTTTAACTGTAAAAAGAAGAAATATTTGAGAAATAAGACAGGAGCTGGAGAGGAAAGAGGGCCAAGAGATGGAATATTTTAAAGATTTTTTGAAACTAAATAAAAATTTTTAGCATGCTTATATGTTAAAGGGAATGACTTAGAAGAGGAAATTGATGATTATGGAGAGTGAGGAGGGGAGATTTCAATGCCTTTAAGAAGGTCTTAGGCAGGACATAAGATCCAGAGCACAAATAGAGAGGTTGTCCTCTGCTGGGAACGTGGTCTATTCATTCATATTAACAGGAACAAGGTTAGACTTATGGGCAAAGAAGTAGTTAGGTGGAGAGATTTGGTGGTGGGAACTTCTAAATCTTCTCTTCTGATTGCTGCAATTTCTCTGTGAGGAAGGAAACAAGATTGTGGTGGAGGATGTATTGGAGACTTTGAGGAGAAATTGGAAGTTCTCAAGCCTAGGAAAGTGGCAAAGGGAGTGGTCTAGAGAATAACTGGCAGGTAGGATTAAGGGCCCACTTGAAATCGGTGACCGTGTTTCTGTAGCCACTGAGCAAGGTTGGTTAGACAAGAAGGAAGAGAGCTGGATTAAATTAAGATTGTGTGAATGATGAAGCCAGAGGAGCAAGAAAATAAAGGTGAATACATTATAGTGACTGCACTGATAAATGAGAGAATTCAAGCTAGATGGGGAAGAAATGAGGGGACAAGAGTGTGATGCGAGATCAGCAGATTGAAGATCTCAGCAGGATTCAAGGGCTGTGAGTTGGGATTGCAGCGGACAGGAATCCCATGGTTGTCTGTTTGAAAGTATTTGATGTCAGATTCTTCCGCAATACTCTTAGGTACCATGATGTTGCATCAAAGTGTCTTATTTTTAAAAGTACCCTCGTTTTGTGCAAACATAGCTGCCAAATGTGTGTGTTGCTACCCATCCCCACTAATTGGTTCATTCTCTGAACAACTGGCAGAATGGCAAGTGCTGGTGTTGCAGCTGCTCCTATAATCCCAGTTGCCTCCAGAGAGACAAAAAAATAACCAAATATATTAGTCAATGAAAGAATAAACAGTTATTTACAGTGTATGTTATTATTAATCTATATCATTAATATTACCAGACTGATGCTTGAGTTTACTTTTGCAATGATAGAACCACTTCAGTCTTTGCAATAATTATAGTGGGGAATAATTTATGCTGATAGGAATGGATCCCAGAGTTGGATCCCCACTTGGCTGGCTAGAGAGCTGATCTCCTGCCTGAGTCATGCCAGCGTTCTCCTTCAGGGGTAGTTGAGCTCTGCTTTTCACACCCTCCATTGTCTGGGTAGTACCACCTGCTATATCTTATTTGAGAAATGTGAATTGTGCCTGAAGCTGAGTGTAAGTGACCTCAAAGTTACATTCTTCCTGTAGTATCCCCGAGCACTCTCACATGGATTCTGTTTGTTTCTGACACTCTTTAAATAGTGATGCAGACTAATAATGGTGTTTGGGGTAATAAATAAAATAAAAAGGAAATGTTTATTTAATAAAAAGCCACAATCCTATGACACCCACAGTGCAAAAATTTTGGCAATAGGAGGAAGCAACACAATTTTAACAGAGCCTGAATTTTTGCTAACGTCAAATTTGTTTATTGAGCTGGGCTGTTGTTCTGTAGGGGAACACAATTATTTGGAAGATCAAAGAAAAGTAGCTATACTTCAGAATTTTACATCAAACTATATGCCTTTGGAATATGGTACCTACATTTTTGGCAAAATCGGCTGTTACGAGTTCCACCAGTCACACAATCAACTGGTGCCTGAAATTATTTTGTCAAATCACCAGTTGAATTTCTTTGTGCTATTTGTGGATCAGACTTTCAGGGGTATTTGTGTGCTGTGTAAATACATAAGCCTTTTTCCTTGAAGATGCACATGGCCCCAAAATCATGATTTTTGTTTTCACATCTTCTGGGTGCTTTTATTATATTAAATGAAATGAATATTAAAGCCCATAGACTCTTTGAAACATGCTTAAAAATGAAATCAAGCATATTTTCATAGAATGCAACTTTCCTATCGTAGATATAACATACTTTAAGGCCGGGTGTGGTGGCTCACGCCTGTAATCCCAGCACTTTGGGAGGCCGAGGCGGGTGGATCACGAGGTCGAGAGATCGAGATCATCCTGGTCAACATGGTGAAACCCCGTCTCTACTAAAAATACAAAAAACTAGCTGGACATGGTGGCGCGTGCCTGTAATCCCAGCTACTCAGGAGGCTGAGGCAGGAGAATTGCCTGAACCCAGGAAGCGGAGGTTGCGGTGAGCCGAGACCGCGCCATTGCACTCCAGCCTGGGTAACAAGAGCGAAACTCTGTCTCAAAAAAAAAAAAAAAAAAAAAAAAAAAACATACTTTAAACCACCCCTTTATATAAATGAACATTCAAAATACTCAAGTACATGTGTTTCCAAAAAGACATGAAACCAAATGATTTTCCTCAGCTGCCATAGTTACCACTGAAGCCAAACTGGAATCTAAGACTCCTAATTTCTGTCTAGTGTTTTCTCCCCCTTACACACTTAACAGGAAGTGACTCTTCAGCTCAGGACCATTTAATGTCTCCCCTGTTCTGATAAATTCTTAACCTTTCAGAAAAGTGTATTTTTAAACTTCTTGTCTTCAAACACTCTGCTAATGTAGGTAATAATATGTTGAACATAACGTAAATGATACTGGCCTGCAAAGGTTGAATTTCAGTGCATATGAAAGCAAATTCTGATCCTTGTAATAGATTTTTCATAATAGAGACCATCCATCAAGGTGCAAAAAAGGCATGCTAAAGCAATGAAGGGCATGAAAGCAAATAAGTTGGTAACTCAAATACAAAAGGACTTCCTCGGGAAGCACACCTGCATTATCAGGATATTTGCCTTCATTCTCTGGTGTCTTTTAATTTGTTTTAAAATTAAGATGCAAGTGGTGAAGGAAGCTGACATCGTCAGCAGAAGTGGTTAGTTTGAAAGCTGTTTTGATCCATTTTAGTGAATCGTTCAGAATTTATACTTAAACATAAAATCTAATTTTCCAATTAATTTCACAAAAGAGATGCTCTTTATATTGATTGCCCAAGTGTGTTCCCCATTTGTGTCCAGAATATCTAATTGGCTGATGCTAACAAGTAATGTCTTTAAAACTAACACTTGCTACTAAACTTGATACATTTTTAGAGCCTCTAAGGATTTTGATGTGTACAAGCTATACTCTGCAAAATCATTTTAACTTAATGTGGAAATCTCAGTGAGTCCATATTTATCATAATGGACATTTAAACTGTGATTTGTTTTATTTGGGCTTACTATCAATAACTGTTTTGTTACTAACTTTCAGGTTTTATGTATTTGAAACAGGATCTGGCTCTGTCGCCCAGGCTGGAGTGCAGTGGCACGATCATGGCTCACTGTGGCATCAACCCCTCCTGGGCTCAAGTGATCCTCCCACCTCAACCTCTCTAGTAGCTGGGACCACAGGCATGAGCCACTATGCCCAGCTAATTTTTTTTTTTTTTTTTTTTTTGGAGATAACAGGGTTTTGCTATGTTGCCCAGGCTGGTCTCAAACTCCTGGGCTCAAGCAATCCGTCTGCCTCCCAAAGTGCTGGGATTACCAGCCAGTTTCAATTTATATATATATATATATATATATATATATATGTATGTGTGTGTGTGTATATATATATATATATATATATATAAAATGTATGTATGTATTTTATTTATTTGTTTGTTTCCATTTTGCATGCTCATTTTTTCCTAAACATCCCCATCAGATACTAGTTTTCTCTGGCTGAAGAAATTTCTTTACCGTATTTTAAAGTGTAGGTCTGTATACCACAAGTGATGATTTTTCCTTAGTCTGTATTTCACCTTCAGTCTTGGAGGACATTTTTTATTAGATATAAAATTCTCAGGGTCGAGTTTTCTCTTTCAATGGACTTTTCTGGCCTCCATCGTTTCTGAGGAGAAGTTGGTCATCCTTTGCAGCATTTCCCTGTGTATCATGTGTCCTTTTCTCTATGTTCAAGTTTTTTCTTAGGTTTTGTTTTCAGCAATTTGAAATTGAATTGGCTATGATTTGATTTTTTTTTTTTTCCGGCTAGTTAAGCAAAGCATAGGAAGTGAAGAAAGAATAAAGAAATCTGTAACTGGTTGTAATCAATGAGTTTGATAGGAATTTTTATCTTCCTGCCATTTCCTGAGATACTGGAATCTGTAAATGTATGTCTCTTACCAAATTTGGGAAATTTTTGGCTATTTAATTTTTTTTCTGCCACATTCTTTCTGTCTTCCCCTCCTGTGACTCCAATGATCCATATGTTATATCTTTAATATTGTGTCACAGATCACAGAAGCTCTGTTTATTTCTTGATTTTTTTTTTTTTACGACTTCAAATTGGATAGTTTTTATTACTCTTACTTCAAATTTACTGATTCTCTGGTCTATTATCTGCTACAAAGCCTAGCTAGTAAATTTTTGTCAGATACTAAATTTTTTACTTTTAGAATTTCCATTATATTTTAGCTTGCATTTCTCTGCAGAGATTTCCTTTGTTTACTGATTACTATTTTCCTTTATGTCCTTGATCATAATTAAAATAGTTGCTTTAAAACAACTGTTAGCTGATTCCATCGAATTGGTCAGCTTGTCATTCCCATTGATTTATTTTATTCTTGAGTATGAGTGACATTTTCTTGTTTTTTTTTTTTCTATGTTTAATTCAGTCCAGGATATCATTTTGCTCTCTGTTATGTCTTCTGAAAAATGTTTATTTTTTGTTTTAGCAGGTGGTTAATCCCTGAAATTTCTAAATGAATGACATGTTTCAAAGCAGGCATGTCTTAATGCTGTCTTACCTGTAGTAGGCAGCAGCTAAAACATTTGCGCCTTTTTAACTTTAACCAGGCTGCCTGGACTCTGCATAAACAGAGGTAGTTCAAGACTTAACCAGACGTTTGGGCAGAATTTAAATGCAGAATTTGAAGCTTCCGTCTGTGGCTCTTTCCTTTCCAGAAAGGAAAGAGAAAAGAACACCTTGGCAGCTAGGAGCTAGCCTGGCACTAAGAGGTGAGCCTTGATGTTGTTAGAGGTTAGCCAGGCAGTCACAATAGGGTGTGGTATTCTACTATTACATGCTTAAAAAAAAAAAAAATCATGAGAATACTGTTGTCAGGGCAATTCTGTGACCATGATGAATCAAAATAAAAAGATCATTCTATCATCATGTTCAGAAACAGACAAAATCAAGAGTATTATCCAATCCATGAGAATGGCTAAACTTCTCCTGTGCTGCTGATAAGTGACTGCTACTTCTTTAGCAGTCTTTAGATAAGAAATAGTAAGGTATCTAACCATAGAATTACCTCCACTTCTTAACAATGAATCCAGAGCAAAGCTCTGCTTCCTTAAAGAGTCCCCAGAAGATCATAACACAAGCCCAAATTCTAGAATATATCAGACCCACCATGTTTCCCTGTGGTTTATGTTCTTCCTCATTTTCTGGTGATCTTTGCTTGAAGGATTATGACACAGGATTTTCTCCTTCACGTTTTACTATCTGCAGTAGACCGTAAGTCTGATCTCTGGTTTTTCAAGCCATAAAACAGTAGAACTTCTATCCACCTTTAAGCCACTCTGCGCTGTGCCATACGTGTGTGTGCCTGGTGGGGTGGGGTGGGGGCGGATTAAAATACTGGGAAACTTACCTTGTATCATTCCCTTTTTCTAGCTTATGCTTACTTTTAGTTGGTTCTCAGTGCTTTCAGATGATCATATATTATAGTTTTGTCCCAAGTTTATAGTTGTTCTCTCCAGGAGATTGTTCTGTTGTGAATTACTTCACCATTATCAAAAGCAGAAATTTCCTTTGTTGCGGTTAAAATATATTACTTGTATCATGCAGTCTATTTCTAAAGCGGGCATTCTTTTTGTGATATCACAGTTGAGTAGTAGCCATCATATTTCATTGCAGTAGGGAGGCATTAAGTTGTAATTGCTAAATGAATAAAGTAATCTATATTTGGAAGCTTTAGAGGGCCAATTAGGCCATTCAGTGTGAGGTTTGCTGGACTTTTGTCATCCTTTTCCTGGGTAGGACTCAAAAGACTTCTTTAAACAATACAAGAATGTGTTTGTTCATTTCCAAGTCTAATTTTAGGAATAATATAAGAGTTTCATGGATGAACATCATTGCAATATGTATATTGATCTAGCCTGTAAATATTTTGCTAGAAAATACCATTGAAAAATTTGTAACTAGTGCTTTTGGGGAAATAATTTGTCACTAGAACAACAATGATACCTTGAAATTGAAGTTGACGTAATCATTAATTTTCTGCAACTTTTTTACAGAGTTTTGTAGTTAGCCATCACGTATCAGGGAACAAGTTATTATCTTATTTCTCATGGGAATTAAGACCTCGAGAAACACATTCCTTTTCTCTATCATTTAACATCCAGTGTATTTCTCCCACGGGTTAGAGTTGTCTGTGTTCTGTCTGTCTGGAGAGACAAATCTTCAACATTATTTACTCTTAGAATTTCTAATTTATGAGTAACATACATCATTATTCATATAGATAAGACATGGCATTTGGAAATACTTTTGTGTTTCTTTAGCCATTGGATTATATTGATGTATTGTTAAATGTAAGTGCTTTCTTATTTTTATTATATCTGTCTTACATCAGAGTATTATAGAAATGTTTATAACTCTTCTCTAGAAGTGTGAATATTGTTTTGCAGAAGCCAAAATGTAATACTGCACCTGGCCTCCAGCCTCACAATTCTCCCAGCACTCCTGTGACTTCCCTAGGCCGCTGTATCTGTTCTACAGAGGAAACACTGCTTTCTTCCACAGTTTATTTTCCTAATGTATTTACTTGTGTTTTTTGTTATGTGTATTGTCTGACTCCCCCTCCTAGAATGCAGGATCCAGAAAGATGGAGAAGTGCTGTGTTGTTTCCAGAATTTATCTTGTAAGACTGGAGCCATCTTTGGCATATAAAAATTTCTCAATACATATTCCTTAAACGAATGAAGAAAAATTGTTTATAGAAATCAAATGTTTCTTTGGAGGAAGTAACCAGAGTTCTCCCTGACTCCTTCCTCTCTTCCCTTTATCTGCCAGAGTCATCTACATAAAGCACAGTCCAGGTCTTTTTTAGTCTTTCCTCAAAAATCGTTAACATCTCCTCAGTTCCTATAAAACAAAATCCAAACTCCCTAGCTTGGCATTTGAGGCCCTCTGCAATCTATCCTCACTCTGCCAACAATTTCATCAACCAACGCTCCCCTTCTGCTTCAGCTCTTTCCGGTGTGATCTTTGGGCTTGCTTTCTCATCGCCTTGTTTAAATGTCGTCTTTGTGCTATGGCCTATGCCGATTACCTTATTTCTAATGGAAACCACATTCCCCATCTTCCTTTCCTAGATTTCCTTTTCTCCATGTGCTTATCACCTTCTAATACACCATATGATTCACCTACTAATTATAATTATCTTGTTTCCTCCTCAAAACATAAGCTCCCTGAAAACAACACTTGTGCCTGTTATGATGTCGTTAGTATCACTGTTGAGTGCCCTGCTCTGTAGTGTAGACATCTTTTCCATCTACTTAGGTTTCCCTTCCCTGAACTCCATGTATCTAAATCCTATCTATTTGTCAAGGCTTAGCTTCCGTGTTATCTCAGCTAAAAATTTCTGCTGCTCTTCGGAACTCGGGTGAAGATAATTTCTTCTCCTCTCAACATGAGCATCATTTAAACAAAAACTACTTTTGTATCGCTGAAAAAATGTTTTCTTCTTATATTTTGGCTATTTATGTGCATTTCTTATCTCTCCTACAACCGTACCTTAAAAATAGGTTTTACCACTAGCTCATGTTTACAATTTTAGTAGTACTTAGTACTCTGTATACATAGTAAATGCTTGATAGATATGTGTTGAATAATAGCAGCATGAATGTGCTTATCACAGCACTTTCTAAAGAAATATATGAACAAGATTTTGAATTACGCAAAACCCCTGTGAAAAGGAATTTTGATTTTGAGCTTGATTATTTTAGGGGAAAATCCAATTATGTCTTAAACTTAATGGAGTGAAAATATCCAATAAGAGAAAAATGTATTTGATATTTTTGATTTTGTATTCAGATCCCAGAGTAAGTCCTATTGATAGCTTTTTCACATCAGAGTAATTTCCTTCTTTCAAAGCATTTGTGCTTTACACATAGTTTATTCACAAACTAATGTCGTGTCCAGTTACCTGAAATGGTTCATAATTTAATTAAGGGAAATAGAATTAAAGACACAAATAGCATAGGATTTATATCAAGCAGTATATGTAGATTTGCTATCACTTGGGTGTTATACTTTTTCATAAGTTTATGTCCTGGCATTAATGAATCCCTTTATATTAAATGGAATTGGAAGCAATAATAAGACTGTGCTCACAAGACAGAGGACTGAAAGCAAATTTGATAAGGGTCTTACACTTCTTTCTTTTTTGTGGAATTCCAGGGGGAAAAAAAAGCCTATTTTACTGGATTATATTTGATTTTAAAACTTTCTTTTACAGTCATTTTCCTTATCTCTATGGCCTATTACCAAAATAAAAATGGCTCCCTCTGTTGTATGTGAAAGTTCTGTAGTTCCAAAGTTCAATATTCATCACTAAGTCAAGATTTGAATACTTGTTTTAAGAAAGTATTTCCCTAAAAAATCCTCAAGGTAAAACTGTTTTCTTTTTTTTTTTTTTTTTTTTTTTTTGAGACAGAGTTTCGCTCTTGTTACCCAGGCTGGAGTGCAATGGCGCGATCTCGGCTCACCGCAACCTCCGCCTCCTGGGTTCCTGCAATTCTCCTGCCTCAGCCTCCTGAGTAGCTGGGATTACAGGCATGCACCACCATGCCCAGCTAATTTTTTGTATTTTTAGTAGAGACGGGGTTTCACCATGTTGACCACGTTGGTCTCGATCTCTCGACCTCGTGATCCACCCGCCTCGGCCTCCCAAAGTGCTGGGATTACAGGCTTGAGCCACCGTGCCCAGCCAGTAAAACTATTTTCAAAGTAATCAAACCGGGGCTCAGTGAATGGAAAAGCATTAATTAGTATGGTCTGGTTGGTAAAGCTGTTAAAAGCTGATGTTAAAAGAAATTACAACTCTGGTAGAATTATGCTCAAAGTGTTAAAGGAATGTGTCTTAGAGAACCATTGATACTGAGTGCATATAGTACCACAAAATTCTGGAGTATGTCAGTGGAGTGGCCATATGGTGGTATGTAATAAAATGTAATTTCCAAACTCTTCACATAGAAACTTACAGTCTTGGCTCATGACAAGAGCCTACTCCCTTTCCACCTGTCCCATGTTGCTGAAAGCCTTTGGCAGGAAAGCTGGCTCTGTGCTAACCCTCAAGGACACAGATTCATCCTTGCTTCCTTCTACTCTGTGCCCAGGCTCACTCAGTCACCACAGATGCAGCTATACTTAAAGCAGACTAAACCTTCTAGCGAGATCAGGGCTAGTATGACGGCGAGGGATTCTGCGTTAGTTGAGCAGTTCCTACAAGAGTGGACTACTGTCCCTTGATTCTTAAACATACTGAGGAGCAGTATTAGGATATTTTACCAGCAGAAAATTAGATTTCCCTCTTCCTTTATTTGATTTATTTTTCTGGTTTAGTCAACTATCCTTGCAACTGATAACCTCTTATTAATGGACTCTGTTTCTAAGAGTTTTTATCACCTCATCTGATTCCTATAATGTCTGGTGCACAATGGCATTCAATAAGTATTTATTGTATCCGTGCATGCACAAACAAATGTGAATAAGTGATTCCAATAATGCATTTTTTGGGGGGGGAGGGGACCGAGTCTTGCTCTGTTGCCCAGGCTGGAGTAAGTGGTGCAATCTCGGCTCACTGCAACCTCCCTCTCCTGGGTTCAAGCAATTCTCTTGCCTCAGCCTCCAGAGCAGCTGGGACTACAGGCATGCACCACTGTGCCCAGCTAATTTTTATATTTTTAGTAGAGACAGAGTTTCACTATATTTGCCAGGCTGGTCTGGAACTCCTGACCTCGAGATCCACCCACCTCAGCCTCCCAAAGTGCTAGCATTTACAGGCGTGAGCCACCACATTCGGCCCTCAAATAATGCATTTCTTAATGACTCTTTCCACTCCTTTCAATAAAAACCAAAGATCCTTGGTAGTAGAATGATACTATTTTTAGGTTCAGTTCATGCCTTAGGGGATCACTATGTAAAACCACATTATTTAATCCCTTTAGAGAGAAATCAGTAGTACCAGTTCAGGATTATAAAGATAGCTTGTTTGCATTGCTACCACATTGCCAATTGCACAAGCCATGAGAATTCTTCTGAAAATTAGGAAAACTGCCCAATTTAAGCACAGTGAACATTATCATCAACCTGACTCTGATATGGCTGGCTGTGATGTGTATGTGCACTTGGTATATTTCCTCTAATCTATCATTTGGACTCCCTGTTTGATAATTTGAAGGTCTTAGAAATTGATTAGTAGTCTTTAAACCACAGTGATGAACAGTGGTGAAATAAAACACAATAATAAATAGTTATTTCATCTTTTATTGTACTCAGGAAAAATTAGATAGTTCCATGCCGGATTATGGTGTGTGCATTTATGTCTTCTCATTTTTTTCCTAGTGAAAGTAGAGAGAATTAGGGGTGGGAAGCACAGAATTAATATGCCTTGTAAAAAACTAGAAAACCCTCAGACTAAATCAAAACCTGATACCCGTATAGAACATTAAAACCTGTACTTTGGAACCATGTGCTTTAAAAGCAAATTGAGGTGCTAGTGGCATAGAATAAAATCCAAATGCAAATGATGAAGAGACAGCTATAAAATGTAGGTTGGTTGGCTGCAGTTCTGCCCATGAAGCACTAGCTGGCATTAGTGCGAAATTTAAATTCACTTCTGTGCTGGTGATTGCCTCTTTGGAACTCATTAAACATTCTTTGGCATCAAATTTTAGACTGAGTAAAGCCATAGAGCGTGATCCAGGCAGAAATTAACCTCAGGGTCTATATAAGCTCCTGTAACTGAGCAGCTAAGACATTGATGTTATGTTCTGGAATAAGATTCTCAGAAAGGGTGGGGCTTGAGAGGGAGCTTAGAGTTCAAATCTCACAGCTGGAAATGGAGCCAACAGGAGTATATTTGATTTCATTAGTATCACTGCTCTTTTGGTTTGTATGATAATCTTTTGAGCTTCACATTTCAGTTTCTGCCTGAGAGCTGGCTTTTCAAAAACTTTAAGTGACAATGACAATCTACAAAATTGCTCTTTGAGAACAATTAAACAAAATCAGGAGGCATGTAATGTTTTTAGCAGTGGGTGAAAGGGATCATTTAACTATGACAAAGTGAAGTTCATAGTCTTCAGAACTGTTTCAAGAGATCTGATTGTTATGTGACAAGTTTTGGATGATGGCTAGTTCCTATAGGCTAGCTGAGCTCAGATGGTATGTAGAGGAAATATTGCAGAGACAATGAATAAGAACTTAGGAGCTATATGGAATTACTCATGACAAGAAAGTAGTTTCTTTCTATTCAGCAGTTGATTGCAGAATAGATCCATTGAAAAATCGCATTAACTGATAGCACTATCAACTTATAAAGTAGGATAGGGAGAGTAAGATAATACTAAAAAAAAAAAAAAAAAGGAGCATACAATACCAAGCAAATAATTTTCTGCATATCTCAGTAATGTATTCCCTTCTTGAAATAAGGGAAATAGGAAATGGTCATTAATAAAATAAGATAGACAGGAAGCGATACTTTTAATTAAATGAGCAACTTGTTCTTATTACAGCTGTTCTGATTGATTATGATTAACTGCAGATTCTGAGTCTTGACTCATTAATTCTCCTAACTGTACAGAACTTAGGAGCAGAATATTGCATGAGACACAAGTTATCAAATCCTCTGGAAATAAAGTTTTTAAAAATTTTTCAAAACCAACTGTATTTCAATGATTAGAAAGCACACACCCTGACCACTTTGATGTGTGGAGAGAATAACACACAGATTTGGAGTAGCTATGTTGCAAATTGAAATAGTAGAGTTGGGAAGAGAGAGCTTGCCTCATATTGAAGGACCAGCAGGAGTCTAGCCTCTCTCTTCTCTCACCTCTCATTGAATCTTTTCACTGCTAGTGTAGGGAATGGACGAGCTTTGCAATCAAGCTGCAGAGGTTCGAATCTGAGCTCTTCTGCTTAGCAGCTTTGGGCATTATGGTGCATTCTTCACTCTCATTGAACCTTATTTTGCTTATTTGTGAAATGAGGCTGAAATAACAAACCGATAGGATCATTATGAAGTATGCATCAGAAAAAGCAAAACCTAGGATTAAAGTCCTGGAGTCAGATAGTCTGGGTTTAAATCTCAGCTCAAATGTTTATAAGTTGGTTGGCTTTGTGCCTCTGTTGCCTTGGGTAAAATGCAGAAAGTCTCTTGCCTCTGTGTTGTAGTGATGGATAATCGTGTTAATGTGTGTTAAGCACCAGAGCCATCCTGGTACATAGTCAGCTGTCTCAGCTCTCAATATCATTACCAACAGGACCTGGGAAAATAATTAACATACTGTAAATTCTGAATAAAAGGAAGCTGTTACGATTACTGTGGTTTGTTTCTGCTAGTAGTTTCTATCTGGAAGCACTATGTTCTTTATTTTTTTTGCATGCCTGTTTCTTCTCCTTTTTAGCCCATATGACTAAATTGTCTTTAAGTTTTAAAAGCAAATCACTATTAAAGTTTAAAAGTGAAGGCAGGAGTATTGCCTTCCTTGCAGTCTGTGATATTAATCCAAAATACTACTTAAAATAAGAAAAATTTTCCATTAAGCCAAATCTGTAAGTGTAAGAGATCTTTTCCCCCTTCACTTCAGAGAATTAGACTCATGCAAAGTTCTCAGCAGCCATAACTTCATATAAATCACAGTGAAAAACAAGGTACCAAATGAATTGAAATACTGTTTTATGGTAGTGTGACCAGTAAGGAATGGAGAAACCAATACTGTGTTTTAATATTTAAACAACTTAATTCAGATTCCATAAGATGAATCAACCAGATTAATAAGAAAATTTGCAAATGAAACTAAATATGCAATTCCTGGGAAATGCCAGTAAAAACAGAAATTAGTAAGTGAAGTAAGAATTTAAAAAGGGGAGAAAACAACAAAAAAAATTCAAATAGGTAAAAACTAAAGATACCAAACAAAGATGACATTGCTATTCAAATAACAGAAAGTTTAATGGAGACTATTTTTTCTTTATAAAATTAGCATGGAAGAAAATTTGACTCCTTCATAAAGAAATTCTATGACAAAAGAGGATATCAATGAATTTTTTGATCTTTTGAAACTACATCTTTACTGTTTTTACCTACTCATGTTCAAAAAATACATGCATAAACGTATGATGATGTTAAAGAAAAAAATATTAAATTGTGACATTTCTTCTTCTCTTTATGTAATTTTCTAACATTTCAAGTTAAAGAATGCTCAGGCTCTTTAAGTTGACTAAATACTGATACACAAAAAGTAGATTAGAAAGAATGTCTGATCAAAGAGGAAGTTAGGGGCTTCAGAGTTTCAGATAGAAGGATAGACTTTTCAGACAGAAGGAAAGAAGCAATGGAATGGTAAGAAGGGTTTCCCAGAAATGGTTCATTGGAATGGAGAACTACTCGGTACGGAGATTAAAAACGGAAAAACAGATTTCTTTCCCATTGTCTTTCAGAGGCTGACGAGGCTTCTGCAAATCAAATTGTTCACCTATACTTATAAAGCCTTTTGGTACATGGCCATGCCTGTAGATACCTCTTAATTTTTTAATTTAACAAATATGGATTCATGCTTACTATGTGACAGATACTGTATTACAATCTAAAGACACAAAGGCAAATAATACCAGTCATCAAGGAGTTACAGTCTAGTACGAGAAATAGGCATGCAAAAATAAAGAATGAGATCTCATCTTAGAGTAGTAGAGATGGGTGCAAAATGTACTACAGGCACAAAAGAGAGAACACTTAACCCTTTCTGGCAGTACCAGGGAAGATATCAAAAGGTATGTCTTGAGTGAGGAAGGTTCTTTTTTTGGTGAAATGCTCTGCATTTATATTGTACAATTCATTGTCTCATTACCCAAACCATTTAGCACTTGTGTAGTGCTTCACAGATTACAAAGTGCCTTCAGACACATTATAATAATACATAAAATAGATTTCATTAAACAATAGTTCCTTTTTAGGCATTTTGATTATAGCTTATTGATTTTGTCTGTCTTCATGGGGAGGAAATGTTCTAGTTACAGTTGCTGCCTAACAAATCACTTCACAACACAATGATTTAAAACAGCAATAATTTCATTATTTCTCATAATTTTTGTGGATCAAGATTTTGAGCAGCACTTGGCTGGATAATTCAGATTAATGATCATCCACACAGTTGTGGTCCCTTAGTGATTGGAGCTAGGACAGGATGAGAGGGCTGGAGCAGTGTGGGCTGGCTGAGCATCTCTTTGTCTGCATGTGGTCTCAGGGCTTCTCCCTGTGGTCTGACCACATGGGTTAGTTGGAGCTTCCTCACAGCATGGTGGCCTCTGACTAATCAGACTACTTGCATCCTGGATCAGTGTCCCTTGCCAGCAAGGTGAAAGCTGAATCGATTTTTCTAGCCTTATATTGAAAGTCACACTGCATCACTTGAGTTACAATGTATTGGTCACAAGCAAGCTTCAAATTTAAGACGAAGGGAACTAGATTTAACCTCTTGATAAATAAGAGGCAAAGTTCTAGAAAAACATTTGAGATAGGAGATTTAATATTATTGGCATCTTTGGAAAATACAGTCTTTACATCTTCATTCAAGCTTTGAGTAAAGAAATTATTCTTCTTTAAAAAAGATGGCCTGGGATCTTATCAGAAAATGATCCAGGCCAAAGGGAAATTAATAAATTTTACCTAAGTTTTTAAACTGATTTTTTAAAATTTCAGTACCCGACACTTTCTGGAAAAAAAAAAAAAAAGATAAAAACATGACAGGATAGATAAGAATAATTTAATTTGGCAAGGAGGAAGGATTTTCTGCCATGCTTAGCCATTGACCCTTAGAACAGGTTACCACAGAAAACGGAAGAATCAGTTTCTCTGGAGGTTTTAAAAACTGATGGTACAGGAATTCCATGCATCTTACTTGTGTCGGTGTAGTCCCAGCTGGAGGAAGGAGAGATCGATTGGGTAACCTTTTTAGGCCTCTGCCAGTAACATAATTCTTCTGAATTCACAAGGTATAGAGCAATTGTCTGGGTCATCTTGGAAAGGTCTTTTGTTCAATTAAAGGGTTTTTAAAAATATTATGTATTTATTTCTTTATCATTCATTCTTTATTTTGAGTGCTCTGTTTCATAAAAGAGTTCCAATTTCCTATATGTACTGCTGTACCCAATGCAATTACCAAAAGGGCTTTTCCAGATCCTGATTACTGTCCTTTGATTAATAACTAGAAATTAATCATCTAGTTATCTAGTTATTAATCAAAGGATAGTAATCAGCATAATTAGGATAATTATCCTTCATAATAACTTCTAAGACTTTTTTTTGGAATGGCTGACAAGGCAAGTAACAGATTATCTATGGGTGATAGTTTTGTGTTTATAAGTGCGTTGATGTCTATATGCATATGTCATCATATAGAGAGCTTAAATGGTACCAGATATTTTGCTTTACTTGCATTATTTGATTTGATTTTAAATAATTCTAGTGTAGTTAGTATCCCTATTTTAGAGTTGACATAAATAAGACATGCAGAAGTTAAGTAACTTGTCCAAAGAGGCAAAGCTAAGACTTAATCTCATTCTGTTAACACTAGAGCCTTAATGCTTAACAAGGTACTATACTATTTATTACTGAGTAACAATGAAATGAGTATTCAATCTTCTTTTCTAATTTTATACTGCATTTTCAATTAAGACTGCAGTCTGGAATTAATAAATCAGAAGCCCTTGATGTCATTAAAATATAGACCAGGTGTTTCTTTATGGTATGCAAGACCTTTTATGATCTAACGCACCCCGCTTTTTAAAATTTCATCTTTTTTTCTCTATTCCTCTAAGAAAGACATCTCTGTTTTGTTCTAGCCAAATGGGCAGTTCTCCTGCTGTTTCTTCTACCAGAAACAGTCACCTCATTCTCATTACATTCTTTCTAATATTTTAACCTATTTGAAAGCTGTCTCTTCTATGAAGCTGCTTAGATTATCCAACAAGAAGATATTTCATGAGAATTCCTATAGCTCTTACTTCCTATATGACTTGCTACAAATTTGGCAATGTTATAATTGTTGTTTATATGTATAGAATCTCCTCAATCAAGGTAAAAATTCCTGAATGGAAAAAAAAAAATGGCTGCATTCTTTGCTTTTTTCTATCTTCAAATCCTGGCACAGTGTGCCACAAATCTCTTTTTTTAAATGTTGGTTAAGTAGACTAACTTCCTTTTAACTAATTTCTGTCTGAGTTGAGTGACATTATTTGCCTTAATTTCTATTTCCAAGACCTGTTTTGGAGAATAATAATTCTTCTCAGGTTTAAAATATTACTATCATAGTTGTGATGTGACTAGAAAACTTTTGAGAAAATGTTGCTATTGGCATGGGGGGTGCTTTCTCTGTTTGCTTTCACTATATCCCTTAGTGTACATTCTAATAACTAGGATGCTCATTCTATTAGAAAAAGAACTTAATTAGGTATACTTTTTTAAAACAATTGAGTAGAAAGAGCCTAGTCTCAAATTATCTAATTGATTGGTCTCCAGTGTCAGTGATGCCAAAAACTGAAATTCTGAGCATAATTCCTTACAAGCTAGCTGTTGGTGCTTTTTTCTAAGACCATCGATTATACACCTAAAACTGGACAGTGCTGTTATTTACACGAGACAGTCAGATAGTGTCCACACCGACTTATAAGTACCATCACTTCTGTGTATTAAGGAAGATGATACTGTGACTAAAGATTTTGAATGTTAGTCCTAGGACTCAGAAATTGCCCCAGATGCTGTTTTTGTTACTATTTAGCAAACAAGATTGATATTTTGTCCATTTGCTGATAACCCAGTTTGTTTTGACAAAGAGTTTAAGAATTCCATTATAAATGTATCAAGATATATACTGTAACAACAACAAAAAAACATATATTTTAACTAAATGGCAAAGGTGAGATGAGGTGATAACAAGGATAAGGGAATAAAAGAAACCCCAGAATAAGGCCAGTAATCGAGATAGATGTTGTACACTCTTACCAAGAGTGGGCTGAACAGTTCACTTTGCTTACCAACATGAAGAGGGAAACCCGTTCAAGTTCATTGTCAGTTTTACTGATTTGTGGTGCCTATTAAATAAAAACAAATCATTTGCTGAGGAGGTATGCACCTACATAGGGAACTAAGAAATTGCTTTCACAAGTCTTCAAGAAGAGAACATTGTTTAAGCCCTAGGAATGATTCTTGGGTAATAATTAGGAGCCAATAGAGGCTTTTTAAACTAGAGAATTTTAAAGGTAAGTTAATACTATTTTTGATAGATGTAGTGATTCTGCTTTTTGTCATGTGTCAGTGTTTCCTGCATAGGCAACTTGTGACTTCTCTGTTATCTGTCTGGTTTCACAGTGTTAGCCTTCTCCAAAACTCCAGAAAAATCACTCATTTCAGTAGTGACACCTCATTCTGTCACCACGTTCTCAATTCTACCATTGCCTTCAGAATGGAATTTAAAACATTTGCTAGTTTGCCTTATCTTTGTATCTAAGTTCTTATCAAGCTGCCGGCTACCTACCCCCAACCCTAACTGCTCTGCATTCATATATTCAAGTTCAGTGTTTGATAACCCTTGGCCAGCAATGTTTTTTTGTTGTTGTTTGTTTGTTTGTTTGTTTGTTTGTTTTTTTGTCATGAATTTGGGGCTGGAGAGATGGCTGAAGAAAAGCTCTCTCCTCAACTGAAACACAGAAGCTCTGCTTTTCTCTGTTATATTGATTATAATTCCATATATAATTTCACTGAGGGAAAAACGCATTCACCTGCCTTTGAAATTAATACTTGAAAAAGTCAATGCTCTCTGAGGTCCCTTTGAGGTCTAGATATTGAAAATTAGATCAGCTGAATATCTCTTTTCATGCATTGTCCAAATTAGTTTTCTGTTTCCTGGATTCTCTGTGTTTGTGCAACCTAAATTTCTTCTTGCTCTGAGCTGTAAGTAACCCTATGCACACGTAAGTAAGTATTCTAATGAGTTATGTATTTCTCTGTCTCTTTCTTCTTCTTGTGTAGTTTGTTATTTCTTATTTACTCACTTTGACTGCCATACTACAGATTTCCTTCCCCTTTCTTTTTGTTCTTCCCACCCAAAAAAAATACATGATCTTTCATGTGAAGGACTATCATTTGTAAGCCATATGAGATGTTCTTCAATAACACATTTCACACATTTATTTGATCCTCAATATTGAAATTGAGCCATCTTTTTTTCATCATGAACATCCTTTTTTAGAGTTCGCTGGGTATGAAGCTTGAGCAACTGCCAAAAAATTCATTACACCGTCCTTAATCATACCCAGATCATAAAATGCACCCTTTGAAATTTGATATTAGCCTGCAGTTTTATTGTGGCAGGAAAGAATAATGATTTGTTAGTAAACTAAGCAGAAAGGTATCTTGACAATAAAGGGCATCAATTCTATAATGTGACTTGTTTTGGAAGTCAGATGTTTTTACCTAAAATGATATAAATTACCCTATTTTAGAATTATATCTGTAGAAATAAAATTAAGTGCCTGTATTACCAGAAAAAAAATCTTAAATTATTACATCAAAAGGTGAAATAACAGATTTTAAGCCTATGACAATTCTTAATTTAATTAAACAGATTCTTAAATCACGATTCACTGTTCAAACTCTAATACTATATCCACAGTCTTTAAAGAAAACTTGCAGGTAAATGGAGGAAATTTCTTCAGTCCTCTGTGACTTAAATAATAGTCATAAATGTGATTTAAAGTATTTTGACATGAGCTATGCATATATTATATAGTTTATAAAAATCTGAAATTAATTTACAATAATAAATAGTTAGGGTACCAAAGCTTTTTTCTCTTAGAGAATAATTCCTCTATTTTTTGGAATTTCAATCTCTGAAATGTATTTATAATGAAATGTATTGCAGTTAAGTGGGAAAGGCATGGGCTTTGGTTCAGGGTAAGCAGGGCATTAATATTTTCTCCTTAACACTAAGAGACAGCTGTTCTAATATTTTGGTTTTAGGCCCACTATTAAAAATTAACGAGGACCCCACAAATGTTATTTTTTTAATGTGGGTCTTATCTATTAATACTTACTATGTTTGAAGTTAAAACTCAACTACTTTAGAAATATTTATTCATTCACAATAACATCAAGCCATAAAAAAACGATTTTTATGAGCTATAACTGTATTTTCCAAAACAAAAAATAGTAAAAATAATGTATTATTTTACATTTTTGCAAACATTTAATTTCTGGCCTCATAGAAGACAGTTGGATTCTCATATCTCTTTTATTCAATCTGTTGCAATATGTTATATTGGTTGAAGTATATGAAGAAAATCTGCCTGACACAGATATGTAGTTGGAAAAGAAAGGAGTATTTTAATAACTTTTTAGGTAATTGTGAATATTCTTTATTGTAACACCAAACCTTTGATTAGTGGCAGCTTCCTAAAGGTTAGTTGCAATGTAGAATCAAAAACCGTATCAATGAACCTTTTTTTTTATATTCAGTTAAATTTAATTCCAATGATGTATCTTGCTTTTGAATGAATCTTTTTTGCATGCTTGAGTTTGTAATATCATGCATTGCTCATTGTTTCACTGAATTATGCAAATCTTTCAAATGTTGACACATTTTGTTTAAAACAGTCATCTCGTTAATTTTGCCACTCATTTCCTCAGACAAGATTTTATATATTGGGAAGCTATCAAGTGGACAGTGGCAGATAAAAGTTTCCCCAAATTATAATTTAGCTCTAAAGCTCAAATTTTATCATTGGCAACAATCACCGTCAATTGTTTTAAGTGTCAGGTTTACTTTGTGTTCAAGAAAATGTCTGCCAGATACTCCAGTCTGAATAACCATAGTTTATCTGTCACTCATTCATTCAAGTAAAAATAGTACTTAATACACGAAGTGGCCAGTTCAGCTTGTAACTCAAACAATTGCACAGGTGCTTTCACAATCATTGTATTTTGGTATGAAGTGAGTTATTTGCATTTTTCATTTTGTCACATGGAATATGAAAAAGATGTATAATCAAGAATTGTGATGTCTGCCGGGCATGGTGGCTCACGCCTGTAATCCCAGCACTTTGGCAGGCTGAGGCAGGCAGATGACCTGAGGTCGGGATTTTGAAACCAGCCTGAGCAATATGGAGAAACCCCATCTCTACTACTAAAAATACAAACTTAGCCGGGCGTGGTAGCACATGCCTGTAATCCCAGCTACTCGGGAGGCTGAGGCAGGAGAATGGCTTGAATCTGGGAGGCGGAGGTTGCGGTCAGCCGAGATCATGCCATTGTACTACAGCCTGGGCAACACTCTGTCTCAAAAAAAAAGAAAAGAAAAAAAAAGAATTGCGATATCATAAATTTGTTACTGTTTAGTCACGGACATTCTTAAAAGACTGTGACACTCCTCCCGCCCCTAGTTTTCTGGCAGTGAAGAATACAGTGATTGTTAGTACAGCTCGCTGCCGCCACTACTTCGATGTATTATAAGGTACCAGCAATTATACTCGCCACTGCTGTTGTACCAGAATGCAAATATCAACACAGAAAAGGGTGTAAAATGAAGCATTAGTATTAATACTTTTATGAAAATGATTTTGACCTAATGGTCCCCTTCTGGTTCTTAGGGACCCTCGGGGGGAGTCTACAGACTACCTGTTAAGAACCTCTATTCTAGGGTTATGACCTCTTTAAGATCGTTTCCTCAGTAATGAAAATAAAAGTGATGATGTATGCATTGCATATTGTTTGGACATTTAAGTCTGGAAGTATGTTTCTTAAAAATGTAAGTTTCTGTTCCTTTTTTCTCAAAATAGCTCTGAACAAAGCCAGTAGTTCTTCATGCAGAGCGTCTCTAAAGTAATGTTAATTATTTCTTACTTTTAGAATATGAACCTAATCGGTTGAAAATATATCTCTAAGTTTCTCTTATAGAAAAAAATCTGTTATAGATACTCACTGGAAAACTAATTGGTATATTTTCTCACTTTCAAAGAATTTTAGGCAACATATTAAGAGTACCAATTTAACTGAATATGTGATTCTTTTCAGGTATTGGTACATTTGATATTCTTTGGGCATGTGAGATGGTACATCAATATATGATCTTACCTCTCTTTGTGCTTACTCATGAATTCATATCATTAATATTTCACATCTCTTCTTCCTTTTGGACCTTGAGCATCTTGACTTAAAAATATATTTTCAAAAAAATTGCTGTAGTACATAGTACCTGATCAATAATGATTTTTATGTTTATAAAGAACGTATTTCCTCCCTACTACCTCACACACATTTGGTCCACTTTCTTGTACGAATTGTTGGTTGTATACACTAGAAACACAAAATTTCTGATATCGAGCTAAGTGAAATGGTGGTTTAAAAAGTATATCTATTAGATGTGTGCAGACATGTGCATTTACAGTATAGTTTAGGTATGGGACCTATAAACCCTTGAGGCTGCTCCCCTCCTTCATTTCAGATAACTAGATTAACAATTGTACAGGAAAAGAACTCATTTAGGTTTATTTAAATTTACTTAGAAGTTCACTTAACACACAAAGGCACTCATCAGTGACAATATGTTTTGCAGAGATTTGTCCTATAAGAGTGTGAGTCATCCAAAATTGTAGTCATCTCTGTTGGATCATTTGGACGCATTATTCCTAAGATGGAACAAGGAAAACCAATGCCAGTGTTCTAGTAAGTTGCTCAATGGTTGAATGGTTTTTTTAGAAAGCATATTAATAAAAGTATCGTGTGAAGTATTTGAAAGGGACAACTTAGACCAACATAGAAAAATTAGGACTTAAATTTATTATTTAGAGCTCGTTAAGCATTTTACATGAAGAAATTAACATTTAATATTATAATGCGCTTCATTTTTTCCTGTCTCATAGTCCAGTTATTGTTACTATTGTTTCCTGGAAGAGGGCATAAAACTTTAGGGAAGATCTGTAGACACCCATTTCTATTAGTCCTTCAGGATTGTCTATATATGAGGCCATCAAATAATGCAGTGACTTGTCTTCCTCTTACAAAGGTGTAAAACAAGGAAATATAAGGCCTTCTGATATACATTATAATGTAATTTTTCTACCACATTAAAAATATCAGTAAAAAAATTAGAACTTCTGGGCAATCTGTACACACACACAAATATAAGAATTTCTTTTTCTTTTTTTTTTTTTTTTTTTTTTTGAGATGGAATTTCGCTCTTGTTACCCAGGCTGGAGTGCAATGGCGTGATCTCGGCTCACCGCAACCTCCGCCTCCTGGGTTCAGGCAATTCTCCTGCCTCAGCCTCCTGAAGAATTTCTTTGTCAATAATTTTCAAAATAGGCAGTGGATGTGCAAGATGTTTCATTTATTACAGATTTAGATAGTCTTTACAAAAAGCCAATTTAAAAAAAACACCTACTTATACATAAGGATACTTGACACAGAAAAGTTGTGTGTCAGTTAGATTTTGCTGCTTTGTAACACAATTACAAAATCTCAGTGGCATACAACAAAGAACATTTATATCTCATATGCGTGCAGGGTTCAACTGAACTAGTCTGGGCATAGTCCAGTGGTTTTGCTGGTCCCTCCTGGGATCACTTACGGACCTCAGGATGACTACAGGCTCTGTTCTAGGCTGGGTTTGGTTTGTAGCCCTCAGCTTTGACAGATCTGTCCCACCTGTTTTTCATCCTTTTCCTGCGACCAACAGTTCAGTCTGGGCATGTTCTGCTCGTGGCAATGGCAAAAGTGCAAGAAGGAAAGCAGAAACTTACAAGGCCTCTTGAGATCTAGGTTTGTAATGGTTATGCTGTCACTTCTGATTTGTCTTACTGACTGAGGCAGGCCCCATAGGGTGGTCAAAGGTACTTTGCTCTTACAGGAAGTACTCAAAATTCACTTGAGAAAGGGATGACAACAAAGGGAGTGAATTATTGAGGCCACAAATGCAATTAATATTCCGCATTATGTCGCCTTGGGTCCTACAAATAGTGGCTCACTGAGGTAGGTCAAGCACGTAAGCCTCTTTTAGGCAACTGCTTTTTCAGTGTTCCCTTAAATAAGTTTTAGTGTTTTTTTCTTTTTCTTTCTTTACTTTTTTTTTTTGAAATGGAGTCTAACTTTGTTGCCCCAGGCTGGAGTACAATGGAGTGATCTTAGCTCACTGCAACCTCTGCGTCCTGGGTTCAAGCAATTCTCCTGCCTCAGCCTCCCAAGTAGCCGGGATTATAGGGGCCAACCACCATGCCCAGCTAATTTTTGTAATCTTAGTAGAGACAAGGTTACACTCTGTTGGCCAGGCTGGTCTTGAACTACTGACCTTGTGATCTACCACCTCAGCCTCCTGAAGTGCTGGGATTACAAGCATGAGCCACCATGCCTGGCCAGTGTTTCCTTCTAATTTGATCCATTCAGAGGCTTTTGAGTGGTATTGAATGTCTGCATTTATATTCTAGTTTCTACCTGTTACAAAAATAAAGGAAAATGGATTCAGATGATAGTACCAACTTCCATTTGCCTCTGTGCAGCTGCAGTGATCACATGCTGCTATATTTGATGGCTGTATTGAGAGAAATAGAGAAAAATCATAATCTGTCAAACATAATTTGTTGTCTTTTATTGCTTCTGATTGCTCTAAATTCTCATTCATAAGCAATACATGATATCATCTATTCTTGTTCATAGATGATATGAAGAAAATAGGTTCAATCCATATAGTTATTATAAATTGTTATGCATTTTACATTTACTGAGACAGCATATGAATTTATAATGCAAATACTATTGTTATTTGCTATTTTGTTGCTTATCAGTCAATTGCTATTTTCAGATACATGACCACTATGGTTGGGGTATTACATTAAATACAAATATTTTATTTACTCTTGTTTCAAGGATGTTCCTTTATACCTGCACTTCACTTATGTTAGTGGTAAGCCGTTGACCTTATAGTCACAAATACTCTGAGTTAGGCATACTTAAAGGCGTGACCGTCTCACTGGTGGCTTGACATTATAACATAATATAAAGAGCTTGCTGTCTGATTTTTTAAAGCCAAGTATAATGCAACATTATTTGGACAAAAACCTTACTAGAATGTAAATACTGTGTGTGTTATTTTTGGATACTATTAATACTTCTCTGTGTTTTTCTTGAAAGAAATGATTGACTTCACTGAATTTGTTTAACTAGAAAGTTACATGGAACTCAGAAAGACAAATAATTTTAATAGAATGATTCTGCTACAATATTTGTGCTGTTAATATGTATTTAAGAGGTTCAAGTAAAGCAATTATGGCTAAGTGTGTATATGTCCACACAATTGTAAATATTTTAACAACGTATATCTCTTGTTCACATGCATTATAAAATCAAACTGCCCCAAAGAATTTTCTCCTCTGCTCTCCTAGGAGTAGGGCAAGACAGTATTGGGAAATAATTTCGCTAGTGAAGTAGAATAAGGCCCCATTCTCTGATGTATTCCAGGATATTATGCAGTTATTTATGTTAGCAAGAATTAGTAAAAGCTTTTATGGTAATTGCCTATGAGAACTCTGCTTGTGTTACTGAAGATTTTGCTATGTGGATTACTGAGTTTCCTCATGAACCTCACATGTACTCTGTACCTTTTCCTTCACCCCAATTCATTCTTCTATTTTCAGAATTTTTTTTTTAAAGCTCTAATCCTGTGGTGCTATTTCCTTGCACAGCCATTCTAGGGTCTTCCTCATCCTCTACCTGGTTACCTTCAAAGAGAAAGTCTGATTTCTACGATAAATAGCCCCACATCAGCTTTGCAAAGTTCATCCCTTATCAGTCTCCAACAACAATCCTCTGCTCCAGCAGGCCAGTTTATGGCAGTCTGATTTGTAAATCCTTATTAAAAGTATTGTTATTTCCTAAAAATCTCTGTAGAAAATTTAAAAATACAGACAAAAATCCATAAACAAAAATATCGCCTGTAATTCTACCACTCATCTATGTAATCATTGTCATCTATTTTGGAGTATTTCTTTTGCAAAATTTTCATTCCTTCACTGTACTTTTTCCCAAATTGGTATCATAAGACCTTTTAAACATCTTGAAAATTTGGAAGGATTTTACAGTTAACATTTGTATACTCAGATTCTACCACTCACATTTTGCTATATTTGCTTTATCTTAAATCTAAAACGCATCACTCCTATATTCATCTGTCTATCTGTCTTGTTTCTGATGCATTTCAAAGTAAATTGCAGATTTAGTATGCATAACTACAGAGCAGCTATGAGTTAATCAAAAGTTCTAGGTGAGAAAAGGAGACCTATCACAAAAGGGACACAATCTGTCTGATATCATAGGCTTTCCTAGATAGTACTAATGCTTCCATAAATACACTTAAGGTGTCAGGTTATATGTCCTAATTGTTAGTTTGGAAATCTGTCCTCATAGGACATATCTGGGGCTCAGAGTTTTCAAAAACTAGGTAATGAAGTATAGGCCATTCTCACTGAGGCAGGCTGAATCCTTGGGAAATGAACAGAAGAGGCAGCTTTTCTCATTGACCCACCTACCTCAGGTAGTGACAACCTAAGTAGCAGAAAGGACAAGATGATGGAGGTGCTCCTCCTGCCAGATGCAGACACAGAACACTTACAGGATTTTATTGCTCATTCTTTTCATTTCTATTTCTCGTTCTGTTTCTTTTTCCTGTTGTTTTATTGCTTGCTTTTAAATTTATTTTTAAATTCAGCAATACGAAATATCTATTCTTCCTTCACATTTTCACTTCAAGCCTGCCCTGTTGGCCTGGAGTATGTGGATTCGCTTCTAAAGAGAGCGACTCTCTTAAAATTTTATATTCAATGGTGTGAGTACATGTATGCAGAAGAAGGTGTATGACTTCCATCAGATGCTAAAGGGTATCCAATCCCCAAAACTGGGAGAACAACTTACTTAAATCTATAGATAAACAGGGGCTCAAAGAAAATAGAACCAGTGCTTAGAGAGGTAGACCATGGTCTCCCAGTCATTTCACTGCAAAAATTGGATACTGGTAACAGTTCAGAATTATAGTAAGGGTGGAAGATCTTTGTATTTCATTATTTCTGAAGTACATTCTTTAGTGAGAAAGCTAGGAAATGTGTGACCTCCAGAGCTTCTGTTAATATCAGTTTAATAGGAAACACTTTTGTTGAAAATATTATTTCAATGGGATTCGCTTACTCCTTCAACCAGCTAGTATGTATTATGGATATGGAGATTCTAATGTTGCTCAGCCACAGCTCAGTTTCATGCAACTACTTCATTTCTTCCTTCAGATGTGTGGTAATGAATGTAACCCTTTATTTCTTTTCACTGCTTGCTTGCCTATTCAAAATTATTCTCCGGCTGAATTCCAGAGTGGATAAACCAAGTACAGATAGAGCTTTTGATGATCAATAAAGTAGACACAGATGATGTGTCAGATATAGCAGTGGTTCCAAAAGCAATTTCTACAGTTCTAATTCTTCTGCTGTTTCTAATGTCATGTTTACCTGAACTAATTCTTCCTCTTATTATTCATTCTCTATAAATACACTCTTATTTGTAAGCGCTCAGAAATATGCTACATAAAAAAGCCTACAAATGGCACTTCTGGTACACTTAAAGGAAGTAATCTGTTATAAATTGAAAGGTTGGGTTTAAAGAAAAAATGGATTGTAGACCATTATAAGGAGCTTTTATAAAACAAAAAAACAAAAAATTTGCTTCTCACAAGAAAAGTTGGCCTTGTGAAATTTTGAGGAAAATTGTATTAAACAGAAAGCTATTTTTTAGGGACCTGTAGTATAAGGAGAGATTTTGAGGTTGTTTTTAACCCCAAGGTTTTGGCTGTTCGGAAGGGTCAGTGAATACATCTTTCTGCTACCCAGGGAGAAAACCAAAGAAAAAGTTGGCAAAATTAAACTCTTGTTATCTTATCTACATGTCCTTAATTTATCATTTCCGGGTGTTAAAGTATTTAATAGCTTTGTGTTTGTCTGTGTTACAGAACAGAGACCACTATATAATAAATATATGGTACTACATTATGTTTATTTTAATGTATTGCTTTAAAATCAACTCTACTGTGGAATACAGTGACTTCATTCATGTGACCAATTGTTATTGAACTTTGTATGCCCTCGTGCTGTACGTCTTTACTATTCCAATGACTTCTGAAGTTCTGCATATTAAAAGACTTCTTTTTCAATTGCATGCACTAAAAATAGAAGTAGTTACAGATGTATCATTAATGAGTAAGCAATAAAGATATCCTTCTATAAAGCCTACTGATTATGATGTCAGTTATGCTTTTTTTTTTTTTTTGGCATAGTATTAATGGCTTGGAAGGAAGGTGCTTAGGCCCCATTGAGTAGTTTAGATTTGTGGAATTCGTTCTTGTTCAATACCAGTGGCTAGCAAAGTATTATTTGCTTGTTTTGAGTCACTGGAGGAAATCATAACAGAGAGAAATCTATTTATCATGGTTTATATTATACAAGATGGTAACTCTGGGGATAAAAACTGAAGATACCTCTTTTAAAAATTATTTTGACTACACAGACTACTTTTTAAATAGGAAAATATAAATGCCTCTAATCAGCTAATTTTTAATTATTTTGAATAATAAACATGTCTAGCCTTGAACTTCGATGTTTGTTTTGTAATTTGAGTTGCATTTGATTTACTTCAAAGATAACAGGAATACTCAAATGAGAAGTTGGGGTCCTTCCCTGGCTGTACATCCCCTGAGAGACTTCACATGGTGTCATTACCTTAATGGGCCTAAATCTACTTCTCAAACTGAAAAGTTCTAAATTTTATTTTTGTCAGTTTACTCGTAGTAGACCGATTTCTTGATATAAATCAAACTGTTTATTAATTTTCCCTGATAAATAATTTTAAGGTAGATCAGAATTCCTACTTTCTCGAAAACGTTATATTCTCCCATAAAAAATCTACATAGAAAGCCAATTATAGTCAGATCACCAAACCAATGTATGTTCAGAAGAAAAGGAGTCCTATATCTCAAATACTTACTGGCATCAGACTAAATAGTATGAAACATCTATCTAGAATTCTCTCTGGATATAAATCCCCTGCTAGACACAAGCTCCATGTGGATGAAGGCCATTGTGGGTCTTGTATACCACTGTATCCTTAGCACCTAGTCTGACATCTATAATATATTATATTCAAAAAATATTGAACAAATGAATGAGACTGTAATTCTCTGAGTCTGTTGGCCAAGATGCCTTCTCCCTTAACAGTGCTTGAGCTGGCATTGCTAACATGTGCTTCTGGAATTATTTTTGTTTTTGTTTCAGTACTAAGTCAACTCCACCCTGAATGACTTTGTTTTATCAGACAGATGAGTGTCTTTTGTTTGTTTTTGATCCAGCCTAAGAACTGGTCTAACCCTTCCAAGAAATTTGCCAAACCCTTAATCTTCTGTAACATACTATATACCAGTTTTGTAACTTATCTTAACTTCCAAAATTATTTGGGAGTAATCCTCACTTTTTTTTTCTTGTATCCCAGTGGTTTGAATATTGGCACTAAACCAATGTGCCTTCAAATTCAGACATTCCTATTTTTAATCACAAGATCTTGAGTAATCAAAAGTAACACACTGTAAAGACTTAAGTCATATTATCATTGTAATTATGGGTACTGCCTAATATCATTACAAGTGGCTGATACTGATAGGATTACAAAACTCTGCATCTATAGTAAACCCTCATTTCTTACCCCTTTTCAGTAAGGAGAAACCTAAGAACTAGTTGTACCTGTGAAAAACTATTAGGAGCTATGCCCCAGAAAGGAAGAGTAAGGTGAATAAGTTTTTCAGATGTAAAAGAAGATCAGAGAAAGATGGACATACCAATTTTGAAATCTTTAACTGAAACTTTGCTGGTACTGGGAAGAGTGTTTGATGGCCCTGTCTCATCTGTGTGAATAGAATTCCCTGTGAGAATTTGAGTTCCATAGAGAAAGAGCCAATGTGCATTTTGTTTACTGCTAATTCAGGGGGGTATATTTTTATTAAATATAAAATATTTTTTTTAAAAAAAAGCTTTTTAAAAAAGCTTTTTAATGAAAGGATGAATGCCTGATGACAAAGTCTTAAAATTGAGCTATTGTTATAATATTAATTCTATAATCTGAATTAAAGATGCTTCTTATCTTTCTGTGATTGACTTTGTATTTAATATGTCAATTGTTCATCACCCACTGTTGCCATAACCTTGTAGGGAATGAACATTCTTAATGCAGATTATTCTCAAATAATCCATATTCATATACACAGAAACTGAAGAATGCATCGAGCCAAATAAGATAGCATCTAGTCATAAAGTCACACAATTTTTCCTTGTTAGGTATTCCCTTTCATATCTAAAAATCGCCCCCTCCATCACCGTTACTGCCCATCTCCATACCTGATTTCTATTTATTCTTAGTGCCATCAAAACCTGGTATTATATTGTGGGCTTATTTTTACTCTCAGTCACTAGACAATATGCTCTTTGTGGGCAGGGACTTGGTTTTATTCTCAACTGTATCCCCAGAGCATAGACTAATGGCTGACCCAAATACACCTCTCAATAAATAAATGTAGAATAAATAGACTCAAAGATAACAAATGTTGAGACTTTATTAAACACTAACGAACTGAGCATTACTGTTTTACAGCAAGCCTGATGTAATCAGCTGTCAAGTTTCTCCTCTATAGCATTTGACCAAGTATTACCATTTATATTTAAAAAGTCAAAATGAAAACCCCACAATATCCTTCATAGTGTGAATTCCATATTTGATGTATATACTTCAATTGCATCTTAAAATAAGAATGTAGTTCACATGTATACCTATGTAACAAACCTGTACGATCTGCACATGTACCCCAGAACTTAAAGTATTATAAATTTTTTAAAAGGTAGTTCACTTTGTTGTTGTTCTGTTTTACAAACTATGATTTGTATATGACTGTCTATGAAAATTCTTCATTAAAAAAGAACTAGGCAGTTGCCTTGAAAGTTCTCATAGTCACAGCGAACTCTAATGAATAGGATCATATTACGTTTTGCAGAATTTCTATGGGCACTTAGAGTGTAGTAAAGTCGGCTATCAAGTATCATACTTTTGCATATTCTGAGAATCAAGTAATGTATGGCCAGGTAATTGCTGCAACGTAAGACACAGTTTCAGCCTCATCACAAAGCTAATAGCACACGACTCTCTCTCTTCCACACACACAAAATACTGGCCAATGTATATATTTATAAACGCTAAGATGTCTCTGCTGTTCATTTCATCTTTTTGTCTCCTTCCATTGCTTTTTCTCCCCTATTTCTACGGGCTTATCACATTATTGTTGGTGCCAGATGTCAGAACATTAATTTATTTGAGCCAAGGTAAGTCAATGTCAGACTGACAAGAAAAAGCTGCTGATATATAGGTACACTAGCACATGCTGATACAAAGTGCACTGATCAGGTGTCTCAAGGACTATGCTCAAAGACATTTGTTTAAGATAATGGAGTTATTTTAAAGTTAACATAAATACTTAAAAAAAACCCCACACACCTGAGAATTTAGTAATCATCTAAGAAAAGAGAAAATGAAAAGCAGATTTTAAAAGGATACCTAAAAAGATGTGATTATCATCAACTATTGTTGCTGCACATTATATAGATGTTTACATTTTCATTTGTCTAATGATTTGTAGCAATACTATACAACTGAAAGTTAGTTGAAATTCATATTTAAGCTGAACTAGCATATTATACTGCATCAATTTTAACTGCATTCTAGATTATTAGTTGGGAGAAATATTTTCTGTTATATTACTTAATGCTGAAACAATTTATTACTTTAAAAATGTGATGCTAATGCCACATTATTTTGTCCCTATCTTGCCCGTCTCTCTTTTCTCTAACTTCACTTAAAGGAAACTCACATGGAATTGTTTACTAATTTGGCTCATATTTTTTCATACCTCTTATTTTCATTTGAATTATTTACATCAACTATAGATGCTATAGGTAAGATTTATGAATTTAACCTCTTTCACTTTATACAGCTCAAACAAGGTGGAGACAAAGATACATTTCAAGGTAGCACATTTAGAAATATTGACTTGATAAATATTCCAAAGTCTTAAAGCTATTCCAAACCTTTGGATAACATTTAGTTTTACAAACAAATGCTTTACACACATTTATGTTACAAAAAATGGCAACAGAAAACGTTAAATAGTACTATAAATGATCAGTGATTCCTTTTATTTCTCTAAAAGATTAGATAAGTTGTGAATTCTAACTATAATATTAACCTCCACTTAAAATTGTTTTTTGAACAATATCTAAGGGAGAATGTATTAATTTTTGCATCTTAAAATGTATGTTTCTATTTAAATTATCTTAATAATTTAACATAATATTAACTTCAATTTAACATTTTGGGTAGCAGCTATCTCAAACATTCCATTCCACTTTTTTGTTTTGGAGCAAGTATATTAAAAGCTTGGGAGATAAACAGATAAAGACAATAGCAAAATACTATGTAAAGGGGGTGAAACAACTATCCAGTAAATTTTATAACTAATAAAAGAGCTGGGTCATAAGCTTCCATGGCTGGGGAATGTCTAGTTTAACTTTTTATTTCTGACATTCAGCATACTGCCTGACCCATAGTTAGTACCCAATAAATAGTTGAAGAATGCATGTTTTCAGTGCAATGATGGGGATTTATTTTTTTTAAGTACAGTAGAAAGTCTAGAAAGGAAAAAATATATTAACCCAATTTGCTAAAAAGTAAAGATCAAAATAGTTCTATGGTCATTTTTAAAATTTGTTTTTTGTGCTCTAAACCTTTACCTAGGCATGGACCATTTTTAAGTATTTTTAATCACCTTTGGATTCACTTATAGATTAATTTAGTAACTTGGGCCCTAAAAACCATAACAGCAAACACTTTGAAAAAGACACAAATTGTTAACTAGCTGTCATATTTTTCAGGAAATTCACTTACCTTTTCTTCATAAAAGACATTTTTTCTGCAGGGCTAAAAAAGGCAAGTTGGTTTTAATGTAAAAAGTAAAATTGAGAAAATAGTTTTGTAATCCTCCTTAATTCCAGGAAATGTGTCCCGCTAGCCATTTTTTATTCTTAAGTCCTCTGTTTTTTTTTCTTTTAACATTTCACGAATCCTTGTTGAATATTAGAGGAGAGAAATTATTTGGCACTCACAGAGCTTTACTCCGATTGGCTCAGGTCCTCTAAAGCCACTCCCTCCCTGATTCGTGTGACATGTTTCTGGAGTGAAATGGTGCGTGTGGCAAGTGCTGTTATTCAGTTTACACTGGTTCCGAAGTTGAAACTCAAACGTTAGGTGGTCTGGCCCTGGACGAGCTGGCTGTGTTGCCAGTCTCAGGGTACACATCTCAGTGCTGGAATTGCTGTACAAGACGTTCTACACGCTTGGAAAGCATTTCAGAAGTAATCTCCTGGCACCTCAAAATGACACACTGGAGCAGGTGAGCTTTCTTCTCCTTCCTCCCCAACAGGAGCAACAGAACTAAGGACCAGAATAGAGAACTCCACAAACTAAATAAGGGCACCCAGACTTAAATGCAAATTTGGGGATGGTAGGGTTGTAAATTCCCTCATCAACTTCCTGCACCTTCTCATATTTAAAAGGACTGCGCGCTCGACTTGAAATCTTCCACTCCTTGCTTTCCTGTCATCTGTGACTATGGCACCATCATAGGTGCTGGCAATCCCTTGCACTCTCATCTGACTCTCTCTAAAACCCATCTTGCAGTAAAGCTCCATTACCTTTTTCCTCTTTAGCCTGCACAGAAAATAAGCATTGCAATTTAGTCTCTGTTTTCAATGTATGCTGCTGGCCTTGAGAGGAAAAGAGATGTCCCTAGGCAACGTAGCGTCCATATCCTCTCTTCCCACATGTTACCAGGCTGTGCCCCTGACTCAGCCTTTTCATTCTTTGATACATTTCCTTTAGCTATCCTTTAAATTCATCGTGATCTCTTATCTCCCCGGCTATAGCACCGGTTAAAGTCTTTGTCCCTGTCTCAGTGATTGCAAGCAGCAGGCCCTAGACCACACCCCTGGTGTTTTGGTAACATCATCACCCAGTTTTCCTTCTGTTTTCCTGTTTCTCCGGGTCGATCAAATGTAGCCACTCCTCAATGTTATTCCATAGTCTGCCTTCATCGTGTTATGTCTCACTTCCCCAGAAACCTCACCTCCTCCCATGACTTCAACCATTTCTCACCATCTGTCTTTCTGTACTTTGAATTAAGCTTTTACCTGCTTTGAAAATTTTACAAACTTTCTGTCGTGTATTTAGTAGAATCAGTACTACCTGGTTTTGACATTCTTGATCCTAATCAATTTCCCTCTGACCTATAGTCATCTCTTATGTAATTCTCTAATTTTCTTATCGTTAGGCAATCTAGGCCACTGGCTATTTCCTCACTCTGCACCTTCTCGCTCTTGTGCCTAACTTAAGTCTCTTTCCTCTTTCCTTTAATTGCACTTTATACTGTCTCTACATGCCCAGATTTTACCCATCTTTCTAGAAACGCCTCAAATATTGCATCCTTCCTGATGTTGTCATTGCTTCTGCCACCTTGAAGCAGTCCCTTATCAATGTTTTGCAATATTTGGTCAGAATCACTTTTGATTCTTATTAAATATGCAAATTTCTAGGCCTCAGCCTACACTTACAAATGTGCTAGGGCTTAGGCTCCTTACATTTAGTAAGTCCCAAATAAATATTGGTAGATTGAGGGGAAAATGAATGAATGCATTTTATTAGCTAGTACCCAATGAGCAATGGAATTTATAAGGTATCTTATGAACATATATATTGACCAAAGAAAATAGCAGCTTAAATTTTCTTCAAAACAAAAGAAAAATGTAAAGTAGATTGAAACAATATTGCAATATTATTTAAAAGGTGAATCATGCATTTCTAAGTACGAATACTCCCTTGGTCACTGCAATGCTTAGCAGACAACTTAATAAGTGAGGTGGCCTGGGCTTTACTAACAATTTTCTCTTTGCAACTTTACTGAGTGCTTTTTGGCAATTATTTCCACATTCTTAAGTCTTTCCTTTCCTTTAATATGAATGCCATCAACTAGATAAGCCAACTATAGTTCTATGATTATATCAGTCTATAATTAAGCTATATGGCTTAAGCAGGGCTATGACTTTTGATTTTAGACTATTCCTGGTTAATCCTATAAAACCTAAGTACCCACGTTTAAGTTCCTCCAGGGATTCTCACAAAAGAGTTCAAAACTCTTAGACAAATTATCTAGGAAACAAATATATTTAACTGTCCTTAATATCTTTCATGTTACATTATTTAGCAGAGGTTGTTTTGGGTATGTTAAATTTTGCCCATGTCTTACTGCTTACATTATTAACTAATAAATCAACAGTAAGACTGATGTTTTGCCATTGTGGTATTATGCCTGAAAATGAAGCTAGTTTCCGCGCTTTTTGATGATAAGATTTTTTTTTTTTCTTTTTTTGAGACAGAGTTTCGCTCTTGTTACCCAGGCTGGAGTGCAATGGTGTGATCTCGGCTCACGGCAACCTCCGCCTCCTGGGCTCAGGCAATTCTCCTGCCTCAGCCTCCTGAGTAGCTGGGATTACAGGCACGCACCACCATGCCCAGCTAATTTTTTTTGTATTTTTAGTAGAGACGGGGTTTCACCATGTTGACCAGGGTGGTCTCAATCTCTTGACTTTGTGATCCACCCGCCTCAGCCTCCCAAAGTGCTGGGATTACAGGCTTGAGCCACTGCGCCCGGTGATGATAAGATTTGACATATACATTTTTATGGCTGTAGTTTCGAGCAAATAACTCTAATGAGAATGAAGCTAGTGTCTTTAAATTCTTTATTTTGTACCATTTGAATATGGAAAGGTGAATATGGATATACTCTCAAAAACTGCTTGTGTAATGATTCCTATGCTATGTATTAGACCTATATAACTTATTTCAAAATGTGTTCCCATGCAAAAATATGACAAATAATATGGATTAAGAGTGTTGTGCTATTTCCTCATGATAGTGTCACGATTAGATATATCACCTTATCACAGTTGAAATTTTAGTTTTACTGGTGAATACTTAGTTATGAAAGTAAAACTAAATTGTTTTCTTCCCATATTGCTGCTATTTATTATATAATTTCCTACATTAAATAATACATTCAAATGATATAATGAATTACATGTTTTAAGAGCAGAATGAGCTATATTTGTTAAAGAAAATTATGCTAAATCTTCACTGGAAACATTAAAGAGTCACATCTTTTATGGATATTAATTACATATACTCTTAGACTGAGATATATTTTACAAATAAAATTTCTCTGTAGTATTTTACTATTATTAAAAGTAATAATATATTACATAATACAGTTCATTAAAATCTAAACAATCAAGTTTGCTAATTGTTTTTGTCAGCTCTTTGATTTAAATTTTCTGAGTCTGAATATTCACTCTACCTTACATTTTTCTCTTATCTTGAAGAAAATAAAAATTATTATTTTTGTCTGTTTATATTTGGGTTTATAAATTAGACTGGGAAATTCTAAAACTCATTGGATGCTAGCTAGGAAAACTTGTCTGGACAAGTCTTACCCTTCAGCCTTGATATAATCAGTTTCTTAGTAAAAAGCTACCATCTGAGTGAGTTCTTTGAGAACTTTCCCAAGCAATTCTTTGCAGATTTCTCACCGTTTAATCAGTTGGGAAAAATGGAATGAATGAAGACAATTTAATTTCAAGATAAGCACAAATTACAAGATTTCAAAATGTGCCTTTCAAAATCCTACATCTATTTGAGACCTACCTCTGTGATAAGGAGATACTTACTCTCTACTTTCTAAGGTGTCAGATAACCCAAATATGTGGTGAATAAGCACTTAACATGGCAACTTGAAAGTACAGGTATATTATTGAGTTTTTAAAGGAACCTGCAAATATTAGGATTATTTTAGGTTAATTCTTATGGTACCTTATTCATTCTCTGATAGCTAACTATATGCTGAGAGACTTCTTCATTTTTCTGGGCATATGATTTTATGCATCACTGCTGTGGTGACCTAAAAGATAGTATGCAAAAACTCTGTTATCAGAGAGGACCCAGCAATGGGGAAGAACTGCTGCAGTGTGGATGAATAAAAATGTAAACAGAATATACAGATTTGATATTTTTTCTTGGTTATGTAATATTGGTTTAAGCATTGGTGTAATTGCTTACTAGTATTAATGTTAGATGTCAGGTTTTTAAACATTAGGTGCAATACTTTCTTCTAGACTGCTAGAAAAATGGTTAGGCCCTCTGTATCTCCATTTCAGATTTCGATCAGTAATATTGCAGTTTTCCTTACATACCGTGTTGCATTAAACCACAGATTTTCCCAGAAGGAACAATTTAATGATCTCATCATCACACTTGCTATTTTTATATCCTTTGTGGAGCCACAGGTTAGATTCAAGGGTCGTCTGTTTGATCTTTCTTACTTTTGAGGAATAAAAATTGATTATTTGGTTTTCTGATGAAGGAAAGATGATTTTTTTCAACTTATCCTTTGGAAATTAATCTCTATAGACTTTGAATAAAATGGCATGTAGTGTCCTCAGGGTACAAATGATTTAGAAACATCATCTTTTCCCGTGATAGCTGTACATTAATAAGCTGCTTTGTATATGATGATGTCCTGTACTACAAATGGACCATTTGTCATGATCTTCATTATTAAATGTAAAAGATTATTCTGATATGTAATAAATATTTTGCTAATTTTATGTCTAAATAAATTATACAACCAGTGGCTAAGATGACTGATTTTAGACCCTACTGTCCAGATTTAAATCCCAGCTTCGGCACTTACTAGCTTTGTCTAGGAGCAAGTTAATTAATTATTCTGTACCTCATTTTCTTCATCTATAAAATGAGAATCCTAATAGTTGGAGTCTTACAGGTGTGTTGTAAGGATTGAGTTAGTACACACTCAGTATTGTATGGCTGGCACATAGGAAGCATTCAGTGTTAGCTATTACTATTTATAGCTTAGGGGAAAAATAAAGTCATACTTTTCAGATGTCACTACTGTGATTGTCCAAACGTTGCCTCTAAATTTATCCCTCTGAGGCAGGCATGATATATTTATAATTATATATATATATATATATATATATATATATATGGAGAGAGAGAGAGAGAGAGAGAGAGAGAGAGAGCTAATTAGATATATTTTGACAAATTTATGAAGGAATTTATCTCCATTTTAGGTAATCTTATCTAACCACAATACTAATTCTAGATAATGTGAAATTTCACATAATTCTAGAAAATGTGAAAATGGAGCCATTTGATTTATTTTTATAGATTACGAGTTCATAGTTAATGAAAGATAACTGAGTAGATACAACTAAATATCTACAATAACTAAAATTATAGGTGATAAATTCGAGATTAATGCACACATTAAATTGGAGTTCCTTATCACCTCTATTTAACCTTTTTACCTATTTCAGGAAAACAATCAGAAACACCTACCACATAGAAAAGATGGTTCAAATTAAATTCTATCCACAAGAGGTATATTTGGAGAATAACTCCCCTGTAATGAAACTATTGATAGTACTGCAGCAGGGCCTGTCATATGTCAAACACCTGCTTTGGTGAGACAAGTTTAATGCATAAAAAGAGCTTTTCATAGCCATAATAGGATTCCAAAACTTGGCATAAAATTTGTCTATGAAAGTAAAAAACAGAGAGGGTTACAACTTGCTTGTTTTCTTTGTGCAAGATCCTTCATGAACCCCAGTACACGATCATAATTCTAACTAAATGATTTTTTTTAATATAGTGGTTTCTATCACTCACCCCCTTTTCAGAAGACATGCTGATGACAATTTCACTTCTATAAACTTGTGGAGGACATACTCTTACCAAACTTGCCAACACAATGCTTATGTTATTTGAAGCTCAGTTACAATGGATTTTTAATTTTTTTTTTCCTTCAAACTTAATGGAAGCTATTTGATAAGCTCTAGTATATTACACAAAAAATTGGATATTATTTTATTTGGACATAAAGTATTTGTAAGACTTCAATTATTTATTTTATTAGAATGCAAAATTCATTGAAATAGCCTGTGTCAGATTCTTGAGTTCAAACAAATTCTTACTTTTTTCTTTAACGTCCTATTACTTGGTTCACATAGAAGATGCAGGGAAACTGGCTATCCAGAATGTTGGAAAGCTGGAGGCAGAGATATTTTTCAGATATTCATTCTACTTTCTCCACAGATATAAGGATGCAACATTCCTAATGCTAAGTCTGTTTTTCAGTACATGCACACAAATCCTCATTGTACTGTTAGTCTACACTTTTCCAAATGGTGATGTAAGTGAAGAGTATAAAAGGACAGTGGCATAGTCAAGGTTGAGTTTTCCAGACCTGGTAAGACCCTACAGTGTCACTGGCAATCTTATGTCCCTAGGGGGTAGTCTAGAGCAATGATCCCCAACCTTTTTGACACCAGGAACTGGTTTCATGGAAGACAGTTCTTCCATGGTCAGGGGTTGGGGTGGGGGATGGATAGTTTTGGGACGATTCAAGCACACTACATTTATTGTGTACTTTATAATTATTACACTGTAAGGTAGAATGAATTATACAACTCACCATAACTCACCATACAAATCAGTGGAAGCCCTGAGCTTGTTTTCCTGCAACTAGATGGTCCCATCTGGGGATGATGGGAGACAGTGACAGAGCATCAGGCATTGGATTCTAGTAAGCAGCACACAGCCTAGATCCCTCACGTGTACGGTTCACCATAGGATTCCTGCTGCTGTGAGAATCTAATGCTGCCACTGATCTGACAGGAAGCGAAGTTCAGGCGGTAATGTAAGCGATGGCGGGTGGCTGTAAGTACAGATGAAGCTTCCCTCACTCACCAGCCACTCACCTCTGCTGTGCAGCCCAGTTTTTTTTTGTTTTTTTTGTTTTTTTTTTTGAGACGGAGTTTCGCTCTTGTTACCCAGGCTGGAGTGCAGTGGCGCGATCTCGGGTCACCGCAACCTCCGCCTCCTGGGTTCCTGCAATTCTCCTGCCTCAGCCTCCTGAGTAGCTGGGATTACAGGCACGTGCCACCATGCCCAGCTAATTTTTTGTATTTTTAGTAGAGACGGGGTTTCACCATGTTGACCAGGATGGTCTTGATCTCTCGAGCTCGTGATCCACCCGCCTCGGCCTCCCAAAGTGCTGGGATTACAAGCTTGAGCCACCGCGCCCGGCCTGCAGCCCAGTTCTTAATAGGATGGTACCAGTCCATGGCCCGAGGGTTCGAGACCCCTGGTCTAGAGGACAAAGTGCCAAGATGGGCTGTATGTGCTCCTGCTTGGTGTGATTAATAACACTGGAAACACAATCTAGCTTTACAGTGCACATATAAAATGGTATTTATTCCTGGCACTCCATAGTTGATCTGAAACAGTATTATCAGTTTTTGTCATTTTAGGTATAGGCTTGAATCCTACTTAGACATCAAGCCTTGTTGCCATTGCTTTTCTACTTAAGCATGAATTAGTTGGTGCTCTAATAAGATTGAGCTATGATGATAAATGGGCAAGGCATTCCATGCTTGTTAAATAAAGAAATAGTGAAAATAATTGCAGAATGAAAAGAGGGAAAGTTTACAAAGGATTCGTCATTACAGAGTTATCTTGGGCTTGTCCATTATAGAGAAAGAAGTTCATAATTGAAAATTTCAAGTTAAAAGTGACTTTCACACTATTTGCTAATATTGCTATTGTTAGTACTAGTGAGCCCCTCTAATGGCGCCACTACTCTCAAGCTTTGTGCTTAGGAAAGTTATTTAACTTCTGTTAGGCTTAGTTTCCTGATTTGTACACTGAAAATGTACAAAATATTCAAAGGATTGTTGCAGGGATTAAACTTCCTCTTAAGGAAGCTTTAAAAATATGCCTCCTTGCCGGCAGAGTTTACTAAGATATTCTAGAAAAGTAGGAAGCAAATATTTTTCTTAAGAAACTTCTGGGACAATGGTTCTGAAATGGGTTCAGAAGTCCATTCCAAATTCACCCTATTTTCTGCTTTATGTTACTGAGTATATTTCTTACTGTTGTTTCATCCTTGTTGGAACTTAAGAAGAATAGATCCCTCCCTTCCAACTTCTTCCAAGGTCTATAGAATAAAGGTAATTTGCTTCTTAGTCCTGATTCCTCCAAGCAAATCAATTCCCATTTGATTAAACCCTCTTCATAACTATCACCCTTAGAACCAATGCTAAACACAGGACTCTCTCCTTAACAAAGGCTATGGAGAAAACTAAACATGTAGAAGAGGTCTCATCATGAACTATTATTAGGCAATGTTTATAAGCCTAAATTAAAAACTCTAGAGCCTTACTCATGGTGGAACAGTATGATTCCTTAGAAATAAAAAGCTGACATTCAAAGCAGTTTAATCAAAGCTCTTGCCATTCCCTCTTGGGTTTCAAACATAATATGAGGCTGTTTTAAATCATTGTGACTTCCATGGCTCAGCATCTTTGGAAACTTCAAAGCTATGTTTAGCACCTGAAAGGCTTTGTGTTTCCCTCCTACCACGAGGGAAGTAAATTCCTCATATGTTTCATATTTTCGATAGTCATCTCATTTTATCTGGTTCTGGCTATTTGCTGACAGTGCATGGTTCTTGAATAACATAGATAAAATACAACGAACACACTTTGCTCCTGGTACACAGGAAATGAAGATGCTCACAGTACCCGCCTCCATGAATTAGCTCAATAAATTTGAATTGCTCATTAGAGTTCCAATGCCTCATTGTTGCCTATATGTGAACAGCTTAAGTGAATAGGAATCAGATAGAGGGTGGGGGAGAACACAGAGGTTTCACATAATTCCTGTTGCCAGAGAAACCATTTTCTTGCTGTCTGGGCACGCACGGAGTAGTTTAGATGAACTGGAGGCTCAGCGCAGCCCTTTCTGTGACTTTAGTAAAGAAAACAAACAGAAGGGAGAAAATGCTGACAAAGTAAAGCAGAATTGGGTATAAAGTGTTCTTTTAATTAGAATGGTTTTGTAGACTGAACTTTGAAACCTTGCCCCCTAAGAACACTGGTCCATCTGTCTACATGTGTGTTTCCATACTTCATGTTCATTTACATTTCTTGTTTTCTGTGTCTAGAAGACCAAGTCTTCATATATGTTTATGTACATGATGCATATTTATACAAGTATGTTCTCTTTTTCCCTGCTCTTTCTTTCACTTCTTTCCCCCATAACATACATCACACAACTGTGCTCTGTTTAAAACATGGGGAACTATTCTCAGTGGAAAAAAGAGACTGTGGCAGTAACATGGTTTGCTTACCTAAGCCGAAAAAAAGTAACAGAAAATGAGGAAGCACAAGGAGAGTACAAACTGTGAATTCTAGTCTTGTTTATTAACATTTGGATCTTTTGATGAAAGATGATTTCTAAAAACAAAGTTAGAAAACCAGTTAAGAATACATGAGGCAAAATGTCCGTGTGTGTGGGGTTCACCATGCGCTTTTCCATACATTGTGAGTATACAAAGTATATACTGAATCAGCATAGTACCTGCTTTTGTGATACAACTGAAGCAAAGCAAACAGTAGCAGATTACATTTTTTAACTATTTATTTGTGTATGACAGCTATGAAGAGTGCTATTACATATTTTGAAGGTTCTTGTTTTTTAATGTACCTGCATTCAAGGTTTCATGGGGATTTTGACTTCTTGTCCTTTGAAACAAAAGATAATAGGCAAATACCTTTGATGTACAGAGGTTCTGTAAGACTAAGAGGTTTGTCAGTGAGTTTATTGATATGTCGCATCTTATGTAGAAACGATCACTCTCTATTAGTGCTGTCTCCACTTCTACGTAGTTTTGGTCAAAGCACCATCTTACCCCACATGTTTGCCTTTCTGCCTTCACCCCCACTGATTTAACAAACATCCAAGACTGTAACCAGGCACTATTTAATTTCATAGCTCCTATGCCAAGCATACATCTTAGTATATAAATACTCAAGAAATGCTTATTAAAATGAATGAATTATTTAATTAATCAATACTTTACCCCAAAGGAATAAACATTATCCACAAGGTAACATTATAAATTAGGAGTGAAGTAGGAGATTAAATTCAAGGTTCCAAATTGTCATGTCGTAGTAATCCCTGAACACATTTCACGTTTATAAAATAAGAAAATCACAAGCTTTCAAACATAGTCTCATATTTCAGAATGCATATTTCTTGGGGGAAAAGTATTAAATAATTTTGGTTTTCATTTCAATTTTTCTGATTACAGGTCTAATCTTTTTCTTTTCCTCTGTAAATTCCCATCTTAGATTAGTGCAATGTTAAAATCTCTGCTTGTACAATTACTACAGACTGCTGATAGTTTTAAAGCACTCTCATATTACAATTATTCAGATTTTTTTGTAATTTACTTATTTTTTGCTTTCTATTTGTCTTAGAGGGGATGGAAGATTTAAACTCCCTTTGATTGTTGATGTTTTCTTCTGGTTTTCTCTCAATTCCTTAAATCTTTTTGCCTTTTGCCCATCAATTAAACATATAACAGTAGAACCTATTAAAGATCCTCATGTTATAATGTCATTACCTATCATTTCCGAGTGTAGACCTTGTCATTCATTATGACTGCTGGATTCTGGCTTTACCAACTAAAATACGCCTACTGCCCTTTACTCTTTTGTATATTTTGATGAAACTCTACTTCTCTTTAAGTTCTCAATTCAAGTTTCAATGAAGTGCAGTGAGTTTTGTCATGCTCTTCTTCCCCAGTTAGTTTAGTTGATAAAAAATTGCAAAGATCTTGCAGCCTTAGCTTGCATGGGGAATCAACGCCTTCTTGTGTTAGATCTTTTCATTATAAATGCAATTGACAGAGGTGTCTATTATAAGCTATTTGTTATACAATCTTTATAAATAGCTCTCATCATGTATAAGACAAGTCTAAATTTGTTTGGAAATAGCTTCTGAAGACACCCTGCTGTGGCTTCCTCAGAGTGCCAGGCAGGCATCCAGTGGGGGAGTCAGTCAGAACAAACTTTATCTAGTCATCTTTCCATCAGCTTGAAATGATGTGCATCACATCCAACTTAAAAGATCTACTGTAACTGGAAACCAAGTTCATAGACAAATGTATATAATCAAGCAATATGCAGCCAAGCTCTATATCATCTAAGGTACATTTTGTTTTCATTTCTTTTTAGAAATATCCTGCTTAGCTGTTTTGGTTGACATTGCTACTAGTTTGTTCCTTTTAACCTAGACTTGACCTGCAATCCACAAGAGGAAGGTCTTAAAACTCAATTGTGCAATTGCCTATTCTCTCTAAAGACCAATGAGTATAAGAAAGATAGAAACTTTAGGACTCTTCAAGTTCTTGGTCCCATACTTCTATTCAAATATAAGTTCAAAAATATACTTCGAAGTCAAATAGAAATAGTGCTAGGATTATCCTCCATTTTGGATGATACACACCGCTGCTCTCCATTACTGCAGGTAATTAAGAGCTGCTTTTTTATATGAAGAAGTATTTCCTTAAATATTCACTTTCTCTTCTGTAAAATTTTCACAAGAACTTTAATAAGCAAAGCTGACTGATTATAATTCCACCTCCTTTCTCTACTCAGTCTCTGGAGGAGATATGCAAGAGCAATAGTATCCTACAAAGCTCTTATGAAGCAGGGAAGAAGAGAAGCTGGAGACCTGATAATGAAGACTCCATAGTCAGTCCTTCATCATGAAAATTTTTGAACACATTTTCAATGATGATAATCAGAAAATATGGCTATAAGGTACAAAAGGAACACAATGGAAATTATCTGGCAAACATATAGACAGGACAAAATTATAGAGCAAAAGAAGACTATAAAGATGATCTAATTCACCCATTCCCCATTTTACACATAAATGTTATGTAATCACCCTTTCTAGGTAACAATATCCCTCCTCTCTGCAACCTCCATTCCTTGCTTATATTTCTGTTACTGTATTAATACTCTTATATATACTCTTCTAAAACTATTTACTTGTCTTTGACACGTCTTTAGTCTGAGACCTAGCAAGGGGCTCATGCTGACGCTAGCACAGTCCAGACTCAAAATAGACAATGCATGTTTCCTTTGTTGAGTCTAATTAATTACATAACCTTCAATGACGTGCAAGTTTGACACCCATATTTCCTGTGAACTTCCTATCACTAAATATGAGTCCTTTGTATACTGCAAAATCCTTATAAGTGATATGGTTATCATCATGCATTAGATTACATAGAATTTATAAAGATTTTGCTTACTCCAATTGACTAATTAATTATACCCCCAGAGCTTACCCATCAAACGGTCAAACATTCATTGATTCCATTTTAAGGTTGTGGTGTAAGTATTTTCTAGATGGCAACAGCATTACTTTTTGATTTAGTTGCCAGGCTTAAACTGAAATTCCTTTGGTAATAGTCATCAACTTTGCAGAACATGGATGAAACTGTGAAATTACAGGTATGGAGGGGTTACCTGTAAATTGACAAATCATAATGACTATCTGAAGTTTTTGTATCTTTTGACTTTCAAGAGCTGCCTATGTTTTTGTATCAAGTGGCCTTTAATTATTCCATCAGTAGCAATATTCTGAACTTGATGAGCATTTCCCTCTGTCAAGTAAGCTCTCAACTTGTGTCTTCCTTTGATCACTATGGTTCATCAATCGAATGTTGTATCCGCTCTTGCAGTGGCCCCCTGAGAAATGTGGTTGGTGTTATTGTGCCATGGACAGATAAAACTCCAGATTCGTTCAGAGATTAAGCTTGCTTCCTCCTTGTTTTGTTGCAGTTCATTTCTCTAAGAATGGGTCAGGAGTCACATTCTTTGGTGGGAACAATATGACGTGATTTAGTGTCCATTCCCACACCCTCTCCCCAAACATAGGGTCCTGTGCACACCTGTGCTGAGACCCAGGAATCCCCAGGGTACTTGCACTCAATCAGGATCATGTAGGGCTGGCAAAGGTTATAAAGTTAGTCTTAGTCCTGATTTTGATGGTTATCTAGCTATGTGAATTTGGGCTAGATATTAACTTATCTGGATTTCAGTTTCCTGTTTAGTAAAATGTGTGTAATCTTGTGCTGTGAGAATCATGTGATACGTACTTAGTGTGTGGTAATATGTACTTATAAACAGAAATAACCGTTCTGTTAGCAGTGTTTATTTAGCATGAGGCAACTCTCACGAAGGATTCCTTCCCTGAATTTCCCCTCCTGGATATGTTAGTAACTTAGAAAGTTCTGTTTGAAGACTTGATGACTTCTAGGTTTGTCACCTAAAAGAAGAGTCATGAAAATACTTTGTTGACCTGGCTGGATGTAGGATTGACACAAGAGAAACATGTTGTACAGGGTCAATACAGGAAAGTTATGAGGGAACAGGGTGTTTAATCTGTGATCCTACAAACAGACCAGGTGAAAAGTCAATACCAAAAGACGATGTGTAAATGCCAGGAGCTAAGCACAGAAGATACTAAGAGAGAGCTGAGGACAGCAGTTGAAGATGAGGAATGAGGAATTAGCTAAAGCAGAAACACATAGATATTCTGTTGGATAACAAACCATCGTCAGGGCCTATTTCAACTAAACACCTGAGAAACCCATTGAGGACTGGAATAGTAAATGTAATTTGTACTGTATGTTCTAGCTTGTATGGTGCTCAGTATCGTCAGAAAATAAATGTGAACCAAAGTGATGGCCACAGACATGGGAAAAGTATGATGAATATGCTCTAATGGTGAAACACAGGCCAGGCAACTGACTTAGGCCAGAGATGTCTGAGAAAGCATTCCATGAAAGGTGAAATCTCAGGTAAGTATCGAGGGATATGTAGGAGCTGAGAAAAGATGGAGATAAAGGGCACTTCCATAGAGAGGTCATAATTTGCAGAGGCACAGAGGCAGAAAAATAACAGTTTATCTAGCAGAAGCATGAGGGAGGGGTGTGTGTGTGTGTGTGTGTGTGTGTGTGTGTGTGTGTGTGTGTTGCAGATGGGGACGGGGAGGCCTGGGGTATTGCTGGGGAAGTGAAGCTGCACTGGCCATGGACTCTATCTCATTAGAGCCTTTGTATGTCATGGTTAAGATGTCAGATTTATTCTGAAATCAGTGGGGCGTTTTAAGCAGGTAGTGATATAATCAGATTTATGTATTCTATAGATCAACTTGTTGGAAGTAGGGAGAGAGGACTGAAAGAGGCAGAGTTAAGAGTCTTTTGCAGAAGTACAAGTAAGGTGTGATGAGGGCATAGCCAGTGTGCTAATAGCAGAGATGGAGAGGAGGAGACAGATTGAGGGGTATGTGTTATAGGAAGGAGTTTGACCGATAAGAAAAGTAAAATACTGGAATCAAAAAGAGAAAAATGTCTTATAAAGTACATTAAAAGAATGGAGTATTAGAGTCAAAGCGTTTGGAGTTCTTGACATTTGGCTCTGGTAATTACTGTGTATGAGACTTAGGGGTTACTCATTCATGAAATGGAGTTATTGCTACCTACCTTAAAGAGCTGATGTGAGGGTGAGCTTACCACTTAGGAAGCATTCAATAAGTAGCAGTTATTTTTAGTGTTACTAAAGATACACTTAAAAAAATATAGAGGGCTCGTATTTACAGACACTTTATTATATTTCTTTTTCTAAACATTCTCCCATTAAGTCCCAAGGGGGTTATATGACATCTAGAATGAAATGAATTAACATACGTAAAATACTTAGAAGAATGCCTGGGACACAATAAGCACTGTGTGTTCGCTAATACAAGTAAATAAGTAAGTATATACCTAATCATTTACTGTGCTTTGCCAGTTTATTCCATCATGCTGAGAAATCAGAAAAGGCTCTGAATGCTTCTTGAAAGATGATAGCTTCAAAATTAGACAGAATGTCATTGGCAACCTAAACCTATACTGAAGTGGGCTTATCAGTGAATAAATCTTAAAATGTATATAGGTCATAATTTCTTTTCAGTGAGCTCTTTCTGTCTTGAGTTTTAGGAATAGTTTTCAGTCTTTTCAAAGGAAGCTGCATGAATATGAATGCACTTGAGTGAAGAAAATTTTAGTTGATAGCACAGATTGAAGATAACATTTATGACTGTTAAATAAGAACTGAATTATCAACTTTAAGCCTTCCCAGTTCCCATCAGTGGAAAATCTTCATGGAATCTATTTAATTCTTCCAAAATCTGCTTTAATACAAGATATACCAATATATTATTTTGTCGTGATATATCTTCAATGAGGCATTACGTGGGTAGGTATAGATTAATCTTATAAAGGGAAACAGTCTTTCTGTTATGATTTTAAGAGAGAAAAGACTAACCTTTACTTACATTTCACTTTGAATGCTTTTTCTTTCCATTTTACTGTTTTAGGAGTATCTCATACCAGACTGCACTGAGCCCCAAGGTTAAGGCTTAGGTATTTATGAGAGTAAAATCAGGGTAGAGATTGTTTTTGCAAAATAGTAATGAAATCTAGGTATGTAAAACAAGATTATCTCATTAAAGCACTAATAAACAAAAAAGATATTAGGGAACAGATGGAAATTCAAATAGGAGACTCTATAATGGGATATAAGAATGCAAATCAGCCAGAGTAGAGTTTTTGCACATTTAAATGTAGTTGCTTTTGTCATAAAAAGACATACACATAAAATACAATCTGTTAAACTATTTATATTTGGATTGTAAGAATTTTTAAGTAGAGAAATAACAATGTTTACTTTGGAATCAGTGCCCATAGGTATTATTGTTACTTTTAGAATGAGTGTTAAGTGTGATGTTTCAAGTAGTGTCTAGCGTAACTTAGCAGTGTTTGAGAGTGAGAAGTTATAATTACATTAACAATCATATTTAGGTGTATCCAATAAGTGTAGTCACAGATTCACCTTTCAAGCATGTTTGAAGGAAGTTTTATTCATAACACATTACCAATTAAATGTTAAATTTTAGAAAACCTCAGTGATTTGGTATATAATTATAAAATACTTTCTGCCATCATTCTCTCTTCATTTTGTTCCCTTCCCTCAGTCCAATGGGTGGTTCTTTTATTCTCTGCTAATTAATTTATTGTTTAATATTGATATCTTATTCACCAACAGTCCTCAAAGCATTTAGGTTCCTATTCTCTGAATTATCTTGGCCGGGTGTGTGACTCTTGAGGTAAACCCAGCTGCATTCAGTTACAGGTGGGAGTTTTAGTAGTTGTTAGTTTCTTTGGTAGTTTCACAATATAGATTCCAGAGCTAGAAGTGAGAATTCAGTATAAAAAAAGAGGCTGAAATGTACTTCTGGACGGCCAAGTCATTCCCATTGCTCTCCACGGTGCCTCCACTCCAAGGTCGGTTGACTCATGGTCCTGTTAACCTGAGTCTGTTGTATTCACAGTGTTCTTTTTTCCCTTATTGCTATTTTCCCATTTATAAGGCCCTACCCTAGACCTTCAAGGGAGAAAAACAGAAACAAGAAACAGCCCTGTGCATTGTTTCAGGGCGTGCTGAAGTTTCACTACCTCTGCCACGCTATCCTCCATTCTCCACACTTCCCTCTTAGCCAGATCTCCAGTTTGAATACAGGAGTTGATAATTTAAATGTGATTGGCTTATACTGTTGGCCAATTGTTTTGTGTTCATTAATCTTGCTTCCCAAAGTTCATATAAATTATGTAAGGACAGGATTTATTTATTCAGTATAGATACAAATGTATTTATGTTTTGTGTGTATCTATAAAAATTTGAATTTCTTAATATGACTTGAAAGTACTAAGTTTCTCATATAGTTCACTGTATTAGACATACCCCAGACTGGGAACAAAAAGAGGTTTAATTGGACTTACAGTTCCACATGGCTGGGGAGGCCTCAGAATCATGGTGATAGGTGAAAGGCTCTTCTTACATGGTGGTGGCAAGAGAAAAGAGGAAGAAGCAAAAGAAAAAACCCTGATAAATGCATTACATCTCGTGAGACTTACTGTTATGAGAACAGTACGGGAAAGACTGGCCCCCACGATTCAATTACCTCCCGCTGGGTCCCTCCCACAACACAAGGGAATTCTAGGAGAGACAATTCAAGTTGAGGTTTGGGTGAGGACGGAGCCAATCCACATCATTTACAAAATGACTGCTAGCCAGAATATTAATTTTTTATAAATGGGCATGATGCTTGAGATACACTTTAGTCCATTTAATATAAAAACTAAAACTAGCAACTTTAAGTTTTCAACAGCACATAGCTACTCAATGGTAAGTCTCCACTAGAACTCAGCTAGTTGTTCTAGTTGCCCATTTGAGAAAATGGGTAGACATTCTTGCTAGGATTGGCAATGTATTTGTCAAAGACAGTGAAAGTAGGAAACTGTCATTTGTTAAAAACTAGAAACAAACTGCTTCAGCCATCCTTAGAAAACATTTGCTTTAGAAAAGTTGGTTTCATTGCTCTTTGATGGAAATGTTTAGTCAACATAGGGAAAATATAAAATTATATGAATCTAGTGTCTTTCACAATTCTCTCAGAAAATATTGGCTTACATGACCCAAAACTATGTACTCAAACACCAGGTTTGCAAACAAAATGAGAATCAGCTTCTTCCCAGTCTGCTGGAATCAGCTTCTTCTCAGTCCTCTGGAGGGAAGTTTGTCAATATCATGTGAGCAGTCCTTACACACAATTAATAAGGAGAAAATCAGTGGTTTTCTGGCTTTAGATTTACCCAGGTATTAGAAGCATGGTGCACTGGTGTATTAGTCCATTTCACACTGCTATAAAGAAATACCTGAGACTGGGTAATTTCTAAAGGCAAGATGTTTAATTGACTCACAATGCCACATGGCTGGGGAGGCCTCAGGAAACTTAAAATCATGGCACATTGGCAAAGAGCAAGCAAGGAAGGACCTTCTCCATGTGGCAGCAGGAGAGACAGAAGAGAGTGGAGGGGGAAGAGTCCCTTATGAAACCATCAGATCTTGTGAGAACTCATTATCATGAGAACAGCATGGGGGGAACCACCCTCATGATCCAATCACCTCCCACCAGGTCCCTCCATTGACATGTGGGGATTATAATGCAAGACATTATTTGGATGGGGACACAGAGCCAAACCATATCAACTGTAAACCAGTTCTTCCCCACAAAAGTAAAGAAAACTCTAATTTACAGTGTCCGCCAACTTCTGTGGTATAAATGTACGCTCTCCTCACCCTCCACCCTCAAGTAGGCTCCGGTGTCTGTTGGTCCCTTCTTTCCGTCCATTTGGACTCAATGTTTAGCTCCCGCTTAAAAGTGGGAACCTGCAGTGTTTGGTTTTCTGTTCTTGCACTAGTTCATTTTAGAATAATGGCCTCCTCAGAGGTGGCAGTGAGCCGAGATTGTGGCACCACACTCCAGCCTGGGTGACAGAGTAAAACTCCATCTCAAAATAAAAAGAGAAAGAGAAAAAATAATGGCTCCTGCTCCTTCCATGTTGCAGCCAAGACATGGTGTTGTTTTTTCTTATGACTGCATAGTATTCTATGGTGTGTGTGTGTGTGTGTGTGTGTGTGTGTGTGTGTGTGTGTGTGTATGTATGGGAAGTTTTATATATATATATATATAAAAAACTATAAATGTGTGTGTGTGTGTGTGTGTGTGTGTGTGTGTGTGTATGTATGGGAAGTTTTATATATATATATATATATATAAACTATAAATATATAGTTTTTTATATATATATATTTATAGTTTATATATATATATATATATATATATATATATATATATATATATATAAAACTTCCCATACATACACACACACACACACACACACACACACACACACCCCAAACTTCCCTTATCCAGTCTACTGTGAATGGGCATTTAGGTTGACTCAATTTTCAATTTCCTTGCTGTTGTGAATAGTGCTGTGATGAGCATATGCACACATGCGTCTTTCTTCCTTTGGTTATTTGCCCAATAATGGGATTGCTGGTCAAAAGGCAGTTCTGTTTTAAGTTCTTTGAGAAGTCATCAAACTGCTTTCTACAATGCCTGAACTACTTTACCTTTGTATCTGCAGTGTGTAAGTGTTCCTCTTTCTCTACAACCTCACCAGCATCTGTTATTTTTCTGTTTAATCATAGTCATTCTGACTGGTGTGAGGTGATATATTGCTGTGGTTTTGATTTGCATTTCTCTAATGATACTGACGTTGACCATTTGTTCATATGCTTTTTGGCCACATGTGTATCTTCTTTTGAAAAGCGTATGTTCCTGTTCTTTATTCACTTTTTAATGAGGTTGCTTGGTTTTTGGTTAATTTGTTTAAGTTCTTTATAGATTGTGAATATTAGACCTTTGTCTTATATATAGTTTGCAAATATTTTCTCCCATTCTGTAGGTTCTCTGTTTATTCTGTTGATTGCTTTGATATGCAGGAGCTCTTTGGTTTAATTAGGTCCCATTTGTCAATTTTTGTTTCTGTTGTAATTGCTTTTGGCATCTTTGTTGTAAAGTCTTTGCCAGGGCCTATGTCCGTGATGGTATTTCCTAGGTTATATTCCAGGGTTTTTGTAGTTTCAGATTTTACGTTAGTCTTTAATCTATCTTGAGTTGATTTTTACATATGGTATTAATTCATTAACTAATTTTGTTTCTCTTGTTCTAAGCTGTTCATTGAAGAAATATATAGATGTTTATGTGTGTTTTGAATACCACATATTCCATTTTATGTGAGAAAAAGACCAAGTCAACAAACCCATGGCTTGGTATATAAATTTCAGATAACAAAACGCAAGCAATCAATTACTTTAAAAATGGCATCAGAAATGCAAAATTTATGCATTTGTTTCACCATACTCCTCATATTTGAAACACTTGGCTTGTGATTAATATCTGCAGGGAAGTGATTTCTGGAGTATTGGTTCATGGACAACCACTGTTGTATCTAAAACAGTCATATTATCTTCACAGTCAGAGTTATGAAGAAGAAAAACTGTATCTGTACCCATTCGAAGCAAAATGATTTAGCCTCTTTAAATACCAGATGAGAAATTCTGAAACTTCACACATTCAGTCTCAAAATGTTTGCAGCAAAACCCACACCATTAGTATTAATTTCTTTCTTTAACCCTCTTACTTGCATTACAGTCTGCTTCTACAACTAGACACAAGTTGGAATTGTAATCCAGCCAGGGGGTTATGCACTTTAAATGGTAACATTTTCAAAATAGACACTGTCTTCTTACAGATGAATTTAAGAAATGTAAACTTTTGCAAGAATAAATTGAACACTATACATATTCATTGAAAGCGACTATTTTCCTAGGCAGTAACTAAATATTTTCTTTGGCTCTGGAATTTTTAAAAAACTTTTTTTTGTACTGACTTCTGTGATGTTACTTTCTTCTGGATTTTTTTCTAACTTTGGCCATGACTTTTCAGTCTTCTTTCTCACCCTTGCTTAGTTACCTCCCAAGTTTTGAGAATCCGCCAACATTGTTCCTCATACATTACTCATCAAGATTTATCTATAAATTCTTCTTGGATGATTCTTTTAACCCATGACTCCAACAGTCATTTATAAACTGGTGACTCCAAATCTGCCTCTAGCAGATTTAACCAACTGCCTGACTTTAACCAACTGCGTAGCAGACAATTCCACCCAATTGCTCACAAACACATTGTATCCAAAATTGAATTGATAATTTCTTCAGCTCTTTCTTGAGAAGTTTTATGATATACCTTGTCATCCAATAAATGCTTCTGGAATTTGTAATAGTTGCTTCCTTTCGGCCTCCAAATCGAATCACCCCACCTCAAAGCGGTGGGGATGAGCAATCCTATCTTGCCTGGAAAGAAGAAAGAAATGAAATATTTATGAACAGCTTTAATGACCATAGCAGACAATATTTTCATTTTTATTTATTGAGGGGCTAATCTCTATCATTGTTCTAATTATTTCACAGTATTCAATCACCGAATGTTTATAACCAGGGAAAATGGTGATAGTATTATCCTCATTTCAGAGTTAAGTAACATGAGACATTATTCTATTTAGTGACTATAAACAAGATAAAAAGAACGTTTAATTAAGTAAGTCAAGAAGTATTAGGAATCCTTACTCTTGCTTGCAAAGTTTTATACATTATAGCTCTTAAAAGTTATTATTTAAGTCACAAGAGAAGCATAAATTATTTTTAATGAAAAGTTAATCTAGCATACATACCTTGTTATCATGTATACCTTTTTCTACAATTCACATAAGTGATTTGTGGAAAATGATTTCAAGTAGTAATCAAACTTTGGCAAATGAATAATGTATTTCCCTTTAGACCAACCATAGGTACTGTGAGTGTTTTTGAAATACCAGATGACGGTTGTACTTCTGATATTCAGTAGAGAACTCTAGACATAATTGATTGCATTGAACCTTACCATTTGTGTTCAGATCACTCTTCACCATTTATTCCTTTCTCAAGGGGTATTCCCTTCTTCTATTAACTTTGTCTAGAATTATGAACATTCATCAGCAGGAGAACCCTGGCACATCTAAAATAGATATGATGCATCATGTTCTCCTGAAGACATTTGTTGCTCATTGAAACCTTAGAGAAATCCCAAAATGCTAGTTCCCAGTGGGGATTGGAAATGATAAAATTTAGTGTGGTTTACGGAAAAGTATAAACATGATTATAAGAAAGTCTTTTAACCGGAAGTGTTTGGGAGAATAAAGAAAGTATAGCTGTTTTGAAATTAACATTTTATTAACCCTTATGAGGCCAAGGCCAATTTCCTAAAAGGTAAAGTTCATGAAGGATGGAAGGAAAAAAGAAAGGGAAGAAGGCAGGGTGAGCCTGTTTTGATTCCTATTAGCTTATCTGGATTAGAGAAATTCTTAGCACAAATACCACCTTTTGTGTGAACTTAGACAATGTCCTACACCCTATGTAAGATTACAAACATGGATTATGTATCTCTTAGCTTTTGAAGAGCAAAGGAAAGAGAATCATTATCAAAGTAAATTTAAAAACTGTGGTCCTACATGTACTCTACCTTACATTTTATTAAAAACCGGCAACCAACAGAATGGGAAAAATTTTTTGCAGTCTACCCATCTGACAAGGGGCTGATATCCAGAATTTACAAAGAACTAAAACAGATCTACAAGAAAAAAACAAACAAGCCCATTCAAAAGTGGGCAAAGGATATGAACAGACACTTTACAAAAGAAGACATACAGGAGGCCAACAAACATATGAAAAAATGCTCATCATCACTGGTCATTAGAGAAATGCAAATCAAAACTACATTGAGATACCATCTCATACCACTTAGAATGGCGATCATTAAAAAATCGGGAGACAACAGATGCTGGAGAGGATGTAGAGAAATAGGAACACTTTTACGCTGTTGGTTGGAGTGTAAATTAGTTCAACCATTGTGGAAGATAGTGTGGTGATTCCTCAATGACCTAAAAATAGAAATCTCATTTGACCCAGCAATCCCATTACTGGGTATATATCCAAAGGATTATAAATCATTCTACTATAAGGACACATGCACACGAATGTTCATTGCAGCACTGTTTACAACAGCAAAGACCTGGAACCAACCCAAATGCCCATCGATGATAGACTGGATGGGGAAAATGTGGTACAGATACACCATGGAATATTACACAGCCATCAAAAACGATGAGTTCGTGTCCTTTGTAGGGACATGGATGAACCTGGAAACCATCATTCTCAGCAAACTGACACAAGAGCAGAAAATCAAACACCGCATGTTCTCACTCATAGGCGGGTGTTGAACAATGAGAACACATGGACACGAGGAGGAGAGCACTACACACTGGGGTCCATTGGGGGGAAATGGGGGAGGGACGGGGGGTGGGGAGGTGGGGAGAGATAGCATGGGGAGAAATGACAGATATAGCTGAGTGGAAGGAAGGCAGCAAATCACACTGCCATGTGTGGACCTATGCAACAATCTTGCATGTTCTTCACACGTACCCCAAAACCTAAAATGCAATTAAAAAAAATAATAATCTGCATTTCCATTCCACATTTTGAACAAAAAAATATTTTATTAATAAAATCTCTTGAAGTTTCCCAAAAAGGACAATCCCATGCCACATGTACCCAGTGTAATAATTCACCTCCTAGAATCTTGTGTACAATCAAAATCACAGAGTCTGATACAACCAACCAAATGTTTATATAGTGAACATACTAATGAATGTCGCAGATATGGATATCATTAGGTCGAAATAGATTTAAACTCTGATTTTATATTCTAATTTATAATTAATGTTCAGTCTTTCTTACTATAAAATTTTTATAATGGAAAAACTGAAGAAATGAAAACATTTTTATCAATCTCACACTTCAATGTTATAGTAACAAAATATATTGTATACTTTATGGAGGATTATTTTTAAATTTAGATTTTTATATTAAAATTTGATTTATTATATACTGTAATATATTTAAATTATATGTAAATATAACATTTACTATACTAAATTTATTTAAATTTAATATATCTTATATTACTTTTAAGTATTTTTTCTATTTGCTTAAGTAAAAGTTATACCCATTTGACAGTTGATTTAAGAGAAGTTGAACCTATACAGAGATTTCAAAGAACTATTGAAAAGTGTCAAGATGAGACATGATAAACTTCAATTTGCTGATGTGACTTTAGGGTAAATTCAACTCAATTCATAATCATGTTTTTTTGTTTATTCCATCACAAGCAATACATATCCTAAGAGTCAGACATCTTTAATCTTTGATCAAACAGAAAATTGCCAATATATATTAATAGATATACTGATTTGTTTATAGTGGTTGAGAAGAATTGACTACAAGAAACAAAGTTTTAAATTATGTTTCAGGTTCAAACAATGTCAGATGGACTTTTACTAAAATCTTCAAAGATGGGAGTTAGCAGGTTGATCCTCTTTCTCAAACATCATAAATTTTCCTAAGGAAGGTCTTTATGGAGCTGAAGAATGAAGGAATTAGTTTTAGAAAGGAAGAGGATAAATTAGAAGCTTCCAAATTCATTTTAATTTGAGTCTTACCTGAATTGATTAATAAGCACGGTATGTGAACTAGCTCCTATACTGACCCTGCTTTTCACAAACATCCAAGTCATGTTTCATAACAATTCCAATGGGGAAACACAGATTGGAGAGTAAAACAGTACATCAACAGGAGAATCTTTATCTCTTGCCATTAAGTGGCAAATGTGATAGAAACAGAGCATAGTCAAATGTAATCTGACTTGAAACTGTTCTGTCAACCTCATTACAGGGCAAAGTAAATCTGTTCTTTGCTTAGCTCACTGGGTCATACAAATTCCTGATTGCTTGGCTTTTTCTCAGTATGAGAAAACAAATTATAGCACATTAGATAAATAAAACAATTGTAGGTCCAAGTGATTTGCTTAATAATTTCTATTTAACTAAAATTAATTTCTTGTTTAGAGAGAAATTCATGTTTTTTATTTTATAGTTTCTCTTCTCAAACAGGAGACTTAGATTATTTTGTTTCCATGTGTCCCAATTTTCGGAATTTTATTTTGATATAAAAGTTATGTGGATATTAAAGTTTTGAAAGTTTCTTGGTACTCTTATTTTTTATGGGCTCACTATGGAGGATCTTGACTTTCAAACTAAAGAGAAGAAATTTCACAAATACATGCCAAAGTGTTATATATTATTGTGAAAACAAGCTACAAGATTCTGACTTAATGTTATATGAGGAACCTTGTTACACAATTGCCAAAAAAGTGGGAAAAAACAATATAAGACTTGAAATACAGGGATGAACCCAATATACAGGTTGAATATCCCTTATCTGAAATGTTAAGGACTATAAGTATTTCAGATCTTGGATTTTTTTTTTTAATTTTGAAGTATGTGCATATACATAATGAGATGTCTTAAGGATGGGACCCAAATATAAACATGGAATTTATTTGTCTTATATATATATATCTGACCTACATAGCCTGAAGGTAATTCTATACAATATTTTAAATAGCTTTGTGCATGAAACAAAGTTTGTAACTAGTGGTGGTTCACACTAGTAATCTCAGCACTTTGAGAGGCCAAGGCAGGAGGATGGCTTAAGCCCAGGAGTTCGAGACCTGCTTGAGTAATATAGTGAGACCTTATCTCTACGCAAAATTTAAATTAGCTGAGCATGGTGGCATGGAGTCCCAGCTACTCAGGAAGCTGAGGTGGGAGGATTGTTTGAGCTCAGAAGGCAGAGGTTGCAGTGAGCCAAGATTCATGTCCCTGACATTCCAGCCTGGGTGACAGAGTGAGACCCTGACTCAGAACAGCAATAACAACAACAACAGTGTTTATGTACAGTGAGCCATCAGAAAGCAGGTAGGTGTCCCTCTCAGCCACTCACGTGGACAGTCTGTGGTTATCACCATCATCCCTGACTCTAAATAGTATATAAAGGTAAGGGTATATAGTACCTAAAGGTAAAGTTATATACTATCAGTGATATGGTGTGGCTGTGTCCTCACCCAAATTTCATCTTGAGTTTTAGTTCCCATAATCATGGGAGGGATCCAGTGGGAGGTAAGTGAATCACAGGCGTGGCTACCCTCATGCCATTCTTGTGATAGTGAGTTCTCACAAGATCTGATGGTTTTATAAGGGTCTTTTTCCCCCTGGTTTGCTCGATACTTCCCTCTCACGCCGTCATGTGAAAAAGGATGTGTTTGCTTCTCCTTCTACCATGATTATAAGTTTCCTGAGGCCTCCCAAGCCATGCTGAACTGTGAGTCTATTAAACCTCTTTCCTTTATAAATTGCCCATTTTGGAGCATATCTTTATTAGCATTGTGAGAACAGGCTAATACAATTAGGATATTAATCAGGATAAATACTTAAATAAGTATATATAGGATAGTATATAAGCAATTATTTTCTTACATCCACACATAAGAGCCTAACAGTGAAAAATAGGGCATGCCATTAATACAGTGAAAAGAGAATGTGTTCAGAGTAACTAAGCAGCACAGTAGCATCACCAGCTGAATGCGGCTGGATCGTTTTTCCTTAGGGGATACTGAATAAACAGTGTTGTGGATGTTTGTTGTAACCTGTCCATTGAGGGCAGATGTCAGATTTTCCACTTGTGGCATAATGTTGTTGCTCAAAAAGTTTCCGATTTTGGAACCTTTCAGATTTCAAATTTTCAGATTAGGAATGCTCAACCTGTATAAAATCAAAGGAAAATTTTATTTGATGAACACACTTTTGACAGACTCATTTGATTTTACTAATACAGCTTATTGGAAATCTGGAAATAATTTCCTGTAACTTTGCTGTAGTGCAAAGCGTTTACATTCATATATATTTTAAAAGGAATACTCAGATTGTCTGAAGGTAAACTTTAAGGCACTTTGGTAATCATGGAAATTATTTCTAGATCAATCTAACAGAGACAGGCTATGACTGAATAGTCCTCCTGACATCCTAAAGAAATGATCTTGTACACATGTACAAGAAGAGATCCTTTAACAATCCCATAAGGAGAAGTGAATAGGTATACATTTTTTTCTGTAGCTTGAAGTAAATAAGTATAGTATATCTCACAGTTTGAAAAAGTGTATTCATCATTTAAGGATGAGAGGATAGGGGAAAGCAATGTAGACATGATAAAAAGGAGAGAAATAGTATCTTAAAGACTTTAAAAAATTACAAAGCTCTCAAAAGTATTCATTACAGCAAATAGCAGAGCATTTTAGAAAACGTCCATTGTATTTTTACAGTGAGGTTAAAGAAGACATTTGCTCTATGAGATGAAGCTGGAGGCTTATTTGTATTCATGGCAATTTTTTTGTATTACTATTATGTGTTAGACACTATGGTAAGCATAATAGGTGCATGATCTCATTGAGTGTTTATAACAACCCTTGAATAAATGCTAGTAGCATATCTATTGTAAAGATAAGAAAGCCAAAGCTTTCAGAAATGTAATAATTTGGTCAAGAGGAAAAATCATGCAAGTGACATAGCTAGAATTTAAATCTTTGCACTCAGGCTCAAAAGTTTAAAGTGTTTAAAACTTATTTTATAATACTGTCTATCAAAATGAGAAAGGAGACTGAGAGGCAGTCTGAAGTGAAAATGGACCAAGCCTCAATAAGCCAGACCACCATACAAATAAACAACAGGCTTACATTTCCATGAATAGAATGACAGACAGAAACATTGCAGAGAATCAACTTAGTGATATAGATGACAAATATCCAAAGTTCTCCCTGAGTGAAAAGAAAAAATGTTTCAAGAGATTAAACGCTAAATGTCAAAAATGATTAAAAAGAAAAAGATAGCAGAAATGAAATAATAGTTTGACCTTGTGATAACGGCATTTAAAAATACATGATCCACGTAGCATGTGCTGTGGTTGTGCAAACTATTTAAAAACATCGAATGATGAAGGCAAAATCAGGGTTAGTTTGATTGCAGTGTGGTAAAATAAAGGCTGGACTGGTGTCTCCAGAGCTGGATTGTTCTCCCATGTATCACATCTAAAATTGATCTGCTTTATTTGATCACCATTTCTAGTTCGATCACTAGATAAAAATAAGTCTCAAAGAAGAATGAAGTAGTGGGAGCATCAAACCACTCAACACATCATGAATAGGTGGTTGTTTGCCTGTTAACGTGGACATGAAAAGTAACTCTTAAATTCTATTTGAGAGTCTATTTATCCAAAAACTGACAATCTTTTTTCCCATCATTTTGCATAGTAATGACAAGTGCTTGGAATAAGAGAAACCATTTACTTTTTGCTAAAATGTGTACAATAATCAGAAAGTCTTAGAAAAACTGATGCAAGATTTGTATCAAGTGTACAAACTAACATATTTGTCCTTCATCTGTGGATGAAGGAAAAAAGCAATTGTGTCACATACCAACTGATTAATTCAAGTATGTAACATTACGTACATGAAGCAGTAGTCATTTAAGATTAATGTACTCCTTATTTATAGTACAGCCAAGGATATTAAATGTTGCCACAGTAGGAAGGTTAGGCTACATTTAATCATTTCCAGAGTAGGTAAGATGAACAACCTCAATTCAGAGTTGAGCTTAAATTTGCTTTTAGGAAGTTGTCTTGCTTAGAAAATTAACTTGCAAAAATTGAGTGATTATGCCATATCAAAAAGAAACAAGCTAGGTGTAGTGATTCACGCCTGTAATCCCAACACTTTGAGAACAGGTGTCCCCAAACTATGGCCTGCAGGCCACATGCGGCCCCCTGAGGCCATTTATCCAGCCCCCCCACCGCACTTCAGGAAGGGGCACCTCTTTCACTGGTGGTCAGTGAGAGGAGCACAGTATGTGGTCGCCCTCCAACGGTCTGAGGGACAGTGAACTGGCCCCCTGTGTAAAAAGTCTGGGGATGCCTGCTTTGAGAAGCTGAGGCAGATGGATCTCTTAAGGCCAGGAATTTGAGACCAGCCTGGGCAAGATGGCAAGACCCTGTTTCTACAAAAATAAAAACAAAAAGATTAGCCAAGCATGGTGGTCCCTGAATGTTGTCCCAGCTACTCAGGGGGCTGAAGTGGGAGAATCATTTGAGAGCCCAGGAGGTCAGGGCTGCAGTGAGCTATGGTAATGCCACAGCACTTCAGCCTGGGCAATGGAGCAAGACCCTGTCATGCTAAAAAAAAGAAATGAAATATCATGCGGTATACAGTGAGAAGACAGAAAAGTCTTTTAAAAACTTTAAAAGGATAAGAGGATGCCAGAAATCTTATTCCTGGAAGCCTCCTGATGGGGCAGCAGACACAAGCCCACTGGGCTTCAAATGCTCTTGCTTCTTAGCTTTAAAAAATCGTTTGTCAAAAACATTCCTGTAATAAAAGTTGGTATATTATTAGCATGGTGGGATTTTTTATTTCCCACACTAAATCCTCCTTTTCTTAGACCGCGTGAGGTTTTTGTTTGTCTTTTTAAAATACTAAGTTAGTATTTCACTAACAAGTTAGGAATTAAATTCTGCTTAGATTCAGTGATTCTTCCATAAAAGGATGAACAGTGGTAAAATGTCTAGAAACCCTGAAATATGAGTACATTGAAAGAACTGAGAATCTTTAGCCTGGAGGAAAGACTTAGGGGTAGATGAAGGCCTACCACTGGGTATTTGAAATCCTTCTCTGTGAAAGGAGGAATACGCTTGCTCTGTTTGACATCAGATACAGAACAAGGAGGAAGATTTCGGTTTAAAATAAGTGCATGCTGGAAGCATTGTGTAATTGTATATGTGACTGTCAGTGATTGTTCAGTCATAGAAAAGGCATAGAGAAGATAGGCTAAGATTATTTGTGTTATGTGTTCAAGATGTAATTTTGAACAATTCAGAATACTTTTTAAAGAAACCAATATTCCTTCTACTGATTACCAGAAAACACCACAAGTAATAATACCTACCTGCAGTTATTGAGAGCTTCCTATGTTCCAGGCGCTGTATTAAATGTTGCATAAAGTCCTGACTTAGACTGGGTGCAGTGGCTCCCACCTGTAATCCAAGCACTTTGGGAGGCTGAGGCGGATGGATCACAAGGTCAGGAGTTCAAAACCAGCCTGGCCAAGATGACGAAACCCCATCTCTACTAAAAATAAAAATAAAAAAATAGTCAGGCTCGGTGGTAGGTGCCTATAATCCTACCTACTCAGGGGGCTGAGGCAGAGAATTGCTAGAACCTGGAAGGCAGAGGTTGCAGTGAGCCAAGATTGCACCACTGTACTCCAGCCTGGGTGACAGAGCAAGAGACCATCTCAAAAAAAAAAAAAAAAAAAAAAAAAAAAATTCTGATTTGATTGCAGTAACAGGTAGATGTTACCACCTTTTAACATATGAAGAAAGTGGTGTTGGCCTTTAGAAGCTGTGTCTCAAAGTTACAGTTAGTAAATGACAAACCTGACATTGAAAACCAGATGTGGCAGCTGTCTCAATGTTTATCCTATAGAATGTTGCTTCCATTATTATGGAAGGGGTGTTTTTCAATTAAAATGTACTGTTAGGAGATGAAATTCTTTAAATTGTGGGTATTCCTAGGGACTAGGAGAATTCAGAGTCTCTGTGTGTATGAGTGTATATGTGTGTACTACTCACTCAGTTTCTCTGATCTGTCATTTGAGAAAGGTTTTAGACTGTGTTTCTTAATGAGAGAGAAAGAAAATCCTTAATTCTAGGACTACTTTAATGAGAGACAGAAGAACTCACAAGAGAGATGTTACTGTATGATTCCACCTGGTTTAAAAGATTAAAACTTTAGCATTATGTATCTTTCTATGATTGTACATATGTGTAGATGTTTAATTTGGCTTAAAGGAATTTCATAACTTTGCTAACAAAAAGTAAGAATGATTTTAGAGGGAACCAGGATATATTGGGACAGGAGAAAAATAGTCTTATCCTAGGTACGTTGGATTTGTTATTTTAGTTATTCCTCCTGACAACCCTGTGAAATGGTTATTCCAGCCTGGGAAACTGAGGCTCCTAATTTCCCATGCTGAGGAAATTATCAGCAGTCACAGTTTCCGTTTTGTAGAACAAGGATCTGACCTTACATCTGTCTTGTTCCAAAGCTCTTTTCACTGTGCCCAATCCTTTTTTTTTTTCAATAATCATTTGTGCTGGAAACTATGGCAGCTTTGATCCTGACCAGCAAAATCATGGCAGCAGACACTTTTCTAAGGATATCCGAAGTGAAAGAAATACAGCAGACAGTTTTACTGTGGAGCCAGCCATTTGAAGCACCTAACTCCTTCAAAAGACAGGAGGGAATGTGGTGATCCAGGGAAACGATTTGAACTACTAATATAAGCTGGAAAAATAATCACCTTAAGGATGGGTGAGATCGGCTCATCTGGGGATTGCATGAGCATTTGTTGTGGCCTCCTGGATGGTTGTTTGGGGAAACAATCCAAAAGCAGAAGGCATCAATCTCATCTACCCGAAGGAGAGTTATACTTTGCCATGATTCCTTCCCAAGCCTCTGAACGTTAGTATTTGGCAAGAAGCAAATAGCGGGGAGTTGGAAATATCTGTAGACAGGAAGAAACATTTCTCCTTTGTGATGCCAATAGTAAACAGAAAATTTTAACTGATTTTTCTCTTGCTCTGGAACTTTTTGATTCTGCTTGACCTATAATGCAGAGACATGTTAGTAGATTGCACATGTCATAAGCATATGTTATACAAGAATACTATAAGTTCCACTATATATGTTGGTCCAAGGGGACTAGAGAAAAAAAATAGAAGTTACTCTACAACTGCCACTAATACCAATAGTAAATGCTAATTAAGCACCTAATTTGTCCCCAGCACTGTATCATGGGCTTTACACAAAGCACTGTGTAATAGGTATTATTCTCCATCCTTTCCCACAAGGAAACTGAGATTGATGGAGCTTAGAGACTTTGCCCAACTTTCACAACCAGCAAGTGGCAAAGATGTGATAAACATCCAGCTCCCTAGGTCTCTAGAGCAGCACTTGTCTACCATCGGATGCTGCCTCCCTGGTGCGCTTTGTTTTTTATCCTTTCAGATGTTCACTGTACATCTTGCTCACTAGATATTGATCTCTGATGAGGCCTCTGGGCATCAGTATTGGATAGGATCCAGATGTTTCCAATATAAGACTACTAAGTAAAAATTGCAAAGGTTCTTTTTCTTTAACTCAGTGAAAGAAACCGTTGATAGGAGGCTTTTAAATTGTAAGCAAAGGCTTCATTAATCTTATCCACTCTAGTATGCACTAGTTAGCATAAGCATTGAGTAGTGGTTAATTATTTAGACAATATAGCCACACACTTCATACATGTGCTATTCAGTGATTAGAGCATGCGTTGTTTTGTTCTGGATTTATTTGATCACAGAGGATAAACTGAAGAGACGCAACGTGATACTTAAATACGGTATGATTTTCAGAGCTTTCGGAAACTAGCTTTGTAGTATAAGGAACATTATATGTAAATATGAAAAATTAATGACCCAGTTATTGTCTAATCAGAACCCTGACTTCTCCCTTTGCAGCTCTTAACAGTTAATCAAATCCTAAAGACTTAAAATGAAATGAGAGCAGGTTTATTGAATGAACAGAATGTTTCTTTCCAGACCACTAACCCATGCTTTACTGGTGTCCAATTTAATCGACACTGTATTGCTGTGAAGTGTCTCACTGGCAGCCTGAGGATGCTCCCTAAGGCATCACACACCACCATCTAGAGGGATGCTGTGGACACCAGAGTTCAAAAGCTGCCTGCTTTCCACAGTATAAATACCATTCAGTCCCTTCTTTTATGACCTGTGGTCTATAGATACACACTTGTATAGTTTCATTCATATGTTTATTTATAAACATGATTAAATATTAATGTTTTTTCAGAGATCATTTTCAGCATGATATCCATCTCTGTAAAAACCTGCTTACTTACAGCTTTTAATACAAATCTTTAGCTTTCAGCTCTTCACATGCTTCAGCCACCACTGCTTTTTTTGTGAGACCTTTATTTTTTTAGAGCAGTTTTAGGCTTATAGTAAAATTAAGAGGAAGGTACAGATACTTTCCCCTGTCCCTATGCTTGCATCACCTTTCCTGTTATCAGCATGCCCACCGGAGTGATAATTGGTTACAATCGATAATAAGCCTTTACTGGCACATCATTATCACTCCAGTTCCATAGTTAACATTAGGGTTCACTCTTGGTATTGTACGTTCTATGAGATTGTACAAATGTGTAATGACATGTATCTACCATTATAGTGTCATACAGGGTAGTTTCACTTCCCTACAAATTCTCTGTGCTTTGTCTATTGATCTTCCCTTCCCACCTAACCTCTGGCAACCACTAATTTTTTTTTACTGTCTCCATAGTTTTGCCTATCACTGATTTTTAATTTTTCAACTCAGTTTCTCTAGTGTTCCACTTAGAGTCTGCTCTTTTAGTCATGCTAAACTTCTTCCAGTTCCTAGAATATGACTTCTGTACATTCCTTTTTATGCAATCCCCTAAACCAATCTGTTCTCCACCAGTCATTAGATTTCATTCTCCGGAAAAATCAAGATGAAGGCTCTCACCTAATTCAGGGAGCCTGCTTTAATCCATCTAAGCACCCTGTTATTTTCCAGTTTCTCAGTAATTGGTGTACTCAACCTAATTCATTCATTATCTTACAAATATTCATGAGATGTCCACTGTGTGCCAAGCCCTGCAGTAAACTCTGGAAATAACACAGGAATCAAGCCACACATAGTCCTTGCATTCACAGAGCTTACACTTAGTGGGGAATGTTAAGAAGTCGAGAGATAATGATAACAGAGTGAAATAAATAGCAACTAGAGGGGCCATATGAAAGCACATAAGAGTGGTTTCTAACCCAGACACAGGGTTTCTTGGATAAGATGAAATCTATATGAGTCCTCAGAAAGGAATAAAGGTTATCCAGGTTAAAAAATATTCTAGGCAGAGGGAACAGCCTGTAAGAAATCACAGAGGTAAGAATTTAAGAATCATTTAAAAGAAATGGAAGGGAAGAAGTAGCTTCTCTGCTCCTTCAGGAATCTCCACCTGGTTCAGCTTGCCTGCCTCCACCCCTGCCTCCACCATGTCCCTCAGGGTGACCCAGAAGTCCTACAAGGTGTCCACTTCTGGCTCCTGGGCCTTCAGCAGCCGCTTCTATAGGAGTGTGCCCAGTGCCTGCATCAGCTCCTTGAGCTTCTCCCTAGTGGGCAGCAGCAGCTTCCAGGGTGACGTGAGCATAGGCTATGGTGGGGCCAGTGGCATGGGCATGGGCATGGGAGGCATCACCGTCACCAGAGCCTGCTGAGCCCCCTTAACCTGGACGTGGACCCCAACATCCAGTCTGTGTATACCCAGGAGAAGGAACAGATCAAGACTCTCGACAACCAGTTTGCTTCCTTCATCGACAAGGTACAGGTCCTGGAGCAGCAGAACAAGATGCTGGATATCAAGTGGAGCCTCCTGCAGCAGCGAAGATGGCTCAGAGCAACATGGACAACATGTTTCAGAGCTACATTAACAACCTTAGGCAGCAGCTGGAGACTCTGGGCCAGGAGAAGCTGAAGCTGGAGGCAGAGCTTGGCAATACGCAGGGGCTGATGGAGGACTTCAGGAACAAGTATGAGGATGCATACAGAGATGGAGGATTAATTCGTCCTCATCAAGAAGGATGTGGATGAAGTTTACATGAACAAGGTGGAGCTGGAGTCTCTCCTGGAAGGGCTGACTGACCAGATCAACTTCCTCAGCAGCTGTATGAAGAAGAGACCCGGGAGCTGCAGTCCCAGACCTCGGACACGTCTGTGGTGCTGTTCATGGACAACAGCGCTCCCTGGACACGGACAGCATCATAGCTCAGGTCAAGGCGCAGCGGGAGGAGATCGCCAACTGCAGCAGGACTGAGTCTGAGACCATGCACCAGATCAAGTATGAGGAGCTGCAGACACCGGCTGGGAAGCACAGGGATGACCTGCGACTTACAAAGACTGAGATCTCGGAGATGAACCAGAACGTCAGCTGGCTCCAGGCCGAGATTGAGGGCCTCAAAGGTCAGAGCGCTTCCCTGGGGGCTGGCATCACAGATGCCGAGCAGCATGGAGAGCTGGCCATTAAGGATGCCCTGCCAAGCTGTCTGAGCCGGAGGCCGCCCTGCAGCGGGCCAAGCAGGACATGGCACGGCAGCTGCGTGAGTACCAGGAGCTGATGAACATCAAGCTGGCCCTGGACATCGAGATCGCCACCTACCGCAAGGTGCTGGAGGGCAAGGAGAGCCTGCTGGAGTCTGGGATGCAGAACATGAGTATCCATATGACGACCACCAGCGGCCATGCGGGTGATCTGAGCTCGGCCTATGGGGGCCTCACAAGCCCCGGGCCTCAGCTGGGGCCTGGGCTCCAGCTTTGGCTCTGGCATGGGCTCCAGCTCCTTCAGCCTCACCAGCACCACCAAAGCCATGGTTGTGAAGAAGATTGAGACCTGCGATGGGAGGCCGGTGTCCGAGTCCTCTGACGTCCTGCCCAAGTGAACACCTGTGGCAGCCCCTCCCAGCCTGCCTCTCCTGAGGCTGCCCCAGAGCCCAGGAGGGAGGCCCCTGTGAAGAGGAGCATGGGGAACCGGGGACCCACCCGAGGGTCAGCCCTAGTCCTCACCCCACCCTCTGGGGAGTTTACTGCCTGGGGAACCCCTTTGCTCTTGCCTCCAGCTGCAAAACAATTCAATTGCTTTTTTTTTTTTTTCCCTTTCTTCCTCGTTTTTTTTTTTTTTTTTTTGTCTGAAATAAAACCTCAGCTAGCTCTGCTGAATTAAAAAGGATATGGAAAAGGAAAGTGAAGGCCATCATAAAGACACTTGGAAGCCATGTGAAAGTGTGGTGCTCTATGAATTTACATGTTAGTGCAGCTTTGGATACAATGTCATTTTATAGTTACACGAACCCGCAGGATTTAAGATCTAGAAGGAATTCTGAGACCTTTTTCTGCTGTACTTGCTCATTTGCTGAGTACTCCATTTAGAATGACTATTTTTAAGGTACCTGTATTTAAGCAACCCTTAAAAAGTTTTCCTCCTCTCTTCCACTTTCCCGTGAAGCCAGTAATAATGTTTTTTTCTTTTATGGACAGTGAAATAATAGAACATCCATAGGGACAGAATTTAAATCTAAAGCCCTGAGCAGAAACAAAACATGAATAATTCCTATATTCAGTAACATTTGTAAGTTCTCCCTTATACAGCAATATAAACAAATATAGTTTACCCAATGTGCTAGAATTACTCTCTATTCCTAGATATAGATTAGAAATATTTTAAAAAGAAAGACAAAAAAGTATCTGGTGAGTGGCAGCACATTCTCAAGGTAATGTCCACAATTCTTCAAATTTTATAAATATTTTTGCTTCTTAATGCTATGATGAGAGTTGGGGAGGGAGCAGCGGTCAGAGAGGAACGGGAATTTACCAAAACTGTGAGCCTTCCCTGCTGTGAAACATGCGTGGTATTATGGAAACTCATGCTGCTCTGTGATTTACATGTGAGATTCAGTCCTACCTCAAGTTCACCACATTGTGAGCAGTGTGGTTGGCACATTTGCTAAGTGTGTCTTAGAATGATTGAATTCTGTATTTTAATGTATATTAAAATTGTATAGAAATTTATCAATGAAAAGTTAGGAAAATGGAAATTACAAAATGGTACATTCAAGTTCTTTAAATATTCGCGATTTTTTTTTCTAAGAAAACAAAAAGGATCTAAAGCCAAATGAAAGGTTTTGAGAGAGGAAAAGTTCTTATTTAATAACTCTTGCAAAACATGATTGCATATCCTATTATGATACTTGCATGAGAAGTCTGTATACCATATTCATAGCATTTCAGTTATTGGAAAGATAAACATGTAGTTAAAATTGCACAATTGGTTTAAGCAAAAGAAATACTACCAATAAGACTAACATAAGAATGTCTGTGACAGCTCTAATCATAAGAGCCTCAGACTGGAAACAACACAAATACAATTATGTGACCGCATAAATTGTGATATTACAATCAAATGCTACTTAACAATAAAAGGGAATGAATTACTGATACATAAGACAGCATGGATAAATGTTAAGAAAACATTTAAGCTTAGCAAAAAAGCCAGATCCAAAAAAGATACACATTGTGTAGTTTCATTTATATGAAATCTTAGAATGGGGAAAAACTAATCTGGAGTAACAGAAAGCAGATTAATAGTTACCTCAGGGTCCTGTAGGAGAGACAGAGAGAAAACTGCAAAGGAATATGGAACATTTGGGGTGATGGAAATGTTATCAATCTTAATTAGATTGGAGGTTACACAGATGTATGTATTTGAAAAACTCCAGCCATCAAACCTGGAGCATTTTATTTAAATTGTACCTTGATTTTAAAATTCAAAATAATATGGTTTTAGTGTTTCTCTGATAATATCTGCTTTCAGAATACAGAATGATGATGATAAATGTTATTTGTTCTAAAAGTAATATGTTGAATAATGAGAATATTACAGAATTTTCAATATATATTTTGGTATTATTAGATGGTACCATGGGTATAATCTGTGAACTAGGGTGGTCATACTCTGCAGTAGGATAGAGAATTTTAAAGATTTACTAAAATTTAATATGTAAATTTTAAAATTTCTCACACTTTAGTGTTGCATTTCAGTTCCAATCTCCTATTCCATAATGTTTATCACTGTGCTGTACTGTGAAAGACCAAATCAAAACAATATTGGCTTAATTCTAAAAACTCCAACTGGCAGTATATAAAGGCAATTTTGATATCTTCTATTTAAAGAGAGTACTAAAAAATAATTTTAACTTTCTGAGACTATTATATTTTCATAAACTTATCTTGGCAGACCCTAAGCCTATTACATGAGCAGGGATCCATGTCAGTTAACTGTTGATATCATTATTTCTTCCTTTATATTTTATCTTTCTTTGAGACACATTTGTCAGTTGTATTTTAGAGTTGTAAAATTGCAAAGCAGAAGATCTTGTAAATCTTGTATTAGCATTGACTTCTAATCACACTCCTTTCTAGCCATGTTGGGGATAGGATGTGTTGCCTCACCTGTCACTTCAAAGGAGTCAGTGCTTATGCTTTACGTTCCTTTCGCTTCACACTGATGAAAGTATTTATGCTTTCCATTGTGCCTTCTTACACTTCTGTGAACCACAAGGATTAAGTGAATTTAAATGATCCTTTCAGTAGAGATAAAACAGGCGTCCCCAAACTACACCGCATGCGGCCCCCTGAGGCCATTTATCCGGCCCCCCACCGTACTTCAGGAAGGGGCACCTCTTTCATTGGTGGTCAGTGAGAGGAGCACAGTATGTGGCAGCCCTCCAACAGTCTGAGGGACAGTGAACTGGCCCCCTGTGTAAAAAGTTTGGGGATGCCTGAAAAACGTCAAGAATCTGTGGTCTCTTCTTCTAAGGTGTATTTCTTGTTTTTCTTTTAAAAGCCTTGCAGTATTTCAGGCATTTAACCTAGGACCCTTTTTTTTTTTTTTTTGAGAAACCAGTTGTTTGTTAAGCCTGCCAGCACTAAACATATTGAAACATAATATTTAATAAGAACTTGAATCTGTTTTTGGTAGGAAGAAAATAATTGGTTGGTCCTTTCCTTTTTCACAGTGAGACAGACAGACAACCTCAGCCAAAGGCTAAGTGAGAGACCAGCAATGTAATTTTAAATGACACCTTAACCTTCTGGTGAAAGGCTAAGAAATAGGCAATAGCTCATTTTGTTATTACATTGGGTAATTTAGTACAGCTGCCACAAAGCCTTTGTAAAATGAGGCTAGATACAAATCAATCAAGAGGTGAAACGAACATGAGGTCTTTCAAAGCTACATACTCTTTAATATGCGAAATGTGATTACCACATTTTGTCAGTCCCACACTTATTTTGCTATGTGAATATAAGTTTGTTTGTTTTTTTGTTTTTGTTTTTAGACAGGGTCTTACTCTCTTGCCCAGACTAGAGTGCAGTGGCCTGATCTCAGCTCACCACAACCTCTGCTTCCCAGGCTCGAGCAGTTCTCCTGCCACAGCCTCCTAAGTAGCTGGGATTCCAGATGCATGTCACTACTGCACAGCTAAAATTTTATATTTTTAGTAGAGAAGGGGTTTCACCATGTTAGTCAGACTGATTTTGGATTCCGGACCTCAAGTGATCCACCCATCTCGGCTCCCGCCAACCTCGTTCTGCTGGGTTTACAGGTGTGAGTCACTGCACCTGGCCTGTAAGTTCATTTTGCACTTTAAATGTTCACAGTTTTTCCTTCAGTTATCTAGAAAAATTAGATGTCATGGCAACCTTTTAAATTATCAATGCATTCAACATACATGTATTGGACAACATTTCTGTGCTACACATCGGACAAGGTACTAGGAAATTATTTAGGTATGGTATTATCTCTGCTGAGCTGAGAATCTCTCTCTTCTATGAGTTCCATGCTCTTCATGTTTAACAATTATGCCTAGCATTTCTGATTTTTAGGAATTAACATTTTCATTAGGACATTATGAATCTGGTAACAACATTTCACACATGTATTTTAAGCTGCAGTTTATCTCTGTGTGACTATATTTGGCTCCTTAACAGGGGGACTCTGAGACTCAAAAGAGTTGATGCAAGAATTAAAGCAGGGGTGAGTCATGTGGCATATAGCATTTATATACTCCTAATAGTATAATCGATGATAGTAAAAGCTTTGGGTTAGCTGGGGGTCTCAGGAGTCATCTTTGCTTAGGAGTGAGACGAAAACCTGACTGTGTTCAGGATTCACCAGGGGTATGCGTTCAATGCCAGTTTCCCGACCTTTCCCTACAAAGGTCTGAGTCAGTGTTTGAAGGGGTGGATTCAGTATTTATTTTTCAACTAAGTTCTAATGCAATACAGCTAGACTGAGTACCGACATCTGGAAACCAGTGATTTAGCTCAGTCTCCAGTATGACAGAAAAATTTCACTTACATCTTGGAATAATGAAGCTCATTCACTCCTGCTTGAATGCTGCTAGTGACAGAGAACTCAGTACCTTTGTAGGGGAATGTTTCTCACTTTTAGCCACTTCTAGTTATAAGAAAGTGTTTCCCTTTGTTGAGTTAGTATGTTCTTGCTTTCTGTGTCTTCTGCCTTCCAGACTTACACAGAATAAAACTAATTTCTCTTCTTTAGTATAGTCCTCCCGTAGGCTGTAATTTGAAGATAGCGAAATCTGCTCTTCTTCAGAAATGCGCACTCAGCTTAACAATATTTTGAATGTTGTAGCCTTGGATCACATTGTGACAGGTAAAGAGACGTAAATACAGCTGGCCTTCAGATACATTTCCATCTATAAAATTCTCCATCTGACCCTCTTCCCCTTACCCACCGCCCCCTGCCCCTCACCCCTTTGGGAAGCTGACAGCTATCACTTGAAATGGGGAGAAGCCTGTGATAAAAACACATGTAACTACATGATTTACCTCCATCCGGCTAATATAGGGACACAGATCACGCAGAAGGCTTCCCCTGCTAATATTAATGAAGAAGAGCTGATTGAAAGGTAGCCATGGTAATGGGTGTGTAAGGAGAGGAGAAGTTAACACTTTTGTGGATGGGAAAGTGTCGGAAGCCATTTAGAGTTCTCAGAGAGAAAATCTTGACAGTGGATTCCTTTCTATTAGCCATCAACCAAAGCAAGGAGAATGGCTTGCAAAGGTGCCTAGTTAATCTCAATAAAAGGTAAACTAGAGGGAGAGGAGACAGTGAAAGAAGAGCTAAAGGCAGTTCTCATTGTTGTTTTTTCCCTCTATGGGCTCATTTCTCTTTGAAAAAAAAAATCACATTTCATCTTCAATGTATCACGACCTTCTCAGAATGAATTCTCAAGAAAATAAGCAGAAACATACCTTTCAATGAGAATAGGGAAAAGAACCAAAGCGTGGTATGTTGAATAAAAGCATGCTATTGACCAAAAAGAAAAAGAGAAAAAGAGCAGGAACCCATCAACTTCTTTTGCTCTGAGAAATTTTTGGAATGTAAGTACTAATATTGTGGTGGTAGAGTGTCATCTGTGCTCGTAGTAGCCCAAAGGTCAGAATATCATGATCATGACATTTGCCCACAGAACCTTTCTGCTTGCCTTCCCTCTCTCTCCTGGCTTCTCTTTTTCTCCTTCTTTGTCTCCCTATCAGCTATCAGTTGCAGCAATATTGTTTAAAAAAAAATAGCAAGCCATTGTTGAACACCTACCACGTGCTAACCTATATATTTATCATGACTTTCTGTTCAAAAGGAACCACATGTACTTTTTTATTGGTTGTTTAAGCAGAAAAACTGGAAATGAATTTAAAAATTATGTTCTTGCGCTACTCTAGCTGCTGCTAGAATGATCTCTAGAGGATTTCACTCGTGTGAGGCTGTTAGAAAGGATGGTGACAAATTGAAGGGAGTGCAGAGAAACGAGTGATGAAATTCTTAGAAAACAAGGTTTGTCAGAAAAGGTGAACCCAACTTGATATGTTCAGCTGGAAGGAAAAAAAAAACTGTAAAGGACGTTTGAGAATGATCCAAAATATACAATGAAATATACACTGGGACAGAAATCAATTATTCTCATTAACAAAAAGGACAGATCTTAGGGGGACAGCCTTAAATTCTGCCAGGAATAAATAATGTGAGGTTCAACTTTAGAAAAGCTTTTACAAGTTTTTCTAAACCCACCAGGTGAGAAAATCGGGCAGGAAGAGGTATTAAAAACAGGTGTCAAGAGACACCATTGTGAAAACTTCTTTGACAGCAATATTTAAGGTTGAGATGGGACATCCAGCCCACAGATAACATTATTTTTGTGTTAAATCGGACCTGCTCTATGCAGCCTCATAAATGTAGCATCAGAAAACCTGTTAATATAAATTATGGCTGTATTGGTACCACAGGATCTTCTGTATGTTAAAAATACAATATTGTAGTAATGGCTTTTGTTTGTACTAATTATCTGTCTTCTTTCATAGGCATAATTTGTCATTGTTCTGAAATTTCTTTATCTGGCCAAGGCAGAATTTCTAAATAATTTTGCGTATGCGTGGAACACAGACACTGAATATTAGTTATGCAGAGCATTTCATAGCTATATCTTTAAAGTTTTAGGGAAGGAAAAAAATACCTTTTTTTTCCTGGAAATAACTGAAAAGTTGACTCTTGTTCATATATTTCCATTTTATTTTCATTCCATTCCTTGACTATCCACTCACCTCTTTTAATAATACAGAAGTAAATATCAACCAGAAACTTTAGGGTAATGTGAATTTTATCTTTTAACTAAGAAACACATTATAAGTGTTTATTTTATAGACCTAACCAATTAAAGTGAAATTCTGAAAACCGGTGGCCCCAAAGAGCCCTGATTTAGGTTCTGCAGTTGAGTCTGTGTTAGAGATCAAAGACCTGCTTCCCACCCAGTCATACAAAGGAAAGTGACCAACACTAATCCTGGTTTGTTATTTGGAGCTTATTCCAAGTGAGTGTTAATTGAGGGATCATAGGCTGTGGATTCCTAGCTTCACATAGCCAACCTGAAACTCACTAATTATTCTCTTCTTTGATACTTCCCTAAAAGGGTTATGGTAATTAATGTGGTTAAAAAAAATACAAGGTCCATTTTATAAGATGAAATATGGTTGGAGAATCTGTTGATAATGAGTATAATACACATTTATGTTTAGGCTCTTTTTTGGGGGCAACATTTAGTATTTTGAGGATGACATAATGGATTCTTATTTTACAAATACTATGTTGGGCTTAGCCAGCCCAGAAAGAGCATCTGGCAGGAAGGCTATGAAAAACAAGTCTTAGGTGGTCAGAGGGTTCAGACCTCTGAACCCTACCCCTTTTGTTGTGTCACTGGGAGAAGCCCCATTAATCTTATTACACATTTGAAATTGTCTGCAAGTTTAACACAACGATCTTAAATGTGTTTTTGTCAAAACAAGACCCAGGAAAAACCAGTATTTTATCAACTGTTTTATTACTTTTCAAGTTTCAGTGTAATATTCTCCAGCAAAGAAATGGAAACATTAGTATTCAGTAACGGACCCAACAAAGACATTGTTTGCAGAGCAATAGCCTCATGTTAAAAAATGAGTGATCTTATGATTAGGGAAAGAATATGGAATTCTAATCGTTAAAGCACTGAGAATAATGGCAGTGCCTGGGTGTGGGATAAGGAAAGCACGTGGAAGGATGAGGGAATGCTTTACTTGTAGAACAGTCTATACTTGAAGATTTCAGGATATAGAGTCAATGCTAAATTCATTCTAAATGAATTTAGAATTCATTTCCTAATTCCTGCTAAAGCAGGATTAGGAAACCAGGATGGCTGGACAATGATAGAAATTGTATCCCTTTTCTAGCCCCATCTTCCAAAAGCCCTTACAAACTTTCTCAGAGCTCATCAGTGGCCCCCTAATCCGTAAATCCAATGACTTGTCCTCTGCCACTTCTTATTTGTTCATTCTCCACCCTTGACATCTTTCTTCATAGGCTGCCTTCCGATGACTTCTGTGATACCAAGTCTTCTGATGAGTATGTAAACCCTCTGCTCATTCTTTTTTTTCTATTACTCTTTCCACCCTAAATCATCTTGTAGCATTGCAATAGCCTCTAAAAAGGTCCTCCTGATCGGTATTGCCTTTACGATTAACAAGACAATGAAGAGTCACTGCTCTACTTGAAAAAATTCAATGGCTATCCCCACTATAAACGCTTCAGGACTCACATTCTAGGTTCTTCACAACCAGCTTTATCACCATTGCATTTTTCATGGGTCTTCGTCTCGCCAAATTGGTCAGTAGTGCCTGTCCATATTTTCTTTCATAATTCACTTCTAGATTTATTACAAGTTAGAGTCTCTCAAAATTTACTAGTAGTCTACTTATTATTGTTCTTATAAACAACGACAAAAGATTTTAGGTGGTTGAAAAGAATATTTACCATACAATAAAGCAAAAGAGTTTTAAATTTTGAAAATCTGGATTGTTGTTATCCTCTTCCTTTTAATATCCATTAAAAAAAAGGAAAAGTTACTCATAAGAGTTCATCAATAAAGAAAATTGAAAATGCCATTATTCCTAAGGGGAATTTTAAACATTTCATGTTTATGTACCTAAAATATCAAACAGTGTTGTATATATCTTGACTCTAAAATTTTATTTTCTGAAACAAAATATTTATTTATTGGAAGATCGAAATAGAGATTAAAACTAGAATTTGTCCTACTTATACTTTGGAAATAATATCTTATTTCTTGTCGGGATTAAAATTGCTGTTTCTTAAAGTTAAAAAAGAATTGTAGGATTACAGAGATTTTTTAAAAATTTACTTGGTCATTGCATTTTTGTCTTTGCCCTAAAGACTATTCTTTTGTACATCGTCACCACTGCATTAAGATGTTAGTGTCATTAAGTTGTCATATTGAGGTTGTGATTCTGAAGTTTCTAAATTAACGCCTCAGGTTTTTATGAGAAATACATTTATGAAAATTCTTCCTCTCCTTCTTTCCCTGACTCTAGTCTCTCTTCTATTTTTCTAGGGTTGTGACACTGACTGCCTTCTCTCCTTACTCTGTCAAGTCTCTGAGTAACTTTCTTCATGTCTGTGACTTCACTTATCACATGTGTACTGTTATCTTCTCCCCCAATTTCCTTGTTGTGCGTGAGACCCACCTGTAAAAATATACACAAGTATATGGCAGCATATATTTCAGACTGATGTTCTGAGAAGAGTAAGGGCTTTGGAAGTGGAAAGATGTAGATTCGGTTCAATCAGTTCTCATCTGGGGAACTTCAAACAGGGTAGGTGATCACTTTGATCCTCATTTTCTTCATATGTAAAATGAGGATATTAGTTTTATCTTAATATGGTTGAATAATACAATATATAAAAAAAATGGCAAGCAGAGAATCTGCTGGGTAGTAGATAATTAGTAAGCAACGGTGGTTGCTATTATAAATTTATTCTTTATGGTTTATAACAGACCAGGAATACGAGAGAAAATATGTCTATTTGAAATATACCAAAGAAAAGTATTGACTTCTCCCCTCCACGTGTACAAACTGTTTGATTCCGGCCTGATTGATAAGTATACATCTAGGGATTATTGACCAGTGGGTCTCCAACAGAGGCAGTTTCACCCTATGGTGAGGCACTTGGAAATGTGGATATGGGGAATGCATTTCTGGTTGCTGCAATGTCTGAGGAGTGTGTGCTCTTAGCATTTCATGGGGGGAGTCTGGGGGTGAAGGCAGGCATTTTAAATGTCCTGCAATGAGCAGAATAATCCCAACAAAAAGGAACTTGTCCAGAATGCCAGTAGCACCTCCAAGGAGATGATCTTACAATGTCACCCTCCCTTAGCCATGGCTTGTCAGTGTAAGGCCCTGAGAATTAAGAGTCATTTTTAGGACCACCCTCTAAACATGAGCCTCCGTCAAGATCCATTGAGCTTAGTGCTTATCCCAGCCCTCTCAGGCCTTTTCCAGACCCAAGACTTATTAACCAAGCATCTGAAAGACTATATGGAAGAAGGTGATAAGCTTACTCCTCTAAGGAGCACAGATAGGAAATGAATTCCTACTGGGTTAAGAGGGATTTAGGTCAGCTCTACAAAGAATGATTTGATTATGAATGTTGTCAAAACTCAGCATAGGTTACAAATGAAAGTGTTTAAATCTCCTTCAGAGGCTATTAAGAGCAGGATTACCCCTCTTACTGGAAACGTTGTGGATATAATCCTGTCTAGAAGCAGGAAGTGGATAAGAAGGTGGTCTCAAATGGTTCCTTCTAGTTGTTACATGAACACTTAAAGACCAGCTAGCATTTTGTAAAATAGATCCTCTCTTTCTCATTCCTGTTCCTTTATTGCTCCCTGCTTCCCACTTTTACAAACCCCAAACCTAAGAGAGCTCATTTTGTTCTTGAGAGTAACCATACTTACTATGTACTTCCCTTGAGAAACCCTAACGTTCAGTTAATGGGAAATAATAGAATGATAACTCATTATATTCCATTTTAGTACATGCTGTATATACCCAAATAATATCACAGAAGATTATATATACATAAAAGATTATGCACATAAACATTAATCCATGTTAATGGTTCTTGGGCTATTTCTCTCAAATGAAAGGATCTGGGGAATTGTAAATACCTCATTATTTTTCAGAGTCTGGGTGGCAGTCATCAAGAGAGGACTGTGATAACTGATGGCTAAAAATGCAATCAAATATATGTATCTAGTTGTTTTTATTTTATGTCTCTATTTGGATAAAATGTAAACGTAGATGAAAAAGACTGCAATGCAACTATTTCCTTTTGATTTGGTTTAATGAATGTCTAATCATCAATTGGACTGATTTTCTCACTGGTTGTTGAACAAAGCTAACTTTTGCTGACTTCATGTTTGCTTTGTTGATTGCTTCTGGGGTGGGCAAAATGTAGAGCGAACTGACATATGTAAGCCCTGATCCTAGGGCACAATCGCCTTATGTTTTCTTAAAATGAAAGCAGCTCATCTCTGATCACAGTTTCCCTTCATTGATATTACCTCCTAGATGTTAATGGTTCCATTACATTGTTTCACACTGCTGTGGTGCTTCCTCCCGCCTTTCTTTTCTAAGAGTAAATTCTAGAGTAGCATTTTCTCTTTGGAAGTCGTTTGCCCCTTCACTTCATCAGAACGAGTTTGTGATCATGAACACTTTCTGTATTTGAAAGGAACTCTCTTTAATATAAACTTTATAAACAGCACACATGTCACTACTAGATTAGAGGTGTGCTCATTTAAGATTTTAATGTCTTTTATATACAGATCATTATTTAACATTTTGATAACTTTTTAAAAGTGTTTGAATCACTGATTTATTTATCTAACACATATTTGCTAAAAGCATATGTTCTTGGCATTGGGACAGTTGGCTAGAAGCTAGGAATTGACAGATGAAAAAGATTTGGCTTCTGACTCCTAGGAGATAAGTCTAATGGAGCAGATAGGCATGTAAACAATTACAATACAATGCAGTAAGTGCTACAATATCAATATGTAGTAAGTGCTGTAAGAATATAGAAGTAGAATGCCTCACTGTCTCAGAGAAGGGGTCGGAGGAGAAAAGAGTGAAAAGGAAAGAGTGAGCAAAGGAGGTGATATCCGAGCTGAAACTTGAAAAGTAGAATTTCGTAGAATTTCATGGCTGAGTGCAGAGTGAAGACTAAGTAGACACACTTAATGTCTCACTGTTAGTCTAAATTGTCTTTGCTTAGGAGTTAAGCAGGAATAAATGAATGAAATAGTATTCTTGATATAAATTAGGTAGAAAGTTTAGCAGCTGTATCATTAGGTCAGATAAATTGCTCACTTGGAATATGTAATTTGGTGAGAAGGAGAGGGATCTTTTTTGAAAGTGGAATAAAGTTACCTTATTTTTACTTTTTGGAACATTCTCCATATTTGAGAATGATAAATTCCAAAAATATAACAAGAGACAACACAAATGCCCCTGCCATTTTATTATTATTTCTATAAGTCCTTTGGGCAACGGGGTTACAATTCATACAGTGAGTCTAAATAAATACTGTAGTTATTAAAGCTGTCCTGTGGTTGGTGGGAGTTTGTATTGATAAGGACTGTGATATCTCATCACTCAAGGAATCAACAGGAAAAAAAGCAAGCATCTAGTACATGCAGCTATGGTCTAATGTGAAAGATACAGTTAGGTTAGGAGATAAAGAATAAATACTAAAGGAATTAAGTGAGCATATAACTTATTATCCAAACTATTACAGAAAGCAGGGGTTGACTAATACATCAGAACAACAGGAATAAACTAAGTTGATGTTGAGCAAATCTTACCACCCTACTAATGAGTAGAGTCCCTCTCCAAGTGAGTTATACAAGTAATAAAAACTCTGGGGATAAAGAGGAAGATCACTTTGAGTGGAGAGCAGGCAATATGTTGACTGGTTAAAGGATGATGATAACTTTTCATGTGTGAGTGTTACCACGGGCATACGTATTGAAGGCAGGACTATTCTGGAAAATAAAGAATATTTCAAGAGGGACAGAATAGTAGACTATGTAAAATTGCCCCCAAAAAATTTAAAGGATAAATAAAAGGTGAGATTCATGAAGACCTCATTGGATTTGGAAATTAGTTTCCACAAGTTAGTTTTCAACTACCCCATTCTCTTCTTAGTCCAACTACCCGATTAAAAGTGTTCCCTCCCTGATCAGTACTGCCTCCCTAAGCTTCATTAGGTCAGTTCTACTTCTCTGGTACCTGAACTTGAATATGAATTTTTTCTTTGCCCCTTTCTTGGAGGTTTTCCATACATCCCACAGTTGTCCATGACTCGTACTTAGATTTTGGTTCTGTCTTTTGGTTCAGTCTGTGCCCTGAAACCATGCATCAGCCCTGTCTCCTGACAGCTCCGCCAAACTCTGTACTATGCAGAGCACTAGGTTTTCTGCTTGATTGTAAGGGGTGATCAGAAAGTGTTAAATTCAGGTAATTCATTTAATATCTCTGGACACCATGTTTCTCATTCAAAAAACTCAGACAATTGGATGAAATGAAGTAACAAATGCCAAAGTGTTCTAATTTTCTAGTAGAAGAATCCCCAGTAAATCCATAATAATTCTTATGGGAAGACTCCTTAACTCAGAAGAAATTGTGTGAGGTTGAAAATGCCAATCATCCAACACAACGCCTTGTGGGAAATGTCTTAGAAATGGTCATTGGTTGATAATGCTTATTTTTTTAAAGATAGGAAAGACAATTCTTCACCTTAAGTACGTGCCTGGCTCATTTAAATTTTCTCAAGTACCATTCCTATTAAATGATGCTTTCCTTTTAAAAATCTTTCTTTAACTGAAAAGTAAGAAAGCATGAAAAATGCACTTTAATATATGCCATTTAAAAGTCATCTGTAAATCTAAATTATATGTTACTATAAAATAGAGGAAAAAGATAGGCTTCTATATATTTATATATGTTATATATTTAAATCTTTTATATAAAAACCTGACATGTACTAATGTATGAAGAGACTTAATAGAGCCAGATCAACACAACTGATAAATTATAACACCTACAGTGTAGCAAAGTAGTATGACTGATATTATTATCTAACTGCAAATAATATTTTGGGCCATGTTCAAAAGAGGCCTGATGTAATGGAGCTCAACTTATACTTTCCTGTCAATCTACTACTTTTATAGAAGGTATGAAAATGAGGGGAAAGGAAGGGAAGAATAATGGGCAGTTAAAGAAAAAAAACTCTTTAAACTGAGTTACGTTGACTCAAACTTGGGGAAATTATCTTAAAGCAGCTAGGATAACAGCCTGTCAGGCCTTTCATTCCCTACCATGAGTACTACATGGAGCATAAAATTTTGAATCAGGGGAATGCCTTATTTGTTTAGTAAGAGAATGCCTCAATGTATTTGGCAAGAAAGCAGCTATTAAATACATATTCATTATTTACGGTAGTCCTGAAAAGATACAAAATTAAAATGCACTGATGCTAGCATTAGTATAATAGCCACGTTCATCACAGAACCACATTTCTTTAAAGATACTAGGTATGATTACTCATCCATAATCTAATATGCCTGCTTTGTAAAAAAAAAATAAAAATAAATTAAAACACCTGTTTTCAAACATGTACCAAACATAGAGTGTGTTCAACTCACCTGTGACACTGGATTGACCTGAAGTAATCTCTGGATTTCCCTTCAGTTCTTGCTCTTTAACATTGAGAACACTGGCCATAGATACATACTTTAAAAAAAAAAAAAAAAAAAAAAAAAAAAAAAGCAGTTTTAGAGAAGAATTAACTTTGTAAGTTGGCTTTTCCAATAAAACATTTCTTCAGGTTAAAAGAGTAATTCCTGAAGTGTATAGAATAACAAGCACTCAGAAATATGAGGTGGCTGCTTAAATTAGAAAAAGCCTGAATCACCAAGAAAACAGTGTGAGAATATAAACATTCTTACATGTTCTTGTATTGAGCACCAAGGTTTCTTCCTTATCCTCCTTTTATATAGTCTTGCCTTAGCAGAAGCAACATATTATGAGTTCATTTAACTTTATGTTTGTTTAAATGTGTTTCTATAATGGCATTATATCTTTTGGGACCATGGCATCATTTAGAAGAAAAATTGCCTCATTCTTTATAATAGATTTTGTGAGAATATTACTTTTCTAATTTTTTATTCTACTGCATATACTTATTACTGAATATATGGCATTGATATTGACATTGCCCTTGCCCAAAGCTAGCAGGTCACTGGTGACTTAGAATCAGTGGAAACAATATCCTTCTAACTTTTAAATGGTGTTTTAGAATATATCATATTCTTCATTCATAAGGCACAGTGTGGTCTGTGGAATGATGTCTTGTTTAAAGAAGGAACTAGACCAGTGTGCATATAACACTAGTTGAGTTTTGGGCACAGCCTGAAATCCTGTCCTCAGGTAAATCATTACCTTTCTCCGCACCTCCAATGTAACTTCATTTCCACTTGGAAAACAAGAAGGATGATGGTTATAAAAACAGGACTGTTCATAACCTACTGAGGTCATGATTTTGGCTTGCTCTGCATATTTAGTGCCCTACAATTTCTAAATAGATCTCACTCATATTACTTCATCTGTGGGGTGGCAACATAAGAATTCCTAGGTGAGATTCAGATTCATTGTCTTATGTAAATCTGTAACAAAATAGAAACAGGAGCCAAGTGTGACTCTGAGTTCTCCTTGATGTTTTAAATTCTGCATCCTGATAAAATAAATGTATGTATCAGTAACAGTCCAAACCAATAGCATTCTCTCCCTCCTTCCTGTCCTCTGACCTCTGCTTGCCTGCACTAGCTTATTCTTGCTGCCTCAATCAACTTTCTTACCTTCTTGCTCTTTCTTTAACCACAAAGAAACACGCATTCAAACACACACAGTACAACAACAACGGCAACCCATAATTCTCAATTTTGTAGGAATGAATAGATCCCTGGCTCCTTTTTTTTTTCTTTGAAATGAAGTCTTGCTCTGTCGCCCAGGCTAGAGTGCAGTGGCGCAGTCTTGGCTCACTGCAACCTCTGCCTCCCCGGTTCAAGCAATTCTCCTGCCTCAGCCTTCCACGTAGCTGGCATTCCAGGCACCTGGCTAATTTTTGTATTTTTGGTAGAGACGGGGTTTTCACCATATTGGCCAGGCTGGTCTTGAACTCCTGACCTCAGGATCCACCCGCCTCAGCCTCCCAAAGTGCTGGGATTACAGGCGTGAGCTACCTTACACAACCCTTGGCTCTTTTTATGGCATTGAAATTGAATCAATTTGGAACTAGTTATAAAAACTAAAGAGTATGTCTTTGGTTCTTTGCAGTAACCGGCAGCAATACGGAATGTCACTACTATGTCCCATGTACTTACTGATAATCCTGAAGTTTTTTTTTAACCTAGATTTGGACTCTTACAAAAATAAACAATGTGTCAGTTTAATCTAATTTAAAAGAGAAAACTTTGTACTAATTTTGTGCTTCTTTATTCAAATGTTGAACATGTTTACTTTCTCAAGAGCTTTTTATATTTCAAGAATGCCAAATCACTTACGTTTTTCCTGCATACTTTTCTATGTATATATTCAAAACTTTATATAGTCAGGCCATTTCAATTTCCTTGATCTTAAACTTATAATAATTCCATTGCATAAACCTCAGTTAACTGTCCATGATCTTTTAAAAATATGCTCCCTTGGGCTTTAACATTGAATAGTTGCATATAGTCTCTTTCCTGATTTAGTTAATTTGTAGTTTCTAATTCTATGTACAATAATTTGATTAGTCCATTATGTTGGATGGGTGTAACTCATCTTCCCAGAGTTATAAAAGAAGTGAAACAAGAGGATTTTTATTCACATTGATTTTAAAAATGAGGCAGACAGAATATTAAAAATTATACATTCTTTAACTTGCCCGAGAGACTCACTTAAAGTACCTTTTTTTTCATTAGTTTGGGAAATTTGGGGCCTAACATGTAGCTGCTACCTCACGTACATTAGGCATGCCATAAATATTTGTTCTTGCTTTTAATTATTTGAAATTCCTTCTACCTCAAAGAAGCCTTGTTTTCTTCTGATTTAGAATCAGTTTATCTGTTGCCAAAATACACAATTAATGAAACACTCTGCTGCACAATCTGGTGTAAAAAAAAAAAAGTCTTTGCTATTGGGATGGATTTTTCATGTATTTTCAGTTGAATTAATACTATACAAAAAAGTCTCTCTCCTTATTAGCTTTCAACTACAAACTTTTATTAATATATAAAAGGTACACCTTAGACAAGAAAACCATTGGCTTCTCAGCATCAGCAGTACATCACATGGTCATGATTATCTATTTTCATTTAAGCCAGCAGGTCATTTATTAGTGTCTTCCATATACTATGTTGGTGTTTGATTTATAGTTGCTGTGTAGATATATTAACTATATCATGTCCAATAAGAGCAAAGTGATGAACATATAGAAAATATTAGAACATTTCCACAGTTCTGTGGAAAATAAAAGTGGTAGTTTTAAAATGGCTATGATTGTTAATTTTACATGTCGACTTGACCAGGCCACTGATTGTCTAGATATTTGGTCTGACATTATTCTAGATGTGTCTGGGAGGGTGTTTTGGGGTGAGATTAACATTTGGAAGAGCAGGTTGCCCACCCCCTACCCAGGCCAGTGTGAGTGGGTCTCAGCCAATTAGTTGATGTTCTAAACAGAACAAAAAGTCTGACCTTCCTGCAAGTAAAAGGGAACTCCTCCTGCCTGGCTACTCTGAGCTAGGGCTTTAATCTTCTTTTCAGCCTTTGTCCTTAAGCTGAAACATTAGTTCCTCTTGTGTCTGGAGCCTGCTGCCTTTTGGACTGAAACTTACACCATCAGATTTCCTGGTTCTCAGGTCTTGGTACTTGGATTACAACTAAGTACTTGGTAGCTGGCTGTCCTCGATCTCGAGCTTGCTGACTGCAGATCTTGAAACTTCTCAGCCTTCATAATTGTGTGAGCCAATTCCTTCTAACAAATCTCTTTATATGTACATATGTAAACATACACACACACAGAGATACATATTCTACTGGTTCTATTTCTCTGGAGAATCTTAACTAATAACAAAGACCAAAAGTGTTTAAAAATTATTAAATATTAATGAAATGAGTCACTCACCAATTATATAGATGCTGAAGAACCAAAATAAGAAACATACAACATGTGCATTTAACATTCTATGTAATCAGTGGTGATCAGTAAGTGGTAAAATGAAGATATTGGTAAAAGTTGAAAAGAAACATTTTTGAAGATGATTGTTGACAATAGTTGGTTAGTGATCCAATAATAATTCAGAAGAAGGCTAAACATTTATTCCAAACTTTTATAGGCTAAGCATTATAAAATTCATCAATGGAAGTTGTTGCAAACCCCCAGATGTTTCCAGAGGTTTTGGTTTCGTTAGACTCTCGTAAGTTTGAGACAATGCTAGGAAGTCATACCTTTTAACAGAGTGTAGAAACATGTACAAATGTCAGCATGCATCAGAATCACCTGAAGGACTCATTAAAATTTAGTTTGCTGGGGCTTAATCCAGAGTTTCTGATTCAATAGCTCCAGAGTGGGGCATAAGATTTTTCACGTCCAGCAAATTCCCAGATAAAACTGTTTCTCCTTGCCTCTGAGAACCACAGTTTGAGAACTGTTATTTAATGAGGATGTTTTCTAAAAACAACAGTAGAAATCATCAGTCACGGTTACTACATGTCTCAACAGTTTATTCGGATAGGTGGAACCAGCCATTTTGGAAGAAGATCCTCGGTTAAATGGATATCTAGAGAAGAAGAGCATGCCTTCTTCTGTCGTGTCTTCTGTGTTGCCCATTTTGTATTGCTATAAAGGAATACCTGAAACTGGCTAATTTATAAAGAATAAAGGTTATTTTGGCTCATGGCTCTACAGACTATATAGGAAGCATTTGCTTGTGCTTAGGATCTCAGGAAGCTTTCATTCATGGTAGGTGAAGGGAGAACAGGCATGTTGTATGGCAAGAGAGGGAGCAAGAGAAAGAGCGGGGAGGTCCCAGCCTCTTTTTAACAGCCAGATCTAGTGTAAACTGCTGACCATGAGGAGGGCATGAGGGATCTAACTCCATGACCCAATACTTCCCACGAGGCCCCACCCTTATCATTGAGGATCACACATTTCAACATGAAATATGGAGGGGGCCAAACATCCAAGTTATATCACCTTCTTTAAAGGTCCTTCAAACATTTAAGGATCAGAAAGAACAATGAACATGTCTATACAGCAAAAATGCATTTTGGGACTTACAAGCTAAAGCTTAAACTTGCTTCTTTAATCACTTTGCACTTAAAAACAATTAGAATTATGAATCACTTCTTTGGAAGTAGAGAAGCTTCTTTTTATGCACAGCTTCAATTTAGCCTCCCAATTAATGTCATCATGTAGAAATATAGAGATTAAGCATGATGTCTTCATTTTTATATTTCCTAGAGATACTTCTAAATCCGTAGCTTCATGATTTGGTTTTAAATAATTACAGACTTGGTAAGGAAAATCTGATGACTCTTCTAACATGTTGGTTTTAAAGAGGGCATTTAGACTCTGAAAACAATAAACATCAGATGGTTTTAACTGTGTTTACATTTCCTGTAGGATTCTTTCTTCATGCAGTGCCAGATGATTAGAGTTAACTTTCATTTCCTTGGGAATTGATTATCGAGTTTGAGGGTACTTCTATTTTATACGTTCCCTGCTTTACCCGCTGGCTGGCTCCAGCAAAGAGGCAAAGCTCACGTCAACCAGTTTTACAGCAAATAACAGATTTGTTTGAATAAGAAGTTGAAATTGCTTTTTGAAATGAAATTTAGGGCAGGTCCATAAATTTCAGTCATACATGCTATCTCTGCTTTCCTTTACCATAGAAAATTAAGAGTCAACTCTAATTATTTTGCACAATATATGTTTTAAATTTTTCCTTATTTCTCTGAGGCACACAATGTCTCCTTAGGGAAAGAAAAAAAGCCAAGTTATTGGCTATCTTCACAACAAAAGAGAGAGACATAATTAAATTATGTTTTGCAAGCCTGTGGGAGAAGCAGCAAGGCTTGGCCAGGAAAGCACTGTTTAGTTTTCTGCATATGGAAATTTGAGAGTCAACATATTAAGCAAATTTGGAAATAATAACAGAAAGCAAATTAGTTAAGTGACTGAGGATGATTTTGTTAATTAGGTTTGATAATCTTTCTCTAAAAATGATCTGTCATTTGGTGTTTTCTCACAAAAGCTTCTAAGTGGAATTAGCATCAATTGATCAATCTTAAATTGTATTAGAAAGTGCTGGTATCATAGAGTTTTAAAAGAAAGCATTTTCAAGTTGGCTTCGGCTTTACTCATATTGTGATACTTTAAGTAGTTGAATACATATTTGGAATCCCATTGTTCTAAGTAAGCACTTTTATGAAATTTTTAATGATGGCGTAGAATGTTCACAGACTTACTGCTTTTGTTGAGTCTTACTGAAAGGTTAGATAGCAGAGAAAGCACAGTTTGTTTTCTTTTCAAACTTGTGTTAAAGATCCAACTTTCTACATTTGCAATGAGTTAAAATAGAGTTTCCATAGTCTTTAAGAATTCTTCCTATATATAGTAGGTCTTCCTGATCATTTACATTTCATAAAGAATGGCATTCCAGAGATGTTAATAAAAACTGATATTAATAGAAAGAGCAATAGATGAAGAATCTGAAGACCTCACTTCTAGCTATGACAGTCAGGAGAAGGGTGGGTGACCCTAGGCAAAGCATTCAATATCTTTGAATCTGTTCCTTTCCTTGAAAAGTAGAGACAGCAGTATTTTCTCTGGCCCCAAATAGCCTTAAGAATCAAATCAGATATTATTCATAAAAGTCCGTGAAAAGTTTCCTCATACTTTGAGTGATCCAAGTAAAGCTACCGGGCATCATCAAGCCAAGCTTCTTTGTAGATTTCAGCTGAAGATGAGAGCTCTTGCCAGTGTCCCCCTGCTTGGCCGATCTAATCAAGTTTGTTCCTGCCTAACCACCATTATAACAGCTAGATTTTGAGTTGGGACCATTTAGCAGAGACTTGTTCTGTACAACTCTCAAAGGGGTACTTTGTCAGATCTCAAGAGAAAACAACAGCAGCAACAAACAAAAAAACTCCCAAACAAGACTTTTGGGAACAAATACAAGTTTAACTACGCAATGAACTCAGGCACATTGGTAACCTGACAAAATGTTTATTACATACGTTTAGTCTTACTTATTACTCTTCCCTCATTATTTGTTTCTCTCTTTTAAAATTATTTATTTTTCCTATGCCCGTATTTGTGTTGCTAAAATATGGCTAATATCACAGGTTGTCCATGACTGTAATGATCTGAGTAGTTTTAAAGTCCTCTAGCTCTCTCCACCAGAACACAATGGGAAGCTATAAAGTTCCAAACAGGTGTACTGTTATTTCCAGACTTATGATGGACAGCAGAAATTACATCAGTGTTTTGATTCACCAGCTCACTCTGTTCCATTAACTACCTTTCAGTTTTCACTTGAAAACTGGCCTCATACTTTCCCTAACCACCCAAACAGGGTTGGTTGTCATCGTTTCCTGATCCCACTGAGCTTGCCATCACCCTACTATAACTGTCTGGTTAGTTGTCAGTATTTCTCACTAAACTATAAGCTCCATGAAGATATGGACGGTATCTCTGATTCATTATTATATCTCCAGGATTTAGAGAAATTCTTGGCGTATAATAGTTGCTCAACAAAGATTAATTTAATGAATACACGAAGCATGAATTTAACGTGACAAAGTATGATTCTTTCCATATGTTATTTTGGCATTTGATTCTAGATACATGGTTCCTTTTTTCTTCTCTATTAATTTGCTGATATGACTCTTCTAAGGCTACTCCAATTTTCAAGGAGATTTCACTCTTGTTTTCAAGAACCACTATATTCTCCATACAAGCCAAACAGCATAGTTTTCAAGTAATACTTAAACTCCAAATTAACATACTCATAGATGTCCAGAAAGATTACAAAGGAAATTAAAGACTTAGACCACTTCTGACTCCCTTCTCTAACCAGGTCATCGAAGTACAATATACAGCCAGGCAAAGCATGATGTATATTAACAGTTTTCACTGTTTCTCCATTCTTTGCACTGCCTACCTTCTATTTTTGCTCTGCTTCGTTCAACTTATTTCCCATCTCTGGAGTTCATTATCCATTGCTAAAAAGTAACTATCTTGCATGTGTGTATTAGCTATCTGTAACATATTCCACATAATGATTTTACTTCATATATGAAAATTATTTTTTTATCCAAGCTTTTCAATACAGCTTTTAAAAAAGAAATTTGATGACATGTATCAAGAACTTTAAAACTGCTTATAATCATAGGTATTAACATCACTTCTAGGAATTTAAGGAAATAATTATAAATATGGACACAAATTTGACCCTCACTCATTGCAATACTGTTTATAAGAGCTGAAAATTTTTAAATTACACTAATATCTATACTAAGAACCAAATGACTAAGTAAAATAGAATGTTAGTAAAATGCAGTGACCAAAATCATGCTTAAAAAGAGATGTTATGCCTCAGAGAAATTCACATAGGTGTTTATTGTATGTAAATATCAAATTTATACATAGAATAAAGAATGAATCATGATTGATCATTTTCTTTTTTGAGTATATTTTACTATGAGAAATTAATATTCTTTAAATCATAAAAGTTAATTTAAATAAAAATGCTTTAAGTTTTAAGCATAGCTTAACTCAGTATACCTTCCCTTTTCTTTTTGGTTTTTACTTAGTTATTTATTACTAATTGTTAGAAAGAATAAAAAGAATCTTTTAACACACTTCGCTGTTTTTATTGAAAAAAACATGTAATCAAGGCACTAACACTGACAGTGAAAAGTAAGTTTGTTTTTTAAAATGATAAATATATCATTTCAAGATAATTTAAATGCTAATGATTCCATTTCCAAGATTTATATCAAGAAAATTATTAAAAAGTAGAAAAACATACTAGTGCATAAAACTATCTTAAATTACCTATGAAAGTTCTTTTAATTATTGATGAATATCTAAAAGAACTGATATATAATCAACACAAATGGAAGTCATGACTGTCAATAATTTGAAGAATGTTTCCATTATAATGGAATTCAATTCTCTAGTGTGTCTGCACCAATATTATACTTCTGTAAAATACATAGCCAAAGACAAAAAAGAAATCGTGAAAAATTAAGGTTTCATAAAATAAAATTAAATGCTAGTGCTATGTATGCCTAGTGAGCGTAACTATAGGTGAAAGGAGAAAAGTAGAATTGTGTGCATATATGTATATCAACGTGTCCACACATATGTAATGAATATGTAAATGTCACTTCTTAATAATATGTAATTATTCATGGTTTGGAATGAGAGACAGTGGACTAATAGACTGTATGACTAGGTAGACAGTCTTGGGTAGCCTTTGCATATTTTATTTTGTTCTCTAGTTGCTATAGACTATAAAGCTATGAAATATAATCCCTAAAATGCACTGTTCACCCATGATAGCACCCAGTGATTACTGCAGTATCAATTCCATGAAAATGTCAGAAAAATGTTGCAATGTATTTATTTAGTGTGCTGCTGATTGCTTTGGTAGGATAAACTTTTGTAGTTAGTTTGAAGGAAACCTGAGGAATGTCAGAATAAATTTTGTAGTGTAATAATCATTAAATGGGAAATCAGTCATGAGACCTAGGAAGATTTAAATTAAGTGTATAAGTTAATTCACATTTATATAACTCTTGGAAACACCATGATATGCATTTAAGCATATTTCTTTTTATATTTAAGTTACTGATTCAAAGTCCTTCCATTGAATGAATGCACTTTACCCACTGACATGGTAATTGTGTTAAGGGCTCTTAGCTACCTATTTGACAAAGAAATGTCAATACAGTATTAGCTTTTATTAGAAAATAGGTTACAGTCATCTCAGTTATGTCTTACAAGCATGTTTCCAACTACTCAGCAAAAGACTAGCATTGTTCAAAGCCAGAAAGAGTTGATACAAATGGCACGATGGCTCACACCTGTAATCCCAGCACTTTAGGAGGCTGAGGCGGCCAATCACAAGGTCAGGAGATCAAGACCATCCTGGCCAACATGGTGAAACCCTGTCTCTACTAAAAATACAAAACTTAGGTGGCTGTGGTGACACACACCTGTAATCCCAGCTACTTGGGAGTCTGAGGCAGGAGAATGGCTTGAACCTGGGAGCTGCAGATTGAAGTGAGCTGAACGATTGCGCCACCACACTCCAGCCTGGCAACGGAGTGAGACTGGCAACAGAATGAGACTCCGTCTCAAAAAAGTAAGAGTTGGTACAAATAAAATCTTGGCTTCAGCTGAAGGTAGAAGAGGTAACCATGGTAACCAGATAGAAGAAAATGGGAAGAGACTAAATGCTTATATCCTTGTGTGTTTAAAATGTGTGCTAATTTCATTTCATTCAAACTTGCAGTATTGCTTAATGGTTAGAGTTCCAGAACCAGGTGGCCAGAGTTTCTAATTTTGTATCTACTATATATTATCTGTGTAACCTTGCTCATTTACCACTTTGTGTCTAGATTACTATTCTGTAAGTGATTTTGAGAATTAAATTATTTAAGGCATGACTGGTACATAGTAGGTATTCAGTAAATGTCAGCATTTATTATTACTAAATCTTCATTGAGCACTTGTAGTTCTTGTAAGTTGCTTGAAGGAATTTGACATTTGTATACCCACAACCATTCTATTTTTCTCCCTTCACCAGTCATATACAGCATTAACATTTAATTTTATTTTATGAAACCTTAATTTTTCCCCACGTCTTTTTTGTGTTTGCCTATATATTTTAGAGAAATGTTGGTGTAGATACACTATAGAATTGAATTCCATTATAAAATAAATGGAAACAAATACAATTTGGCAATTAGATGACAATACTTTTCTGCAAAGTGAAATACATTCAGAAAAAGTGAAAAATAAGATTCATAGGTGTTACTAAAGAAAAATGATACAGTTTCAGAAAAGTAGTATCAGCAAAGTGTTGCTAAGATGGAATTTATGTAGATCTTACGGAACTGTGAGTGTTTCAGTTGACAGTAATTAAAGTAACTGAGGCAAAAGCAGCATAGAAGTAAGAAAGTACTACAAGATTCTTTGGAATGTGCTAAGCCAACTAATTACCAGTTAAAAGGAAAAAGATAATGGAAAGGTAGAAGGGGTCCATAGAGTAGATGAAAAAACAAAGCTGATATCTGGCCCTATCACCATGTATGTAGGCACACCATGAATTTCATTTGCGAAAAAAGTACTTCATATCCTGAAATAAACCAAAAAAATAAATAAATAAAAGAGGGGAAGACTACTTTGTCTAGTTCTAGTGCCCCAGATAAATGAAACCTTGGGCTTCTTCCTTTAAGTTGGTAAGTTTTTAAAGAAAACTCCATCTCAGACATTTTTTGATGTTTACGTCTGCAGATCTGTGGTGACCCTTGCAAGCAAACTATTCATGTGGATGTTCCCACCCCCACACAGCCTACTCTAAGCTGGTAGCCTTGTGTTGTTGTTTCTTGTCTTTAAATACCTGCTGTGTCCTTTATACTGGAAGACTAGTTCTTCTGAAGTGTAGGCTCCCTTGAAATAATTGCGTGTAAAAATACTCTAAAAAATATTTTTGACTCACTTTGAGTCTTCTTTTGAGTTTTGACATCAAGCACATTATGAGTTGGCAGAAGTAGCTGACAGCAGGAGATCAAGCAGTTGGAGCTATTACTTTTAAGCAGAAGGCTACAGATAAGGAATATTATCCTGACAGTCATTTTAGAACAGACTGTAACTAGGAAGAGTTCTGAGACCAGCAGACCAGCTAAGCTGCTACACGCTGGTCTAGTTGAGGGAGGGATGACAGAGCCCTAGAGAGGAGAGAGTGGGTAGAAAGAATCAAAGTTGAAAGACATGGAATCTGTAAGATTTGAGAATGGACTTGATGTGAAGGAGGAAGTGGTTAACATTCAAGCTTCATATCTGGATGACTAGAGAAATGGGCGGGGCATTAAAAATGGCAGTATTAAGAGTTGTTGACTGCTATGGGCAATGCTGTGAGTTACGGACCTGATGAGTTTCGTATCTGGTCATTTGTCCCAAGCTACCTAACAAGCAGTTAAGAATGCAGACTTGGAAACTATCTGTGTATCATCAATACAATCTAAAGCTATCTCTATGAAGATGACACCCAAACTGATAAAAGTAGATGAGATTAATGAAAAATAAGAACGCAAGAAAAGAAGTGAGGAGTAGGATTTATATGACTTTGATTATACTCTGGATCAGATTACTTATCTGTGTCTCTTTGTCCACTCTTATAAAAAAATGTGATGATAACTTCTTAAATACAAATGAAATAAGGTGTGCAAAAATATTGCTTCACAAATGCCATTCTTATTGTTGCTGTTGAGGGGAGGAGGAAGAAGGTCTAGTGAGTGATACAAAGAAGTAGAAAGTATAATACAACGATAGGAGTGTACGCTGTCAGAGAAGCCAAAGGAAAAGAATTTCAAGAAACAAGATTCTCAGAACCCTTGGGTGTTAAGATTTGCAAGTCACTGATCTCTTCTGAGTGCTGTTTCAATAAGCACTGAGTTACGAAGACAGGAATCATCAGCTTGAAAAGAATGAGCAGACAATTGGAAGATGTAAATAGTGGATATATTTTAAAATATGTCTGCATGTATTTTTATAAGGAGAGAGACAATTACAGTAGGGAGGTGGAAATTAGGGCATGTTAACATATTTTAAGCAAGGTTAACATGGAGAAATGTTCTAAGTAAAAAGATATTCAAGTTCCTAAAGCATCTGGAAATGGGATATACCCGTTTTATTCAAGCAGGTTTTAAAAACGCCATCAATATGTCATATCATTTACACATGTTATTTCTTCATTACTTCTTAAATATTTCTTTTTTTCTGTTTGAAATAGTTGTCTTCTTTTGAATCCAGAATCCTCTGTGAGAGCATTATGTAATATTTAATTGAACTTTTAGCACTTCATTTCCTCTGATATTAGGCATTTTCTTTTTAAAGGCTTCTGTGAATCAAATTGATATTTTCATGAGAAGCACTACAAAATAGTCAGTTCAACTAAGTTTAGAGCTAATGCTAACTTCCTAAGGTAAATTTGTCTTAAGATAAGTTAACATTGGCATATTAAAGAGCTATACTGCCACAAATGAAAAGGTTATTGGGTCATTGTTAAATATGCCATTCAGTTAACTTTTTTAAATTGAGCTGTTTATTTTGGGATAATTGGAGATTCTCATGCAGTTGTATGACATCATACAGAGGGGTCCTACTTATCCTTTACCCAGTTGCCCACAAAGATAAAACAATATCACAAAACAATAGTTAAGTATCTCAACCAAGATATTGACCTTGGCAGAATCAAGATACAGAATATGTTTTTCATCAGGAAGATCCCCATGTCGCCCTTGTATAGCCACCATAGTTCCCTACTACCTGCATCCCCTCCTTTACCCTTGGCAACAAGTAATCTGTTGTCCATTTCTCTAAATTTGTCATTTCAAGAATGTTATATAAATGAAAGCAAGCAACAGGTAAGCTTTTGAGGTTGAGTGTTTTCATTTGGCATAATTTTCCAGTGATTTATCTAGGTTCTTAAATGTATTTCACGGTATGGTTGTACCACAGTTAAAGTATTCCCTGCAGAAGGATAGACATCTAGGTTGTTTCTAGTTTGGGGTTATTACAAATAAAGGTGCTATAACATTCATGTGCAGGTTTTTATGTCAACATATCTTGTCATTTCTCTGGGATAAATGCCCAACAGTGAAATTGCTGGCTTGTGTGGTAGTTGTATGTTTAGGCTTGTTTGTTTGTTTGGTTGGTTGGTTAGAGAAAAAACAGCTTGTTTTCCATAGTGACTGTACCATTATACATTCCACCACTAATCTATGAGTGATCCAGGTTCTGCACAATTTTGCGTTGTCACTATTTTTTAGCTGTTGTAGTAGGTGTTTAGTAGTAACTCATTGTGGTATTAATCTGCATTGTTGTAGTGGCTAATGATGTTGAACATTGTTATATGTGCTAATTTGTCATCTGTATACCTACTTGGATAAAATTTATTTTGCTGCCGTTTGCCCTTTTGACCAGGAGCATTATTTGGATATTTGGCTGTTGAGTTTTGAGTTATTTATTTTTCTAGTTACCAGTTATTTGTCAGTTATGTGGTGATATGCAAATATTTTTTCCCTGGCTGTACTTTGTCTTTTTGTGCTTCTAACAGAGTCTTTCATACAGCAAATGGTTTTAATTATATGACGCCCAGGTCATCACTTTTTTCTTCTATGGATTGTGGTTTTGGTGTCAAGTCTAGGGAGCTTAACCCTAGATCCCAAAGATTTTCTTCTAGGAGGTTTATAGTTTCACATTTTACATTTAAGTCCATGATCTGTTTGAGTTAGTTTTTGTAAAATGTGTGGGTTAGGTTAAAAGTTCTTTTTTAAAAAATTACTTTTTGCCTATGGATATCCAGTTGCTGAAGCACCATTTGTTGAAAAAGCTCTTCCTTTCGTTTAACTGTGTTTGCACCTGGGTCAAAATTTATTGAGCATATTTTTATTGTTCTCTATTCTGTGTAATTGAGTTCGTAGTACAAAAACTCCTAAAAAGTTATCTCCAAGAGTTAAGATAGTCTCATGGAGAAATCTATGAAATATTTAAAGAAGAATTAATATCAATTCTGCACAATTGATTATTTGATTTTTTTAAATAGACTTACTTTTTGGAATAGTTTTAGGTTCACAGTGAAATTGAACAGAGGTTGGGCGTGGTGGCTCACATCTGTAATCCCAGTGGTTTGGGAGGCCAAGGTGGGTGAATCATGTCAAGAGAACCATATCATCCTAGCCAACATAATGAAACCCCGTCTCTACTAAAAATACAAAAATTAGTTGGGTGTGGTGGCACACACCTGTAGTCCCAGCTACTTGGGAGGCTCAGGCAGGAGAATCGCTTGAACTTGGGAGGCAGAGGTTGCAGTGAGCTGAGATCATGTCACTTCACTCCAACCTGGCAACAGAGCAAGACTCCATATCCAAAAATAGAATAACAACAAGAACAAAAAGAAAAAGAAAAGAAATTGAACAGAAGGTCCAGAGATTGCCTATATACCCTCCACCTTCATATATGCATAGCCTCTACCATGATTAACATTGCCCACTGGAATGGGTACATTTGTTATAATTCCTGAACACATATATTAACATTCAGAGGTCATAGTTTACATACGGTTCACTCTGGGTGTTACATATCCTATGAGTTTGGACAAATGTATAATAACCATTTATCTACCATTATGGTATCATTCAATGCAGTTTCACTGCTCTAAAAATAATCTATGCTCTGCCATTTTTTGCCTTTCTTTTCCCAATCCCTGGCAACCACTGCTTATTAAAGTCTCCAAACTTTTGCCTTTTCCAAAATACTACATAGTTGGAATCATACTGTATGTAACCTTTTCACATTGGCATCTTTCATGTAGTAATATGCATTTAAATTTCCTTCATATCTTTTCAGATACCTAATTTCTTTTTAGCACTAAATATTCCATTTTGGGGATGTGCCCTAGTTTATTTATCCATTCACCTGTTTAAGGACATCTTGATTGCTTCCAAGTTTTGGCAATTATGAATAAAGTTTCTACAAACATTTATGTGCAGGTTTTTGTGTGGACATAACTTTTCAGCTCCTTTGGATAAATACCAAGGAGTGTAATTGCTAGATCACATGCTAAGAGTATGTTTCGTATCATTAGAAACTGCCAAACTCTTCCAAACCGGATTCCTACCAGCAATGACTAAGAGTTCCTTTTACTCTACATCCTTGCTGCATTTGCTGTCAGTGTTCTGGATTTTGGCCATTCTAGTAGATGTGTAGTAGTATCTCATTGTTGCTTTAACTTGCATTGCCCTGATGGCATATGAAGTGGATCATCATTTGATACTCTTATTCACCATTTCCTATATCTTCTTGGTGATATGTCTTTTAAGGTGTTTGGCCTATTTTTTTTTACTAGGTTTTATATTTTCTTATTGTTGAGTTTTAAGATTTCTTTGTATATTTTAAATAGCAGGGTTTTTTTTTTTTTATCGGATACACCTTTGACCAATATTTTCCCTCAGTCTGTGGTCTGTCTTTTCTTCCTCTTGACAGTGTTTTTTGCGGAGCATAAATTTTAAACTTATTTTCCAATTTCATTGAAGTATAAATGACAAATAAAATTGTATATACTTAAGTCAAATGTGATTTTTTAATTGAAGATATTTAGGTGTATAATATAATGTTTTGATATACATTGTGAAATTATAACAGTCAAATATATTCATCTCCTCACTTAGTTACCTTTTTCTCTGGTGAGAGCACCTGAAATCTACTCTCTTAGCAAATTAGTTCTCATGCTGTACATTAGGTCTCTAGAGTCATTCATTATACATAATTGCAACTTTGTACTCTTTGACCAACATCTCCCCATTTCCCCCAGTGTCCTGCCCCTGGTAACCACTGTACTACTCACTGTTTCTTTGTATTAAACTTTGTAAGACTCTAGATATTAGAAATCATGTAGTAATTGTATTTCTGTGTCTGGCTTATTCCGCTTAGGATAATGTCCTTCAGGTCCACCCATGTTGTTGCAAATGAAAGGATCTACTTTTTAAAGTAATAATAATATTTCATTGTATATGGATACACAAAATTTTCTTTATTCATTCATCTGTTGATGGACACTTAGGTTTATTCCAGTGAGAAAAATACCATTCTGTTCATTTTACCTGAGAAGACGAAGGTCCAGAATTCATGTCATTTGCCCAAGGCAACAGTTAGGAAGAGATGGAGTCAGGAATCAATCCCAAGTCCGTCAGGTGCATAAGTCCTTGTTTCTGACCCGTCTAGTGTAATGGACAGCTTCTTTGGCTGTTTTGTAATGTATTTTGATATATAGTTTAAAATGGGGATCCCCACTTTTATTTTTCCCTCAAGTGGAATAGCAGGTTTTTCAAACCTCTTTTCTTTCTAAATAAGTATCTTCTTTGATTTGTGATGCTGCTTTTCATATAGTTTAAATTGCTATACATATTAGAATCTGTACGTGGAAAGGAAACTTACTGCTCATTCCCTTCTGGGTGATGCTGCCCTGAAGGATATGAGAGACCTTTCCTGGATATTTCAGAAGTATTCTCCATACCATAAGAGCAAATTGCCTGCATTTTTTGTTTTTTGTTTTTTTGTTTTTGTGTAAGTCAAGGCTGAGACTCTATAGTAGGAAAGAAAGGAGAGAAAGATGAAGCTTCTGCCAACTTCTTTTTAGTCAGGGGGTTCTCTTCCACGTGAAGGTAGATCATATTGGAGGTGACTAAGCCAGCCTCGGGGCCTTGATATTGAAAGGACACTTTTCCAGGTTTTGACAAAAGGTTTTTCGTTATCTTACATTTTAGTAATACTATCATTTTTTAAGCCTTTTTCTGCTTAAATTGGCATTTTTAAAGTTTTCTTTTAAAATTGTTTAATTTTTGTGGGCAGAGAGTAGGTATATATATTTACAGTGTACATGAGATATTTTGTTATGGCATGTAATGCATAAAAGTCACATCAGGGTGAATGAAGTATCCATCACCTCAAGCATTTATCCTGAAACAGCATTTTTATGGATCTGGCTACAGCCTTTGTTTGTAGCAGTTAAAACAGACCCCTTCAAAGCATATGTCTTGGATTTGTTGTTTTAAATAACATTTTCTATTACACTGAAATCAGCATGCTTGGTATTTTATGTGAAACCCTGTATAGGAGTTCTGACAAAACAGAGAGAAAGAGAGCAGTAGAGCAATAAATACAAATGATATTAAAATCTCAATTCATAACTTCATTCCCATTGTGACTTGAAATATATAGATTACATATATGTATGTAAATTTACACACAAATAATTACAAAGCAATGCAGTCACAGGTACACAATTAAAACTTCCCCAAATGGTATTAACTGGAACCAGGGCTATGGGGTAGTAACATCTGTTAGGTAGGGGAAAAGGAGTTCTGTGTGGAAGCAGATTTGGGAAAAGTTGCATAATTACATTTAAACAAGAATTTCTGGCTACATGACCTTTCAGAACTTTAGATTCACAAATTTATATTATGATTCACCAGAAAATGCAACATTCCTAAAACCTATTTGATATGTAATTGCACAGAGCATTGTGTGGGAACAGGCTTATTCAAGACTCAGGTTGGAAGGTGCTGATATATCTATTTATTTAACATAATTTAAATAAAGTTTACTATGTCCCACATACCATTTTAGGCAATGGATAAATGTTACCAATTTAATCCTCATAATTCATTATATGAGGAAGATAATATGTTATTGTCCCAGTTTTACAGATAAAGTAACTGAAACACAGAGGGAGTAAGAAATTTGTCCAAGCTTGCCCAGCTAGTAAATGATAGAGCCAAGTTTTACTCTTTGACCAACATCTCCCCATTTCCCCCCAGTGTCCTGCCCCTGGTAGCCACTGTTCTACTCACTGTTTCTTTGTATTAGACTTTGTAAGACTGTAGATATTAGAAATCATGTAGTAATTGTATTTCTGTGTCTGGCTTATTTATTATCCAGGCAGCTGTCTTAAGAAGTCTTGCTCTTTACCTCTGTGTAGATTTGCAAAGTAACTGCTATTAACCTTAATCCTAGGGATTTAGGATAATTCAGGATAATTAAACATCCTAGTTTTGACTGTCACTGCTAAAATACTATTCATTTGCCTTCCCAGCTGAACAATTTCTTTTAATTTTCAGGGTATCACTATAAGGAGCAATATTCATTACTGAGTACTTCCTCACTTATTTTATGACTATCTCTTGCACAACCCCTGTGTTTATTCAAAGATAAATAAAAAGAAACTTTTGACCTCAGAATACTAAAAGTCTAATGAGGATGGACAAGTGATGTGGGAAGATTCAGGGGCTGAACTGATTATTCTGTATCCTTGATATTATTTATTCTTTTTATTATACTGTAAGTTGTTGAATGTGCAGGTTTGTTACATAGGTATATATGTGACATGGTGATTTGCTGCATCCATCAAACCATCATCTACATTAGGTATTTCTCCTAATGCTATCCCTCCCCTAGCCCCCCAGCCCTGACTGGCCCCATTGTGAGATGTTCTCCTTCCTGTGTCCATGTGTTCTCATTGTTCAGCTCCCACTTATGAGTGAGAATATGTGGCGTTTGGTTCTCTCTTCTGGTGTTCGTTTGCTGAGAATGAGGGTTTCCAGCTTCATCCATGTCCCTGCAAAGGACATTAACTCATCCATTTTATTGTTGCATAGTATTCCATGGTGAATATGTTCTGCATTTTCTTTATCCAGTCTATCATTTATGGGCATTTGGGTTGGTTCCAGGTCTTTGCTATTGTGAACAGTGCTGCAGTAAATGTGTGTGTATGTTCTTTATAGTAGAATGATTTATAATGCTTTGGGCATATACTCAGTAATGGGATTGCTGGGTCAAATGATATTCTGGTTCTAGATCCCTGAGGAATTGCCACACTGTGTTTCACAATGGTTGAACTAATTTATACTCCCACCAACAGTGTAAAAGCATTCCTGTTTCTGCACATCCTCTCCAGCACCTGTTGTTTCCTGACTTTTTAATGATCATCATCCTAACTGGCATGAGATGGTATCTCATTGTGGTTTTGATTTGCATTTCTCTAATGACCAGTGATGATGAGCTTTTTTTTCATATGCTTGTTGGCTGCATAAATGTCTTCTTTTGAGAAGGGTCTGTTCATATCCTTCACCCACTTTTTGATGGGGTTGTTTGCTTTTTTCTTGTAAATTTGTTTTTCTTTGTAAATTCCGGATATGAGCCCCTTGTCAGATGGGTAGATTGCAAAAATATCTCCCATTCTGTAGGTTGCCTGTTCACTCTGATGATAGTTTCGTTTGCTATGTAGAAGCTCTGGAGTTTAATTAGATCCCATTTGTCAATTTTGGCTTTTGTTGTCATTGCTTTTGGTGTTTTAGTTATGAAGTCTTTGCCCATGCCTATGTCCTGAATGGTATTGCCTAGGTTTTCTTCTAGGGTATTTATGGTTTTAGGTCTTACATTTAAGTCTTTAATCCATCTTGAGTTAATTTTTGTGTAAGGTGTAAGGAAGGGATCCACTTTCAGTTTTCTGCATATGACTAGCCAGTTTTCCCCAAACCAATTATGAAATAGGGAATCCTTTCCTCATTGCTTGTTTTTCTCGAGTCTGCCAAAGATCAGATGGTTGTAGATGTGTGGCATTATTTCTGAGGCCTCTGTTCTGTTCTATCGGTCTCTATATCTGTTTTGGTACCAGTACCATGCTGTTTTGGTTACTGTAGCCTTGTAGCATAGTTTGAGGTCAGGTAGTGACTCTTGATGTTATTTTATTATATATATTATTGTTTTACAATTTGCTAGTTGGAAGTCAAACACCATGTAGCAAAAGTCTGCTTGTTTGTAGACTAAGTTTAGATCCAAGTGAAGAAATCACTTGAGACTGAAGATTTATTAGGGAAATTCACATTTGTAAAATCTTGAATGCTAACCTACAGAGTCTATTTGCTTGCCAATTTCTAACCCCTGTTTGAGGGTAGGTATCTCCCCATTACCTGGAACAATGACTGCCTCATTAACTCATTCAACAGTTGTGTTTGTTGAAATAAAATATAGTTTTCTAAATTTTCTTCACATGAATAATTAAATATACACAACTGGCATACAGGACATAGATAGTTCTGATGTTTCAGAGGATATTTACACTGCAAACCCCTTGTTCAGTAGTGGTTAGTGTGTCTGCTCTAGTCAAAGTATAGGCTTTTTTTCTTTTCTCTCTTTTAGGTTCTGAGATTTTTGTTGTCTTTTCTACTTTTACATTTCAGAGAAGGCAGTGGAATATGTTCCACATGTAAATTACCACTTTTAAGAGGACCCTCATACTCAAAACATATTTGACTTTCAAAGTACATTGAACAATTATAGCATTACTTTGAATCGGGGTGTTTCAAGACCTCTGATTGCCTCAGATCATCATTTTATTCTAATTAAGTTCAATAATTGTACATGTAGAATACACATTATTCTCTTTTTAGGACAGAACTCCAACTCTTTGATACCTGATTATCAAAAGAGTCATATTACTGGCAGTTATTTTCTGAGAGAGTTTCTTATAACATTTGTGAGTTCTCTGCATCATAAAGGTAAACTGTAAAAACAGTGTAAATTCAGACTGCATTTTAATAAGAAAGGGAGCTAAAAACAAAGCACATGGGGCACTTCAGTGGGCAAAGTAAAATAACAGAGTGAATATCCAATGAATCGGGACAATGTAGACATATAAGGAATTCGTTGAAAAAAACAAGAAACTTACCTCATCTCTATTATCTAAGTAAGCCAGGCACAAAGGCAGAAAGTTTATATGGCATGTGTGTGTATATGTGTAACTGTGTTTATTTTTATATTTTGTATGTTACATGCACTATCATAAAGCAACTTAAAGTGTTCACCAAGAGGCTGGAGGGTCTGTGTTATCAGTCTGTATTATAGCAGAAATACTACTACTGGATCAAAACTACTTCAAAGCCTCATGGAGGGACTGTTTCTAGGATATATAATGATTGATTTGAAATAGCATGATGTGAGAGACCCTACTAAGAATCTTCAAGGGATGACAGCATTTTTCAAGCTTCATGAAAAATGATGAAGTTACCATGTCAAGGATTGTTAAACGCCTACTCACAAGAACTCCTCAAATCACCACTGTGAACGCATCTGTTTCTTGAGAGGTTTTGAGGAGCTGCTTCGCAGTGTGAGGTGACACTGTCTGTTTAGATACAAAGAAATAAAGTGACTATTGCATGCATGTTGTTCTTGTTAGCCAGACATCATCGTGTCACCTCAAACAGAATACTATTTACAGCCGAGCAGCATTTAATTGTATTTCAGCATACCTGCATTGGTTACATCTTATTTTGTTTGAAATGATTAATAGCCAGCAGAAACACTTAATGAACAGAGGACAAAGAGTACTGCTGAATATCATTATTGACTTGGAATGGTAACAATATATTTTCATTACAACCGCCCATAAGATACATTTCCTAACAAAAACAACTTCCCTGTCAATGCATGCCCTGTCACCACTTCATTAAAAGCTCTCTCTTCTTTTGCAATCAACTGAACACATACATCCAAGTTAAACCTCTTGACCCTTGAAAGCCTGTTTCTCCTGGTTTAGCTCTTTGGGATCCAGCTGGTTTTTCCTTTCTCTACTCTCATGGAAATGACATGTGAGACCTTGCTTTTGAAGACCACTCCCACATAAGGCTATGGTTCTCAGTTCTCCACCCAGCCCAGTCTGTAGCCTTGGATGCCTTTCTATCCCTTCCCTGGATTGGGAGTTGAGACAATTAGAACCTAGGACATTTTTATTAATGAGTGAAAACATGAAGTTCATAACCATGCAGGCTAATCTTATTTCTAAGACATGCCTTGTGAGTTACTTTTTTTGTGACTATATCTAGGATCTCTCATGTAGTATCGGTGCTTGTAGTTGTTGACCAAATTCAAAACCCCTGAACAACCAAGAAGGTATAAAAAAATAAAACTTTTTTTTTTTAGTTACTGAGTTACCTACTACAAGCTAGGCTAACACCTTACTACTCTGATTATGGCTTGTAGATCGGTAATATCAGCATCACCTGGGAGCTTGTTAGAACCTCACAATCTCAGGCCATACGTACCCACGCCTGCTTATCAGAAACTTCGTTTTAACAAGGTCGTAAGTAGATTCCTACACACATCAGAATGCAAGGAACCTTGGGCTGAAGCATTTAAAAATATTTTCTCATTTAACCCTCAGCAGTTTCATGTGATTGGCATTATTATTGCCATTTTACAAATGAGGACTGTTAGAACTAGTGAGGTTAAATTGCTTATCTAACCGACAGGCTTCATACCAGTCCCATCTATATGACTTTATGCCTATTAAGACAGTGATGACCAGGCCAAAACACAGGGCTTTGTAGACCTAGGCATAATTTGACACATGAGTGGATACTAACTGCTGTGAAGAAAAAGAAATTTTTTGTCAATTACTCTTATAGCCAGGTGTAGTCACAAAGAAAATAGTTTTCTTATTTTTAGTCACACTTCTATTTTGAAACAAATGATATTAACTTTTTAAATTTGCAACTCAAAATATTCACAAGATTTGGATCTGAACAACTTTTAGCTGCTCCTTGCACATGCCAAACTCAGCCTCCGTTGTTGAAATTTTGCCATGATAGTAGATGTTCCAAAAAGGTGCCACTGAATCCAAAAACAATTCTTTTAAAAAATGGTAGAATTAGTGCATAGTCTCCTAACATCTAAATACTCATTTTTATGTTCAAGTTCTGACAAGTTTGTTTTAAAAAATTTATACAAATGCAAATTTTTAAAAAGTGTCATTACTTTTTTTAACCACAAGTCATCCCAAAAAAGAAGTAGGCATAAAACAGTGAAGATTAATATTTCTTTCAACTAGTCATTGTGGGAAATAAAAAAGTGTCACTACCCAACAGACGTGCGGTTTAACAAGGCACTCAAGTTCACAAAATGGCAAACCAGTCAGAATGCTGCTGCTGAAGTCAATTAATCACCACGTTGGTGCTGAACTGACAGCGTGTGATGAAGAATGTTGAAACGGCTAAGGGTATGGGCTTGCTGAACTCTTGAAGGCATGAGACTGGTCACCCAGGGTGAAAATTGTTGTAAACCTGCAATGTAACAAATGTCTATAGCAAAATATCTTAGATTGACATCAGCAGACTTAAAACTATACAGCAGATGGGAAGAGGCAAGCAGCAGGATTCCTGGAACCAAAATAAATTTCACCATCTTCTTCAACTTTGAGAATAGACAGGAATTAATCGGAAGTCAATTGAAGAGTTTATCTTTGTAATGTAACACACACTGCTGATTATATTCCAAGACCAGTGGTCCTCCACCCTGGTCATTAAAATTACCTGACAAGTATTCTGAAAAAGCAACTCTTGGATACTCACCCCCAAATTTCGTTTTAATTCATCTGAGTGGACCTGCTAATTTAAAAATCTTCCCTGGTGTTTCTAATACGTACCCAAAGTTGAGAGCACATATGCTAGATGATGCTAAAATAAATGAAAAACAAGTGAAGAAAAAAGTGTCTGAGAAGATGGTGAAAGAAAATCATAAGGATCAACAATATTTCAGGTATTGTATCTTTGAAAGTAAGGCTAACAAAGGAAAAGGAGTGTAAGCCTGGATGTATGGAGGCTTCTTCCTATTGCTGCAATGTACTGAGCATTTTCAATTGAAGGTAGTAGGGAAGAAATTGTTTTATTTTTTGGGTTTTCCCTGTTACAAGGATGATGCAGTGAACATCCTTCTACGTATATGTTGGAATCCATAACAGAATATTTTGATGATAAATTTCTAGAAATAGAATTGTTTGGTCAATATGTTTATGCATTTTACATGATGATATTTAATTATTGTCATCCGCCCACCAAGGAGGTTATAGTAATTTCTGTTCAAGTAACATGTTATTTCAACCTGTGTCTAATCATAAGAGTGGGTTGAACATACAAAGGAGACAGTGAATAACTGAGAATATAAAGTTCTAAGAAAGAAGGAAGTTGGAAGAAAAAGCAATTAGTTTTGAAAAGAAGGTAGAGAGAGATGAAGTGAGGTGGTGGTGTGATTGTTGGTCAGTGCTAAGGGATGGTTTGAGATTTGTCTTCATAAATTGTCAAATTTTGACTCAAGTAGCAGTTGGCTGCTTGATGCAGGCAAAGAGAAAAAGCTAAGTTCAACAGTCTTTCTTTGAACATGATATGGGTTCTTCCACTATATTGTCCTACACCTTTAAAAAGGCCAAGTCTTGATAGTGTAGTGATTATATTGCTAAGTATACTTTATAGAAAAACATGTGCAAAGGATTTATATATAAGCACATTCATTGCAGCATTGTTTTTAATACTGAAAACTTGAAAACAATATAAAAGTTACAGATGTTTCACTGGCAAGAGAGAAAACATGGTAAATTTACATAGTAGAATATTATACACATACCTATATGCACTTACAAAATTGCTATCTGCCCAAATACAATTTTTTTCTTGCTTTAAAGCAGCATTACTCTTCATAAGCATTTCTACATTCTTATATGATTTTAAATGTTCTTTTAATGATTACTTAATATTAAACCGTACTTTAAAACTACAGAAACAAAGAAGGAATAATTTAACAAACAACTGAGTATATTCCAGAAAGATTTAATAAATTTTATTATTTTTCTATCTTTGCACAGATCTTTTTTACTTTTAATAAAATACTGCAGAAACAGTTGAGTCTCCTCCATTATACCCTTCTTAAGTTCCTTCTTTGACCCTATTTTCCTCTTTCATCCTCCAGCAATAGCCATTTTACTTGGTTTGGTGATCATGATTGCATACATTTTAAAAATAGTTTCCTGGGCCATGTGCAGCGGCTCATGCCTGTAATCCCAGCACTTTGGGAGGCCAAGGTAGGCAAGTCACTTAAGATCAGGAGTTTGAGACCAGCCTGGACAACATAGGCAAACTAAAAATAGAAACATTTGCCGGGCATGATGGTGCACACCTGTGGTTCCAGCTACTTGTATTGTCAAGGCACAAGAATCACTTGAGCCTGGGAGGCAGAGGCTGCAGTGAGCTAAGATCATACCACTGCACTGTGGCCTGGGCAACAGAGCAAGACTGTGTCTCAAAAAAAAATTTTTTTTGCTATATGTGCTAGTATCTATGAACAACTTGGACATACTTAAAAACTTCATGTAAATAGTGTTTTTACATACATATATACGTGTATCTGCAACATAGTTAACTAAGAATTTTAGGAGTAGATATTAGATTTTGTCCAATTTTTTTTGTATCCATAAACATAATCAACTGGGTTTTCTTTTCTAGTTTGTTGATATGATGAATTACATTGATTGATTTGTTACTATTAAATTAACTTTGCATACCTTGTAAAAATTCTGCATGCTCGTGATGTATTGTCCTTTTTACATATTGTTCCATTAAATTTGATAAAATTTTATTAGGTAATTTTGTATGTATGTTCATGAGAAATATTATTCTGTGATTTTTCTTTTAATGTTTGTCTGGTTTTATGATATTATGGTAATACTGGCCTTGTAGAATGAATTAGATGTTTTTGCCTCTTTTTCAGTTTTCTGAAAGAATTTGTCTAGAATTAGCATTATTTGTTTCTTAAATGTGTGGTGAAATTCACCAGCGAAGCTATCTGGCTCAGGAGTTTCCTATAAATGAGAGTTTTTAACTAAAATATCAGGTAGACACACACTGATGTACACACATACACACATACGCACACGCATAATCAGGATCTCTACTGTATACAGAAATTCTTAATATTATACATATTAAACATTATTTGGTTGTAGCTTTCAAAAATTTTGTTCACCTAAGTTGTCAAATATATTGGCATAAATTTATTTATAATGTACCATTAATATCCTTTTAATATCATCAAACCTGTAGCAAACTTCTTTCATTGCAAAAATTGATAACTTGTATATTCCCTCTTCTTTTTTGGCATCAGGCTAGCTTCGAGGTTTATAAATTTGATTGATTTTTCTCTTAGCCAGCTATTGATTTTATTTTATTCTATTAAAAAAAATTCTACCCTGATTTTTATGATGCCCTTATCTTCTTAATTTGGGTTTAATATGCTCTCCTTTTACCAGCTACGGAGGTCACTGATTTGAGACCTTTCTGTGTTTATAATGGAAGTATGTGGGGTTAAACATTTCTCTTTAATTCCTGCTTTAGTAACATCCAACTGATTTTGATATTTTGTGTTTTTATTTTTAGTTGGTTCAAAATGATTTCTAATTACCTTTTGATTTCTTTGTTGACACATGAGCTATTTGAAAGTGTGTTCGTTTCCAAATATCTAAGGCTTTGCAGATATTTCTCTGTTACTAGTTTCTCATTTAATTTTATTGTGGTCAGAAAACATCAGTTTTATGATTTGTCTTGTTTAAAGATATTTAAACTTGTTTTATTGCCCACAATATGGCCTATCTTTGAAATTTTTCATGTGCAATTAAAAAGAATGTATATTATTAAGGGTTCTATAAATGTCAATTAGGTTAATTTGGTAGATGATGTGGTTCAGGTCCATAACTTTACTGATTTTCTGTCTACTTGCTTTATCAATTATTAAAAGAGGGGTGTTGAAATCTCTCAGTATAATTGTAGAATTATCTGTTTTTCTTTGTAGCTCCATATATTTACTTCATGTATTTTGAATCTTTAATTAAATACATAAACATTTATGATTTTTTGTCCCCTTAAGGAATTGACTCTGTTATTATTTTGAAATAAATTTCTTTATCACTGTTAATGTTCTTTGCTCTAAAATCTTTTTCCGATGTTACAGCTTCCATCTGATAATTGCATTGCATACCCTTTTAAATTCTGTTACTTCTGTTTTGCATTATTATATTTAAAGTATGCTTTTTGTAGGCAGCATATAGCTTGAGTCTTGCTCTTTAAACAGATGATCTATTTTTCAATTGTGTGTGTGTGTGTGTGTGTGTGTGTGTGTGTGTGTGTGTGTAGATGTTGCCGTAGGCTTCATATTATACATTTTTAACTTATCCCAGTCAGCCATCAAGTGATGTACCACTTCATATATAGTGTAAGAATCTTATATGGTATACTACTATTCCCATCCCTTATCCCTTGTGCCTTTTTTTGGTGGTGTGGTGAGGCGGAGTTTTGCTCTTGTTTCCCAGGCCGGAGTGCAAGGAAGCGATCTTGGCTCATTGCAACCTCCTCCTCCCGGGTTCAAGTGATTCTCCTGCCTCAGCCCCCTGGGTAGCTGGGACTACAGATGCACGCCACCATGCCGAGCTAATTTCTGTATTTTTAGTAGAGACAGGGTTTCACTGTGTTGGGCAGGATGATCTCGATCTCTTGACCTCATGATCCACCCGCCTCAGCCTCCCAAATTACTGGGATTACAGGCATGAGCCACCGTGCCTGGCCCATATATTTTAATCCACTATATTGTTATTTTTTCTTTAAACCATTTCTCTTTTAAAGGGATTAAGCTATATATTTTATATTTACCATTGTCAGAACTCTCTCAAAATTATTGTTATACGGGTGGCCACAATTGTCTATATCTTAATAGAGTTTTCCAGGATGATGAAATACACTTTTTTCACTTTTGTCTTTCTATCAGCCATTATAGGCATCAAATATATATTTGTTGAAATTTCTACAAGTAATTTCTATTATGTGACCTATAAAACAGAAATATGACCTGGATAATGAGAGCCTTAACTAATTCTTTTTGTATTTTTAGTAGAGACGGGGTTTCACCATGTTGACCAGGATGGTCTCAATCTCTTGACCTCGTGATCCACCCGCCTCGGCCTCCCAAAGTGCTAGGATTACAGGCTTGAGCCACCGCGCCCGGCCCCTTAACTAATTCTTAATATTTTATCATTTCTCTGTTTTTAGAAAATTACCATTTTTTTTCTGTTCAGAGCACTATTTCTTTTTAAATGTTTGTAGCTTCCTAATTCAACAAGTTTGGACATTTCTTTCAAAAGATATCAATACTTTGTACATCCCAGCTACTTTCTTGACATTTCTTAGTTATCTTTTTGAATATCCCTACTCTAACTTGGCAGCAGTTTGAGAATGTCTTACTTTCCCCTGCTTCTCTATAGATTTTTCAAATTGATGCATAATAGTTAACATGTATTTAAGAGGGACCTGTGTAATTTTGGTACATGTATGCAATGCGTAATGATCAAATCAGAGTAATTGGGATAGCCATAGGATATTTGATTCCCAGTTTCATTATTCTTTCCTGGCAGAACACTCTATCTAAATGCTGAGTGGTGGCTGCCTATATCCCATTAACAAGGCACACCCACCTTCCCACCCTCCCACCTGCTGCTCTCATATCTCTCCCACAACAAAATCTTTTTAGAACATTTTGCGGAAGATGGTGGAGTGCACCATTGCTTAGAAGCCTGGCCTGTACTGCCAGACTACCCAGGTTTGAATCCTAGTGCTGCCACTTGGGCAAATTACTCAGCCTATAAAAAGAGTAAAACTTCACCTATCATATCAAGTTGTTAAGAAAAATGAAAGAGATAATGCATGCAAAAAGCAGAGTACAATGCTTCACATAAGGTCAGGACTGAGGTAAGGACTAGTGCTTGTGAATATTACATACAGAAAGAAATTTCTCATGTAATTCCTTACTTTGCCATATTCATCAGCCATGTCTTTCTCTCTTTTCTAGTAGATTGGTATTCATTCTGAAACGTTTCATATATATTTGGACAAATGATAAATTTGTAAAAGAAAAAAATTGTTGTTTCCAAAGTGTATTACTGAATATATTAAAAATTAGCAGATAGTTTTGCTAGAGGGCTCTTTCCTGCTGCAACAATTTTCAATGTTTTGCTTTAATACAACAGAGAGTCAAATATCTTGGAATGTCTAACCTAAGGTCATTCTTTTTCTTTGCTCTATTTTCATATGCTTTTCTCATTTTACTGAACTATGTTCCTAAACTTAAAGCTTATGTGTATATGTATATTGTTCATATACAAATTTATCATATAACTATTAATCTTTATGTCAGGTAATGACAAATTTTCTATCAAATATAAAACATTGCTGTGAATACCACTTTATCCAACAAATGATATGTAACTTGATTTGTATTAAACATGTAGCATACATATGGGATATTACAGTTACAACAGCAAAAAATGTTATATAATATTCAGGAGCACTTAGAATCTTCATACTTCTTCCCTGTATTAAATATCCGGTGAATTCCTTACTGTAGAAGCTTTGCTAATATAATTATACTCCAAAATGAAAGCAAGGTCAATAAATTACTATTATTTACCACTAAAAGATGCAAAGCCCTCAATCAATACTGAAAAAGAAGCTCCTTCATGGCTTTTCTTATAGGAACAGATGTTCTCCCACTCTTGATGCAGCATCACGAAATACATATTTCTCCTGGCAATTTCTTGTTTATATTATTTCAAAGATTGCATAAGAACAGTCCTCTCTTGATTCTTGAGAGACAGAAATCTATAATCCTTCTGTGGATATTTTCCCCCATTTTTTTCCATGTATTAGTTAGTTTCCTGGTTAGTTGTTTGGAAGAAGTTTTCAGAAAAAAAAGACATGTGAAATGTTACACTTCATACTGATCACACCAACAGTAATGGTCATATTTTTCTGTCTTGAGGTAATGCATTCAAATGCTGGCACTGAAGTTGTATCTTGTTGATTTACAAGTACAAATCTAAGAGATAAGAGCGTGAAGATACAAAGCATCGAACACCTAATATAGGGGTGGGCAAATGAGTGCTTACGGGTCACATCTGTCCACTACCTCATAAATAGTTTCACTGGAACACAGCTGTGCTCCTCTGTTTATGTATTATGTGTCCCCTTGCATCTCTAATAACACTAGTTGTTACAGAGACAGTATGGCCAGCAAAGCCTAAAATATTTACTATCTAGCCCTTTTAGAAATTTGCTGAACTCTAACCCAAAGGAATAGTTTGGATCTAACTGGGGAGATAAATAGCTATTTAACTTTTTCCAGGAGGTTAAGCATATGCACTGTAGTATGCTGTAGTATGGTTCATTCTCACACTACTATAAGGACCTCCCTGAGACTGGGTAATTCATAAAGGAAAAAGGTTTAATTGACTCACACATCTGCAGGGTTAGGGAGGCCTCAGAACTTACAGTCATGGCCAAAGGGGAAGTAAACATGTCCTCCTTCACATGGTGGCAGCAAGGAGAATCATGGGTGTCCAGCAAAGGGAGAAGCTTCTTATAAAACCATCAGGTCTCGTGAGAACGCACCATCACTAGAACAGGATGGTGAAAACTGCCCTCATGATTCGATTATCTCCACCTCTTCCCTCTCATGTCATGTAGGAGGGATTATGGAACTACAATTCAAGATGAAATTTGGGTGGGGAACAGCCAAATGATATGATGGGCATTTTTTATTCTGACATGGGATTCACTAATTCCTCGTGGCCTAATTTGACCAGCCTCAGCCTTTCTAGTTTTCTCAAATACCAGATGCTCCAGACTTTCTTTTAGGTAGCAGTACTTAATACTTTGGGTCTGCAAGTCAGAGCACCATCACCCTACCAGATGTGAACTCTCCAGCCACTTGTTCCCCTTAGGGGAGGTGGCTGCATCAGCTGCTGGGCTGATGCTACTGGTATTCACCTCTTTGTTTTGTATCATGTCTCAGTTAATCCTGGAAAGTAAGTGTGTTTTCTTATTCTCTCTAAAGGAGGTATAGATTCATGTAAAATTTTAAGTATTTTCGCTGAAAAATTCAATATTTATTTTTATAATTCACTATTAACTCAATATCTGTTATGCCAGAGATACCTTAATTAGTTCTGGTTTAAAATTTCTTTACCATTTTCTTTTATATGTTTAATTCCTAAAACTTCCCTTCATCCCTGATAATAATTGCATTACTGAGAAACAGTGATTTGACAGTTTGTAGAGCCAAGTGTTTTTTTTTTTTTTTTGTTACAGGATAGTTTTATTCTGATATGTTTATAAAAAGATTTCCAGCAGGGGTCCCAGATGATTATTTGACAGTTCACAATACACATTCCTTTAGATTGTATCACTTTCAATTTGCTCCCCAATCAGGAAGGAAATACAATGGCCTGTAATGAACACTGCAGTGTTCTGAGGATTGGATAATTGGATAGAAACTGAGTCCTGCTGCCCTTCATGCCTAAAAGACCACATGGATCTAGGCCATAGGGCTGTTGGCTGTGTGTCTAATATTAAAGTCTCAAAAAAGGCAGAAATCATATTCGATCTGCCCCCTGCACCTGCGTTTCCTCCCCGCCCCTGCTTCAGAGGCATACAGTTATCTACAGGCTGAAAATCTGGATACTTGTGTTTTCTTTTATATCAGAATGCTGATTATTTGATTTGAACAAGTCACTTTTCTCTTTTTTCCTAAGTTTCTTGAGTGGGAGCCAGGCCATGCCATTCAACATTTAGTGGCTGGCCCACAGTCACACTGGCCTGAATGGGGAGAATTGCCTGTTCCCTAAAATATGAACAGATGTTTTCTGTGCATGAATGCTCACAGATGTGGGTTTTGGAATTAAGGGCTGTTAGCTATAGCTGAATATATATCTGCTATAATATTTCCAATCCTGTAATTTTTTAAAGTAGTGAAGCTGAGTTGTAAATTTTTGTTTTGTTTTTCATCAACTGTATAATAAGATTTAGTGTGATAAAATAACCATTATAATAGCTAGTTATCATGAACATAAGATAAATCAGATGCACAGGGCATTCTTTAACTCAAGATTTTAAGCAGGAATAAAGGCACCTCATCCAGAGCTCCTAGTGGGTACTCATTAATATTTCCCTCCTCCCTCTCTTCTTTGTTTCTTCCCTCCATGATATTTTGATACATGTGTACTTGAGAACCTCAATTTAAAAAAATAGTTGATCACTCAGACGTGTGATTTATGCAGTATTATCTGAAAAGAATTTCAATATTTTGAAATCCCTGGATAGTTAACTGCCTACTTTCCTTCATCTGGATTTTCTGATACTCTGTAGACTCTTTATTCCATTATCTTCCTTGGGCATTTCAGAATATAGACGCCATAGAGACATATGGTGATGCTAAAAATGTTAATGTCATTGCAAGATTCTAATAGTGATAAAGTGATAAAGTTATGATCCACTAAACCTTCCATGCAGTGAAGGTCACTGAGTAGTGTCTGTGCATTGCTCAGAGAACTGGCAGTATCTGCACAGTCTAGTTCTGGCCCAGATTAATTTTACATGAGGAGAGTATAAAAGCTTCAAACTAAATATATATTGTTTCCAAAAAAAAGTAACTGATCTTTCTTTTCTTTAATCTCAATATGTAATCTTGAAACATCTGCTAAATAATAAATTAGGGAATCAAAAACCTCCTTTTATTAATTCTATAGAATGCCAAATATAGAACACATTTAAATTAAATATTGAAGAATTAAAATCAAAAGTTCAAAAATAAATTAATTGGTAACAAGAGGGTCATTTGTCTTCTTCCAGTCTCTTAAAAAAATCAGGAAATTAATAGTCAAGTCAAGAATCTTGGAATTATGGTTGGCTGCCCTACTTTATTGGTGAGAATGCAGGGTTCATCTGTCCTCATGTTAGTTAGGTATGTTTTATCTATATATTGTGAGAATGGATCAAAAGCCAAGATTGTACCTATCAAGAAATCTGATTTTTGGGGGGCGAGTCATTTTATCTATTCATGTCTCTGAATCCAAGTAGTCAGTTATTCTGTACTGTGAACGCAAGTGAAGTAAAGACAGAAATTTTATGAAGAAAGTAATTTATGGAGCCAAAGGTTCTTTGACAATCTGGTGGGTAGAGGAGATAGACTTTGGCGTGAAGGAATGGATAAGATTTAGGGTACAAGTCTTTTGTTACCAGTGTAGTGATGACTCAGATGAATGAATAAATGAAATCATTCACTTTGCCCTAGTTTGTCTTCAATGTAGAGTGTTTGTATGTCTGTGGTCAAGGTATCTTGGTACTGTTGATAATTAAATCTGGTCATTTAGTATAAAAGCCTTAAAATTTTAAATGTATTACATATATATCAACTTCAGAAGCGATCACACCGTTGTCTTTCTTGCTCAGTATCACTGGTTTTTGAGTTCAGATGATGAGTTCAGCTTTTCTTTTCTTTTCTTTTCTTTTTCTTGAGACAGGGTCTTGCTCTGTCACCCAGGCTGAGTGCATTAGCATGATCCTGAGTCACTGCAGCCTTGACCTCCTGGGCTCAAGTAATCAATCCTCCTCCCTCAGCCCCCCAAATAGCTGACACTTAAGGTGTGTGCCACTACACCCAGTGAATTTTTAAACTTTTTGTAGAGATGGGATCTCCCTGTGTAGCCCAGGCTGGTCTCAAACTCCTTGGCCTCCTGAAGTGCTGGGATTACAGATGTGAGGCCCCACACCTGGCTGAGTTCAACTTGTCAATGATATGCCTCATGTCTATCCTCATTTACTCTAGTGTTTACACCAGGGACCTGACTGTGCAAGCAAAACCATGGAATTGATGAAACAATATGGTAGCCTAAATAATTTGTTCTAACAGAGAGCTTTATGAGTACTAATTCCAAAGTGCCTGTTATCTATTACCTGATTTCATTCAATAAGTATAGTTGTAAACAAGCTGTAATTTTAACAGCTGGCAAACCAGATATCTTGGTATAGGAAAATAATGCAGCACTATTATTTCTTACTTTTTGGAGATATACACATTTTTCATTTGTCTGTTTTTTTTCTTTTTTTTTTTTTAAACATTCACCATAGTTTTTATGTGAGAGATTTTCTGCATTAGATGCTTATTTTTTCTTAACATATTATCATGTATCACTGCTGGTGAGCTACATTCAAGACTACTGTGTCTTTCCAAATATTAGCCATACTGTTGCACAGATGGGGTAAAATAGTTTATATTACTTCAAATAATAAAGGTATTTATAAGCACACATAAATAAAGATAAATGCATTATTTCTCAAATTCATTGAACTTCTAAAGAACACTCCACTATGAAAAATATTCTTCCTGACTCTGTTCATCTATGCACCAGTAAATGAAGAATGGCTTGTTTTCTCTGAATTCAGTACATAGCTATATGTTCCTCCAGGGCCAGTGTCATGGTCATGACCCACATACTATATGGGTTGCTGTAGTTTTATTTAATGAGGAAATTTAACACTATTTTTATTTTGGGTTTCCTGAGACATAAGTGAAATTAGAGCAGTGGTTCTCCAATTACCGGTTTCTCGATGTGCAGTGTCAGAGGCATCACCTGAAAACTTGTTAGAAATGCAAATAATCAGGTCCCACCCAAGCCGGATGACTCAGAGACTCTAGAAAGTGAGAACCAGCAATCTGCGCTTTAACAAGTCCTCCACAGGGTTCTGATGCACCTATGTTTTAAGAAACACCAAGTTTGGGCCTGATGCTGCCTCAATCCAAACTGTTAAAATGTAAAACAGTAATTGATGCCATATGGGACACTATTTTGAACCTTTATATCCAAGATATTCAAGGAGAGGTGTCTTCTTCTTCTTCAAAAATGTCTGGTTTTGGAAGATACCTAACATTGTTAGTATATGCCAGTGCCGCTTTAAACCAAAACTGACAACAATTTTCTCTCTCTTAGGGGAAGAGAGAGATTTGAAATAATTACTGAGGTTTAGAGCAACTCTTAAGAAAATGAGTCAAAGTAACTACTTATGTTTTACAAATGAATTTGTCAGATCTTCAGTATTTTATAAAGCATGCATAGTGTTTTATCGAGGCTATTAATAATTTTTATGCTTAAGTGATTTATTTCATCGAATTGTAGCTTTTAATTGTTTTTACCTTAAGCCAATTTACCCCATCACTTAACAGGAAATCTAAAGGGCTCACTTTATAATCTGTCTATCACATGCAATTCAATGACCCAAATTATATTATTTGATTTGCTTACTTTAGCTCTATGTTTGTGTAAAACTATACTTTGGGATTTTACATGATTGAAAATGAGTATTAAAAAAACCCAAGACCTAGGCTAGTTGTATAAAAATGGATTATAGGCATTGGCCAAAGGAGTCTGTCTGATGTATGTATTTATTGGCAGCACACACAAATCTGGTGATTATGTTCATACTTGCTGATGAGTAACTGACAAACTTCAGTGTCTTCAAGAATCTAAGAGTTAGTTAATCTAAGGTCAAATACAGAGGAAATCACCCTAGCTGTCAAGATTTATTTTTTCCAGCTTGCAGTTGAAAACACCAGGAAGAAAGGGGGAATATATGAATGAAAGCAGAATTCAGTTTCTCACATTCTCACACAGTGACCCATCTGCTTAGAATACATTGACTTAATGATTAATTCCAAGTCTGTTTCTTTAGCGAATGTGTATTGAGTACCTGCCATGCAGCAAGCACTATGGAATTTTTAGTATATCAGAATAGATCGCAATAGATGACTGCAGTGGACCATCATCTAAGTAATAATACTGTCTGCCATGCTGGTGACTGTTTTGAAAAAAATTGTTTTACTAAAACTAGGAAATAGCAGAAAGCTGAGGAGAAATACACTTTAGGATTATATTTACCACAAATGCCATGCCCTTTTCTTCCTAAGACAACAAGAGCAATGTTCCTTCATTTAAAAAGTAGGTTAATTTAAAAAAAAAAATCCATTGGCACCCCCAGTTACTATGGTAACAAAATGACAGGTCATCTTCATGTGATTTCACTGTGTATCAGTAAGCTACCCATTTGGGAGATAATGCATTTTGTTTAGACATATCTTTTGAGCAGAAGTACTGTATGTTTTTCATTAACTGTTGAAGGAGGTGGTTCATACAGTACTTAAGTTAGCAATTCATAAATAAACTATTTTGTTTTTTAAGAAATTAAGCAATAAAAGATGAAACAAAGCCTCAACTTAGTAGCATTTCTTTCTTTCAGTTCTATTTATTTTTCTTTTGGAGGAGTCATCTGGAATAAATAATAATAAAATAAATAAATCATAATTTGGATAATAAAACTTATTTTGGAGTTTCCTATATACCTGTTAGATAAGTCCCAACCAAAACAGAAGAGCAGTAAAAGAAAGTGAGCTTCAGCTCTATCTATAACCCCTCTTTCACTCTCTACATCTTCCACCCTGTTCCTGGTGCTGGTCAATTACTTGCTACTGTTGAGTCTTGCTTTGCTGTCAACTAGTCATCATCTTTTAAGTTGCAAAAGCAACTTGAATTATTTCAGCATAAAAATGAGTAAGCACTTCAAGAAATTTAACTTAATTGTTTCTCCAGTCTAGATATTAATTACCTTTGGCTACAAATTCGCATGGGACCACACTTCGTTTCATATCACATATATTTTCCTTGTTTTTAGAATCATGTTACTTTCCAGAGAGGTGTTCATGGACCTCCAATTGCTTTTTCCTTCTTCACCCACTGCCTTGCCAATTGACTTAACATCCCTTCTTCCCAGACACATAGATCTAAAATCCTGCTTTCTGACTTTTGTTGTACGTGCTATGCCTGCAGGTAAAATTAAACGACACACTAATCAGGTTTTATGAGCACTTGCACACTTTTCAGATGACTCGGCAAATGGCAAAAAAATTCTGGCAGCCTAGGCCATAGGCATTACCTGTTTTACTGTCTGTCTACGAAAGACAAAAGACCCTTGTAAGTAGTGGCCAAGCCATTGCGTGCTACATCTTAGTGTGTAATCAGACAAAATGGATTCATATCTTGACTCATGTTTTTTGTCATACCCAAACAGTAAAAAAGGCAATTTGTATCTTTAGGCATAAATTTATTCTCCTTTATAATAAGTGTTAGCCTGAATCAAGTTGAATGATTTAAAACTTGGATTATAATATATTACAAAAGGAAGATATCACCAATTATATTTGTGAAATTATAGTATTCTCAGTAGCACTATTAATATTACTTAAAAAGAATACTGATATTGTTGACATGGTGTTTGTGCTTTTACTTTTTATAATGCCCTTTTTATATCTATTATTTACCTCAGTGCATAAGAAAATTTTTATCTAGGATCACATAGGTAAAACATTAAAACAAAAATGCAATGCAGATGTCCTCAATTTTTAATCTAAGAACCTTTTTATCACACCATTCTTTCACTTTAAAAAAAAAACACACTTTATTTTAGGTTCTGGGGATACATGTGAAGGTTTGTGACATAGGTAAACTCATGTCACGAGGGTTTATTGTCCAGATTATTTCCTCACCCAGGTATCAACCCCAGTACCTAATAGTAACCTTTTCTGCTCCTCTCCCTCCTCTCACCTTCCACCTTCAATTAGACCTCAGTGTCTGTTGTTTCCTACTTTGTGTTCCTAAGTTCTCATCACTAAGCTCTTACATATAAGTGAGAACATGTAGTATTTGGTTTTCTGTTCCTACCTTAGTTTGCTAAGGATAATAGCCTCCAGCTCCAGCCATGTTCCCAAAAAATACATGCTCTCGTTCATCCTACAGCCCCATCGTATTCCATGGTGTATATGTATCACATTTTCTTTATCCAGTCTGTCACTGAAGGATATTTGATTCTATGTCTTGGTTATTGTGAAGAGTACTGCAGTGAACATTTGTGTGCATGTGTCTTTATAGTAGAATGATTTATATTCCTCTGGGTATATACCCATTAATGGGATTGCTGGGTTGAATGGTAGTTCTGTTTTTAGCTCTTTGAGAAATCTACACACTGCTTTCCACGATGGCTGAACTAATTTCCACTCCTAGTGTATGAAGGTTCGCTTTTTTGCGACCTCAATCACTTTCTTCTTTTAAAAATGAGGCTTGACATGTAAGTGTCTGTGTGTGTGCACATACACCAGTCATTAGAACCCCCCATGTACTGCCATGTTTATCAACCCTTTTTAAAGTGGTTTTGAAAGTTCAAAAATACCTGTATCAGACACCAAGATGTTAAGCCAAATGACCTAAGCTAATCCAAGCAATATGTGAAATAAGTGAAATTTCTCTTAAAGGATGTAGTGATTCTTTCTAAAATATCACCAGGCTCTTTGTGGATCCCCTGTTGACTGCCAGCAGTCTCCCACCTAGCTAACTCTCACCTGGGTAATGTACAGCCTACAAGTATCGTGGATCTCTGCTCCCCTTCAGGTTCTTTCCCACAGTCTCTTCTCTTCCACCCTTTTCTCCATACTCTCTAAGCTAGCAGTTAGAATCTCAGTATTTGACCCACTAAATTGTGCATAGGTTCTAACAATCTGATTTACAGTCAGTTAATAAGATTTAACCCTAGATAGCATACTATGTAACTTACTTTTTATTTTTTTATTTATTCTCTGCATCTCTTAAAATATTAGTTCCATCAAGGCAGGAATCTTAGTCTGTGTTATTCAGAGATATATCTCGAGCATCTAGAATAGTGCTTGGTGCATACTAAATGCTCAATGAATATTTATGGCAAGACTTCATTAAAATAATCTATGATGTCATTTCTGCTCTTCCAGGCGGTAGTACTTAACATATAATCCTTGCTGAGTGTTTCAAATGTGCCAGAGATTGTCTTAAGTATGTTATATGAATTATCCCTTTGTTCTTCACATTAGCCCTGTGAAGATGCTACTATTATTGTTCCCATTTTACAGATAAGAAAACTAGAGTTTACAGAGGGCGAAGAACCTTGCTCAAGGTAATACTAATAACAAGTGGCTGAGTCCCAAAAAGCACAGGCAACTTACATTCAAAATATTATGCATTGTAAAGGTAGTTTCTCCTTCATCTAAACCAAAGAATAATTCTAATGGTGGATATTTTAGGTTAAAGAGAAAGCAGAATGATGCATGACAAGCCAGAAAGGAAGATACTGCATACGCAGAAAATTATTACAGTATGTCCTCTCACATGTTCCATCAAGGCCAGCCCATCTAAAGAACTACAAGCTGGCATACCATGAAAGTTGTGTTTTATTGTTACTGATAGAATCTTGGCTTTCTCTGATTCTTCTTGACTCTCGGTATTTTTCTCTCCCTCCCTTTTTCAGCCCACTCTCTTGACCATAGATTGGGTAGATGAGCCTTTAGAGAGGAAATGTGATCCGCTTTGTGCTTCACCAGGGCTCATCAGGAAGTGCAGTGATAAACTCAGAGAGGGAGGCAGGCACACCAATGACAGAGCCACTGCCTGGTCCAGGAGGGCGGTGCTGGGATCAGAGACAGGACAGATGGGAAGGATGATGTGGAGATACAGGATTTGGAACTTGCCAAATATTTGGAGATAGAATGAAGGAATGAGGGAAGAGTCAAAGGGAGGTGACTCTGAGGGGAAAGTTTCAAACTGGCATGGCTGGAAGAATGGTGGTGACATGAATGGAGGAGCAAGATGAAGAAATACATTTTCATGATGATCTTTTTCCTGAAATCCTGTCAGAGTTGCCACTAGTGAGGGTGGAATAAAGACGTTTCCAGACATGCAAAATTTCGAACAATGTAGCTTCTCTGCAACCTTTGACCGGAAGTTTCCGACAGATGTGCTCTGCCGCCATGAGGGTGTAGATCACAAAAATAGAAATGGGGTCTAGGCAGGAGGAGGGGCTGCACAAGACAGAGGCAAAGTGGCTCTCCAGAATGACGGCAAGGGATGATCCCTAGATGGCAGCTGACAGTCCAGCTTGGAGCATGTCAGAAGCCTTCGGGAAGGATTTCTTCAATAGGATAAACTTCATAAAATAGAAACATATTTGTGAATTTTCAGAGGGGTTTATTTATTAAGGAGAGAGTTTATTAATTAAATTAATGATTAATCAATGGAAAATGGAAGTGAAGACCTCTAATATCTAGAGAAATCAAAAAGTTATGCACGAAAAAGTGTGTACACTACAAGTTTCAGCTGGGAACAAATTTACATAGAATTATTGATGTAAACACTTAACACTAATCTAAACACAAGATGTTCCATTAGAAGAATGGAAGGAAAGCAGGAAGAAGTGGTGTGCGCAAGGGGGTTAGAGTTGTGACCAAAAAAAAAAAAAAAAGAGTTAAATCGTCATTTTCCTTACTTGAAAATCAAGAGATAATTATAAAAATAAAAAGTCAAGAGTCATCTTATTTAGAGATACAAAGGCTAAACAAATGAATCAGCTAAAAGCAGTGTGTGTTTGTCTCTGGATGAACAGAAAGGGGTAGCGGGGGGCAGGTGGTGATGATGAAGGTCTGCTTTTTAAAAGTAACAAACCTTATAGAAATATTTGAAAACTTAAAATAGCTGTACGTGCAACTTTGACAAATTAAAAACTGAATCCTAAAAGAAAGCAAAGGAAAAGAAATTTGTCTTAGCAAGATGGATGATAATTTCAATACAGGCTTAATTCTGAAGGAAAAATATGAAGATAATGCAGTTAAGAAAAATGAAAATTAGGAAATTTTTAGGGTGTTTGGTTTCGGAGTATCCTTTACTTTACCTAGAAAGAATGAGCTCATGTCTTCTACAAAATGCCCAAGCAGGTGAACATTAGAAAATGATGGGAATATATGAGAGAGACAAGAAAACACACATAAAAGAATTACCAAGTATCAAGAGGATCAAACTCACATTAATTGACCTGAATTTGTGGAGTACCTTGTCAGAGAAAGTTTATGTTTTTCTGTAGCAACTGCTGTCAATACTTGAAATAACCAATAGTGACCATGGCATTAATTATTAGTCAGGAAATGATGAAGGTGAACTAAAGAAAGGAAGAGATTCTGTTTTTTTTCCCTAGTCTTTTGATAGTTAGGGAGGCAAGTAAAGCTAGGTTTGGGGAACATCAGGGAAGCTGCAAGAGATCAGGGACTAGAGGTCATAATTAGAAGAACAAAATCAGAGACCGAAGTCAAAGATGAAGGTTGCAGCGTTGGAGATTGTAGAGCAGAACTTCAAGCCACGATGAAGTAGGCGAACTTTCAGTGCAGGGAGGCAGCCAGCATCAGTTAGGTCAATAGTAATAGGTGACACTGACTGATGTTACCGATCACAGAAGGAAGAACTCGGTCACAGAGGTCTGAAGTGCAAGATGGAGATGGAAAGCAATTTAGTGAACTGACAGTACTGATGGGCTTCCCAAGAAGAGCACAACTCCAAATGTTCACTAAAATTTGGTATAGCCATGTTACTCCAAACAAGTCAGCAGCCCTGGAAACTGCCCTCAGTCATGTGATCCTGGTACTCACCTGGTGCTAGGAATGCATTATCATACTGCAAGCCATAAATTAAAGTGTGCAGCTTCTGAAATCTGCAGATAAATTAGTGAGAAAAATTGAGTCTTCGTTATGTGATTTTTTTCTTAATGATTAAATTGTGTTCTAAATAAACAGAAATATAAATTGATTGCCAAAACCCATGTTAATGCACTTTTAATTCACAAGAGCTAAGCACATAAAAGCCAAGATCTTGAAAGTTAAGATTCTCATAGAAACATTAATTTGACAATATTATGCATACTCGGTGTAGATGGTTTGTATTTGATAGCATAAAAGCAGTAGGAAATATTGCAAAATGTGGCTCAGTTAAACAAAATAACAAATTCAGGGAAAGTCATTAAACATGATCATGGAAAAAAGTTGTTTTGCAACCCTCAAATACAAGTTATAAAACTTGATTTTAGGAAATAATAACTTCAAATCTTAAAAAATGTTCACAATAGGAATTATTCATTTTTACCCAAAATCAGATTTCCCTGGCATATTATACATTCTGACATTAGCTTCTGCTTCTCAGTTGTAGTCCACATTTGATTTTAAGAGACCAAAAGGAGAACTGACTGGCTATTTTCATGAACTAGTTGATAGAGATTTCAAATGCAGAGAATAAAAATAAAGTTTAAGGATTTAAAATGCTTTTTTAGCATATAGACAATATGGGGGAGTCTTTATATATAAAGTCAGCCAATGTATACCTTGCTTACATGTTTGGCCTCTGTATAGTTCTGCATACTTATTTGCATGTATGCATTATGTAAATTCCAGTTTGACTGTGCAAAATGCCTCATGTAGGTGGCATAGAAAATGGAAGAAGCCTAGGGCATGTTCAGGGAAGGAAGTATTACCTGGAAACAAACCTGCAGCCTTGAATATGCCTCTGCTTCTGCTCTTGCCTCACAAACTGGACAGCATGCCTGGAAGTGTGTATTCTCCAGGAGAGCTGGACTGAGCCACCGTCTGAGCAGCTGATAATCCTGTCACCTTGGCCCTCATACCTCCATTCCCTGTACCGGTGATGGAGGGGTCTGGAACAGTGATCCCATGCAGTAACCCCTGGTAGGGAGTCACTTCCCAATTCAGTCAGAATTAGAGGTAGTAAGGAAAGAAAGAAGGTCGCATAAGGGAGAGCCTGTGTGATGGAGTCAGAGAAAGTTGCCTCTTTTCAAATTAGATACTGTATTCCCAGCATCACAATTACTAGTGCAGTTTAATTATTATACAATTCTAATTATTATTTAATTTTAAGTAATAGTAAAGGTTTTGTGATCTTTTAAATCAAATAAAAATGGCTTTGGATGCAAAATTTAACAAACGAAAACCAACAAACGGTTTCCCCCAAGAGAAAGCAGATTATGAAAATAAAAAGATAAATGGACATTTTTCTAAGTTCACTAGTTTCCATTGTATTTTATGTCATAGCACAGCAGTTTGCAGGACAATAGAGGTTCATTCACAGAGTGAAATACAGAAATTCCTGAACTAGCAGACTGCTGGCCCAATATTCAAACCACCTCTTCAACAAGGGCACAGTGTTCTTCATTTTTTACTGAAAAATATATGCAGCCATATTCCATGGCAATGAATTCTTTATAAGCTTGATGAAGAAAAGTGCTTTGTACATTTACTTTGATCTATACCCCCTGCTGTTTTCTGTTGCCAAACAAACAGAAGGACAAATGCAAAGTGCCAACTTCCAGATGTACGAACAAGTGGCACTGAATATTCAGAAATATGGTGGTATTTGTAAAGTTCAACCACAAATCACTCAGCGTCTTTCTTTTGTTTTTACTTTTCTTTATTCAGGCACCACAAGGCCACATAAGGAGGGTGAGGTCCCTGGAGTGGATTATATTTTCATCACTGTGGAAGATTTTATGGAATTGGAGAAAAGTGGAGCTCTCCTAGAAAGTGGGACTTATGAAGGTAAGCACAACCTTCCTGTGAAATCTCTTCCTTGTTGACATCACATTGTTCTCATTCAATGAAAATGTATTGGGATACCAGGTTGCCAATGGGCTGTTTTGGGTTTGAGAGCTTTACTAAGACGAGTTTAGAAATGTACCTTAAAAAAATTAAAATACATCTCGATTAAGTGTATTTTTATATCCCTAGAGAAAAATATATATGCATTTTTAAATATTTTATATTTAAAAAAAAAAAATATATATATATATATATATATATATATATATATATATATATCCATTGAAGTATCCTTGTGATTGTCCACTGAGGTTAAGCTGTGATCTTCCAGATAAAATGTCTTTATCTCAAGATGGTATCTGAAAGATGGTGGGACTAAAATTCTAGTCCTGTCATTATCTCTGTGTGGCTATCTCAGATTACCTCATTGGCCTTCACTTTCCTCCTATGCAAAATGATGAGGTAGAAAAAATATGGTCTGTGAATGAACTCCAGAGCTCTAGAGCAATAAAAGTCTCCTTGTATACTCAAATCAAAAATGAACATCAAATGAAACCCAAACCTTGAATGCAGGCAATATGCCTCAGTTGAAGGAGCACTGAAACATGAGCCAAAATCTCATTTTGAACTAGGCTTCATTATTTATCTGTTATAAAAATTAAGTAATAGTAAATGTCACTGAACTTAGTAGTCTCTTTGGTACAAGTAGAATGATGGCATTAAAAATACAAATAAATATGTTGAGATGATTGCACTAACCAATTTGGATAACATGTATATGCATCTAGCTTATATCTAATGAAAGTATATATCTTTATATATAATATAATGAAATTTTAACATAATAAAAAGTAGAAAGTATTTCATTCCTACTTCACAGTTATAAAGTATGTACACATACTATTAGGTCCAAAGATTAATTTGGTTTTATTGAACTGCAATTAATAGTGAGTCATATTAGAAACAAAATTCATAATATATAGTTTGCTGCTTAGCCTATCATACATGTGAAATTCACCAAACATCATCAGATAAGCCGGGTTTTCCATGTTAACCGTTTGGTCTTCTACTTCCTCCTCAGTTGACAGTGATGTGTCTCTTAATGAAAGGGATACTTCTGAGAAATGCATGGTTAGGCTATTTCATCATTGAGTGAATAGCATAGAATGTACCTACACAAACCTAGATGGTACAGCCTGCCACATTCTAGGCTATGTACTGTAATCTGTTGTTTCCAGTCTACAAACCTGTATGGCATGTTACCATACTGAATAATGTAGGTAATTGTAACTCAATGGTAAGCATTTGTTTGTCTAAACATACCTAATCACAGAAAAGGTTAAGTTAAAAATATGGTATAAAAGATTCAAACGGTATAGCTATATAAGGTACTTACAATGAATGGAGCTTGCAGGAGTGTAAGTCGCTCTGGGTGAGTCCGTGAGTGAGTGAGTGAGGAGTGAATGTGAAGGCCTAGGAAATTACTACTCACTTCTGTAGACTTTATAAGCATTGTACACTTAGGCTCCATTAAATGTATTTTACAATATTTTTTCTTCAATAATAAATTAACCTTAGCTTACTGTAACTTTTTACTTCATAAGCTTTTATTTTTTAAACTTATTGACTCTCTTGTAGTAACACTGGGTTTCAAACACAAACACGTTGTATAGCTGTACAAAAATGTTTTTCTTTCTTTGTATCCTTATTCTACGAGCTTTTTTCTATTTAAAATTATCTTAACTTTTTAAACTTTTTTGTTAAAAACTAAGATGCAACCACACACATAAGGCTATGCCTACTCAGGGTCAGGATCGTCAATATCACTGTCTTCTATCTTACATCTTGACCCACTAGTAAAACCGTGGCAATAAAAGGCATGGAGTTGTCATCTCCTATGATAACAAAGCCTTCTTCTGGAATACCTCCTAAGGACCTGCCCTAGGCTGTTTAACACTTAACGTTTTTTTTTTAACAAGCAGAAGGAATACACTTTCAAATAACAATAAAAAATAAAATACAGTAATTAAGCCAGTAATATAGTCATTTATTATCGTTAGCAAATATTACTGCTATATGTAACTTCATGCGCTATACTTTTTTTTCTTCTTCAACTTTTATATTACATAGGTATATATGTGCCTTAGTGGCTTGCTGCACGCATCATCCCATCACTTAGGTATGAAGCACAGCATCCATGAGCTATTCTTTCTGATGCTCTCCCTCTTCTCAGTGCCCCCCAAAGGCCCCCAGTATGTGTTGTTTCCCCTCCATGTGTCCTCGTGTCCATGTGTTCTCATCAATCAACTCCCACTTGTAAGTGAGAGCATACATTGTTTGGTTTTCTGTTCTTGCATTAGTTTGCTAAGAATAATGGTTTCCAACTTCATCCATGTCCCTGGAAAGGCATTATCTCATTTCTTTTTATGGCTACATAGTATTCCATGGTATATATGTGCCACATTTTCTTTATCCAGTCTTTCATTAACCATTCAGAATATAGGCATAGGTAAAGATTTCATGATCTTAACACCAAAAGCAATGGAAACAAAAGCAAAAATTGACAAATGGAATCTAATTAAAGTAAGTAACTTCTGCACAGCAAAAGCAGCTATCATCCGAGTGAATAGACAACCTACAGAATGGGAGAAAATGTTTGCAATCTATCCATCTGATAAAGATCTAATATCCAGAGTCTGCAAGGAACTTAAATTTACAAGGAAAAATAATCCCATTAAAAAGTGGGCAAAGGACATGAACAGACATTTCTTTTAAGAAGACATACACGTGGCCAACAAACATATGAAAAATCTCAGCATCACTGATCACTAGAGAAATGCAAGTCAAAAGCACAATTGAGATACCATCTCAAACATCAGAATGGCTATTAAAATGTTAAAAAAAAAACAGATGCTTGTGAGTTTGCTGTACTTTTATACAACTGGTAGAATGGTAGATTTGGCTATACTAACATCTCCACAAACACGTGAGTAATGCATTGCACTATGATGTTACAAGGGCTGCAGTGTCACTGGGCAATAAGAATTTTTCAGTTCCATCACAATTTTATGGGAACACTGAGATATATGTGGTCTGTCAGTGACCAAAATGTCATTAGACAGTGTATGATTATTCTTAGTTACATAGTTTAGTGGACTGTAGTTAGTCAAGAACTCAGTAGTTTGAAGTTGTTTGAAGTTGTTAAAAGTATTAAAATCTCTTCCATTACTTACCTTTTTTTTTTTTTTTTTGAGACAGAATCTCACTCTGTCACTAGGTTGGAGTGCAGTGGCACAATCTCAGCTCACTGCAACCTCCACCTCCCAGGTTCAAGAGATTCTCCTGCTTCAGCCTCCCAAGTAGCTGGGACCACAGGCATGCACCACCATGCCCAGCTAATTTTTGTATTTTTAGTAGAGATGAGGTTTTACCATGTTGGCCAGGATAGTGCTGATCTTTTGACCTCATGATCTGCCTGCCTCAGCCTCCCAGAGTGCTGTGATTACAGGCATGAGCCACCACGCCTGGCCCCATTTCTAAGGCAATCTAGGCAGAGACATTTACCTAAATTGTGGCTGAGACATTTAATTGCTTCTTGCCACATTTACAGGAAATAGACAAAAATATCCAGGAAAAGGAAATGGTTTTATGCTTTGTTGCTGTATCTTCTTTCATATTGTCAAAAGTAAAAGATAGTAGAGATTGATTTAAAGATTTTAAATAAAGAAGTTGTGTTGCTGGGCATGGTGGCTCACACCTGTAATCTTAGCACTTTGGGAGACTAAGGCAGGCAGATCACCTGAGGTCAGGATTTTGAGACCAGCTTGGCCAACATGGCGGAAACCCATTTCTACTAAAAATAAAAATTAGCTGGATGTGGAGGCACATGCCTGTAATCCCAGCTACTCATGAGGCTGAGGCAGGAGAATTGCTTGAAACTGGGAGATTGAGGTTGCAGTGAGCCAAGATTATGCCACTGCACTCCAGCCTGGGTGACAAAGCAAGGCTCCATCTCAAAACAACAAAAAATAAATAAATAAAAAGTGTTGATAATCTAAAGCTGCCTTAAACTATATATGAAAATTAACTGTGTAAATCATAGAAAATAATTTTATCAAAGGTGTTAAATAATACATTTTACAGAATATTTTCCTATGGGCTTTGTGACATTATTTAGTAACATTCGTTAGTTTGCATGCCATTTAATAACAATCTATCATACTTTATAACCTTATTTAAATATTATTTATGTAAGAATGAACCAATGCCTTAACATATAGAATCATTAAAAGAGTAGCATGATTAACAATATCACTTTTTATTTATAAAAATAAAGACTGTGTAAACTGATTTTATATAAGCTGAAAAATTAAGTCAAATGTTAATGATAAATTTCTATTGTTCTCATGATCTGCTAGATGTCATGTCATTTAATATCAATATTTTAAAATATAGCTTAAACTTGAGGTTCCAATTCACTTTTGAAAGTAACATCCTGAAACTGTATGAACATAACTAAGTTTTGTGAGCCAGAATGGGTTACCTTGAATCTTCTTCAGACACCTTTTCAGTAATGATAGTTTCGTTTGCTGGGTTTGGTGCCAACATGATTGGCCTAGTATACGTAGAATTGATTATTGGAGAGTAAGGCTAACTCTAGTGTAATACTTTGCCAATGTTATCAATACCATTGCTTACAAATACACATTGTATACATGGATAAATAAGAATCTCTTTTCTCAGGTCACATAATGACCTCAGTAAACACCTAGGGAACACGTCAAACCTCAGGAGCTTCACATTTTCCTGTAACTACAGATAAAGAACCAAAAAAACTTACCTTCTAATACAAATTGCTGCATTTCTTCAGTATTGGCCATAAGCTTAGACCTCAGGCTACTACTTAATGTTGTTTTGGGGAGGGGGGGTTTGTTTTGTCAGGGAAAGCTAAGAAATATCTTTTGCACTGTTGGTGCTTTCAGAATATACTGAATTATGTGCTACTCAACTAGACAAAGACTTGAGAACTTTTATGTTGAAAAATCTAGCAATTATGCTGGGTGCGGTGGCTCAAGCCTGTAATTCCAGCACTTTGGGAGGCCGAGGCGGGTGGATCACAAGGTCAAGAGATCGAGACCATCTTGGTCAACATGGTGAAACCCCGTCTCTACTAAAAATACAAAACATTAGCTGGGCATGGTGGCGTGTGCCTGTAATCCCAGCTACTCAGGAGGCTGAGGCAGGAGAATTGCCTGAACCCAGGAGGCGGAGGTTGCGGTGAGCCGAGATCGCGCCATTGCACTCCAGCCTGGGTAACAAGAGCGAAACTCCGTCTCAAAAAAAAAAAAAAAAGAAAAAGAAAAAAAGAAAAATCTAGCAATTAATAGTTTCTTTAATAAAAAGCCTCATTTGTTTAAATTACACATTCTCCCTTCTTCAGTGTTTAGGTCATTGCTGTGTTTCCTCCTTCATAGTCTCATGCCTTCGAAGTATTGTTTAGAGCTCTTGGTCAGAACAGAAAATTCATCTCTGATATTCTGTTAATATACCAAAGAAAGTAAGAAGGAATTGAATTACTCTCAGCCTTAAGGTTACAGACCTTCTCTTAACTATGTGGGGTCCATAAGACTAAAAAGGGCTCCCAGAATCTAACACACAAACCAGAGCAGCAAGACTGCTGTTGTAACTGGAGACAGGGCCATAACCCCTGTTTCTTTTTGCTCATCTGAAATGCTTCCAAAATTGGTGCATTTATTATCAGGGATATTAGGAACTACTTCATTTTTTTTCAATTCCCAAAAATCAAGAGAGTCCTTTATAAAATGTCTAGTTTAAGCTGCTCATCATAGAGAAAAACAATTCTTTCGTGTTTCTATGCTTCCTCCTCACCACTGGGTTTTAGAACAGGAAACAGTCACCTAAAAAGTAGGAGGAAAAAGTATACTTTAAAGTATTTTTATATGTGTGCATTTTTGTTTCATTGCTAATTATTCTCCTTTTAATCCTGGTGGATACATGTGACTAAAGCATAGTTTGTCCTTTGGTTAGAAATAAGATAGATCGTCCTGACTTGTAGTCCTGCCTTTTAAGCCTTTTAAGAAATTGACTTAAAGTCCTTGCTCCAAAGGAGCAATTCTGTTACTTCCTGGAGCCTGGAGGGAAGGGCTTAATGTGCTTTACTTAGCATCTATAGCTTTGCCACATTGCTGTAGGCAGGGTTTTCGTTGATTCTTAAAGCTTTTCTTCTGCTGCCATCCCCATTCCTAATGCCTCATCTGACTTTGATATAGAACACCTGAGGAATGGCCTTGCATGTGATGTGCCCAGGGGACTTGGCCGTGATAGTAACCATTGGTGTTTGTAAAGGGACTATTGTCTATGACTTGGATGATTTCATCCTCACCATTTTTGTAGTGAATCAGGATTAAAATTTAGTTGATGGATTTTATTGTTAATGAATTATTAATAATTCATTATTGATTAATAAGGCCTACTGATGGGTCTGACAAAATCTCAAGTAACATAGAAACCATGAACTTTCATGTTAGGACTGAAGGTGTTGGCTTCCTATAAAACACAGACCACAGAACTTTTTAGATGAATGCACTTAATTCCCTTGGAGTTAGGTCACCTACAGGTAAAAGTAAGGTGCCAAGAAGTGGAATGAATACTAAGTATGCACTCTATAATTTAAGTACTCCAAGTACCTGGAAGGGAGGCAGTTCTTTGGGAACTGTCCGAAGTGCTGAATTAACCAGGACTCTTCATCAGCGAATCCTGCCTGACTTACTTCTTCCAGGTGTGTGTGATTTTACATTCGTGTTCTCACTCACCACTTACAGCAGTTGTCTGCCTCAACCAGTGTTCTGAATGTCATCCTTAACCAAACCTGCGTCCCCTGATCTGTTCCTGGACTGATTTCATTCTCCTACTGGGATAATCCACAGCTATGTTCCAGAACAGCACTTCCGTTGTAACATCTGCTACCATATGAGGCTGTTTTGCTTTTAAAACAAAACAAAGCTACTTTTCTATCAATTGAAAAGGTCATCAGTCCTAGAGTTAAATGTTTTCTTTAAATTAACGTAAGTTTAATTTTAATATTGTTTCAATTTTTTAAAGGATCAAATTAAGACCAGCAAGTTTTGTGGGCCTCTGACAGAATATAGTACAAATATGGTATTTCCCTCCTCTTAATGATACGGTTTCTTACCATCGTGGACCCTAGTATACACATGGACGTGAGCCTGCTACAAACATCATACCAGTTTCTTGAGCAATTTTATTAAGAGGACTCTGAATTTCAAGTATTCTCATAACCATTCATAAAGGAGTGCTGTACTTCATGATGTAGCACATAAAATGCTATGGAGATTTAAGTATTAAGTACAAATAATTTTAAAGGCAGTTAAGCTAACCATTCTTGTGGTGAGAGAAGATGTATAATGAATTCTCCACAAATCTATTTCATTTTTACTAACTAAAATTAGCTTTTAGTTTTATCATGGCTTGATATATTTATTGTTGAAATTTTTAATCTAAAATTTTGAATCTGCAATCGAGATAGCACTGGGTGATAAAGAGATACTCATAAAAGAGATGGCTACTGGCACCACAGATCATCGTGAGCAAAACCATCCTTCTATCAGTTCGTTTCTGTCCACTGAAATATAAACAATATTTCTTGAAAAACATATCAATGCTTAAATTGATGCAAACAATTTTGTCATTTTAGAAAACCAAAATGAAGGAAGATTTATTTTTTCCCTTTACACACTATTCCAAGAGGAAATTTTTGCTGTGTAAGTAACAACCTTCATAACAGCAGTAGATTCTTGGTGCTTACGGTTAAAAGGGTCCAGCTGTTTTTTACATATCCAGGTTATAGCATTTTTTTTCTTTTGATTCCTGCTTCTGGCAATATTTCTATTTTGGAAGATTCTAGGCCATGCATTTGGGTGCACTTTTTAGGAACACTGACCATTTATACATAAAGCTCACTAAATGCTTATTTGACCGGTAAAGGAAAATACAGTCAGTGAAGTTTTACAACACTTTAAGGTCTTATAATGCCAGATTTTTTTTCTGGTAAATGATTCAATTTGTGTTCAGAGTTATTGACAGATAGTGTATTATTTTCGCATGCTATGTTTGTCCAATGTAAGGCCCTAAGAATGGAAGTGTCATCGTCTTCTACAATGATATACAATTTTTTTTTTTAGTTTAGGAATTTTTTGAGCCCAGCTTTTTTGAAATACACAATGCAAAGGCTTATTTCTAAGCCCTTTCTTCTCCTCAAGGAGACTAGAAGGACTGACATAAGCAATTAATGAATTTAATATTATATAAATTACATAAAATTATTAACCTAAGGACTAATATCAGAGAAAATGAAGACTCGCTCTGACACCTTAACTACAGTATTAACCTGTTTACTGTTTATTCTATAAGTTTTTTGTTCCATTGTAGCTAAAGGAAATATAATTAAAATAATGTCAATATTCATGGGCATAGGACTCACTTCTTTGACTCTCTCATAATTCATAATATTATTAGGTAAAGCCTAAGGCTCAGAAACTGTGGTATTCAGAGTTTAATTCATTTTTCTCACACTCTTATCTTTAATTACAATGATTTTCTTACTCTTGTACACATCTCCTAGCAATTTTTTTGTGCGTATTTTGTTTTACTTTTAATGGACCAATAATAATTGTGTGTATTTATGGGATACAATGTGATGTTTCAAAATGTGGCATATGGAATTATCAAGTCAGGCTAATTAACATATCTAGCATTTCAGTATTTATTGTTTCCTTATGATGAGAACATTTGAAATTCATTTTTTAGCTATTTTGGAATATACAATACATGATAACTGACTATAGTCACCATGCTGTTTAATAGATCACCAGAACCAATTCCTCCTTCTGACTGAAACTTTGTACGCTTTGACCAACATTTCCCCTTTATCTGTCCACCCTTTCTCCTTCATAGCTTCTGGTAATCACCACTCTACTCTCTACTTTTATGAGTCTAACTTTTTATGATTCCAGATATAAGTGATATTATATAGTATTTGTCTCTCTGTGCCTGGCTTAAATCACTCAATATAATGTCTTCTAGGTCCATCCATGTTGTTGCAAATGACAAAATTTTCTGCTTTTTAAAGGCTGAATAATCTTCCACTATGTATACACACCACAATTTAAAAATCTGTTATCTAATGATTGACACTTCAGTTGTCTCCATTTTAATCCGAAACACATTGAAAATTCACCCAGAAGAAAAATCATATTCTTTGAGTGGGAAGAAGAAAAATCATGACTTCAAAAATTTTACTTATATTTCTTTCTCCCTGCTGCTTTAACAAACAGAACCTGTTTACCCTGACTAATTAGGTGCATATTTTCAAACCCTCTGAGATGTTTTTCTGAGTGGACAAAAATTGGATAACAAAACTGGTAATAAATATTTTATAATTTAATGTGTGTATTGCTGCAGCTGTGAATATATCTTGTAATATATTCACTAGATCTGACAACTCCATGACTTTCAAAGACAGTAAATTTACTCATTGTATAAGAGGCACACAAGAAAGTCTTGATGAAATTGATTACAACCA